>NW_028262349.1:0-638416 GCF_047370975.1 Nipponia nippon
ATGGCCGTAACCGTAACCATAGCTGTTACCCTAACTCCAATGGTAATATGTAACCCTAACTGTAACTGCAATGTGTAATGTCAACTCTGTAATCGTAAAGCTAAGCATAACCCCTGTCTGTTAGCGTTAACCCTAAGTGTAAGTCTAAATGTAATCTGTAAGCGTAAGACTAAGGCTAAACTGTAAGCATACCCCCTAACCCCACTGTGGAATTTGTCCTGTAATTGTGTGCCTTGTTGCAGGCTATGCCCAGTCTATGTTGGGTGGTTCTTGTAAAATATTATTATCTGTCTGATTTTTTAGTGTGTTTTTACGTTTGGTTTTGATTGTGGTGGTTAGGGGTCTGTTTGTGGTGACTTTGATGTGCTTCCGGTCATTCTCGTGGCAGTTCCGGTTTTGTTTTGGTTATTTCCGGTTTAGTTTTAGTGTTTTCTGTTTATTTCGGGTTGAAAGTAGTAACTTCCGGTCAATTTGGAGTTATTTCCGGTTGGTGTAGAGTCGTTTCTGGTGTGTTTAGGGTAAGTTCTGGGTCTTAGGATGCCGTTTGTGTTGGTTTTTTAGTTTCTTTTGGTTTTGTTGGAGGACTTCCGGTGTCATTGGAGGAGTTCCGTATCGTAGAGCACGACTTCCGGTCTCGTCTCGGTGTTCTGGAGGTCCTGGTCGGTGATCCGGAACAACTTCCGGTCTCGTCTCGGTGGTCTGGAGGTCGTGCTCGGTGATCTGGGAGGACTTCCGGTGTCGTCTCGGTGGTCTGGATGTCGTGCTCCGTGATCCGCGAGGACTTCCGGTCGCGTCTGGGTGGGATGGAGGTCCTGCTTCGTGATTCGGGAGGACTTCCGGTCTCGTCTCTGTGGTCCGGAGGTCCTGCTCTGTGGTCGGAAGTCCTCCGTCGGCCATTTTGGCGGTTTCTGTGAGTTATTTTTTTCACATGGTGGTTGCAATTTTGTAAACCTCTGTGATATGTATATAATTTTTTTTTAGTGGTGTTGGTTGCATTTCTGTGAGTTCAGGGTTTTATTTGGTGCAAGTGGTGGTGAAGAAAATTTTTTCATGTAATTTGCATTATTAATTGGTACATTTGTGTAAGGAGGTGGTAATTGCTTTTTACACCTGGAAGGAGTGGATGATTATTATGATCTGTGTCATTACTGTTGTAATGATTGATTACTTCCAGGTGGAAGGGGAAGTATGTAAATGTATATACTATGTGTTAAAGAATTAAAAATAATAAAAATAAAAAAGTCTGGTGCAGCAGTAGAAATTGGCTCCTACCCTGGGAATAACATTTTTTTAAATTTATTTTATTTTTACTTAATTAGTATTAGTATTCCCAGGGAGTGTGCCATTTTCTACTGCTGCTATTGCTTTAAATAATTTTTATTGTTAACAAATTTGTAGTTTAGAATTTCAAATAATAACTAAGAACTACCACCACAACCAACAAAGACAGGCAAAGACAGACACAAAGAAATTAAAGTGTCCCCCACCAGAAAACTAAAGTTTAGAAAGACAGAGTCCCACCCAAAACAAAGACCAGCACCAGAGGACAGACACAAAACAAAAGACACCAGAGACCAAAACACACACAGCAGCTTTATTAGTACCATTTCTAAACTTTTAATACAGACACAAGAAACAAAACCAACCCAATTTCAACTTCTTACAATGGTGTTCAAAGTTTACATACAGACATAGCATACAAAACAGACCAAAGTACACCTCTAAAACAGGTTATCAACAGAGACATAGGATACAAAACTAACCTATGGACACTTTGAAAATGGTTGTAATAACAGTTTACACACAGACATAGGATACTAAACCTTGAGTACATCCAGTTCTGAAGTTTCCTTACCATCATAGAATATAAGGTTTTGTCAGGTTGGTTTTGTGACAACCGTTTTCAAAGTTTACATACAGACATAGGATACAAAACAGATCAAACCTCAGAGTGGAATATGCTGACTGTGTACTTTGATTACAGACATCGCATACAAATCCAGACCAAACAAAACTCGAGGACTACCATTTGCAAAGTTTTAATACAGACGTACGATACAACACAGATCCGAGTACACCTTGAGTACATCTGGGTCTCAAGTTTCCATACGGACTCAAAAACCAAAATAGGCCTGACAAAACCTCAATGGCAACTTTATTAAAACCGTTTCTAAAGACGCAAGAGACAAACCAGACCCACCAAAAACCTTTATTACAACTGTTTTCAAATTTTAACTACAGTGATAGGATACAAAACCAAACCCAACAAAAAAACCCCCACACCTTTATTACAACTAGTTGTAAAGTTTTAATACATAGGACAAAACCAGACCCGACACAAACCTTTATTACAACCGTTTTCAAAGTCTCCATAGGGACATAGGACACAAAACCAACCCTACAAAACTCCATGACAACCGTTTTCAAAGTTGCCCTACGCACATAGGATACTGAACAGATAAAACTAAACCTGCAAGCCAACCCTTTTCAAAGTTTTATTACGGACCTAGGATACAAAACAGATCAAACTTGACCTTTATGACAATCACATCTACAGTTTTATTATAGACTCGGAAGACAGAATGCACCCAACAACAACTACTTTATTACTACTTTAAAACTGGTTTTAATAAAGACACAGGAGACGCAACCCATCGACAAACTTCATTGCAACTGCTTGTAAAGTTTCACTATGGACATAGGATACAATACCAACTGAAGAGAGCTCTATTACAAACGTTTTTGAATTCTAAATACGGACGTAAAATACAAAACCGACCTACCGAAACTTCGCCACGACCGTTTTCAACATTTAAATACATACATAGGATACAAAATACATCAAATGGAACCTTAACGATAACAGGTTTCTAAGTTTCGATACGGACTTGGAACGCAAAGCGGACCCGCCAAAACATTTAGGACAACTTTGTTAAAACCTTTTCATTTTAATGTACCTTTGAACCCCAGTCGTGGCAAGCTTTGCTATTACTTCAACACCAAATGGAATATATGTATATTCAAAGTGAAGGGAACATATACATCTAGACAAATACGGACAATATTAAGTTGGAACAAAATACTAGGGGGAAAAAGGGAGACCCTCCCATCGAGTCACAAGGTTCAGAACGGACCCCCTTGCTTTCTAGGCTCCTTCTCGGAGAGGAGCCTAGGTGCGGCTGGATCCAATCCTAGTCCCAGACTTGGTCAACGGTTTATGGCTAAGGATTATTCTGCTCCAGCAGCGCTTTAAGGGGGGTTCACAATCAAGAAAACATTGCTGGAATTTAACTATACCTAATCATTGGTTCATTTAACATTTACAAAGGATTTACTAAATATCAGTATCGTGACGCACACGCACGCTAGGCCTAGTCGTTGCTCTCAAACTCTGCGATATACTCGCAATAAGCATATATAAAGGTACCTAGTACAAACTCCCCTCGAGTTCCTTGAAATACTTGCATCGCACAATGATCTCAACAGGCGAAGGTCGGCTCTCGAGGAGTAAAAGGCAGAGGAGATCGGAATTGCTGAGGTTCTCCAAAAAAACAAAAACCAACCCTGCTGATGGAAAAACAAAATTCCAACTAGAATTTTTCCATCTTCACATATAAATGTCTGAAAAACAAAACTTTAAACTCCACACAGACCTTGTAAAGGAACAAAAATCCACCACGCATTCACAATAGGTTAGATGCGTTCAAAACACACCACTCATTCAACTACCGTACTAACCGCGCCTCGGTCTCACCCGATCCGTTCTGACGCCCGCCTGCCACAACGCACCATCACCCCGCAGCTGCCGTGCGCCCCGGGAACGGTGTTCTCGGGACACTCGAAAAATTGCCCTGCCTGTGAAAACCCCGGCCCAAGCCTGACCTCCACCCAAACTTTGGTGAGGATCATCACCTCGCAGAGCGGCCGGGACTGGGGAAAAAAAAACCCAGCCAAGGGAGGAAAAAAAAAAATCCCCTGGCTGGGGTTTTTTTATTCTCATTTTATTTGCATGGAAAAATTACTCTCAACATGAAATATAACCTGCAATAAAATACTTCACGCATACAAGTTTAGGCACATTCACAAACTAAATGCTCCTTTGACCGCCACACAATCATGAAAGGTTAGATGCATTCAAAACACACTGCTCGTTCGGCTACCGCACAAACCGCACCTCAGTCTCACCCGATCCCTTCTGACGCCCGCCTGCCGCAACGCACCATCGCCCCACAGCTGCCGTGCGCCCCGGGAACGGCGTTCTCGGGACACTCGAAAAATTGCCCTGCCTGTGAAAACCCCGGCCCAAGCCTGACCTCCACCCAAACTTTGGTGAGGATCATCGCCTCGCAGAGCAGCTGGGACTGGGGAAAAAAAAAAACCCAGCCAAGGGAGGAAAAAAAAAAATCCCCTGGCTGGGGTTTTTTTATTCTCATTTTATTTGCATGGAAAAATTACTCTCAACATGAAATATAACCTGCAATAAAATACTTCACGCATACAAGTTTAGGCACATTCACAAACTAAATGCTCCTTCGACCGCCACACAATCATGAAAGGTTAGATGCATTCAAAACACACTGCTCGTTCGGCTACTGCACAAACCGCACCTCAGTCTCACCCGATCCCTTCTGCCGCCCTCACACCGCGACACACGGTCGCCCTGCATCTGCTAGGCTCCCTGGGAACGCTGTTCCCAGTGGCCTTGAAAAATCGCCCTGCCTGCAAAAACCCCGGCCCGAGCCTGACCCCCACCCAAACACTGGCAACGAACATCACCTCCCAGAGCGGCCGGGACCGGGGAAAAAAAAAACCAGCCGAGGGAGAAAAAAAATCCCCTGGCTGGGGGTTTTTTTATTCTAATTTTATTTGCATGGAAAAATTAGTCTCAACATCATCTACTACCTGCAATAAAATACTTCACAGATACAAGTTTAGGCACATTCACAAACTAAATGCTCCTTTGACCACCGCTTGCTCAAAACACAACCGTTGCACCGCCCACCTGCCACTACGGCTCCTCACCCAGCTTCTAGAGCCGTCCCTGGAACGCCCTTGCCATGGGCCTCTAAACAACATGATGGATCTGTACCATTCCCGAGTTTCAGCTTCCTTTTCGGCAAGCCAAGGAAGACGCTTCGCTACGTACCCCAATCCCGCTCCTTCATCGCTTGGATTTGTACCCTCTGGTAAGACTCGCCCGAGGCTTTTCTCCAGGGATCCAAACAGCACTGGGGCACCTGCTAAAGACAATTAAAAGGGACTGTAGAACACACTTGACAATACCTACCAGCTATCAAAAAAAAAAACCCCACACCATACCCAGATGACCTGCACCCAAACAGGCCACCCTAATTAAACCAGGGAAATCAAGTGACCTGGATGCTGACCAAACCCCAGATACCCCTGAAAAGCACCTCCCACATGGCTCTGCTCATGCCCATAACACATTATTAAATGAGCACAACCTACTGACAGGTTGTCAGTCCAAGATGACTATACAACATTTGCCTCCCCAGTCTAGGTATAGCAACACATTAATCATAGACTATTATGGCTATTCCACCGACCCCCTGACTCCACACCCCCCGGGCAGGGTGGCTCCAGGCCACACACACACACTCTCCACAGAACGCTACAAACAACGTCCTTCAAAGACGAGAGAGAACTCTTGGCAATACGAATGACACCCGGATGGAAGATGCCATCCAGCAAGAAGACCTGCAGGACCATAACAGCGATGTGACAAGGCTCTACAGTAGACCTGGAGACACAGTGGAACACCACAGGCCACGACAAGAAGTTATTCTGAAAACTGAGAGGACGTAGGTGCAACAATCCCGGCTTCAAGACCTAAGAACATAAAGGACACAGGCAAGAAAGCCCAGTCCACAAAAATGGATGGCAAGAGAGTAGAGCTGCTGACGCAGCCAAGAATGATGCCTCAAAAGAGGACCTCCCGGAAACCTCCGAGACATAAGACCGATCCACGCCGCATGCTTGTAATGTCAGAAAAGAAGCACCTGACTGCCACTATGCCCATAAGTACAGGCACTCCAGATGCTAGGGATAACACCCAAATCACAACACAAGACACATGGCACCCTCCACAGGTGCAAAGACAACATCAAGAGCTCAGAAAAGAAGCGCCCGATCAGCGCCGAGTCGACGGATACACGCATTCGAGATGCTAGGGATGATGCCCAAGTCACAACGCCTGAGGCGCACGGCCCCCTCCTTGGGCGCAAAGGCAACATCGAGACCCAACAAAGTCCTAAGACACGGAAGACGCACCACGCAAACTGCACAACAGCAGACACAGCCTGGAACCGCCCTGCCCGGCACACGCTGCCATCCTGCTGAAGACTAACCCGCTCCCTTTACCTGACCAGAGGGCACTGTTCCCAGACAGCCCTGTCCCCTGCGCTACGCTTGAAAACCCCACCCCGCAATGGCCAACCTCGCACCCTCCCTCCCCCGACCCCTCTCCGGCACCGGAGCCTCAACTTAGCTTGCAGACGGCCACGAGTCCAAATCCATCCTGGACAAGGAACACCACCCTCGGTCCGCCGGATTCAGCCTGCGGTCACCGGGTTCCGCTCCACCGTCTGCAAAACAAAAACAATGCCGTCGGTCAGCATCGCACCAGTCATCACAGAGCTATCGCACCACATCCGCCACCTCAGACGCGCCAAGGCATGCCGCTGAACCGCTCCGTACCTATTCCAGAGTCGGACGCCGTGGCTCTGGTCGCTTCCAGCACCTAGGATACAAAGAGACACAGAATGACCTAGGCGCTTGCCAAAAAAACCACCAGCCCCACGCTCCCTACTACCCAGCTCACCTCAAACGCTCCTCCGCTTCCAAAGGCGGCCCGCACAGAGCCTGCAAAACCAAAGAGAAACACTGCAACTCCGTGGCCATACAACACTTGGCTATTAGACACCAACCCAAACCACAACCACCTCACCTTCCAGGAACGCTCGCCAGCGGGCGGCATTGCCCCTCCAAACGGCACCTACAAAAACCAAAGCAAAGAGGCACTCCCTGAAATACTGCCCAAAACCGCAGCCTGCCCACACCTATCCCCTTCTCCCCCTCCTTTACTTACCTTGAACAGCTTGCCTCCCCCGCCGCTGTCACTTTGGGTTCCCGCTTGGAGGCTGACACACCACCTGTAAGATGCAAACAACAGGGGTTGCTTAGAACCGGACCAGCCACACGCAGCACCTGAAAAATAACCGCTCCTTCAGCCCACCGATCCCTGCTCACCTTGCCCGAGTCAGATCCAGGGCCCATATCCCACATTGCTCCTCGCTTGGAACCTTCACGTTAAAAAAAACAAACAAACAAACAAACAAACAACAAAAACGTCAGAAACACCATAAAGTAGTCAAAGAACCGCCAGTCACATCTTCCCTCTAACCCCTCAGCTACTCCGTCCAACCCGACTGAACCACCTTTGCCTCAAGAGTCTAGGCAGAGCAATGCATTAACCACAGACTCTTCGCACTACTCCACCTACCCCCCGACTCTACACCCCCCGGGCAGGGCGGCTCCAGGCCACACGCACACACGCCCCGACGATCCACAGCGCACTACAAACAACGTGCCTCAAAGATAAGAGAGAACTCTTGGCAAGAAGAACGACACCCAGACGGAAGATGCCGTCCGGTGAGAAGACCTGCGGGACCGTGACGGCGATGCGATGAGCTTCTACGGCAGCCCCAGAAAAAGAGTGGAACGTCACGGCCCCCAACAAGAAGTTATTCTGAAAACTGAGAGGACGTAGGCGCAACAATCCCGGCTTCAAGACCTAAGAACGTAAGGACGCAGGCAAGAAAGCCCGGTCCACAAAAATGGACCGCAAGAGAGCGGAGCTGCTGACGCAGCTGAGAACGCCGCCGCAAAAAAGGACCGCCCTGAAACCTCCCAGATGCCAGACCGATCCACGCCGCACATTTGTAATGCCAGAAAAGAAGCGCCCGATCAGCGCCGAGTCGACGGATACACGCATTCGAGATGCTAGGGATGATGCCCAAGTCACAACGCCTGAGGCGCACGGCCCCCTCCTTGGGCGCAAAGGCAACATCGAGACCCAACAAAGTCCTAAGACACGGAAGACGCACCACGCAAACTGCACAACAGCAGACACAGCCTGGAACCGCCCTGCCCGGCACACGCTGCCATCCTGCTGAAGACTAACCCGCTCCCTTTACCTGACCAGAGGGCACTGTTCCCAGACAGCCCTGTCCCCTGCGCTACGCTTGAAAACCCCACCCCGCAATGGCCAACCTCGCACCCTCCCTCCCCCGACCCCTCTCCGGCACCGGAGCCTCAACTTAGCTTGCAGACGGCCACGAGTCCAAATCCATCCTGGACAAGGAACACCACCCTCGGTCCGCCGGATTCAGCCTGCGGTCACCGGGTTCCGCTCCACCGTCTGCAAAACAAAAACAATGCCGTCGGTCAGCATCGCACCAGTCATCACAGAGCTATCGCACCACATCCGCCACCTCAGACGCGCCAAGGCATGCCGCTGAACCGCTCCGTACCTATTCCAGAGTCGGACGCCGTGGCTCTGGTCGCTTCCAGCACCTAGGATACAAAGAGACACAGAATGACCTAGGCGCTTGCCAAAAAAACCACCAGCCCCACGCTCCCTACTACCCAGCTCACCTCAAACGCTCCTCCGCTTCCAAAGGCGGCCCGCACAGAGCCTGCAAAACCAAAGAGAAACACTGCAACTCCGTGGCCATACAACACTTGGCTATTAGACACCAACCCAAACCACAACCACCTCACCTTCCAGGAACGCTCGCCAGCGGGCGGCATTGCCCCTCCAAACGGCACCTACAAAAACCAAAGCAAAGAGGCACTCCCTGAAATACTGCCCAAAACCGCAGCCTGCCCACACCTATCCCCTTCTCCCCCTCCTTTACTTACCTTGAACAGCTTGCCTCCCCCGCCGCTGTCACTTTGGGTTCCCGCTTGGAGGCTGACACACCACCTGTAAGATGCAAACAACAGGGGTTGCTTAGAACCGGACCAGCCACACGCAGCACCTGAAAAATAACCGCTCCTTCAGCCCACCGATCCCTGCTCACCTTGCCCGAGTCAGATCCAGGGCCCATATCCCACATTGCTCCTCGCTTGGAACCTTCACGTTAAAAAAAACAAACAAACAACAAAAACGTCAGAAACACCATAAAGTAGTCAAAGAACCGCCAGTCACATCTTCCCTCTAACCCCTCAGCTACTCCGTCCAACCCGACTGAACCACCTTTGCCTCAAGAGTCTAGGCAGAGCAATGCATTAACCACAGACTCTTCGCACTACTCCACCTACCCCCCGACTCTACACCCCCCGGGCAGGGCGGCTCCAGGCCACACGCACACACGCCCCGACGATCCACAGCGCACTACAAACAACGTGCCTCAAAGATAAGAGAGAACTCTTGGCAAGAAGAACGACACCCAGACGGAAGATGCCGTCCGGTGAGAAGACCTGCGGGACCGTGACGGCGATGCGATGAGCTTCTACGGCAGCCCCAGAAAAAGAGTGGAACGTCACGGCCCCCAACAAGAAGTTATTCTGAAAACTGAGAGGACGTAGGCGCAACAATCCCGGCTTCAAGACCTAAGAACGTAAGGACGCAGGCAAGAAAGCCCAGTTTGCAAAAACGGACTGCAAGAGAGCAGAGATGCTGACGCAGTCGTGAACAACACCGCAGAAGAGGACCGCCTGGAAACCTCCGAGACACCAGGCTGCTCCGCGCCATACGCTCACAACACCAGAAAAGCAGCGCCCAATCGGCACTATGCCAACGAGCACAAGCGTTCAAGAAGGTAGGGATGCCACCCAAGTCGTGTGCCTCCCTCTTTGGGCGCAAAGAGGGCATCGAGACCTGGCGAAGGCCTAAGACACGGAAGACACACCACGCAAACTGCACAACAGCAGACACAGCCTGGAACCGCCCTGCCCGGCACACGCTGCCATCCTGCTGAAGACTAACTCACTCCCTTTACCTGACCAGAGGGGACCATTGCTGGACAGCCCTCTCCCCTGCCCTACCTTTCAAAACCCCTTCCTGCAACGGCCAGCCCTGTCTCCTCACCCCCTTCCCAGTGCCAGCCCCTCAACTTAATCTTTCAGAGGGCCAGGGTGTATGCATCCCTCCTTGACCACCTGCACATCGGCTAGCGATATTTTCCTGCACTCCCCAGGTTCCTCTTCCTCACCTGCAAAACAAAACCCCACAGCACCAGCAGTAAGCATCATGACTGTGAAAACCGACCTCTTCTGTGCCACCTTCACCCTCGTAAGCGCCACGGCATTCCGCTTGCCTCCTCCACGCCCATTCCATAGTCAGAGGCTGCAGCCATCATTCCTTGTGGCGCCCAAGATGCTAGGAGACACAAAATTACCTTTGCGCTCGTGAAAAGTCACAAGTCCCACACTCCTCTTTGCTTCCCACCTCGCCTCCAATTCTCATCCGATTCCAAAGACGGCCCGCACAGAACCTGCAAAACCAAAGAGGAAAGCTTCACCGAGTACCACAGGATACTTGACTCTCAGGCGCCAACAGGCCCGCAACCACCTCACCTTCTCAGACCTCTCAGCAAGTTGCTGCTTCGCTCCTCTGATGCTACATGCATCATCTGCAACTGTCAAAGCAAACAACACATGCTGAGATACTACCCAAAACAAGAGCCCACCCACACTGATTCCCATCTCCTGCTCCTTTACCTTGGCCAGGTGCCTGCACTGCCTCTGCTGTTTTCAGGTTGTCATGTTGAGGTGCGGGTACCACCTGTAAAACCCAAACAAGAAAGGATCCTTAAAGCTTCACCCGCAATATGACGCCTAAAAACTAAATGCTACGTCAGCCCGCTAGCCATTGCTCATCATGCCTGAGTCAGCTCTGGTGCCCATATCCCACATGGCTTCACATCTTCAAAATAAAACCAAAAACCCAAATCGTAACCTAGTCATATACCCACCAGTCACATCTCTCTAACACCACACACCAACCCACCTTAACTCTGTCACCCTGCACAGCTCATCCTTCCACATCTGCAAAAACAGTAATATCAAAGAAGTCACACAGATGCAGAGCAATAGCTTAACAATTCCAGAGGTCTTGTTCCCATTAGGAATACCATCTAGAGCCCAACTACAGCCTGCCATTAAAAGAAATATGTAACTCAAACATGAAGCCCCACCCATACAAGCCTTAACACCTTTGAGATTCAATCTGCTCAACTAGCAGCACCCTAGTGCCACTCCCAAACAGCTCTGGTCATCCCCTCAGCACCCACAAAATGCTACGGAAGTTACTGTCCTCACCTGCTGCTGATGGCTGCTTGCTCTGAGATGGGCTGTACAGCCTTGGCCAAAGCAGTCTAGGCATATTAACATTAACCATATGCTCTTAGTGCTAATCTTCCCCTGACTCTACCATTGCTACGCCCCCAGGCGGAGCAGCTCCAACCCACACACAGACCAACACTGCACTCAAACGCTACAAACGACACGACCCAGAGACCCAAGAAAACTCTCAGCAAGAGGAACAAGTCCCAGTCCAGAGATGCTGTCAGTCAAGAAGATCGATGGGGCCGCGAGGAAGAATCTACGGCAGCCCCTGAAAAGTCAAATGCCATTGCCAATGATAGAAAGATATGTATAAACATATACCCGTAACTGTGACAGCAGATGCATGAGAAGCCAGGCTTAAAGACCCAAGAATGTTAAGATGCAGGGAAGAAATCCCAGAAAAGCGCTCTGGGAAAAGCGACCACTCTTGAGCAACAATGCTAACGCTGCCTTAATCACCAGCATGATAAATTGCCATCCATAATCATCTGATACACAAGACACACAAGAAAGATATGTGCCTTAGACTTAAAGCGTGATAAAGGAAGCACTCAGTATTATGTTGATGAGCCGAGGCTTGCAAGACCCTGGGTATTTTGATGTTCCCACTGGAGACAGAGAAGGCTGAAGACATGAAGACCTGATTAAGGTATGGTATGAGACACAGAAGACAGACTACACAGTAACACAGACACAGGCTGGACCTGCCCTGCCTGGCAGATGCTCTTGTTTTACGGAAAGGACCCTGCGCCCTCTCCGTGCCCCATCTCAAACCGCCTTGTCCACTACACTGATTTTAAAACCCCTGCCAGCCCCACCTGCACTTCCCCCACCCAACCGACCACCCACACAAAGATAGCATTGGCCCCTCAACTTGCCTTTCAGAGGGCTGGGGGTCAGAAACCATCTTTTAAAAAGACCACATCAGCTACCTAGGATGTCACTGCAATCACCCAGATCCTCTTCATCATCTGCAAACATGGAGTGCCATCACTCAGCATGACACCAGTCAACGCTGACCTCTTCCACAATGAGGCCCTCCTCAGAAGCGCCACGGCATTCCACTCGGTCCCGGTCTAATGCCAGATGTTGCCGCCGGCATCACCCGTGGCACCTAGAAAACCAGAGATGCAAAGCGACCATTGTGCCTGGGAGCAGTACCCACTCACAAACTATTCTACACACCTCAGAAATAACTGCTGCTATGGTTTGCTGTTCATTGCTCACCTTGCCTGACAAGCTCAGGGCAGACATTCTGCTTGGCATGTAGTTTTGTGAGTCACATTACTCCTTCAAAACAGAGCATTAGCTAGACACATAGGCACCAACAGGGGCCCGTTCCCTCCATCGCTGCGTGCCGATCTACCTTCTCACAATGCTCCGCTCACCTCATCCCTTCGGTGTCCAGCTCCCTATTGCACATCTACAGCAACGGTAAAACAAAGTCAACCAGGTGCTGACAGATACCCTAGCAAACAGCAAACCTCCCCCATTCTGACTTCTTTGCCCCACTAACCTTGTTGATTTGTGCTTTGTGCTCTGACCTGCCATGCTGACACAACAACATCAGCAAGTTCAAAAAAACCCAGTAATACCCATAAGTAGACAACCTTCCCTCTTCTTTCCCCTACCCCAGTAGCCACATGCCAGACTCATCCTTTCCCCAGCCTGCTAAACACAGCTCCACTGGCCTCCCGTGCCACACCTCCGGGGTCAGCATCGATGTCAGGTACACGCTTGTATAGTCCATCTCCAATGACTCGGGAACCATAACCTTCAATGCCAGGCCCGCCTTGGGAGATTGCGGAGACACACACAGATGTTATATACTGCTTTCCAAAAGAGAGCCCACCATGCAAATCCCTTGGACTGACTTACATACTCAGGCAACACAGAGACCCCAAAACCACAAATCCCAAAACGATCGACCTCAACCTCCATCCTGGCCCATGACGCCATCTGCTCACCTTTGCTGTCACTCCTCGCTCGACTGTGCTGCTTTGCCTAGACCTATTACTTAAGCTGCAAGAATAAGTCAATCCACCCACTGACACACAAAAATTAGTTACTGCCAGATGACTCAAATACAGGCAAAGACCAATAGGCCAAACACCAAAAGAGCTACAAGTAGCAAATGACCATGGCTGGTGTAATGACAGACTCTTCCTTTACAGATAAGTAACTCCTAAATGACTCCATGAACTGCAGCATGGAGAACCCCTCGGTGGACAGTATGCTCACATGAGAGCGCTGACATATACGGGACAGGACAGTGGGCTGCCAGAAGCTGCTTGCATCCACAATGCTACCATTAGATAACATGGCACTATAAAGTCTTAAGCCAGAACTGCATAGTAGTTACAGGAGACCTGACAGCAGACATGCTGAACATGACTTGATGGTCACAGAATCTCATGGAGATGGGTGCCAAAAATCTCATGGAGGCCCCTCAGACCCAAACACTTGATGAGGGATGCTTCTTGCCAAAATACAAGCTCAATGAGGAAAAGGCAAAGGTGATGCGGAGCGAGCTATTAAAATCTCCGTACAGAAGCATGCATTACTTCAGATGGCAGGACAGTCCTGCCAGGTCAGTCAAACCCAAGCACTGTGTTCTAATGTGTGTCCAGCGGTGTCCGTGATATTTCTCACGGCCTCCCATGTCACAGACAGCTCCCCATGTGGGACTGTGTTCTGCATGTCCCAGCCCCTAGCCACCCCCGTGATGAAAATCAAACAGAACAAATAAGGACTCTACTTGATCACCTTGGCCTCCTAAAGAAGCTTCCTTCCTCTGCTGACAGTCAACACTGCTATCCTGGTGCTGTTCCTTGAATGCAGGCTGGCCCTCGGATGCCTCTACTGCCAACGGAAGAGAAAATGATTACCCTCCTACAACACGCTCCATCCTCCTCTTGTTCAAGAAATCGGAAGAAAGCTACCATCCCTGACCGCTACACAACAGGAGCCTGTGCAGGAGGTGGCTGAGCCCCTCCCCATAAATGGAAAACTCTGCTAGGACCCTGCTTTGCCTTGCAGCACCAGCACCCACCATCAGGGTGCCCCAAACCCATTCGTGACTCCCTAGGACAATCCAATATAATTAGTTCAAAACACCTGGCAAATAAGATACAACCTAAAAACACATGTACTCCACCTGATCCCAAAACAGTCAGATAGCTGGCTTCCTCCTACACAAGACTCACATCTTCAACAAATACACAAAACAGAGCAACATGACACCAAACACAACAAAATCCTTACCCTCTGACACACTCTGAAAGGGATTAGTGCACCTGCATAATACATACTCACACTATCGACCCACATACCAGACTTCCTCAGGGTCAGATCTGCAAAGACAGGAGGAATCCTGACACTGCCTCCCCAGATGCCCCCAGAGCGCCACTCTCGTCATGGGAAAATGCTGGTGAGGATAACTACAAAAGAAAAAACAAAAAAAAGAGAGAGGAAAGAGTCACAGGGACCTGGATGTCAAAAGACAGCCTGACCTTACCTGCAGGAATAAACAACAGAAATCCTGCAAAAAAAGTTCTAACTAAAACCCAGAAAATATGAAAAACCCAGGAACCTCAAAAAAAGCTCAGAACATTGTACCATGTGGCAACCGAGACTGCCTGACAGACGCCACCACAAGGACGAGAGGTCTGCCTCAAGAGCAGCTCGAGACCCTTGAGCCCAATGACCTACAAAGCCCCTTAGGGAATTACACCAGCAGCCTACCGATGGAGAAACCGCAATGGCTTAACACAGTAACTCAGAGATCTGAAATGGGCACCTTATGACTACAGAAACTGGTGCTAAAAACACTATAAACAAGAACATCATTATCATGACCAACACTAGAGCAAGCCTCCTTGGGTGCTCAAGGTTAAGGGCAAAAAGAAAAACAGAAAAAGCTTGCGTGCCCAGGACTGCGATAAAAGACACAGCCCTCCCTAGAGATTTCTAAGAGCACAAATAATACACCTCCTCTTCTCCAGAAGAGAAGGGAAGGGAAGACAGCAACGCAAGCCTGCACTGGAAATAAGTGTCCAGCCAATGCCTCTAAGTAACAGTTTCTGTGACATCCTGATGGACAGATGCAAAAATTAGCTCAGGGAGTGAAATGAGGAAGAGGCACAGAGGAGTGGAGACCCAAGAATTCCAGAGGGTACATTTTTATGTACCTTAATGTACCCAGTGCTTTCCGAGTTGAGACTTGTCTGACGCTTAGCCCTGCACATTGCAATGCAGAGGCCCAGATAGTTTACACTGCATCTCTCGTGACTCTGTTGTTTCTCCTGTTGGCCATGGAGAGACAAAAACAGAACAGACCTGAGCAAAACCTAAATAAAACTGCACAACCCATCTGAGAAAGGCTGGTGAACCTGCCTCCCTTGCCCAACTATCCCCTGCTCCAAAAACTTAAGAAACACCTACTCTTCTCCTGACCTTGCAGGGAAGCAAGCCTGCTCCTTCCTGATAGCTCCTGCCCTGTATTTGCAGACCTGAACCCCCCCATGTCAGCTGCTCCTTGGGAGCTGCTCTTCTGAGCTGTGCCCCATGTTCTGTGAGCACCTCTCATCTTTCATCTTCCCAAAGACTCTGAGCTCTGGAACAGACCCACAAAGTAACTGAAGTCCTGAAGCTTATAATTTAGGAGGGGCCTGCTGCAATCCCAAAATATTCTAGGGACAACATAGTACTCTGGAAACAATTAGGAAAAGTGATTAATTATTCCATACCCTGAAAGACTCTACACCTTATGACCTGGCTGCTTTCTTGAAAAAAACTAAAATTCCCTATACAGATGCCTACCTTAACCCCTGCTAGATCACCTCACCATCACTTCTATCAAGAAATAGCATCAACAACTTACACAGCAAAACTGGTGAGGAAAACAAGGTTCTGTCTTCAATAAAGTCAGGAATTCCAGAAAAATACAATGCATTTACAATAAAAAAGCCCAAACAAACTCAGACTATTAAACCATCTTGCCATCCCTGAACACCCATACAACATTGCTGAGCAGAAAAAAAACAAAGAAAAAAAAAGCTGCATACAAGTGTACTTTCTACTATATAATGTTGCTGAACCTTGACTACTCCTGAAGCCCTTACCTCAAACAAATACACCTGCCCAAACAGCTGAGGCAGGGCAAAATCTGCAGTCAACTGAAGGAACAGCAGACACCAACAAAGCCCAGGAGCAGAATAAGCTCCCTAAGGTGAGGCTGTGGCTCATATACCCCTGGCCCCACCCACCACCCTTCCCACATTCACCTGGGAAAGGGGAGGGGCAAACCACCAGAAGGCATAAAGGCTGCCGGAGGAGCAGTGGGGAGGTTTCTCCTGTGCCTTGGATTTGCAATGTGCAAAGCACTTAAATGGGGAAAGTGACCCTTACTAGAAACGACAAGACCTGCTCTTTTACAACAACTACATCTACTGCATCAGCAATGCAACCAGGTAAGGAATTAAATGTATTTTTTCTAGGGTGTGGATTGAATGAGATTGACATCCTGCTAAGCTGTGTAGGAAAGGCGCTCGTTAAACTCATTAGCACTGTTATTATCAAAAATTACATACTTTAGTTTTCTGTAAAAAAAAAACAAGATGCTGTGGGGTTCCACTTCATTTCTAGTGAGACCACACGTGCTGCCTAACTTCTACTGGAAGTACGTTCTGGATAGGACTGAATGACAAAGCACAATTAGATCCCATAAAAATCCTTTCTCAAAAATTCCTCCAGTTGCAAAGCAAAATCACTTACTGTAAATCACCGGCGGTTCAGAGTCACCTCGACGGTCTCTCCAATGGACTCTGTTAATGGAACTAGATGAGTCCCAAGAAACAAAAACCACAAAAACCCTATAGAAATACAAAAAATGTCTCAGAGGCCGTATGAAGCAGCTGAACAAATGCTTAAGTAGCTAGAACAAACATAAATTGCAAAACACAACAAAAAAAACCCACGGGAGATCTGTCGATAAAAATAGAGGAAGGCTATCACCTTCTCTGAAAAAGTCAAGAGGAGATCTGAGCCTATGATAGATGTCTTTGGGGTACCAGCTGCCAAATAGAAACATACCGTAAGACAAAAAACCAAAGGGACTGCTGCGGAGCACAAACATGGTTTTAGAAAAGGTTCTGACAGAATAAGAGGCATTGTTGCAGGGATCAGAGAGGCCCCAAAGGGGCCAGAGACACCAAAGAAGTCTTGAGGACGCAATGAGTTCAAAAGGGAGTCGAACAAAGTACAGATGTCCTCGGGGACCGAACGGAGGTGCGCCGAACAAGTGAGAGGACGGAAGGACCGACCGAGGTAATGGAGGTGGACTCAGGAAGGGTTCGGAGGGGAAAAGAGGTGCGCAAAGTGCCCTGCTGAGCTAAAACAGGGCTCTAGGGTGTAGGGGATGTCTCGCGAGAGCTGGGCAGTGGGAGCGGAGGAGTCCCGAGGGGGCCTGAGAGACCAAAGAAGCCTCAGAGGTATCAATGAGGAACTCCGAGGGGGATTTCAACAAGTACAGATGTTGTCGGGGGGGCGGGGGCTGAACGAAGGCATCCTAAATATCAAAGAGGAAGATAAGAGCACTCTAAAGTGCACAAAACAAAAAAATTGAACTGGAGCTAAAGTGCTACGAGACTGCTGGGGAGTACGAGGAAGGACTCGGAAGGCATCGTTATATAGAGTAGAAGAATTATGAGGGGGCAGGGTAAGAAAAAAAGTCTTGGAGACACAGCGAGAGCGTCGGAGTCTCAGGAGAACATCTAGGCAAACTCCACGTGACTAAGTGAGAGAGGAACCAAACGAAGACACCCTCGATGGCAGAGAGATGAAAGAACACTGTGTAGTGAAGAAAGACGGGAGGCTCCGACTGAACGAGAGAGATGGAAAGGGAGATACGGTGCTACAGGGTGCTGTAGAGAACAAGGAAGGTCTCAGGAGGTGTCGTGACTGTGGGGAGAGGGGCGCTGAGGGGGGCTGACGGACGAGAGGCGGCTTGGGACGACAAGGAGGAACTCGGGTGATTGTCTGAGCAGAGTACAGATGGTCTCGGGCAGCCAGGGACTGAACACGGGAATCTTAGATAGCGTAGAGAAACGAATGAGTGCTGTATGACTCAAAGTGCTACGAGAACGAGGTGGAGCACAAGGAAAGGTCTCTAGAGGCATCATGAGTGGGAGAAAAAAATGTCCCGAGGGAGGCAGAGAAAAAGAAAAAGGACTGGGGACATGACTATTAAATCCGGAGGGGATCTGAACCGATTAAACTCATCATTGGACAGCTGGGGAACGAATAGAGGCACAGCTAGAGGGAAGAGAGGCCAGGATAACCGGGCTGGTCACAGATTTGGACTCAGGAAGTCTTCTGAGGGAACAAGAGGGGCGCGAGGTCCGCTACAAAGTTAAAGGCATGCTAAGGGCAACCTCGAAGGCGTAGATAGGCATTGTGATGCCATTTAGAGTGGTCCCGAATGGGCCAGAGAGACCAAAGAAGGCTCAGGACACAAGGAAGACGTCTGGAGGGGATCAGAACTTTAGCTAGAAAATCAGGTGAAAAGACCAGGTTAAAAAACAAAACAAAACAAAAAAAACCCACCTAAAAACCTAAGCCAAAAATGGGAATGTACTTTATGTACTTTTTAAAAAACATCTGTAGTTTTAAAATAACTTCATGCTGACATCAGTCAGAGACGGAAAAACGTTAAAGGGAACGGCGATGAAGGAACTGAGGAAGAAACTAAAAAATAGCATTGGTGAACTGAAACAGAGAGAGAAAAGAAAATTTCAAAAGCGGTGGCACCAAGGAAAGACAAGGAAGGACAATTCAAAACTAACGACAGCAACCGAGATAAAAGTAGAACATTTTAAAAGCCAAAGGACTGAGAGAAGAAGGAACCAACCCACAGTGAACTACAACACAGGCTTAAACAGCAATTTTAAAAGGTGATCGCACTAAGGAAGGACAAAAAGTCATTAATAAAATAATTAAAACAAATACAGTGAAATAAAGATAATGAATGGGATAAAAGCAGACAGAACATTTTAAAAGCAATAGTGATTAAAGCAATATTGAATAAAATAAGAATTAGTGACGACAAACTAAAACGGAGACATAGAAATGAAAAGTTAAAAGCGAGGGCACAAAGGAAAGACAAGATACAATTGAAAAAATAAAGACAGAAAAGACAGGGAACACAACAGAAATAAAAAACTTAAATAGTTATGGGAATTAGGGCAATAAAGAGAAAAACTATGAAACAGGGACAACAAACTAAAACAGAGTTATAGAAAGAAAATTTAAAAGCAAAAGCACTAATAAAGACAAGATATAATTTAAATGAAGACAGCGAATGGAATAAAAGTAGAAAATATTAGGAACAAATAGGATTTAGGAAATAAGGAATAAATTAATCAAAACGGTGAACTAAAAGAGAGATGTAGAATTAAAATTATAAAATTGTAAAAGCAATGGCAGTAAGAAAAAAACAAGAAAAAATAATTAACATCTAATGACATCAAAGGAGAAAAAAGCAGAAAATTTTAAAAACCAAAGATTAAGAAAGGAAAAAAGAAAAACCCAAAGATTAAGATCAAGAAAGGAAAGCACTAAAAAAATAGTGACAGCTAACTGCCATGCAGACATAAATAGAAATTTTAAAAAGCAAAGGCACTAAGGAAAGACAAGAAATCATTAAAAATTGATGACAGTGAACAGGATAAAAGTAGGCATAGAAAGAGAACTAAAAGAGAGATGTAGAAAGAAAATTTTAAAGGGTAGGGCACTAAGGAAAGACAAGAAATAATTAAAGATATATACATCAAAATAAAGACAGGAAATGGTATAAAAGCAGACAAACTTTTAAAAGCAATGGTGATTAAGGAAATAAGGAAAAAATTTGAAAATAGCATCGGTGAACTAAAATGGAGATGGAAAAGAAGATTTAAAAAGCAATGGCAGTAAGGAAAAACAAGAAAGAATAATTAAAAATTAATGACAGCAAACAAGATGCAAGTAGAAATTTTAAAAGCCAAAGGATTAAGAGAGGAAAGCAGTACAAAGTAGCAACATTGAACTACAATGCAGACATAGACAGAAATTTTTAAAAGCGACAGCGCTAAGTAAAGACAAGAAATCATTAAAAATAAAGACAGTGAATGGGATAAAAGTAGGCATAGAAAGTAAACTTAAAAAGCAATGAGCATTAGGGACGGCACACTAAAACAGAGATGTAGAAACAGAATTTTAAAAGCGAGGGCACTAAGGAAAGACAAGAAATAATTAAATATAAAGACAGCGATTGGAATAAAAGCAGACAGAAAGATGTAAAAGCAATGGTGATTAAAGAAATAAGGAAAAATTAATAAAAAGTGACGGCAAACTAAAACAGATGTAGAAATAAAATTTTAAAAGTGAGGACACTAAGGAAAGAGGAGAAATAATTAAAAATAAAGACATCAAAGGGAAAAAAGGCATAGAAAGAACATTTTTAAAACAATGAGGATTAGGGAAATGAAGGGAAAAATTTAAAAATTGCAAATTAAGAAAGATGGAGAAAGAAAATCTGAAATTTTGCTTAAGGTAAAACATGCATGGAAATGTAACTTAAAAAGTGACAGGGTACACAACACATGGGAATAAATAAAATCTGGATAGGGATCTTTATAAAAGTAGACTTAAAATGAAAATTAAAAAAACAACAGTATTCAGGACAGACGGAAAAATTTTAAAATAAAGACAGTAAAATGATTAAAGTAGACTCAGAAAGAAAATTTTAAAAGCAACTGGGTAAAGGACAAGCAGGAAAAAAATTAAAAATTTTTTTAGAAAATTAAAAAAACAGAAAGCTGATTGAAAGTTGACATAGAAAATTTTAAAAGCAAAAGCATTAAGATGGGGAAAAAATAAAATAAGGGTAGGGTGATAGAGAGAGAGACATAGGAAGAAAATTATGAAAGCGGAGGCATTAAGGAAAGACAAGGGAAAAGTTACAAAATAAGAATAGGGAGAAAAATACAGAGATGCATAGGAAGAAAATTTCAAAAGCAATTAGGTACAAGACAGATGAGAAATAAAAAAGACAGTGAATTGGTTAAAGGAGACAGAAATTTTAAAAGCTACAGGGTACAGGATAGACAGGGAAAACATAAAAAATAGGGACAGCAAAGTAGATAAACTTTGATATAGAAAGAAAATGTAAAATGCGATGGCTTTAAGGAAAGACAGGAATAAATCAAAAAATAAGAATGGGGAAAAAAATAGACACACACATAAAAGTAAATTTTAAAGGCAACAGGGTACACAACACAGGAAAGAATTAAAAACTATGGATAGGGAGCTTGATAAAAGCAGACATAGAAAGAAAATTGAAGAAGCAACAGGGTACAGGACAGACAGGAGAGAATTAGAAAATAAAGACAGTGAACTGGCTAAAAGTAGCCATAGAAAAAAAATTTTAAATTGGCGGAGTATAGTATCGACAAGAAAAAAAAATAAAAACAGGAAACTAAATAAGTGGAGACATAGAAAGAAATTTTTTTTACAGCAACTGAGTACAGGACAGAGAGGGAGGAATTAAAAAATAGGCACAAGGAATGAGATAGAGGGAAATATAGAAAGAAATTTTTAAAAGTGACTGGCTACAAGAAATACAGGAAAGAATTAAAAAATAGGAACAAGGATGAGAATAGAAGGAAGTATTGAAAGGAAATCTTAAGAGAGAGAGGGTATACAGATGAAAGAGAGGAATTAAAATTCAGGGAAAGGGAGCCAGATAAAAGGAATTCTTGAAAGAGACATCAAATAGCAATGGAGTACAAGAAATATAGGGAAGAATTTTAAAAATCAAGAAAGGAAGCCCAATAGAGAGAGACCTAGAAGGGATTTTAAAAGGCAACTGAGTACCAGAAACATAGACAAGGATTAAAACCTAAGGACAGGGAGATGGATAGAGAACAACGTAGAAAGAAAATGTAAACAGTGATCAGGTACAAGAGACACGGGAATATTAAAACAACAGGGACAGGGAGATGGATAGAAGGAACCATTGCAAGAAAATTTAAAAAGCGACGGGGTACAGAACAGAGAGAGGAATTTTAAAATAGGGACAGGGTGCTGGAGAGAGTGAAACATAGAAAGAGAAATTAAAATGCAACAGGGTACAGAAAACACAGGAAAGCATTAAAAAATAGGGAGAGGGAGCCACAGAGAGGGAAATATAGGAAAAAAAATTAATAGGTGAAGTGGTACAGAGCAGAGTTCACAGAAGAGTAACAAGCTTTGGGGAGCCAGACAGGTAGGTGGGCCAGCAGAAAGGGAGACAGAAGCAGGGACAGGCAGGGAGGCAGGCAGGCAGAGATCTGGGGAAGGGCAGCAGAGATGGACCAGGATGCACACGAGAGAACACGTGACACAACACAGCTCCTGGCACCGGCAAGAGACCTTCAACGCCCCAATGCTTTTCTGTCTGCCTCAGCAGCAGGTGCCTCGATGCTTCTCCACCACAAAGCTTCCCAGCAGCTCTCCCGTGCAGCCGATGGAGGCACTGAGCTCCCAGCACCGCGTGCTGGTAGTGCACTCTGTCAGGGACGGCTCGGAGGGATGCTTCCTTGCTGGAGGCACTGGCCATTCCTTGCTGGAGGCAACTGCCTGCAGGACCCCCTTGGATTCCCTCCTTGGACAGTTCCCTTTCATCAGCTCCCTCAGGCAGGCATGCCTGGACAGACCCTTCCCCAATGAAAGGGAGGAATTAAAAAAATAGGGACAGTGAGCCGCATAGTGGGAGACATGGAAATAAAACTTAAAAAACAATGGGGTACAGGACAGACAGGGAAACATTAAGAAATAATGACAGGGAGACAGATAAGGGGATACATAGAAAGAGAAAGTGGCAGGGTACAGGAAACACAGGAAAGAATTTTAAAATACAGACAGGGTGGAAGATAGAGGGACAAATAGAAAGAAAATTCAAAAAGCAATGGAGTACGATTCACACAGGCAAGAATTAAAAAATAAGGCCAGGGAGATGGCAAGAGAAATACATATAAAGAAATTTTAAACCAAATGGGGTGAAGGAAAGAGTGAGAAGAAATAAAAAATAGGAAAATGGAGCCAAATAGAGGGAGGCATAGAAAGTAAGTTTGAAAAGCGATGGGGTACAGAGCAGAGGGAGATATTACAAAAAATAGGGTCAGGGAGCTGGATAGGGGGGAGATACAGAAATGAAAATTTAAAAGTAATAGGCTACAAGGCAGTGCAGAAAAACTAAAAAATAGGGAGAGGGAGCCAATTAGAGAGAGACATAGAAAAAAATTAAAAGGCAACGGGGTACTCTACAGAGTTGCGAGAAGAATAACAAGTTTTGGGGAGCCATACAGGTAGGTGGGCAGAGAGGGAGACAGAGGAAGGGAGGCAGGCAGACAGACATCTGGAGAAGGGTGGCAGAGACGGGCCAAGATGCAGAGGAGAGGATGCGTGACTCACCACAGCTCCTGGTGCCAGCAGGAGACCTTCACCACCTCAGCACTTCTTTGCCTCTTCCTCCTTTGCAGTGCCACCTGCCCAACCCTCACCCATTGAGCAGCACTCAGTGGATGCCTCGGTGCTCCTCATCCATAAGGCTTCCTCGATACATGGCGGGTCATGCACATAGCCGACAGAGGCACCGAGCTTCCAGCACCATGTGCTGCTATCTGCTCTGTCAGGGACAGCTCGGAGGGATCCTTCCTTGCCACAGGCACTGGCCATTCTGTGCTGGAGGCACCTGCCTGCAGGACTCCCTCCTTAGTCCATTTCCCTTTATCAGCTTCCTCAAGCAGGCATGCCCAGGCAGCCCCCTTTACAGCTAGAGCCCCTTCACACAGCAGGGCCAGCCCCATCCTCAGCCTCACTGGCCACACCTGGGGCTGCCCCAGCTAGAGCCCATCAGCAATAGGGGCCATTGCCAAAGCCCCACAGCACATCACCCCCTCCCCTGCACCTCTCCACAGCCACATGCTCTGCATCCAGGGGCTGCAAACACATCCAGGGGCACAGAGGAGGCAGGAAAAGTTTATTCATTAATTCACATATGAAATCCCAGCTGTAAGAAACTGCAAGTTTCACTGCCCAAATGCAGGAGGAGAGAAGGAAAGAGAAAAGCAGTAGGAAAGAGAAAAGCAGTAGGAAAGTCAGAGGGACACAGAAAAAAGATGTGGGACAGGGAGCCATAAAATGGGATGCTGCAAACAGGAGAGGGATGGGGAGGAGGACAACAGTGTAGAGAGAGCAGAGAGATGGAGGAATAAATAAGAGAGAGAGGCAGAAGGGACCAGCAGGACAACAAGATAGAGACAAGACAAGGGACATGGAAAAATTCCAAAGGGGGCGGGGGGAACATAGGCAAGAAATTAAAAAATAGAAACAGCCCGATAGAGGTAGACGTAGAAAGAAAATTCTCAAAAAGCAACGAGGTACAAGAAACATAGGCAAGAACTAACAAACAAATAGGGACAGGGAGACAGAAAGAGGGAGATGTAGAAAGTAAGTGTAAAAAGTGACAGGGTAGACGACAGAGAGGGAAGAGTTAAGAGTCAGAGACAGAGATGGATAGAGGGAGACATAGAAAGAAAATTTTGTAAGTGACAGGATACAAGAATCATACACAAGAATTAAAAAATAAGTACATGGAGCTGCATAGAGGGAGATGCAGGAAGAAAATTTGAAAAGCGACAGGGTACAAGAAACACTGGCAAGAAATGAAAGAGAGAGGGAAAGGTAGCAAGAAAATTTAAAAAGCAACTGAGTTTGAGAAATATATGCAAGATTTTAAAAAATAGGGATGGAGAAGTAGAAAGTAAGTTTCAAAAGCAATGGGGTACAAGAAACATAGGCAAGAATTAAAAAATAGGGACAGGGAGCCCTATAGAAAGCAACTGTAGTGGGTTGACCTCGGCTGGCTGCCGGGTGCCCACCAAGCCGCTCTATCACTCCCCCTCCTCAACAAGACAGGGGAAGAAAATACAAGAAAAAACCTTGTAGGTCAAGATAAGGACAAAGAGATCACTCACCCATTACTGTCACAGGCAAAACAGACTCAACTTGGGGTATTAATTAAATTTATTGTCAATCAAAATCAAGATTAGAATAATAAGAAATAAGAACAAATCTAAAAAACACCCCCCTCTTTTTTCCTGGGCTCATCTTCACAACTTCTGACTTCCCTACATCCCACCCCCGAGCAATGCAGGGGGACAGGGAGCAGGGGCTGCACTCAGTTCATCACACATCATCTCTGCCGCTCCTTCCTCCTCATGCTCTTTTTCTGCTCCAGTGTGGGCTCCTCTCCACGGGGCCACAGGTGCTGCCAGGAGCCTGCTCCAGCACAAGCTCTCCATGGGGTCACAGCTTCCTTCAGGCACATCCACCTGTTGTGGCACGGGGTCCTCCACAGGCTGCAGGTGCATGTCCAGGAGGACGACCTGCCTCACCATGGCCTTCACCACAGCCTGCAGGGGAATCTCTGCTCCGGTGCCTGGAGCACCTCCTCCCCCTCCTTCTTCACCCACCTTAGTGTCTGCAGGGCTGCTTCACGCTCACGTTTTCTCTATCATAGCTTCTGCATAGCATTTTTTACCCCTTCTTAAATGTCCATTCCAGAGGCACAACCAGCATTGCCGATGGGCTCAGCTTGGACTGGCAGCAGATCCATCTTGGAGCTGGAACTGGCTGTGCCCGACATGGGGGCAATTCCTGGTGTCTTTTCACAGAACCCACCCCTGCCCAGCCCCAGCTAACAAAACCTTGCCACGTAAACCCAATCCAACAGCAATGGGCTACAGGGCAGAGAAGGGGGACTGAAAAATAGGGAAAGGGAGCCACAGAGGGAGAGGTACAGGGGGAAAAAAATAGCGATGGGCTACAGGCCAGAGAGGAGGAAGCAACAGGGAATCAGCCTGAGAGAGATGGAGAAAAACAAAGAATAGCAATGGGCCACAGGGCAGAGAGGGAGGATTTTAAAAAGGGGACAGTGAGGTGGACAGAGATAAACTGAGAAATGCCAAAAAACCTTGATGAGCTGAAGGACAGAGAGAGAGGAATTAAAAAAATAGGGACATGGAGCCAGACAGAGAGGCAGGGGAATGGGAATTATAAAGTGCTAAAGGACAGATAGGGATAGATTTAAAAAATTGGGATAGGAAGACAGACAGATAGATGGAGAAAGACAAAAATAGTGATGGGCTGCAGGACAGAGACAGAAGATGAAAAAGAGGGACAGGGAACAGGACAGAAGCACAAAGAGAAAAGGAAAACAGAGAGGTAGAAGAAAGAGGGCGGCTCATCGTCTTGAGGATACAGTAAGCTCAAAAGGGAATTGAAGCACGAGGGATCACAGAAGCCTGCCTCAGGGGCACCCCTGCGGCCGACATGTGGCACCAAGAGACACAAAATCACAATTGTGCTTGTAAGAAAATCAACAGTCCTGTGCTCCTCCTCTCTACTACCCAGCTCGCCTCAAATGCTCATCCGATTCCAAAGACGGCCCGCACAGAACCTGCAAAACCAAAGAGAAAAGCTTCACTGAGTTGCCGCAGGATACTTTACTCTCAGATGCCAACTCAGCCAACAACCTCCTCGCCTTCTTGGACCACTCGTCAATGTGCTGCTTCACTCACCTGATGCCATGTGCATCACCTGCAAAAAAATCAAAGCAAATAACACATGCTGAGATACTACCCAAAACAAGAGCCCACCCACACTGATTCCCATCTCCTGCTCCTTTACCTTGGCCAGGTGCCTGCACTGCCTGTTTTCAGGTTGCCATGTTGAGGTGCGGGTACCGCCTGTAAAACCCAAACAACAAGGGATGCTTATAGCTTCACCTGCAGTATGACACCTGAAAACTAACTGCTACATCAGCCTGCTAGTCATTGCTCACCATGCCTGAGTCAGCTCTGGTGCCCATATCCCACATGGCTCACATCTTCAAAATAAAGCCAAAAACCCCAAACCATAACCTAGTCCTACAGCCACCAGTCACACCTGCCCTCTAATACCACACACTGACCCACCTTCTTACGATGTTCCGCTCACCTCTCCTCCATTGCCCTGCACAGGAAGCACTCAGCATTATGCTGATGAGCCGAGGCTTGTGAGACCCCGATATTGCTACCGATGTGCCCACTAGGCACAGAGAACAATGGAGACATGAAGACCTGATTAAGGTATGGTATGAGACACAGAAGACAGACTACACAGTAACACAGACACAGGCTGGACCTGCCCTGCCTGGCAGATGCTCTTGTTTTACGGAAAGGACCCTGCGCCCTCTCCGTGCCCAAACGTGCCTGATCTCAAACCGCCTTGTCCACTACACTGATTTTAAAACCCCTGCCAGCCCCACCTGCGCTTCCCCCACCCAACCGACCACCCACACAAAGATAGCATCGGCCCCTCAACTTGCCTTTCAGAGGGCTGGGGGTCAGAAACCATCTTTTAAAAAGACCACATCAGCTACCTAGGATGTCACTGCAATCACCCAGATCCTCTTCATCATCTGCAAACATGGAGTGCCATCACTCAGCATGACACCAGTCAACGCTGACCTCTTCCACAATGAGGCCCTCCTCAGAAGCGCCACGGCATTCCACTCGGTCCCGGTCTAATGCCAGATGTTGCCGCCGGCATCACCCGTGGCACCTAGAAAACCAGAGATGCAAAGCGACCATTGTGCCTGGGAGCAGTACCCACTCACAAACTATTCTACACACCTCAGAAATAACTGCTGCTATGGTTTGCTGTTCATTGCTCACCTTGCCTGACAAGCTCAGGGCAGACATTCTGCTTGGCACGTAGTTTTATGAGTCACATTACGCCTTCAAAACAGAGCGTTAGCTAGACGCATAGGCACTGACAGGGGCACGTTCCCTCCATCACTGCATGCCGATCTACCTTCTCACAATGCTCCGCTCGCCTCATCCCTTCAGTGTCCAGCTCCCTACTGTGCATCTGCAGCAACAATAATACAAAGTCTAACGGGTGCTGACAAATACCCTAGCCAACAGTGAACCTTCTCCATTCCGACTTCTTCGCTCCACTAACCTTGTTGATTTGTGCTTTGTGCTCTGACCTGCCAGGCTGACACAGCAACATCAGCAAGTTCAAAAAAAAAAAAAAAAACCAACACCAAACAGTAATACCCCTAATTAGTATACACTCTTCCCTCTTCTTTCCTCTACCCCAATAGCCACATGCCTGACTCATCCTTTCCCCCAGCAGGCTAACATGGATCTGCTCACCTCCCATGCTGCGCCTCTGGGATCAGCATCCATGTCAGGCGCCTGCTCGTATAGTCAGTCCTTCTCCGATGACTCAGGAACCATAACATTTGATGCCAGGCCTCCCTTGGGAAAGTGTGGAGAGGCACACAGATGTTATATACTGCTTTCCAAAAGAAAGAGCCCACCATGCAAAACAGACTAACAAATCCCTTGGACTGACTCACATACTCAGGCAATACAGAGACCCCAAAACCACAAATCCCAAACAATCGACCTCACCTCCCCCATCACGGCCCACAATGCCATCCACTCGCCTTTCTTGTCATGCCTTGCTTGCCTGTCCTGCTCAGCCCAGACCTATTACTTAAGCTGCAAGAATAAGTCAATCCACCCACTGACACACAAAAATTACAGTTACTGCCAGATGACTCAAATATAGGCAAAGACCAATAGGCCAAACACCAAAAGAGCTACAAGTAGCAAATGACCATGGCTGGTGTAATGACAGACTCTTCCTTTACGGATAAGTAACTCCTAAATGACTCCATGAACTGCAGCACGGAGAACCCCTCAGTGGACAGCATGCTCGCATGAGAGTGCTGACATATATGGGACAGGACACTGGGCTGCCCCAAGTTGCTTGCATCCACAATGCTACTATTAGATAACACTGCACTATAAAGCCTGGGAGCAAAGGGAGGCGCTGGGGGCACCACAAAGCACACAGGGAGGCGCTGGAGACCTCAGGGTTCTGGAGGGTATATGTTAATGTACCTTAATGTACCCAATGCTTCCTGAGATGAGATTTGTCTGACATTCGGCCCTGCACATTGTGATGCAGAGGCCTGGACAGTTTACACTGTGTCTCTTGTGACTTTGTCGTGCCTCCCATTGCCTGTGGAGAAACAAAAACAGAACAGACCTCAGCAAAACCCAAATCCAACTACAAAACCCATCCAAAAAAGGCTGATGAACCCACCTCCCTTGCCCAACCATCCCCTGGTCCCAAAACCTGGAGAAACCCCTTCTCTTCTCCTGAACTGGCAGGGAAGCAAGCCTGCTCCTTCCTGACAGCTCCTGCCCTGTATCTGCACCCCTGAACCACCCGTGTCGGCCGCGCCTTGGGAGCTGCTCTTCTGAGCTGTGCCCCATGTTCTGTGAGCACCTCTTATCTTCCATCTTCCCACAGACTCTAGGCTCTGCTAGAGGCCCACAAAATAAGTGAAGTCCTGATGCTTATAGTCTATGAGGGGCCTGCTGCAAGCTGCAAAGGTTCTACAACATGGTACTCTGTTGGCAATCAAGAAAGGCAATGAGCTGTTCCATACCCTGAAAGACACTATAGCTTATGTCCCCGCTGCTTTCTTGAGAAATGCTGAAACCCCATATACAGATGCATACAAAATGCCCACTTTAACCCCTACTAGATCATTTCACCATCAGTCCTATTAGGGGACGGTGTCAACAACTTGCACAGTATGCAGCAAAACCGGTGAAAGAAAGAAGGTTCCATCTTCATTAAAGTCAGGAAGTCCAGGAAAATACAAAGCACTCAGAAAAAAACCAAACAAACAAACAAAAAACAAAACATACTATTAAACCATCTTGCCACCCCTGAACATCCAAAACAAAATTACTGACCTAAAAAAAAAAAAAAAAAAAAAGACTGCAAACAAGTGTACTTTCTATTATATCTGCTGCTGAACCTTGATTGGTCCTGAAGCCCTTACCTCAAACAGACACCTCTGCTTCTCTAAATGTCAAAACACACCTGTGCAAAGACCTGAAGCAGCTCAAAAGCTTCAATCCTTCAATCGACTGATGGAACAGCAGAGCACCGACACCAGAAAAGCCCAGAAGCAAAATGAGCTCCCTGAGTAGAGGCTGCGGCTCATATGCCCCGGGCCCCACCCACCACCCTTCTCACATTTACCTGGGAAAAGGAAGGGGCAAACCACCAGAAGGCATAAAGGCGGCCGGAGAAGTGGCAGGGAGTTTGCTCATGTGCATTAAACTTAAAGCGTGCAAAGCACTGAACAGAGAAAGCAACCCTTCCTGGAAACAAGGATGCTACAGCCGGTGGAGACCAATGAGGAGCTGCGGGGCGAAAAAGCTGGTGGTCTCCAGGGGCGGGGCCTGTCGCTACGGGTGGTGCCCTTCCCCTGCCGGGCCGCCTCCAGGGGCGGGGCCTGTGGCTAGGGGTGGTGCTTGTTGCATGCCGGGCGGTTTCTAGGGGCGGGGCCTGACGCTAGGGGTGGTGCCCGTTGCATACCGGGCCGTTTCCAGGGGCGGGGCCTGTCGCTAGGGGTGGTGCCCTTCCCCTGCAGGGCCGTCTCCAGAGAATTTATAACATTTATCAAGTGAAGCACGGGCTGCAGGACACAGGGACGAATTAACAAATAAGCACATTGGATAGAAGAAAATTAGACATAGAAAAAATAAAAGCCTCATGTATTAGGAAACGCAAGAAAAAACTACAAAATAAAGAAAGGGCGACAAAGAGAGAGACATACAAAGTAAATTTAAAAAGCAATGGGGTACACAACAGATCAAAAATTATTAAAAAATAACGATAGGGAGCTTGATCAAAGTAGATACAGAAAGCAAATTTCAAAAGGAACTGGGTAGAAGACAGAAAAAAATTAAACACAGACAGCAAACAAGATAAAAGTAGACACAGAAGCAAAATTTTTAAAGTCAAGGGACTAAGACATGAAAGAATTGAAGAATAGCAACAAGAAATTTAACAAATTAAGACAGAAATTGTAAACAGCGACCACACTAAGGAAAGAAATAATTTAAAAATAAAGACAGTGAATAGGATAAAGGTAGACAAAAAATTATAACAGCAACATAATTTAGGGAAATAGAGGAAAAAAATTAAAAAGTGGGGGCAGAAAACTAAAATGGGGACATAGGAAGAAAATTTAAAATCAAAGGCACTAAGGAAAGAGAAGAAATAATTAAAAATAAAGACATCAAAGGGAAAAAAGTAGACATAGGAAGAACATTTAAAAAGCAATGGGGATTAGGGAAATAAAGGGGAAAATTAAAAAATAGGGACAGCCAACTAAAACAGACGTAGAAAGAAAATTTAAAAAGCAATGGCACTAATGAAAAACAAGAAATTTAAAAAAAAACAGCAAAGGAAAAAGTTGGCATAGAAAGAACATTTAAAAAGCAGAGGGGGATTAGGAAAATAAAGGGAAAAAATTAAAAAATAGGGACAGCAAAATTAGAGATGGAGAAAGAAAATTTAAAAAGCCAGGGCACTAAGGAAAAACAAGAAAGAATAATTAAAAACCAATGACAGCAAACAAGATAAAACTAGAAATTTTAAAAGCCAAAGGATTAAAAGAGGAACACAGTACAAAATAGCAACAGTGAACTAAAACGCAGACATAGACAGAAATTTTAAAAAGCGACATCGCTAAGACAAGAAATCATTAAAGAATAAAGGCAGTGAACAGGATAGAAGTAGGCATAGAAAGGAAACTTAAAAAGCAATGAGTGTTAGGGACAGCGCACTAGAATGGAGATGGAGAAAGAAAATTTAAAAAGCGACAGCACTAAGGAAGGACAAGAAATAATTAAATATAAAGACAGTGAACAGAATAAAAGTAGACAAAATTTTAAAAGCAAGTGATTAAAGAAATAAGAAAAAAATAATAAATAGCGATGGCGAACTAAAACGAAGACAGAAGTGAAATTTAAAAAGCAAGGGCACTAAGGAAATAGAAGTAATTAAAAGCGAAGACATCGAAGATAAAGTAGACATAGAACATTTAAAAAGCAATGGGGATTAGGGAAATAAAGGGGAAAATTAAAAAATAGGGACAGTGAACTAAAAGAGATAGAGAAAGAAAAATTGTCATTTTTTTTTAATTTAAAACACACATGGAAATATAACTTAAAAAGTGACAGGGTACACAACACACAGGAATAAATTTAAAAATATGGATAGGGATTTTGATAAAAGTAGACATAGAATGAAAACTGAAAAAACAACGGGGTTCAGGACAGACAGGAAAAAAATTAAAAATACAGTGGATTGGTTAAAGTAGACCAAAGTACCAGCAGCTTGGGGATCCAGCAACTTTTTGGCTTAGGATGGCAGTGCTTTCTACTCGTACTTATTTATGGGGTAACAACTGGTAGAGAAATAAATGAGAAAACACATTGATCCTTCCTCTCTCTCAAATGCAGATAAGGACATACACATCCACCCCCTCACAGATTCATCGTATCCCTTAGAATCTCATGGTGTTGAAAGCGGATTGTCCCTTTCCTTTGCTGCCTTTTAAGCCTGTCATGAGAGACATATTATCAAGGACTCTAGAAACAAGAAATTAGTAGCCGTAAAATGATTTTATTATTTTTGAAAAATGGAATGTTTCACTAACAGAAACTTTTAAGTGATGTTTGACCAAGAACACATTTATTACAAAAAAAAAAAAAAGAAACCAAACCAACAAGTTGACATAATATTTGGCTAAATGCGGCAGCAGTCTTGCTTTTTGTAATCACAAATTCAAGGTGACCCTGGTTAATAAAATTCACCACCATTGTCATCTGGCATTAAAAAAAAATATATATATATATATGTATATATATATATAGTGCTTTCAGTAGCGGCGGGTAAAACGGGGTTCAGTCGGTCTATTTGTCCGCTCCTGGCCCGCAAACACTCCTTGTATTCCGCTACTCTGCATCATCTGGCTCTGGTTTCCAACTTGCGTGAAGCCTCCGCGCCTAAAAACAAAACCAGACAAATTGAAAATTGCCCAGAAAAGTTAATACTATTGTGACTCTGAGCAAAGATATTTACTTAGGTTTTTTTCTACTTGCCAATCCATAGTTAAGTAGAAGCTGAAAGTATTATTTTTCACAATTAACACAGGAATGTCTTCTTTTATACAGATCAGTCAACTATTATAAAAACATTATAAGCACTCTGACAAAGCTTCTTACCCCGACATCCCTCCTCGATTCATCACATGGCCTGGTCCTGACTGACCAGGCATGCTTCTATCACCACCTAATTTAAAAAAAAAAAAAAAAAAAAAGAAAAAAAAAGGAGACGACTTTTGTGTTTTCCTAATAAAAAAGCCACCTTGTTCCCAGAATTTTACTTGTTTTCTTGGTAATGTTGTTAAAGCTCCATAGGAATTTAACTACCGCTAGAAGTTCAGCAGCAGTAATTCATAGAAAAAACCACGATCACACTGGTAAGCAGCAAGTGTACCTTGCCATCTCTCATGATCCCGTCCCATCATTCCTCCATCCACATTTCCCTGCCATGAACGATCTTGATGCCCCTCTAACTTTCGACCATGATCTCCCCAGTCACGTCCATCTCTTAAAAAAATAAAAGAACATCTTCTAGGTGTGTCCCTTATCCATTTAGCAGCATAGGGTAAAGCCAAACACAGTACCCCATACAAAAGTGCATTAAATTGTTAATCAAGCTGTATCTATAGCCACCCAATCATTGCAATAAAAAATTATCAAAGAGAAACGAGAAACTTGCTGAACAGCGTCCTTTGCACAACAAAACTCGTCTTTTTCTGATCTAGAGAGACATAATTAGTATTGCAATGTACTAAAATACTTAAACATGGAACAATTGACTGACTGCCATTCCTCTGTCTGGTATATTTATGTAGAACTGAAGATAATGCATCTGGAACACGCCTAGCTCAACTAGCTGGTTTAAAGAGAAACCGCTATGATTCCAGATGAGTCTCAGTTCCCCACCCTCACCATTGCAGAGATTCTGACTTAATTTCCTTAAGACCTGACCACTAGCCACAAATGAGACTTTTGTAGGCGTTACTGGAGCATCCGGTACAGGACTGAATCTCATCTGTAGAAAAGAAAGTTATTTATAAGAGAAACAGTTATGAGCTAACTGAGCAGCACTTCTTTACTCACTACAACGCTCCATTCTCTTGATGCACAGGGGAGCTACGTGCGTGAATTCCTTGCTTCTCCAGATGCTCAAATAAACTATCTGGAGAGAGGATTCACACTTGTGAAACTGCTTCTGCTGTCACCCTTCAAAGGTTCACCGAGCGTTAAAGACTTTAAGAACCAACAAATCGCTTCCCTTATTTCATATGCACTAACCGGGTTTGTGGAGGTATCCCTCTCCCTTCACTCATTCTTCTGTCAGACCCATAGCCACCCCAACTATCCCGGGAGTGACGATCAGGCCCTCCGTGGCGTTCATCTGGGTAATGCTGGAAGGCAAATGGTACAGAGTTATGCTAAGAATCAATACAGGCTTTCTTTTAGGATTGCAAAAATTCAGCTCCTTAGAGGTTGCCTTTCTGTAAGCTGTCAGAAAATAAAACAGTAGCTGCCCCGTTTTTTACTGGTTCCATTGTTGCTACCGTGCACAGTTCACTCTAGGCATTTATTTTGTTTCGCAGCACAGATTCCGCTCCGCCTATTGGTGGGAGAAGGCTTTTTGTTTGGTAGGGTGTTTAAGGCTCCAAATTTTTAATTTTTACATAAAATATCTGCCTACTTCCTACCTCTCTTCAGAAATGAAAGGTTGTGTATACCATCGTGGTACTGGTTTTCACACCTGTCCTTTTAGTGTCATCTGCCTTGTTCCATTACGACACCAGTTATTTTCTATAAAAAGTTTAGATAAATGTCTGAGAAGGGATCCCTCGCCAGCTAAGGATAAGACACTACAGTAACTACCTCTTAATGCAATACAGACACCTAAGATGGTTAACCAGAAAACTTTTATCGCCACATACCAGCCTGAAAAGATGCTGTACCATTGCTCAGAGGTTTCCCCCAGCCCCGATCTGTGGTTACTGCCCTAGCAAGCGGATAACTTATGTTCCACATGTTAGCATGCAAAATCAGTTGCTTCTTGAACACCTGCTCAGTTTAAACCCAGCGATGGTTGCATTTAAGAACCAGGCAGTGTGTGCACTGAATTCCTTCTGCTTTGGGGTCGATCTGTTTGGCTTTTTAACTGAAGCGGTTGTTTGGGTATCACTTACCTGCCCATCTCGATCTGGTATTCCTCTCGAACCGTCTCTTCTGGAACAAAAGAGAGAAGTTTCAGTTGAATCAACACAGTAATCATAATTCCGATGTCTGAAATAGCGCATGAAAATTTATCTTCATTAGGCTGTAAATCTGAACACCAATGTTTGTTTAGTGGTAAGATATTCAAATGAGTTCTTGCTTCACAGCATAGAAAGAGATCAAAGGTAACATCTATTACTGTATTATGGGTAAGCAAGGCATCACTGAAGCATGGTCAGGTATTTGATGGTACCAAGGGAGAACACTGAGTGAACCTACCTGTATCAGAAATGAATTAAAAACAAAGCGGTATGGTTTCTGCCAAAGATCCTTTGCGAGCAAAACAGAAGTCTCAATAGCACTATACAGAAGGTATTTTTGCACTCTGTGGAACTAAAAATCTGCATTAGCTAGGCTGCAAAGATGAAAGTAGGGAAAGTTTTAAAGCAAAAGGAAATGGCTAAATCTTAGGCTAATGAACAGGGATTCATAAACCAGATTTCCATACATTTCGAGAGAAGCTGTAGGATCTCCCTCAGCATCACAGCACACTACATTAGGACTTGGCTTATAATCTTTATGCAGCCTCTTTCCAATACATCGGTAAATGATGGAAACACAGGATTGCAAGCATGTATAAAATTAGACACAAGAAATGCACAAGGGTCGTTTGTTTCACTCTTCTCTTTTGGCACCCTTCAAGCCATTAGTAAGCCACAAAAAGACACCTAATTTCCATACAGGTATAGGAAGAAAAGACACCGCCTTGCCGACCTGTCCAAACAATGATCTTGGTATCGGCCACGATCCCTGTGGTCAAAGTCGTGGAAGCGGTCTTGACGACTAAATTCAGAATGATACCTATCATCCATTGCCATTCGCTTTGCCTCTGGCCAGTACGGGTCTTCTCGCCTGCAAAAAAAGTCACGATTAGTAGTAATCTCAAAACAATCTTCCTTTCCTGCTCTCTTGATATCAAACTTCATTCAATCCAATTATCCAAACAATTGCTTTTGATTTATAATTAAAAATCCTTGTGTGTTAAGCAGGCATCACATTTCAGTTCCAGAGGAAGCAAGGTGTATTGACACTACACAAAAAGCTTAATCTCATCATGTGCTGATATGAGAAGAGAACGAGTATCTGTTCGGGCTAGCAATCCTGCTTTTGAGTTGATATGCAGAGTTTCTATTCTCGGTCACTCCTCTTTGGGAAATAAGAATTTTAACCTACTGTAATAAAATTGTGCTTACAGGTATAAGAGTATGACATTTGCTCTTTCTCAAGATCGATATTAAAGTGTTAAAAGCAACGTGTAAATAGTCTTTCAGTTATGAGTGCCCATAACTGCTTTAGCAAGAGTACTCACAAATTACATAGGCTTTAGAATGCTCTATCTGTACCTAGATGTGGCCAAAGAGTTTGGAATCTCATTGCGGCTATCGTTACCTGCCATCAGGATCATACGGCCTTCTCATGGCAGATCGCCGCTCCTGTTCGTAGCGTAGCTGTTCCTGCTGACGTCGCAGCTCTTCCCTCTCTCGCTGGATTCGTTCCTGTTCTCGTCTCCTTTCCTGCTCTATGTGCATTCTTTCTCTCTCCAATCTCTCCCTCTCCAAGCGCTCTCTGTCAAGACGTTGCCTTTGAAATTCAAGTCGTTCTCGCTCTCTCTGGAGCCTCTGTCTTTCATCCCGCTCATGAATAGCTTGAAGACGTTGTTCTCGTTCTCGCCTCTCTCTCTCTCTAATTGAAAAAGATACATTTTGTTTTCAATTGAGAATCTTAAATCTAATCTTTATTGCTTCTTTGTTTTGGGTAGTGTTTCTTTTTTGCCTTTTTTTTTTATGTTTCTATGTTCTTCCTACTACCTGCTTAAATGCGAATGAGGGAAAGGCTGTGGATGTTGTCTACCTAGACTTTAGTAAAGCCTTTGACACCATTTTCCACAGCATTCTCCTGGAGAAATTGGCTGCTCATGGCTTCGATGGGCATAATCTTCGCTGGGTAAAAAACTGCCTGGATGGCTGGGCCCAAAGAGTTGTGGTGAATGGAGTTAAATCCAGCTGGCAGCTGGTCATAAATGGTGTTCCCCAGGGCTCGGTATTGGGGCCAGTTCTGTTTAATATCTTTATCAATGATCTGGACGAGGGGATCGAGTGCACCCTCGGTAAGTTTGCAGATGACACCAAGTTGGGTGGCAGTGTTGATCTGCTTGAAGGTAGAAAGGCTCTACAGAGGGAACTGGACAGGCTGGATCGTTGGGCTGAGGCCAACTGTATGAGGTTCAACAAGACTAAGTGCCGAGTCCTGCACTTGGCTCACAACAACCCCATGCAATGCTACAGGCTTGGGGAAGAGTGGATGGAAAGCTGCCCGGTGGAAAAGAACCTGGGGGCGTTGGTCGACAGCTGGCTGAATATGAGCCAGCAGTGTGCCCAGGTGGCCAAGAAGGCCAATAGCATCCTGGCTTCTATCAGGAATAGTGTGGCCAGCAGGACCAGGGAGGTGATAGTGCCCCTGTACTCGGCACTGGTGAGGCCGCACCTCGAGTACTGTGTTCAGTGTTGGGCCCCTCACTACAAGAAAGACATTGAGGTGCTGGAGCACATCCAAAGAAGGGCAACAAAGCTGGTGAAGGGTCTAGAGCACAAGTCTTATGAGAAGCAGCTGAGGAAACTGGGGTTGTTTAGTCTGGAGAAGAGGAGGCTGAGGGGAGACCTTATTGCTCTCTACAACTACCTGAAAGGACGTTGTAGCGAGGTGGGGGTTGGTCTCTTCCGCCAAGTAACAAGCGACAGGACGAGAGGAAATGGCCTCAGGTTGCACCAGGGAGGTTCAGATTGGACATTAGGAAAAATTTCTTCATCGAAAGTGTTGTCAAGCATTGGAACAGGCTGCCCAGGGAAGTGGTAGAGTCCCCGTCTCTGGAGGTATTTAAAAGACGTGTAGATGTGGTGCTTAGGGACATGGTTTAGTGGTGGACTTGGCATGGCTAGGTTAACAGTTGGACTTGATGATCTTAAAGGTCTTTTCCAACCTAAACAATTCTATGATCTCTTCTCAACTAAATCGCAGCTGCTTCGTTGGTGGGGGGCGGGGAAGAGAAAAAAGTCCATACAGATGGAAGAAGCAAGGGTAAACATTCTGCATAAGTAACATGGTACCTACTCTAAGTCAGCTCTGAGAAAGCTTTCATAGAGCACAGCATGTCCTAAGACAGAAGTCTGACAAACAGTAAGTATTTATGAACTTCCAGCGAAAAAAACAAAAAAAATCAAGTATGGAAATTCAAATCTGATCGAGTGGAACATGAGACCTGAAAGCATCTACATTCAACAAGAGCCTCCTGAAAAGCATAGGTTTAGAGAACATCGATTTCAGTAGTAAAAACCTTTATAATTTGGCATTATGTCTGTTCTATCAATACATTAGTATCAAATTGATCTGAGATACTCAAGTTGGAGGGCCAGCACAACACTACTTTGCAGCCTGTTCGAAACACAGATAGGGAAGTAAAAACAAATGCCATTCAAAGTTTAGAGCAAAACTGGGAAAACTCACCGGCGTCTTTCCGTTTCCCTGATTTCTCGCTCCCTCTGTCTCTGACGTTCGCGTTCTCGCTGTTCTTTGATTTTATCAAACGATAAAATATCTTGCTTTTCTTTGCTCTCGGATTTGCGATCCTGGCTTTTTGTACTCTGAGTTAAATCAAAACAATAGATTAGCTGAACACAGTGCATTTTTAGCTAAAATTCATAGGAAAAAAGCCTACCTTATGCCAACCTGAACAAAACAAACTACTGTACCTTCCCAGAGATAAATTATGTTGGAATTCCACGGAAAAATAGGTCGGGGAAAAAGTACCCCGAATTTGGCTAGAACTTCTAAAGAGTTTAAATAGATATAAATACTAGGGTCCCATGCTCTGACTTGCACTGGTGGCAAATGATACACTGATTTAAAGGCCACCAGTCACCACACTCCATGCTTGGCAAAACACATCACAACACCATTTTCATATTGCAACTCTATGTCTTCAACTAAGACAGCAGCGACAAAAACCATAAGGAAAGTGAAGTGTAAGCATTTACCTCTGCAGCACCATTAACACTCTAATGCCTTCTAAAAAGTGATAAAAGGATAACCGTTCCCAATATGTAAGGCAAAAACCACATTCAACTATATGCATATAAAGCTATTTGATGCCTATTTTTACACAAAGGCTTCTCTGAAGGTTGTACTCACCCTCTCTTTTGATGTAGAAGTTTTCACACTAATAACTGGTTCTCCTTTAGATTTATCCATTACCACTGTCCTTTCGGTTCCTCGACTTGCTAGAAAACAAAATACATCTAAGAATAAATAATACGCAAGACATTCAAAAATTCTTGCAAGATTTAAAACCGTTGAGATACTAAGCAGTAAAAAGTTATTTTAGTGAGGTTTTAACTAACTTATGGAAGAATACATTTATGATTTAAATAGCTTGTGAAGATTTGGCCAAGTTGGGGATGGGGGCAGTTAAAGCTATCACAAAATTACAGTAGTGTTTTCTGCCAGGGAAAACAGTTATAAGAAGGCAAATTTAATTTCATTCTTCTGTCTGCAAACTACATCCCTTTGCCCAGTTAAAAACAAACAAACAAGCCAACCAACCAACACCAAACAAAAAAAAAAAATCAAAAAAGAGCACACAGAATCACACAGTGTCAGGCCTAAACCCAGTTCCATAAAATTAAGAGTTTACCATTTTGAATAATTACAGCCCAGTAATTATGAAAACTTTGTTGCTAAGTTACTAGTGTTCTAAGTCAGAAAAAAAAAAGTTTTCAAGGTATTTTCTCATGGTGTTTTTTGTTCACCAGGAAAACCTCAGTATTACTAAGTATGCCTCATGGTCTTTTTACTGAATTATGAATCACATCTAATAAGAACACTGAGGTTTGCAGAAGCTGAAGTCTTATAATCAGCTTTGATTCTGAATGTTTACGCTTGTTCTTCCATTTCCTACTTAGCTGATAAAAGGAAATTTTTTTGGATGCAAAGTAGAATCTTTTTCACAGTTGCTTATATTCTTTGTACCAATTTTTTAAAATTTGTTTTTTAAAACAAGTATCCTTGAAAACATTTCTGAAAGGCAGCTAGAATTACCTGATTTGCTTGCCCTGGATCTATCAGAGGATCCGGCCTTTTGTTCATCTTTCTCTTTTCCTTCTTTTTCGTCTTTTCCATCTTTTTCTGATTTCTTAGCATCATCTTTTTTGTCAGTCTTCTCCTCCTTCTTAATACCAACAGACCTATAGGTAAACTTTGCTTTAATGGAGAACCTAACAAAAAGTGCTATATAACCACTCTGATCAAGCCAACCATGCCAAAAAACCCAACCAAACAAAAAAAACCACCTAACCCAAAAAAACTCAACACAAAAACCCTCCAGAAAATACTCAAAAACCCACTCCCAATACCTTCCATGATGCAGTGCTGAAGCCAATGCATACTTGTACACACAGTTAAGAGTAGCAATCAATACTAAGCTAAAGCTAACCAAAAGTGAGAAAAAACAGATAATCCTTCTGAATATTTGGAGACTTTGAGTGCTAAAAGTAAAGTCTTCTGTTCTGCCTGTAAGTATAGTTCATGCTTAGCACAGGGGGAAGACGGCCCACCTGGGCAGAGGTTGATCTCCACCAGAAAAGCTTTTGTAAACAAATACCTTAAACACCCGATGCAAGCAGGTGAGCCTGCCAAAGCATCCTCTTTGCCAAATCTTTCAGAACTTTATGAAAGAACAAGAAGTACTAAAGCAAAATGCCTCTTTCAAAAGCAACAGACCACTTGAAAAACATATACTGAAGTATCACTCGCTAACCATGCAAACAGTCTATCAAAAAGACAGACTAGATCCTGGAAATATTTGTCAGTTAAAAGAGCAGACCAAGACAGAGTCAGATCAGAGGACAAACGATTCTGATTAAAAAAAATGGTTTATTTAGAAACAAGTTGATTTGGTATCTCCTGATATAACTGACAAGTTTTGATGCTAAACTCTGAAGAGCTCCGTATTTCTGAACAGAGGGCCAATTAAGATGCACTTACTGCTGTAGAATACAAATTGCAATTTTTCAGGTATTACTCCTATTTCAGATGCAGTATGAAGCAGCAAATCGAGATTTATTACAGTTATTGTTCACTTCGGTCACGTGGCTGCATTTCAAATAAGTGGCCTTTAAACATAGAAAAATACCAAAAAACTATTTACTTCTCAGATTTGGACTCTGCAGAATGGTGCCTGTCTTTCTCCTTCCTTGTTTCACCCTCCTTTTTATCTGAAGGCTTCTTCCCAGCTGGTTCATTTTTTGCCTAGAATTTTAGCCAAAAATATTTTTATAAGAGACAGACATTAAACTTGCACACTTTTATTTTCATTACGCTGTCATGGAATAGCTACCACTTACCTTTTCCACAGAAATCATTTTTCCATGCAGCTCTGTTCTGTGGAGATGATTAATACACTTAGTGGCTTCTTCAGATGTTGACATTGTAACAAAGCCATAACAGCGAGCACCAGGACTGCGAGCATTTGTCACTACTTTTGCACCAACCACCTTTGGGAAAAAAATTATTCTGTGTTTGCAGATCTGTCACAAAATAAATTCTAACTTAATCACCATTCGAGCAGCTCCATTTCCCAGTACCACACAGTATAGCACCTATCCACTTTTAACAGGGAGGAAATATGCTTGGCACACAACATTCCATCAGCATTCTCAGAAGACAACGTTGCTAGGCTCGTTTGACAGGCAGCAAAGGAAAGATTATCATTTTAACTTGACCTCTATAGTGTCGGGCCAACTGTGTTCTAGAAGTACTTCGCTAAAGTGTACTTCACAGAATATGATGTGAACACTGTTCACACCCAGGTCAACAGCAACACAAACACAGCTGAAAAGGTTCAAATTTAAGATTATTCCACATGTTCTGAAAAAAGTATAAAACAAACACAGAATTCTATGAAACAGATAAATCTAATTGTGGAACAGACTGTTGATACAGCTCTGCTGAAAAAGAGACTACCATAATAACCAGCTCAGAAAACTCATCTTCAAGTTGCTGAGCAGGTCAATACCTTAAGGAAGATAGATACATGCACAGGAGAATGGGGGCGTAATAATAAAAATACAAAAAAAAAACCCAAAACAAAAACCCTACCACCACTTTGTCATCTGTGGATAGAAACTGGCAGAGGTGTCCTGTAAGAAAAGACAATCTCTGACACCACAGAGGTACACACTTAGTGACACAAACATTGAATATTACATTCAGAAATGTATTAGGACGAAGGGGAGATGGTCATGGAAAAAGTTCCCTTCCACAACTTCTGCTCTCATGTCCTAGCTGGCACTGAAGAACAAATGGAAGCCTGCCCTCAAAGACTAGATTTCTCAAAGGAATATCCCTTGAAATGGAACAGTTTAAAACAGTATCAACTATCACTGGACACCCAAGAGGTATAATTAGACTACAGCACACTAGATGACGACCCACCAGTCTTCTGTTGAGAATTGCCTTTTTTACAGGTACAGAGATTTGCACACAGATTCTCCAAAACCCGGACTTCTGTCCCATGTCCCCCCATCCGTGGTGTGTGTGTGTGTCCCCATTTCAGACAACCTTCTTTATGAAGTATGCTACTTTCAGATACAGAGTTTCAAAAGAACACAAGAAAGTTAAGTGCTTAGCCTACCCAGTTGCTAGGAAAAATAAATTTAAGGTCATCCTTTTAAATTGATAAAATGGTTTGTTAATTTACATATCTGCTATGTACCTTTCCATACTTGCTGAAAAGATTCTTCAAGTCTGTAGCTCTAGTAGAGGATGAAAGTCCACTAACCCACAAATTTCTGCCAGAACCACTACCTGCACGGCCTAAGGTACAAAAAAGCCAAACATAAAAAAGACTGTGTAGCACAAGAATGCAACAGTGAAAAAGTAATCACCCCACAAACCCCACTTCTTTTTCTTCATAAACCTCTTCAAATGCAATTTTACTTCCGCCTCTTCCAATCAATCTTAAAATAGACACATTGCAGCCTGGAAAAATGAACTTCTGAACTCCATACTTGATCTGCATTTAAATAGTCTTAATGAGTTTTCATCTACATATTGTCTTACTGCACTTCAATCACTTTTATGATAATTACAAAGTATCAAATGTTAATTTACAAGAGACTTTTAAAAAAAAAAACAAAACACACTGTTGGTTAGTAACATTACAGAAGTTACATAAACTGAAATTTACAATTCATACTTTGAAGGCCTATATTACAACTGCATCGAGGGTTCACTGAATTAACAGTCCTCACCAGAATTGCCACACACAGTATACATCTATAGATTTAGGCATCTGTTGAGATTTTTCAGACAAATCCTGGTCTTGCCAGTACCCATCACCATTCACAAAGCTAGGGGGACTCCAGTATAACTATTACAGTGAAGATGCACACATGCTTCGGGAATTAATGAGACACAAAAAATAAGCAATGCAAGAAAGGCAAGTCAAAAAGTAAGCAGAACTATTACTCCACTTGCTCCTTTGAATGTTTACTTACTACAATTGACTCACAAGTAACGGTTAGATTTGACCCCATAACACTTTATCCCAAGTCATTTATATTTAAAAAAAAAAAAACAAACAAACCATACCTTTCTCGTCTTTTGAGATTATCTTTATATCTCTGTCCTCCTCAACAGGGCTAAAGACAAAACACCACATTATTCAACCAATTACATGCAAAAAGAACGTTAATTCTAGACTGTGCACTAAAATTGGATACCTACCAGTAAATTAGTTCTGAAATAAACGCTATCTTTGAAAATTTATAGAAGAGTGACAGAAAATATGGGATTCGTATCCTTAAACGGAAAACTCTGTTTTGCAGATGACAGAAATAAGAGTAATTTAAGAAAACAACCTGTGAAGGTTGAGGAAGGAAAGAAATCAAACCCTCTGTGTTTAAAAAAAAAAAAGAAAATATCTGCGCATGGAGAAATAAAACAGACTCTTTAGGAATAGGCTACAATTTCATCAGTCTCGGTGGCCAATTGAAGGAAACAGCTTATTCGCATCACTTAACGACCAATGAAAAAAAGATAGCATCTGGTCTATAACGGAGAAAAAACAAACCTCTTTTTCTGATCACCGCCCTCACTGGTTGAGGACTCTTTAGTAGCAGGGGATTCCTCAGAATTAGCTTTGTCTTCTGTTTTCTTGACATCTTCTTTGCTATCTTTGGCTTCAGGACCTGCGCCTTTTTCCGCTGTTTCCCCACTAGAGGCTTCCAGGCCTTGGGAGCGTTTGCTACTCTGATCGCTTAGGGTCTCTACTACTAAAGATTCAGAGTCCGGTTTCTCTTCCTCTATTGTCTGTTCACTTGTCTCCCCTTTTGCTACAACTAAACGCTTTGCTTCCTTCCTTGCCATAGCTTGTGCCGATTTGCTGTCCAAATCTAAAGCATCTTCCTCCAACTGAGCGGCAGCAAGAGCGTCCTCTTCCTCTGCTAGCCTCTTGCCTGGCACCACGTTACTTGCTTCCTGTGCATGTGGCCGCTCCACTTCGGAAGTTTCTTCGTTAAGTAGTTCAGATTTACAAGTTTCCCCCAAAATGTCGAGTATTTTCTCATTTTCTACGGATTTAACAGGAATAGAATGGCACAAGATTTAATCACCAGGGAAATACAGCAATCACAAATGTGGAACTGGCATGGCTGCCACACTAACACCAAGAGAACTTCTAAGCTACACAGAGATTGGAAAACCCTAGTGTACACAGTGTTAAAAGCACTACGCTAACTGCTGTCTGACAAACTAGCAAATCAGCCCTAAAATATTAACAGGGAAGAAAAATGCCCCCACAGATTTAACAAAAACCTTCTGGCTGATCCTTGATATTCTTCATGAAATCGTTCAGCTCTGTTTCTTCTCTAGTTAGCTTCCAGAGTCCAAGATGCTTAACTGAACGTATCAAGGCACTGAGTTCAATTTCCAAATTCCTGTGAAATTCTTTTAGCAGACAGTCCAACAGGAGACCTGGGCATCTTCTGATGGTGCACGAGTGCGTTTGCAGTCCAGAAAGTGAATAGGATCTGTAGAATTCCTGTGATGACAGTGTATTCTTTCTTCTGAAGTCCAGTCACTCTTTAATTTCTGTTCTGTACCAAACCTTTGTATTACCTACGCTCCTGTATTTATATTCTTAGAACTACAGTACAGTGTGATATCACAAGATCTGTTTTCAGAACCTTTAAATCTTTAAGGCTCATTCCTTAACTCCACTGTAGGTAACAGTTCTATGGAACCATTTAATCACATTAAATACATGTTTTCAAAAAGTGGCTTTTCACAGATCTGGTGATATGACCGGGTTTCCAATCTCTATGACCCTGCATGACCTGGATCGTCCACCATAATAACGTACACTACAGTAATGCATTTAAAAAAAAAACCAACAAAAACAAAAAAAAACCACCAACCAGGGACACAAAAAGAATTAAACGAAGAATGAAACTGATTCAACACCCAGGATTTTTTTTTTTTTTAAAAAGCAACCAAACAAACAAAAACCAACAAAACCACAAAAACAAAAAAACAGTACCTGGCTCCAAAGGTAACTCTTCAAGTTCCTGCAGTGAAAAAGATAAAAGGAGGATAAATATCACTATTTCATAAGAAGTCAAGAGGTTATTCTGAATGACACCTCTCACCCCCCATGACAGGAGAGAATTTAGGGAAAGAGTTACTACAGTTTAGCCTATCTCAGCTTTGAAAATGTTGAATTTTAAATAAATTTCTCACAAGAAGGTTTAATGTTACTTTTTAACATCTTCAAGTTTTACGAAATGTATAAAACCTTCAATATTTCTCAAATTCAGACACCTGTTGAACACAAGGTACACATTCATAAGGGTAAATAAATCAACAAACATAAGCAGCATAGAGCAAAGCTTATCTTCATGTCACCCTTCTCTAGAGTCTACTTTACAAGTCTGTTTTCTGAAAACACAACCAATAGAAACAACAGCTTCACCTAGAGCTACAAATGTCCTTAACCTACCATGGGTGATCTGGAAACAAGGCCAGTATTTCAGGAATAGATCAGTTTCAGCTTTCTTGTCAACATGGAATACGTGCACTTTTAATGGAAGTTAAATATAATGTAAGGCACTGAGTTGCTTTATACAACAGATAAAAAGAATGCCATCTACCACCCAAACTCGGCATGATATACACATCATATATGTATATATAATCTCACCTGATAGATAGGTATCTTTGTCCATATGATTAAATTAGAAAGGCATTAGTTCCTATTCTTTGCAGAATAAGAATGCACCCACTGTGTACTACCTGTACATATACTCTTTCAGCATACAGTTTATATGGCCTATATTATGCCTTTTTGTTTGTAAAGAAAAATTGGTTACCATTTACCTTTATTATTGTTAAATCAGATGAAGCAGCATCTAAACTGTTGCCAGCATCTTCAACCTCTACCTTTAAAATGTAAACAGAAGACACTTTGTTATCTATAAAAGAATGGTATTGTGAATAAAACCTGAATGAGAAATCAAATATTTTTTTTTCCACTGACAAATGATATTAAGCAGATATATCTAGCATCCAAAACAACCATAAGGGTAAAAACTGACCAACGACCCCCATGCCTCTTCCCGATCCCCACTGACTGAATAAGCTTTCTCATTACCTCTCAAATACGTTGGTCGTCTCACAAAAATCTTTTAAGGATGGGGATTCCAACAGCAAACTTTCTCTTACTCTTTCTCTCTTATTTACAGCAACAACATAGAGCCAAAAAGTCTACGGGACTCGATAACTGTTTACTGATAAAAGACGACCATAGGAGCTGACCTGGACTCTGGTAGTTTAGTCACTGAAAAAAAAACCTTCTGGGTATTTCTATTTGATTTGTGTGGGGGATAGAGGGGTTAAGCTTATTTCTGCAACTTCCAGATTTGGCAGGGGAACCACCCAACTTGAGAATCTTGTAGTCCAGACTGATGACACAATGTGCACACACAACAAAGAGCTATACTTCCCTATTAGATGGGGCAGAAATAACCTTCTTCAAATGCTCTGTTGTACATTTCAGGAGATAAACACTTGACTTTGGGGGGAAAAAATTATCTTCTAGCCCAGATGGACAATGTCCTATAAGCAGTGCAACAGCCAGATGAAGATGGAAAGCCAACATAAAAATACTTTCAACAGCTGAGTAACTGCAAGACCCTATCTTAGCAGAAAAATAATCTAGAATATAGTTCCGAGAATGTTGCTGTTCAGCTGAAGTGAATAAGGCTACAGCATTTGTATACCTCACATGTCCTCCTAAATAAAGAAAAGATATGAAAATGGGAATGTAAACATAAGGTAAAACAGAAAGTTCAAAGCATGATTAAAATGAATGCTCTCTGGATTACTATTAATTTGTACAGTCATCTGTGTACAAACAACATCTAAGCATTTAAAAATCAAGAATGCTATTTCCACAAATATGTAAAAGAATTAAAAGCAATGACCGTGAGAACTGGTAGAGCCCCAAATTATTCCAAATACTCTTTAGTTACTGGTTTGCTATTTAATTTAAAAAAAAAAAAAAAAAAAAAAAAAAAGGAAAAATAATCTGATTCCACACACATAAGAGATGCATACCATCGCTACTGGTATTTCTCTTGATTCTTCTTTAATTTCTGAAAATTGTGGGGATGCCTCCACGTTACCTACAGCATATTCTGTAGGCTGATCTGGAAGTTCTTTCACTTCTGCATCAGCATTTTCTTTACTATCAGACAGTGAGTCAAGAATATTATCAGCACTGTAATCCTCTCCGCAATCTACTGCATTGCCATTATCTATTTCAGCTTCATCTAACACACTAATATCCATCATGTCAATATCCTGCAAGTTATCCAAACTTGCTTCAATATCCTCCTGTAAAAAGAAAAAAAGTATATATAATAGTCATTGTAACTTGAAAGCAATGCTATCATTACTTCGCTTCAAACACAGCCTCACATACCTGTCCATCTCCCGAATCCTCTTCCAGGCCATTGTCTTCTACTCCCTCTTCATCTGGTCTACGTCCTAACAACATTATGATCATTAGAATGAAAAGAAGGCAACAACATGTATCCTTCAAGTTTTATTTTTTCATCAGAGTTGGTATGCCATTCAGTTTAGTTATCTGCTTTTTCCTTATTTTCCACAACTGAGTGTTCATATAGCATCCCAGTTCATAACTGACAAACATGCTACAGTCCAAGGTCTGTCACAAGTTCAAGAAGCACTGCTGTGCACTCCCCAGAACATTTGTCTCAGCTGAGACGGCAGTAATTTATTATCTCAACCTTTCATTTCTTTACAAACATTTACTAGAAGGAAAAAAGAAAAAAGCAACCAAACGAAAAGCCCAACACAAAACAATGAAAAAAACCACTCTACGTGTAAGCATTGCTGCCGTGCTCCGTTCACCAGCTGGACACACACAATATCAGAACTGACATTACTGAAAACAGTACACTAGTTTCAGCACCGAATAGTAACTCCTCAAACTCAGAGCTAAGTAGTTGTTTCATCTTTATGAATGTTACTTTCCTTGAAAAACTACAAGCACATTACAATAAAAAGGTAAAGGGGTTTTAGAGCTAAGAGGAACATCTCATCTATTTCTATCTCAACACTAAAAGTGCTATAACATGTTACGTATTTTTCTCAGACTTGAAAATGAACGTGACTATCAAAGATCTCTCTGCTTTTACCCACAGTTATGACATTTTTTCTCCTTCCAGTTAAGATTTCACATTTTAGTTTGCAAGCAAATGTAACATCACTCCAAATTGGATGTAACAACAAAAATCTGGGTCAAACAAATTAGTTGGCAAAACATTCGAGGTTCACCTCACGAATTGTGTCTATCAAAATTAATAATGTAATTAAAATCCTTCATCTAAACTAGTTATTCTGCTCAACTCTAATACAAAAGTAAGTTTCAACATTATTTGATTACAAAATAAGATCAAACTGTGCTAAATAACTGATTTTAGAAAAATAGCAATTATTTTTTAAAAATAAGGATTATGTAAGACTGTCTCACCATTAGAAAAATCATGCATAGAGAAAGCCTTAAAAACATATCCAATTTCAGATATTGATTAAAAACTAGTCTTCCGGGGAGAAAAATGAAACTGCTATCAGCTATAAAGCATAAGTGTAACACACTACAGAGGCTGTTTTGAATTTGCTAGAAACTCTGCATTGCTACCTCAAAAAAAAAAAAAAACAAACCCTTATGTTTCTCAATAGTAAAGGTACAGTCACGTAAAAAACCAATTATCTATTTTAAAAACACTGACACTGCTTCAGCATTACTTAGTAATTCTTGCTACAAATTTCAGGGAACTGAGAACAAACCAACAGATCCTTTGAGTGGATCAATTCCTGCCTTATTACATTACATGAAGTTCTGCAAATAAATGACCCATAAGTTTAATACCATACCACCCATCCCTAGAAACCTGAGCACAAATGTGGGGAAGAGTACCAGTAACATATGGCATTAAAGGTCAGAACCAAGGAACAGAAGATTCAACTGTGCTTAATTTCTTCCAGAGAACCAGTCTTACCCAATCTGGCTCAGGCAAGTAATGTTAGCTATAGCTTTGGGACTGCAAAACATTCAGCAACAGTGCCAAAATTAAACCAAGCACTTTTCCAAAAGGAAACACAGACTTCAGAAAAAAAGATTAGTAAGGTTACATTTCATGAGTAAAAGTTGCTAAAAAACTCAAGGGGGACAGGGTGGAGATCCTCTCTAACTGCCCTGTACCTTTGCTGCTTCTTTTTGGAGTTTTCTTCATGATATTTTCTGAAACCACTGGAATTTCATCAGGATTCCCCCCTTCCTCCTCAATAGCCTATTAAGGGGAAAAGATAAAGATAGATATCAAGACAGACACAAAAACTCCATCTGTGCATTTCTGTTGAGTTTAAGAGCTGGTCACCAGAGGCAGAAAAATACCAAAACAAGAATCTAGCGCTTTGAATTAGACAGCAGCAACTTGGATACACAAACCAAAGACCACTAGATCAAAGCAACAAGCACACAGCAAATAGTAACGTACTGGTGTAAAGTCTCTGGAAAGCAGTCAGCAGCATAAGCCAGACAAAAAAAGTCAATCCTACAGCGTTTGCAACAGTGCACATGGATACCCGGGGTGTTGCAACAGAGTAAGAACCTCGGGTCTACGAGACAGCAAGCATCAGTTCAATGAAGGCAGTCCGCATGCTACTAACATACCAAACATTCTGATGAGGATACAGGCTACCAACTAGAAAGCCAAAAAAAAAATCAGCACGTAGCAAAAAGCCTAGTAGACAGTGTATAGAACTGTAAACCCAGGAGCTCAATGCATGGCAGAAAGCCCAGTGATGTATGAGGCTAGAAACACTTGGGCCGAGTGCCACGGCAGACATGCTATGCTGTGCAGGTTTAGGAAGTCGGAGGGGGGCTCGCTGCGTAGACGCAAACGCCAGACTCGCACACATACACCCCCAGCGCTACTACATAAGACTGGCGGCCTCAGGGGCGAGCCTGGGACGACCAAGTACGGGGCCACGCTCGCTTTGGGCCTGACGGGCTCCCACGGAACCACCCCAGAGCCCGGCGTACACCCCCTCCTCCCCGCAGCCCCACTCTCTCCGCTCTGCGGCCGTTTGGCGCCATTTTCCTCAGCAGTGCCTGGCGGGCTAGGGTCGCGCACGCGCCGGCTACGCCTCCCCCCTCAGGCAGCCCCGGCGCGTCTCCCTGCTCACCTTCCTGAGTCGCTCCATGAGGACGCTCTTGTTTCCACCGCTATCCAAATTGCGGCGCTTGAGTTCAGCCCGCAAGTCTATCACGCGCAGCTCACTCAGCCGCCGCCGGTTTTCAGACTCCGAACTGGAGACTCCAGAACCACCCAGGGACGCAGATTCTCCTTGCCCGGCCGCTGACTGACTCTCCGCCATGGGGCCGTCGTTTCGACTCGCAGGCACGGAGCGAGGCAGGACAAAAACAACGGCGAAAAGCCGCAGTTGCGGCACAAAATGGTGGCAAAAACGAGACGCACTGAAGAGAAAGGGGGAGGGAAGAACCGCAGCCCGCACGCGCGCTGACCAGAGGGCCCGGACGGGTTGCGCGCATGCGCAGAGGAACGTCCCCGCTCGGGAGCCGGCGATTGCAGTGCGCACGCGCACCAGTTCCTTTGACTACCTCACCGCAGAAATGCGCAACCGCGATCTTTTTCGGCCTTCGGACGCATGAACGAGACCTCGCGAGCCGTCCTTAGACGCGGGCGACGCTGTCTGCGCCTGTGCAAGGGTTGTCATTCAAGGTTTCTTCCAGGCCCCGCCTCCCTCCTCCTCCCTACTCGGCGTTGCCTTTCTCTCCGAGCCTGCGCGTAGCGGGCTTTTTCCCCCCTCCCCTCGGCGCGTCTTGGCCTCCCCACCATTTTGTGCTGTGATCGTAAGGTTAGCTGCTTGATTGTGCTATATTCTCCCGTGTGTTCGGGCTTGAGGCGTAATATCGAAGGGGCCTTGATGGCGGAGAGTCAGTCAGCGGCCGGGCTGGGGGACTTCACATCCCTTGGTGGGGCCGCGGCTCTCGGCTCAGAACCCGAAACCCGGCGGCTGAGTGAGCTGCGAGTCATCGACCTGCGGGCTGAGCTCAAACGCCGTAACCTAGACAGCGGCGGCAACAAGAGCGTTCTCATGGAGCGGCTGAGGAAGGTGAGGCGCAAACCCGGCGGGAGAGGGGGCGGGGGAGGGAAAAGCGTCATCCGGGTCCTTTGTCCCCGGCCCGATGGCGCTTGGCGCATGCGCGCTTGGGGTCTAGCCCCGAGTCCGAGCCGCCGTGCTGAGGGAGGCCCTGGGGGGAGCGTGAGTTGGACTGTGGCGCTGCGCCGCCGTGTCCCTCCGCTGCTTCCCAGCGCTGGTCCCGGGGGGCCGCGGGCTGTCCTTTAGCACCAGCGTACCCCTTTCCTCGGACCGCTGTAGTGCCGTTGCCCTTGCGGGGACCGCCGGCAGGCCCGCCGCTGCGCTGCTTCTTGCCACCGCCCCGAACCCCCCAGCTGAGACCGGCGCCGCCCGCTCGCACTCCAGCGTGTGGGTACCCGGCGCCGCCGCCCGCACCTCAGACGTTCCTTTGGAGTGCTACTCTGATTTCACTCCGCGATGGCCCCGGTCTTCCTCTTGTTCCTTGTCCCTGACGTACGTGCGTCCTTCCCCGATTTCCTCTCCCGTTCCCCCAGCATATACACACGCTCCTCTTTCCCGTATCTCTTCTCTTGCTTTCTCTGCACACGTTTCACCTCACTCCACCTCTCCGGAATACATTTACACAGACTTCCATGAGGCCAGAACAGCGTAGTCAGTCCTGACCATTTTATGAGTTCTAATAGGCGTGCATGTTGAGAAAAAAATACTGTTGGATGCACTTGAGTTCCTGTAGCGGTCACTCTCAGTTTTATACAGCTGAAGTGCTTATCTGCTGAGTAGGGAACCTTCTTTACAGATGAGGGAAACTTTGCTCCTCAGTCATAGCTTGATTTGGCTGTGGGGTTGTGTTACAACACCTTACTATTCAGTGTTTCTAATGAGTGATATGGCTGCCTGGCTGTATAACCTGAACTAGGGTGAGACGCTAATGTTTCCATCTGACAAATCCTTAAAAACGTTGTCGTGGTTTAACCCTGGTAGGCAGCTAAGCACTACATGGCTGCTCACTTGCCCCCCTTCCCCCAGCAGGTTGGGGGGGAGAATTGGAAGGGTAAAAGTGAGAGAAAACCCATGGATTGAGATAAAGACAGATTAATAATTTTTAAAAATGGAAGGGAAAAAAAAAACAGCAGAGAGGAGGAAAAAGAAAAAAAACACCCAAGAAAAGCAAGTGATGTGAAAGAAAACAATTGCTCGCTGTCAACTGACTGATGCTGAGCCAGCCCCCAAGTAATGGCAGCACTACCAGCTTCCACCCCCACCAGTTTTATTGCTGAGCACAACATCATATGGTATGAAATATCCCTTTGGTCAGTTGGGGTCAGCTGTCCTGGCTCTGTCCCCTCCCAACTTGTACACTCCCAGCGCACTCACTGGAGGGGTGGTATGAGAAGCAGAAAAGGCCTTGACGCTGTGTAAGCACTGCTCAGCAATAACTAAAAAATCCCTGTCTTATCAACACTGTTCTCAGCACAAATCCAAAACATAGTCCCATACAAGCCACTGTGAAGAAATTTAACTCTGTCCCATCCAAATCCAGTACAAATGCACACCAGCAAACAATACAATAGATGTCATGCTGCTGTCTCCGATAGGCCATTGAGGATGAAGGAGGAGATCCTGATGAAATTCCTGTGGCCTCAGAACTGACCAACAAGAGAATGCCAAAAAGAACTAGCAAAGGTATGAGTCTAGACAAATACAGTTCCTTTGTTTCCATGTGGCTAGAACTTGGCATACGATGATGATTTCTTCTGTTTCATTAGTTTAATTTATAAAAAAAAAAAAAAAGTGCTTTTTCTCTTATGGAAAATGGTAAAACTCTGTCGCGTTAGTGAGCGATAGCAAGTTTAAACGGTAATATGACACCTAACCGTACTTTCGTTAGCAAGTCTTGAAACCTGTAGACGAGACCGTAAGTTGCAGGTTTTTCTGTACTTGTGACTGTGAGTGTAGAATTGCGTCAGGTACAGAGCAAGCAGAAGCAGCTGCAGCATAAGCTCCTGTGGAAAGCTCTGCCAATGTATACTAAGGTGGCTCCACAGCACCATGGGTACTAATTTTCTTGCCGTAACTATATACATTTTCCTTTTTTCATAGAAGCCCTTGAACCTCCATCATCACTGGGATACATTTTTCGATGCGAGAAATTACCATGGGAATAATTAGAACCATGGTTGCACAAATAACAAATGTGTATAACTTTTGTTAGTGTCATGTTTCATTTTATAACTGTTTGTTGTTTTGAAAATAAATTGTTCTGAAATAGCTTATTCGTGATTTAAATATATTTTGCTTCAAAAACATTAAATATTGTGTGGGCCGTGTTACATGTGGTTTATTTGAATTGCTCACAGCCAGTTCTTGAAAGATACTTTCTGAAACTTACTTTTAAGCTGCTTCCTTTAAGATAACGGGGTAAAAATAGAGGAAGAGCAGTTGTTTCTGAATAATGATACAAGTTTGCTGGTGACAGATGTGCCTAAATGTGATCTGTGTGTCCAAGATCTTAAAAGTGAAGACTAATTCTAAATCAGTTGAATTATTTAAATGGTAAGAGGAAGGTTTTTTGTAAGAATGACAGGGTGTTTCTTTTAAATGGAATACCTTCCTAGGCAGTGTTGTATTTTTAGGTATTGAAGTATTGTGGAATGAGAGGAGTGTAGCTGTTGAAAAACATAGCTGTGCTACTTTTAGTTCATCTTCCTGCCGTTTGCTTATATCGAGTGGCAAGTGATTCTCAGTTATATCCAGACAAACCTGGACTTCTGAATCAGGGTCTTAATGATTATTTGTTGAAACAAACTCAGTGTTTAATAGATAATTCAGCAAAGAGTAGATGTGTTATGAAACTTAGTGCTATATCTCACTTCAGTGATACTATTTTTAGGAAGAAAACCAGAAGAAGAAGGTGTCGAAGACAATGGACTAGAAGAAAACTCCAGAGATGGGCAGGTAAGTGAAATCATGATTGCTGTTGCTAAGAATATGCATCATGTAACCTGCAATAAATACACATCTACCCTTTTTCTTTCTGTAGGAGGATATCGAAGCAGGTCTGGATACCTTGCAAGATATTGACATGATGGATATTAGTGTGTTAGATGAAGCTGAAATAGATAACAGCAGTGCTGTAGACTGTGGAGAAGACTATAGTCCTGATAACATTCTCGATTCTCTGTCTGATAATAAAGACAATGTTGAAGCAGAAATGAAAGAACTTCCAGATCAACTAACAGAAAATGAGGTAAATGAGTAAAGGTCTTTGTAAATTTTCAGAAGGTATTTAATAAGTATATGGGCACATCAGTGAGTTATTTCAGTGTAATAGAATATAGGACATAAATGTGATATGGATTCTATTTCATGTTAACAGCTCTCATATCTTTAAGTGGTAAATGTTCTTGGACCTATCAGAGGCTTGAAATGTTTACAGTAGACGGCTCATGGCCTTATCTTGCAGTAACATCTTTGCATGCTCTGAAAGAAGCCTGGAATTGAAAGTAATGTATTAGTTTCGGTGTTCTCTCTTCCCATTTATATGTGTTGAAGTGTATATACGTATAGACTCAGCCGTTTAGATATTTATATGGGGGGGAGGGGAGAGAAATACGTTTTCAATTCACAGATAATTTGGAAATCTTTTCTGCAGAAATAATGCTCTGGTTTAAAGAATTTATGTTGCATAGTTTTGTCATAGAGATTAATAAAACAAGAAAATCTTGATGTATTGCATATTGCCCTGTTCTGACGTTGCCAGGCTTTTCACTTAGTTTTGAGAACAACCTTGCAATGTCTTTCGCAGACAGCACAGTCTCCTGCTACTGAATGAACAGGGTAATCTGTATGTTACGTTCACTCCCCAAATATTATCCTTCCTTGGATCCTTGTGGGTTTTTTTTATTTTAGGCTGTTCACTCCCAAAACTGAACGTATTATCCTTCCTTGCCTCCTTATGGTTTGTTTTTTGTTTTTTGTTTTTTATTTTAGGCCTGTGGTGTCTGTCTCAACTTTTTATCATTTACCTTCTGAAAACAGAGTCATTGCGACAACATCCAGTTAACCTGAAAGGCAATTTTCTGGTGTTCTGTAAATTAGAGCTGTCGTGAATCATATAACTGATGAGCTTTGGTTGAGTCTTACCATCAGCTCTTAAGGAAGGAGGATTTTGGGGACATGTTTTGTTTTCAGAAAAGTAGAAACCCAAGTCAACTTCATTTTTAACTTCTTTTTTTCAGTTAGAAACTAAAGAAGTAAAAAAGTGGGAAAATGGAAAAACATGTTATGTACAGTAACCCCAGAAATGTGAAATAAATTTCCTCTCTAAATAAGAGTAACCTTGCAGTAGACAATGTCATGTTGAAATTAAAATGAAAGGTAACTGGAGAAAGATACTTAATCATCGAGAATATTTATATGTTGCTCCTCATTCGTGGGTCACGATCTGAAGTAGCAATTGAGATCTGTCAAATACTGGAAAATATTTCTCATATTATTGCTAGGGAAAATTGAATACAGTAGTATTTCTCTGTAAGCTAACGTTACACTTTGTAAGAAATGCTATAATTCCTTTTTTACTCTTTTAGGAAGATTACGATGAAATTGAAAACAATTTAGATGCCTCTTCTTCTGATTTAATTGAAATGAAGGTAAATTGAAAATGTAGCTGTATTTCAGATTGTTATTATTGGTATTCACTTTGTGCTCATGCTACAAAAAAGAAAACGTGACCATAATATGAAATTGTAACAGAATCCAAGACATACATGATCTTGCTCAGAATACAGCCTGTCAAATGAGAATGACTGCTTTTCAGTCAGCTATCAAGACTTCCTCCACTTTTGTGGCAAATAAAAATGTGGTCTTGTACTGTTGATTTCTTCTTTCTCCTGCTGATTATATCAGTTGTAGCTGGGGTTCTTTTTCACTCTGCAATTGATATGGTACACAGATACTTTATTGGTCTCTTTAACATTCCAAGTTAGGTATGAGAATGCAATTGTGGCTGATACTTTGATTTGGCTTTCATATGCCAGAAAAATTACCTGTATAAAATACTCAATTCCAGTGGATGGTGAAAAAAGTGCTAAATGTAGTAGCAGTGCTAAAATTTGTGTAGTGCTAAATTTGTGTAGTTGTCAATCTTGGGATTGGGCAGGGAGTTGCTATTACTCCGTGTTACAAAATACATTTTATAAAATCCTCATTCTGTTTTTATTTTCCCAAACAGAAAATGGAGAAGCTACACTTGGAGCCAGGTACTGTTAAAGAAAAACATATTCCTGTCTTTTCAACTAATACTTTTTAAACCATTAACTATAAAAAAAACAAGCAAACAAACATAATTTGCATTATTTTTATGATGGACAATCCAGATCATGCAGGGTCATAGAGATTGGAAACCCAATCATATCCCCAGATCTGTGAAGTGATGCTTGTCATCTTTGAAATATTTCCAGTGAAATGAAATGGTTTAAAAACCTGTTAAACTACATAAATGGATTTAGAGAAGTTAATCACAGTTTAAAAGCTAAAGATTCTACTTGTAAACAGATCTTGTGATATCGCACACACCTTAACTCTGTTACTAAGTAGAGAGCAGTGAAAGCAGTAAAAAGATATTGTAGGGCATTAAAATGTAAAGATTAGTTACTGGATACAGAAGAAAGAAGAGAGTTTCTTCATGGAAATTTCATACAGATACTTGTCACTTTCTGGACTGCAAACACACTCATGCACCATCAGAAGATGCCCAGTTCTCATGTTGGACTGTCTGCTAAAAGAATTTCACAGAAATTTAAAAATTGAACCCTCAGTGCCTTGATACGTTCAGTTAAGCATCTTGGACTCTGGAAGCTAACTAGAGAAGAAACAGCTGAACGATTTCATGAAGAATATCAAGGATCAGCCAGAAGGTTTTTGTTAAATCTGTGGGGGCATTTTTCTTCCCTGTTAATATTTTAGGGCTGATTTGCTAGTTTGTCAGACAGCAGTTAGCGTAGTGCTTTTAACACTGTGTACACTAGGGTTTTCCAATCTCTGTGTAGCTTAGAAGTTCTCTTGGTGTTAGTGTGGCAGCCATGCCAGTTCCACATTTGTGATTGCTGTATTTCCCTGGTGATTAAATCTTGTGCCATTCTATTCCTGTTAAATCCGTAGAAAATGAGAAAATACTCGACATTTTGGGGGAAACTTGTAAATCTGAACTACTTAACGAAGAAACTTCCGAAGTGGAGCGGCCACATGCACAGGAAGCAAGTAACGTGGTGCCAGGCAAGAGGCTAGCAGAGGAAGAGGACGCTCTTGCTGCCGCTCAGTTGGAGGAAGATGCTTTAGATTTGGACAGCAAATCGGCACAAGCTATGGCAAGGAAGGAAGCAAAGCGTTTAGTTGTAGCAAAAGGGGAGACAAGTGAACAGACAATAGAGGAAGAGAAACCGGACTCTGAATCTTTAGTAGTAGAGACCCTAAGCGATCAGAGTAGCAAACGCTCCCAAGGCCTGGAAGCCTCTAGTGGGGAAACAGCGGAAAAAGGCGCAGGTCCTGAAGCCAAAGATAGCAAAGAAGATGTCAAGAAAACAGAAGACAAAGCTAATTCTGAGGAATCCCCTGCTACTAAAGAGTCCTCAACCAGTGAGGGCGGTGATCAGAAAAAGAGGTTTGTTTTTTCTCCGTTATAGACCAGATGCTATCTTTTTTTCATTGGTCGTTAAGTGATGCGAATAAGCTGTTTCCTTCAATTGGCCACCGAGACTGATGAAATTGTAGCCTATTCCTAAAGAGTCTGTTTTATTTCTCCATGCGCAGATATTTTCTTTTTTTTTTTTAAACACAGAGGGTTTGATTTCTTTCCTTCCTCAACCTTCACAGGTTGTTTTCTTAAATTACTCTTATTTGTAAACATCTTCCTAATATAAGTCTGTTTAAGAATCTGACTTCATTATTTCTTGTCAGATTTCTTAAATCAAGTATACAAAGGTGTGTTTTCATTTGCAACATATTTTCTGGTAGGTATTTAATTTTAGCATTTTTCATAATTTATAGTTAGTCAGTTTTCTTTCTGACTTGAGTAATGTGGTGTTTTGTCTTTAGCCCTGTTGAGGAGGACAGAGATACAAAGATAATCTCAAAGGATGAGAAAGGTATGTTTCTTTTCAAAAACAGAACTTTAATGATTGCTTGGAGGAACTGTTTTTGTATAGGAGGGGGTATTTCAGCAGAAAAGCATTGGAATCTGTGCAGTTGTTAAATATCATAAATTATTTCTTTATGTTCTTTCTGGATTTTTTAAAATCTATTTGTGCTAAAAAAACTATTTTCCTTTTATGCATTTTCTAAGGATATCTGTGTTGCACTCTTTTGTTTGTATCTTGATCTTCAAAGGTGGACGTTAATATGTGGCAAATATGTCCTTCATGGCACTGAAGGTGCTTACCAACAGCTGTTAGTGAGTCAAGAGCCTTTCGCAATTGTGTTTGCTTTACTGTATGCTCGTGATTCTTCATACCATCTTCTGTTTTGCTGAAATAATTTGGAGTCTAGTATTCACGCATTTAAATGCCACAGAAACTTACAGTTTAAAGTGGTCTTCAAATTAGATTGTCATTATTAAATCTTTGTCCATGCAGATCCTATTTATGGTGCAAATATGCATCATAAGCAAGATGAAAATTTCTTGATTAACAGTGTCAGGTGCCTGCTCCTTTTTTTCATCATACTTCTTCTTTTTAATACATCAGGCTGCTGAGTCTTTGCAGCTCACCCCACCTCCCTATTCTCTCCTACCTGACCAGGGCAGAAAATTTAGAGCTGACTGTTAACGTTCTTCTTACGTACTGCAGGCAGGTAGTTCAGCACTGTAAGTGTGGAAGTTCCAGCAATTCCTATAATAGGCAAGAAACTCATTATGAGATCTGTCTACTGACTGGACAGGAAACATTTCTTTGGTTTTAATTGGGTTTTACAACACAGACTGAACTCATGGTCAGCTGCTTTTTCCAAGATCCAGGGTTATACCTGTCTGTGCAAGCTACTGGACCTCACAGTCAGCTCCATTAGGGTCTGTTTACCTCTTGCTTACAGTTTGTAATCTTGTGTTCTCTTATTTCAGAATATTTAAAGGAGTGTTTTGTGCATGTTCTCCTTTACCCAAGGACTTGAGTGTATTTATTTGTGGACTGGGAATACTCTTCTTGAAGTTTGCATTCAAAACAGTCTTCAGGAACTTGGGTGTCTGATAACAACCTTGCCCCTGCATACCTTCGTCCAAAGGATGTGCTGTTGTCCATAATGTTTGTTTACATCATTTTCTGGCTTAGTAAACAGCACTGGGGAGAGGGAGCTACTTGATTGTGTAACTCTGGATGCAGAGCAAAGCAGTTGAGCCAGAAGAAAGGTACAGAACTATATACAAGTCAGTTCTGACTCACACGTTGCTATTTCTACACCTACATGAAAGAATTGTATTTAGGATGAGGAGTTTTCCGTGCTCCATGCATTCATTATGAGAGCTATATTAATAAGAGTCTAGAAAAATAGATTTATGAGCTCGTAAGCGTGGTGGACTTGGCAGTCGATTTATGCATATCTGAAGGATGGCTCCAGTGTTGAGGGTTGGCTCCAAATACCTGTATTGTTATAGTTTCTAAGTTAGAGAAGATTTTATAGTCCCAGTCTTTCTTTGTCTTGGAAGTGCAGTACCATTGCAGGAGCACCTCTTTAAGTCTTACAGGAGGGCAAAAACTGGAGATGTTAAGACTGATTGAAGCTTATTCAAAAAGGACATTAACATAGTTTAAATAATCTAAAAAATCATCGGTAAAATAGAAGAAAGAAGAAAGTGCTCATTTTTCTCTTTCTCCAGGATGTTGGTGCCAGTGTAACTGCAGGTGACCATTGAAAAATTCTAGAGGAAGCGTGTGGAGTAAAAGCATCAAAGCCTGCAGCTCAGCTTTTTGAAACACCAGGACAATGTATCTCCCATGTGTTTGCACACGACACACCTTTGTCCGTGCAGTTCTTGAGACTAGATGATGACAGGTGTAGACTTAGTCTCCTTTATACAAAAGACCTCTTTTTTTTTTTTTTTTTTTTTTTTAAAAGAGATTGGCACAAATGATTGCATGCTTCCCTAGGGAACTTGTATAAATATTAACAACAATGTTCCCAGTGCTAAGCTCGTGTTTGAGACAATGACAAAAATTATCAGGAAGTACGAGATGGAAGGACACCCGAATAGAATAGCATTTTAGAAAGGTTCTGGAAGAAATGTCTCCTCTCGATGAAAGCAGTTCTGAGAAATTCCATATATCACAAAAAAAAAAAGGCAGATGGTTTGGAAGCAAGTAGCTGGACTGAAACCTGCTTCACTCCATTCACTGAAGCCTTGGAGCTGAACACTACCAAGACTGATAAAACGACAGTAAAGACATTTCAAAGACAACTGGAAATGGTATCCCTGCATAAGTGCTTCATGCTGAAATGTAAACACTAAAACTTGCTCGAACTCTTTAATCACTAGGTGTTGAGTTTTCAGACTTTACAAATACGTAAGCATTTATAAAATTATTTTTCTAGTTCAGATGCCAAATTGGACTAGTGTTCTGTAGTTCTTGCATAGTTAAAGAAAGCTAGGTCTTTTCTGACTCCTGTAACTGAAGTCACAGGCTTCATACCCCAGCTGTGCAATCTGTGTGGGCAGAAATAGGAGAAATTTTCTTGCTTTCTTTATGGTGAATGTCTTTTCTTGAGAGGTATGGTTAATCTGCATCCCACCATCATTCCTTTGGAGTCGAGGAGATAAGGAGGGCAAGACATGAGCATACATGGGTATAAAGACAGTTCCCACAACTCTAGCAGGTCTTCTGTCTTTTCCTGTAAGTGCAGAGTTACTGGAATCTATCCAGGCACATTTTGAAGAGCCACTGTTAGCTCAGAGATGCCCTAGTCCCTAGGTTTCTTTCTTGAAGAATGACATATTGTGCTGCTGTTGCATGTATCAAATCTTGTAGTTCCATCTTAAAGTTTTTGGACTTGTAATACTACTTGCCTTCAGGAATGTGAATCATGGGGGAAGAATGTTACGCATTGCATTTCATTTGCTCTATGATTTAAAAAATAAAAGATTTGTGGAACTGCTCCTTTTGAATTCAAAAGTAGTTATTGAAATAATTTGGATTTTGGGTGTGCTTTGGTTTTGTTTGTTTTCCTAATTAGGTCGCACTGCTAGCGGTTCTGGTAGAAACTTTTGGGTGAGTGGACTGGCTTCCACTACCAGAGCTACAGATTTGAAGAATCTGTTTAGCAAATATGGGAAGGTAAGGGATTTTTTTTGTTTGGTTTGGTTTTGTTTACTTCAAACTGTCTTAATAAGACTTCTTAAGCTCTTGTCACTGAAAATACCAGTGAAAGGAATCAAATTATCAAAAATATTGTGGGATATCAAGGAAAAAATTGCCAAAGTACATGCTGAATGACTGCTTTTTTATTCTGTCGCTCATTTCCAAACATATAAAATTCCATTTATGGTCCTTTATTTGAAACAGTCAATGACTGTTTAGATACACACTTCTGTCTCCTGTGCTGTAGTACAGTATCTTCACCCATTGGAAATTCAACATTGTTTATTAAAGACTTCCTTAGGACTAAGTAAAACATGTAGTAAATGTTGCAACATAATTATTAGGGGATAGCTTAAGAATTGCCTTGGTACCTGAAGTTTTATTTTTGTCTAGAGTTGGCAATTGCTTTAAAAAGCACTTCTTTGAGTAGTTGGGGGGGGGGGTGCTTGATTTGTTTTAGGGGAGGAGGGTTTCTGCAGTTGTTATTAATGACAGAAAAAATGGCAAGTTAAATCTCCCTGTCAGTTGGGAAATTGAAAGAGCTAGTTTAATAGAAGACTGATGTCAGAGACATTAGTAAGGTTTTTTGTCAAACCTTTGAAGCCTATTTAAAAATGACTGTCAGCAGATTGTGGTAAAAGTATGTGCTAGCAATCTGCTAGTGAATGTTTAACTAATGAAGATAGCCTAGAACTTAAATGTGACTTTACAACAGGTACGAAAATGGATTAAGCGTAGCACAACTTTGAGTTTGTCTGAAAGTCATGAGACTGGTAAAACTTTTGTAAAGCTCCTCGTAACAGTAAAAATGCAATACTTTCCTTCCATTTTTTTGTTCAGAAATCAATATGGTAACCTGGAAACATTGATCATAGAGATGTACCACAAAATTTTAAATGTAATTAAAAACTACGTGACCGCCAACGTAGTATTTGCCTCTACTTAGATGACATGGTAACATTTAGTCGTTTAAATAAAATTACTGGGTTGGTCTTTTTTTTTTTGAGTATTAGCAGAGGCAGAGCTTCCTAGAAGTAGATGTGCATCTGCAATAAATCAAATGCTCAAAAGTATGTTCTTTATTCAGCTGTACTTTAAAATATGACACCTCTGTGAAATATGATTGATTTCTGTAATACAAAGTGAGCTGTATTGAATATATGAGCATAACTAAGCACCATTTATGAAGACAGGTGTTTTATGTGGGCTTTTTCAAGTTATGTTTTTTGGGAAAACTTCCTGTTTCCTAAACAAGACTGTAGATAACATTGTGCGTCTACCTCTTAGCAGTGACATGAAAACATTTTTTCGAGGGGAGATAGGACTTAGTGGTTGAGCTAGCATTAGCATGTGGGTGGAAATTGGCTTACAAATTTTTATTGGGTTTTTACTCCTTTCTACTTAAGCAAAAAGATGTTGTTGATGTAAAGTTAGCCTTTTTTTTTTTTTTTAATGGGCTTTCTACAGAACAGAATTCAGTCTTTGGCTCCCATCTATTGATTCAGCTTTTGCAGCATTGCATTGGCAACAGAAACATGACTGGCTCCAAGCAATGCTCCTTTTGTATTTGTTAATCTTTTAAAAATAGAAGTTTCCTGAATGATGATGGTCAGGAATAAAACAGAGTAGAAATGGAGCTTGTACTTCTTGTTGTTAAATGGTGGGCACTTATTACAGTGAGTGTAATACCTCTTTATTTTGGAAAGGTGGTAGGTGCAAAAGTGGTCACCAATGCGCGCAGTCCTGGTGCTCGCTGTTACGGCTTTGTTACGATGTCTACAGCTGAGGAAGCAACAAAGTGTATTGCTCACCTCCACAGAACAGAGTTACATGGGAAAATAATTTCTGTAGAAAAAGTGAGTACTGGTCCTCAAAGATATCCCATTACCATCAGATTGTACAAATGATTGAGACCACATTCTCAGCTGATGATGTGCAAAATAAATTTCAGGCAAAAAATGAACCTGCTGGGAAGAAGCCAAGTGAAAAAAAAGAGAATGAAGCAAAGAAAGAAACAGCTAGTGACAGGTACTGTTCTAAAAGTTCTCTGTCCAAAGGTGTTGTGCTCTTTGTCAGTCTATGTTGATTTGTCAGGAAAAACAAAGTTACAGTAAGAATTTCTGTGGCAAACATTCAAAAAGAGCAATAGTGCACTTTTTCAACTTTTACTACAAGATAAACTTCTGTTGATGTTCAGTGCCTAACGTTTCTGTTATGTGCTTTAAGGTAGGCATTGGAAAGTTGCATTTTCAAGTATACTTTTTAATTTAGCTATATTTGGGTTTTAGTAAATATTGTGGTGCTTTTATGTCATAAATCTATAGGACAGGCCATTTGATCAGTATGTCACTGTTTCTTTGTTAAATTTTTCTCTCATTGGAATAGGGCTTTCTCAGGTGGTTGGGGTCACAGTTAAAGATCAGTTGTCCAAGATCCTGTTTCCAGAACATGTTCCTCTTCAGCACTATGTTTTTTTTTCTCTAGCATTACTGAAAGTAGCTGAAAAAGATACTAAGAAAGTGAATAAGACGCTTAAGTCCTTTGCTTTAATTATCTTCTTGAGGCATAACTCCTATTAAACGCTATTTGCTGAGAAGTTTTTGCCCTTATTTCACCTGGTTGCCTGACAAAAATGGTTCACATTGGCACTTCATAATTGTCATGTTATATAAGAAACTTTGTGGGCATTAAGCACATGGTGGTGTGAATTTTTCCTTTTGCCTCCAGCTGAGATATCTGAATCACAGCCAAGTTTTTATGACAACTGCACAGCATGGTCTGATTGTTTTATTTTATGGTGTAGGAAGCTGTACAAGGAAATCTTTGGAAATCTAATTATGACTGTCTTATCATATCAGAATTCTATTTTGTTACTGTGTTGCTAGTATTCTCCTTTAATTTTCTTTTCTCTTACTCTGTATTAGTCTAATCTATATCAATATCTATCTATAGACCTGGCAGTGTTAAAAGGGATGAGAAATCTGACCAAAAAGATGATCCTAAAAGGACAGAAGACAAAGATGAAAAGGAAAAAAAAGATAAAGATGAACTGAAGTCTGGTTCATCAGATCAACCTAAAACTATTAAGTCAGGTAATTTGGCTATTCTTTTTTTCATAGAGTAAAAGATATGATGAAGTATGAATAATTAATTGTAGGTAGTTTTTTCCAAAGAACTGCCAATATTCTAGAATTATTTAGTTGGAAATTCAGAAGGTATAAAGAGGCGGGGCGGGGGGAGAGGTGGGTGGGTGTTTGACGTGTCATCCTTAACAGAAGCACTTGGAATAGGTGTAGTGAAAAAATTATTTTTGAAGAGAGGGTTAAATGCCTGTTTTCACATTTTAGAGAATATAACTTCTGGCATAGCAATGAGCGATGTAGGTTATGTAGTTTGATTGTTTTTTCCATCTCTTTCCCTTCAACGTCTGGTTTATTTAGGAAGTAAAGGAACAGAGAGGACAGTAGTAATGGATAAATCCAAAGGAGAACCTGTTATTAGTGTGAAAACATCAACTGCATCAAAAGACAGAGTAAGTAATGTTTCTGAATGGGAAACATTATGTGTCAGTTTTCCTTAGAAACAAATACTGAATCCTGCCAAGCTACATGTAACCCACACTTGTCTTACTGATTTGTCCAATTAGAGTTTCTATAATGTGGATTTAGATCTTAATTAGTAAAATACCTTTCATACGGCTGATACTATATTCAGCAATGAAATCCTGCCAAACAAATGTGGGAAGGTAAGTATTACTGTGTTAATGTATGGTGTGTCTGTAATGTTAAAAAAAGAACAGCTTTTTTGAAAAATGCAGGGACCAAGCTTTGAGACATGATACGTATGAATGGAAAGAGAGCTTAGAGTATTGTTTCTGATAGTTGTCCTTTTATAAATGTATTCCATTAAGTTTCTCTACTTCAATATTAAATACAGAGCATTAAGAGCCAGGATCGCAAATCAGAGAGCAGAGAGAGACAAGGCATTGTGCCATTTGACAAAATTAAAGCACAGCGAAAAATGAGGGAGGCAGAGCAGCGCCGGTAAGAGCAACAGTGAAATTGTTTGAAATTTTTGGATTTTTCTAGAATGAATATAATTTTCTTTTGATTAAAATGACTAAGAGATAAAGAGGGCTTTGATTTGTTTTTTACTTGTAATTTGTTATATGTTTGTGAGTCACGCATCTATTGAATTGGGAAAGCTCCAATTATTGACTCTGTTAATACTAAGCTTGAAATTGTGTTTGGAGAAAAAAAAATTGCAGTGTGTTTTTTGTTCTTTTTCCATTTTGTAGATTTTGTGGTTTAGATTCATTTAAGTGTGCTGCTCTCCTTAGCTGAGCATGCATTATAGTAGAGGTGAAATGATAATTCTAAACTTGCCACACTCAAACATACAGGGAAGGAGCAGGAGAAAAGTTGTCTTTCTCAGAATAAGACCTTGTCTTTCTTCTCGTAGCCTTCAAAGTCTCCATAGTTTTCAAATGAAACAAGATGAATATTTTTGTATTTAAATACCTTGTGTCTGTAGAGAAATTGGGAGATTTTCCAGCAACCCTTCAAAGTTCCCACATTGTATCTTTTAGTTAAGAACCTAATTCAGGTATTAAATTATTTTTGATGGAGTTTTATTTCTGTTTTCATGATGTTTAATTCAGGATAAAGGTGGTAATGGCCATCCTTCAAACTCCTTGCTAAAACTGTGACCTGAATTCCATGTTAAAACATTTTCCACACATTACAAAACTTTATTACTTACCTAAATTAAGTTGAATTGGACAGGGGTAAAATGCTTTCATCATTCTTACTGGAGAGGAAAATGTTTCTCTCTCATATGTAGATTTCTGAGCCTTAGTGGAGTCGTCATTATCCAGCATACCGTTCTGGCTTCTTCAGATTTGGGTATTTTGTTTGAGTAAAAGGAATGAGCGTGGGGCATTTGGATTCAAATTCTCCTGACCATATAGGATTATTTGCCCCCACAAGTGGGGTTTGTGGGAGTAATACGATCAGTCTCTAAGTACAAGTAATTGATGTGTACACTGAGCGTCTTCCCTCTGTGCCCTCATACCACCGCCCCCCCTCCCCGGTATAATTTCAAGGAGCTGATGCAAGTAAGTCTGCGGTCACTGTGGTTTTAATTTTTAATACTTCTTTTTTTTCCTTTTTTTTTTTTTTTTTCCTTTTTAACTTTCTCTGTTTGTTGAAGTATTAGATCTGTAACGTCTTGTTTCTGTTAAAATAGCACACGTGAGCGTCGGGAGAGACAGCAGCACCTGCAGACTATCCGGGAACGAGAAGAAAGAGAGAGGCTTGAGATTGCTCGTGAGAGACTGGAAATTGAAAGGCAGCGTCTTGAACGAGAACGGATGGAAAGAGAAAGACTGGAAAGAGAACGAATGCACATAGAGCACGAAAGGAGAAGAGAACAAGATCGCATTCAGCGAGAAAGAGAAGAGCTGCGACGCCAGCATGAGCAACTGCGCTATGAACAAGAACGTCGGTCTGCAATGAGAAGACCATATGACATAGATGGCAGGTAAAGCCAGCAGATACAAATGATGCAAGTGACAAACGTTGCTGCCAGGTTCTGTCTCATCAGCCTGTGCTATAAAAAGCTATCCGTATGCTCTCAGCTTCCATTAATGAGCAGTTGTTGATTGCATTGAGATGATCATGTTTAATAGCCCCAGTCAAACTATCTGCTCTGAAGAGTTTTGACTCTCTTTTGAACTTAATTACCCTTCTTCTGGTTTGCACAGTTTGGAAGGAGGGAACAATATGAAAAGTCACTATCTTGATGAAAATGAGTATGTTCTTTCCTTCAGGAGAGATGATCCATACTGGCCAGAGGCAAAACGAATGGCAATGAATGATAGGTACCATTCAGATTTCAGTCGCCAAGATCGCTTCCATGACTTCGATCACAGGGATCGTGGCCGTTATCAAGACCATTCAATAGATAGGTCGGTGCCTTACCTCCACTGTATTGCCTGAAATCAAAAGACAAAAATGAATTTAATGTCACATTTTGCTGCCTTTACTATGTGTTTGGTTTGCATTTTATTTTTTAAGTGTGGCTTAGTGGCTGTGGACTTTTTCTTATATAACCATGAAGAGATCTGTACTGTGCCATGAGTTAAGCCTCCTGGCAGGCTCATTCAGAGTGTTCTGTTTGCAGTGCTGTTTCACACATTTGTAGGATTCTGAAAAATTTCTAAATAATATTGTAGGCACCTAGCATCTTAACGAGAAGCTGGTTTATGTCTTGGGACTAACTGGATTTTCCAGGAATCCAGAATGTTTCACGGTTCCCGTATGTTCCAGCTGTTTGTGCCTTTTGTAGATAATGTTGGCACTATATGGAAGCAGGATTTTTCATCTGTGTTGTTACGTAGATGGATTTTTATAGACTTCTGTATGTTTTACTACCATAGTCTGATTTTAATTGTCTGTTTGTAGGAGAGATGGATCAAGGACAATGATGGGAGATCGGGATGGACAAGTGAGTTGCTTTATAAAGCTACAGAAACATCTTGACTTCTTATAACCTGTTTTTCTATAGTGTGTGTCAGATTAAGTTTCAGTAGTTAAGAATTAAATTATATCTCCCAAAATATGTATCAATAACCAGATTGTCTTGTTTTCTTTAATAAGATGAAGTTTAGTTCAAAGACTTGTTTATTATAAAAGTTAGACATAGTTATTCTGATACAAATCAAACAAAACAAGTGAATTGTGTGAAAAAGGTAGAGTATTCCAAAAGATTGTGTAGAAAAGGCCAAAGTACAAAGTACGCATAAAATGCACTCTATGAGGTTGCATGGAAATAACAGCAAAACTAGTAGAGATGTTTGCATGTTTTTGAGGGCTGGGGGAAAGTCCTTCAGGGCACATTCAAGCAGTGAGAGTTTAATTTTGTGGAGTCACAGAATCCTCAAATGCCCTTTACTAATGGCTAAGCTGTGAGACTCAGAGGGACCTGGATAGTCTGGAGAATTGGGCAGAGGAGAATATCATTTAGTTCAACAATGGGAAATGCAAAGTCCTGCTCCTGGGGAAGAATAACCCTGTCCAGCAGTACGTGCTTGGGACCAACCAGATGAAAAGCAGTTTTGCAGAGGAGGACCTTGGAGTCCTGGTGGACAACAAGCTGACCATGACTCAGCATTGCACCCTCCTGGCAAAGAAGGTCAGTAGCATCCTGGGCTGCATTAGGAAGAGTGTTGCCAGAAGGTCAGGGGAGGTGATCCTTCCTTTTTACTCAGCACCCATCTGGTGTACTGTGTCCAGTGCTGGGCTCCCCAGTACAAGAAAGATAAGAGCTTACTGGAGTAAGTGCAGCTGAGGGCCACAAAGATGATTAAGAGCCTGGAGCATCTTTTGTATGAGGAGAGGCTGAGAGAGCTGGGACCGTTTAGCCTGAGAAAGTGCAGGGGATTATCTTATCAATGTGCATTAATACCTCACAGGAGGGAGGGTATGGAGAAGATGGAGCCAGGCTCTACTCAGTAGTGCCCACTGCCAGGATAAGAGTCAGTGAGCACAAACTGAAACACATGAAATTCCATCTGAAGACAAAACAAATAACCTTTTTTTAAAAAAAAAAAAAAAAAAAAAAACAAATACTGTGAAGCTGGTCAAACACTGGAACAGGTTGCATGGGGAAGTTGTGAAGTCTCCAGGTGTGAAGATATTCAAAACCTGATGGGAGACTGTTCTGGACAGCCTGCCCTGGCTGACCCTGCTTGAGCTAGGGGGGTTGGACTAGATGATCTCAGGAGGTCCCTTCCGTCCTAAATGATTCTGAGATTGAGTAATTACAGCTGAGCAACTTCAAGCATTTAAAGGGTCTGTTTTGGATAGTCCTGCAAGTGTTCTTTGCCTTTTAGCATTATCCAGATGACCGCCATGGAGGACCAGACCGTCATTCACGAGACTCTCGGGAAAGTTGGGGTAGCTATGGATCTGACAGAAGAATGAGTGAAAGTAGAGGGATACCCCCACAATCACGGTTAGTATGCTTAACTGAAAATACTTTTTCTTGTTGCATCTAAGGAATATTTCCATATGTGAAAGTGGGATGCAGTTTTTGGAAGTATGTTTCTTTTTTTCTAACTTTCGCCCCTGAGTCTGTTCTCTGTTGGATGGACTGCAAACGAGTAGCTCTTTCAGCTTGCCTAGTGCATCAAAGCATGTATCTTGGCATGATTTTTTTTTTTTTAAAATAACTTCACATCTGAAAGTCTTCATGTTTTCAATTTATTTTACCTAACATTACTATGAAAGCTTGATATTTTCAGCATAGTGGTTCTTTCCCAGTTTGTAGTTGTTGGAAGCACCATCCTGTCAACCCTTTCAAAGGAAAACAAGTGAATAAAATGCTTACAGATTGGGGGGGGGGGGGGGGGTTGAGGTTGTGTGTTATGTTTTTGGTTTTTTAGTAAGTCCTATGAGTAAGCCAGCCTACAGAAAACACCCAAAAATAAATTGATTGGTCAAAACAACAAGCTAGGATGTTCAGAGTAAACTGGGACATAAATGTAGCATAAAACAGATTAAGAAAATCTTACTTTCTTACCTGTCATGTTAGTTGGATTGAACAGAAGGTTTATTACTGATATTTGACTTAACAGATAGCAATATAAATACAAGATTTGCATGTACCTTGGTAAAGCATTTGAGTAAGTTTGTGACTTAGTTTGTTTTACTTGAATTTATTTTGTGTGCTCTGGCTAGTGTGAGAAGGTATGAATTTCATACTTTTGCAGGGATGGACGTGACTGGGGAGATCACGGTCGAAAGTTTGAAGGACATCAAGATCGTTCATGGCAGAGCAGTGTGGATGGAGGAATGATAGGACGGGATCATGAGAGATGGCAAGGTATGCTTCTTGCACAACAGCTCATTGGTTGTGCTACGTAAAGCAGAAAATAAAGGCATTGTGATCCTTGGAGATGAAGTAAAACTATTACTGTGGATATAAAGGAAGCATTTGAACTTTTTTAGGTGGAGGTAGAGGCAGACCTGGCCATGTGATGCATCGTGGAGGCATGTCAGGGTAAGAACTTTAAAAAGAGCAATGTGTTTGTTTCCCTTTTAAGGGGCATCTCTTCTATTTAAATTGGCCAAAGAAACATTTTATGGGAGCATCAGTTACCTGATTTGTTATTTAAATGTCAAGGAATAATAAAATATTCCCATGTTTTTTATGTAGTACATCTTACTGAAGAGTGAAAAATCACACAAAAGTTTTAACACCCATTATATCAACCTGACTACTAGAGTCGCAAGAGAAAATTGGAATGTCTGAATCACTTTCTAGGCGTGGCGGTTTCATGCAAGGTGGCAACCAAAGTCAGATGATGCATGGAGGAGGAATGCAAGGAGAAGGATTTGCTGGCCAGGAGAGGGCAAACAGACCTAATGATCCTCGTTTCAACCGTCGCTACTGAATGTGTTTTAATTTCTGATGCAAGGTGGCAACTGAAATGAATCTTTTACCCAGGGTTACCATTAATTGTAACTTATGGTCTACTGTAAGTGTAATTTTTTTTAAGCTGCTGCCATATTATGTCACTCAATCCAGTGTGAACTCATTTGTTTTGTAATGTGTTGTTCATATCCCATTTAAAATGTTTGTTAATGAAGCATTCCATTTTCCATAAATAAAAGCCAGTTTACAGTTAACAGCTTTGTTTCGGCAGTCCCTGGAAAACTACTTTACTCAGCTGTGTGTTGAACCATGTAATTTTCTTTCAAAGATGAAGTATCAAAATGCCTTACAAGTGTCCCTTTGCACTTTCAGTAGCACACAGCTCCCAAAAATACACTGAAATATTGTGTTACTTCAGACGTGTCAAAATTAACTAGCGTAAGTGCCAGCATGAGAGGAGGTTAGTAGACTGCAGTTGTCAAAGTTCGAACACCCTGCTACTGCAAAATTGACTTAGGATCCTGTAGGACAACTGGTGAAGAATTTTTTTCATCTTGTCTCATATTGATAGGTACTGTGCAACATAATACTCTTCACTCTCTGAAAAAGGCTACATACTGAGTTACCAGCACAGCTTCTATAAGAGAAAATGCACAGGTACTTGTGAAAGTAATGACTTTCAAGCGCGAGTCAGAATAATTTTTGTTTAGCTTCTGATAGATTAGGGTAGTCCCTTTGCTTTTAATCCTTTAGATGTTCACCTCTGATACAGAGAAAGAAAATCAAAGAGTGGTGATACCCCCAGACCTGCTCTCCTTTGTCTTTCCCAATTCAGATCATCGACCATTAAGCACTGAGGACAAGTGAATCACTCCCACTAGATATAACCTATGGCTGTCCCTATTATTGTACCTGGACCTTCTCTGTAGGAATTGCATGGAAACGTGAAGCTCCAGCACAACTGGCCTGTCCATTTTTAGCTTTAAGGAGCATCTTTCCTTGTTCTCAGCAGATACGTAGCATCCCAAAAGGGGTTATGAGATTTCCCCTCCAGCCAGGGCAGGCTCTATTTACAGTACCACACAGTCATTTATAAGCATGAGGAACATTGCCATCTTCTGGTCTACTATTTAAGGAGTTTGGAGAAGTGGAAAAAGTCATGCCTATGATGCAGACCATTGCATCAACTTCTATGTAGAGACTGACACCAAAGGGATAGTATTTTATCATCTGGGGAGACAGTTATTCTAATAAAAGAACCTTTCTGACCACTGTGGTCGGAAAAAAAAAACAATCAATCAATCAAACTGGAGCCTCTTATTATGTCATATTACTGTATGTTTACTGCATCTGAAAATCATATTTACTTTAAGATTAAGGCTTTTATTCCACCAGGTTTTTAACTGAACTGCATTTCCCTCTAATTCCGGTAGGTGGCCGCTTGGCACAGGCTTGTTTCTGACCTGGCAGCAGCCGATCACTGAAACCTTGACACTCGGTCGGTGGCTATGGTATCTGTCCAGCCTGTATTAAATTCAGTGCATGGAAAAGATCCGACAAATTGTAGGGCTGTGGGTTTTTTGCTTTGGTTTGGTTTGGTTTTGGTTTTGCCTTGTGCAAAGATTTCTATGGGCTATCAAAAAAAAAAAAAAAATCCACACACCATAGGGGGAGACAAAGCTAAACAGCTGCCTTCTATTCCACAATTCCAAATAAACTCAGGATAGAGACAATGTGACCCAACTTTAGCAGAATCTCAGAATGTCCACTACTGGTGTAAGCAGGTTGCATCTCTGCAGTTAATTACTGCTGTAATCAACTGCTGTAATATGTAAAGCACACAGTAAACATAAATATACTGATTAACTCAGGTTTGCATAGAACAGAAATGGGGTTTGCATAGGGCTTTTTTTTTTTTTTCCCAAACAGCAAATGTGAGTTCCCTGATGTTAAGAAATCCTCATTCATTGAACTTCTGCAGGCTGGAGTCCTCAAGGTAGTTCTAATGAATGTTACCAAAATCATTCATGTGTTTTTAAAAAAATAAATGTCTGTTAAATGAATCAAAAACAAACAAACAAGTGATTTTAATACTGCTTATGCCTGCCTTACTCATTAACCTTACTGACTCTGCAAACCTGTTGGGAGTCTCCTGCAATGGAAGGACAACTTCCAGACCAGTCCCAAACTTTCTGGTCCTTAAAATGAAACCAAGTGAAGCATGCAAGCTCTGGGATGAGAAAAGCAAAGTAATTGCATTCAAGGGAGGTGGAATAATCCTACTGAGAAGCAAAAGCCACGTATGTTTTTGCATTCACGGCACTACAGCTAATGGTAATCTCCCAGCATTTCAAGCTCACGCATGAAACATATGCCTGGCCTGCAGATGGAGAATGTTTGATGCTAATGAGCATGCAAGCAAGATCCTGAGCATGTGCCTGTTTCCAATTTAATGGTGCCCTCCAAGGAAAGATCTAGTTACCACAGTGCAGCAGAGTGAGCTGTTTGCCCTACCATGTTTGTCCCTCAGTATTTTGGTTTAGTGTCATTCAGCGTTGCTGTTGTGGCCCCTCAAGTTGGTAGTTCAGGTAAGAAAGTTTTTACTTACGTTCGTCTGATCTCTGAAAGCTATAGCAATGTGAAGTGTAGCTCTGAGTATGTCAGCTGCTGCTTGTTTCGCAAAGGAAGACAGACTCCACTGGGGCTAGCTAATGTGAGTCACCTAACAGCTCTGTCCAAACAGGGAAAAACATCTCCAAAAGCTGTGCGAGGTTCAAGTTTGACCTGGTATTGCATAACTTGGAATGAGTGGTCTGTGCTGTTAGCATAGAGGAACTTTTACAGCATCTAGCTCTTAAAAGCCCAGCCTAGTGTCTCTACACTAGAAGCCTAGCCTCTCTTTATTATCAGTGAAGGGAAACAGTTCTGTTTTGGAGGCTTTCACTGACTTTAGAAGCCTCTGTAACTAATCTGATGCCATAGTTAAATGGCCTAAATCCTCCATAATTTGCATTTACTTCATAAACATACTAAAGATGCTGGTAGTGCAGGGTGTCATCTGTGCTTCTTGGGAATTGTGCTGCAATGACAACGCTGCAGGAAATGTGAGGATGAGAAAGTACAGCTCATGCCAACTCTCTTGCCTTGAGAAGGCAACTGAAGCATTTGTGCAAGCTAAACTAGGATGCTTAATAAGTGCTGACATACAAGAGAACTGTATTCACTTGTACATACCTTCCTCTTCTTTTTAGTAAATAACTTGAATTACTTAAGATTATTCATAAAATACCATTGAGAAAGCATGTTACAATGAAGAAGCTTAGAAAGCAACCATCAAATGTCAAAAAATTGGTACGGAAGATCATGAAAAGCATGGAGAACTCAAGTTCCAAGCATACCAGAGGTGCAGTATTCTACCTTTTGTACCTAGTGTGTGTACATAAACCAAGACCGTGCTTTGTTCAAAGTGATTACATCTTGTTTGTAGCAAAAGCTAGAGAGACAAAGGTTCTCTCGCTGACAGTGTCAGAATTTTCTTAGGGAGAGGTTTGGCCTGGTGGGATGGGGGAGTAGCCACAGAACCATTCACTGGAGTCCTGAACCTCACTCTACCTCTCACCTTATCTTCCGGGACATTCAAGCTGAGGGTAAGTGCCAGACACTGGGAGTGTTGTGGACCATCAGGTTTAAGAGCCACTGATGGACCCATCCGCCAGGAATTAACTTAAGCGCTTTTTAAAGCTATTTATACCTTAGCCAAATCCCCCGAAATCACTTGGCAGTAAGTTTCATCATATAATTATTTGTTTAAAAAAGGAAACGAAACCCCTGCAAATCCTTCTTCCTTCTTGTGTTTTAAATCTGCTTCCTAATCTGAGTAAGCCCTTATCCTACTCTCCCTACCTACTCCTGCCTATTTCCTGTCCTGCAGCTGTGTCTTGGCTCATTCTGTAACTAGCACAGACTAGAACAATGCGACTGTGTTAGCACAGCAGTGTGGGAGAAATGCCGCCTCTGCTGCCAGCAGCCAGGATAATCTCTGTCCCTAGTTTTGGAAGCATGAGCAGCAGCTCTGGGACAAACAGAGACCTGAGGACAGAGAGGTTACAAACTATGTATTTACAACAACCCATCCGATATATGCACAGATGCTTCCTGTGAAGAGGGAATAGACTCATACTGATGCTACACCATGTCATAATGACTTCTGCAACCCCATGCCACAATCCCATCGCAGAGTTAAAAATACAGAATAAATCTGTAACTCTGTCTTGCAATACTGATGCCCTCTAGGCCATCAGTGTGCCTTATATATGCCTTGGCTGTGACTGAAAACTGACCTCAGAAAAGTTTTCATCAACATTAAAATTAAAACATGCACAGTCCACCAAATGGAGCATATTGCAAGCTAGCAAAATGTTTCATGCAGATAAACTTTGCTCAATTACTCTCCCCGTGCTTGTATAATTGTCCTAGGCCATGCATGCACATGTGCCAGCCCATGCATTTCTCTACTGGCATGTTACTACAATGCCACACGGTTTCTGCAGAGACCAGCTTCCTCCTGCAGAGGCAAGACGGCCTACTGTGAAAAGTTTCACATCTGCCAGTGTGTAGATGAAGACGGACCCAGAGCAGGAGTGAGCAACTCCACTTTAGATCTTATCGAGTTGGAATCATAGAATCATAGAATCGTTAAGGTTGGAAAAGACCCTTAAGATCACTGAGTCCAACTATTAACCTATCACTGCCAAGTCCACCACTAAACCATGTCCTCAAGCACCACATCTACACGTCTTTTAAATACCTCCAGGGATGGAGACTCAACCACTTCCCTGGGCAGCCTGTTCCAATGCCTGACTACCCTTTTGGTGAAGAAGTTTTTCCGAATATCCAACCTAAACTTCCCCTGGCACAGCTTGAAGCCATTTCCTCTCGTCCTGTCGCTTGTCACTAGGGAGAAGAGACCAACCCCCACCTCGCTACAACCTCCTTTCAGGTAGTTGTAGAGAGCAATAAGGTCTCCCCTCAGCCTCCTCTTCTCCACACTAAACAACCCCAGCTCCCTCAGCCGCTCCTCATAAGACACGTTCTCTAGACCCTTCACCAACTTCATTGCCCTCCTCTGGACACACTCCAGCACCCCAATGTCCTTCTTGTAGTGACGGGCCCAACACTGAACACAGTACTCGAGGTGCAGCCTCACCAGTGCCGAGTACAGGGGCACTATCACCTCCCTGGTCCTGCTGGCCACACTATTCTTGATAGAAGCCAGGATGCCATTGGCCCTCTTGGCCACCTGAGCACACTGCTGGCTCATGTTCAGGCAGCTGTCAACCAACACCCCCAGGTCCTTTTCAGCCAGGCAGCTCTCCAGCCACTCCTCCCCAAGCCTGTAGTGTTGCGTGGGTTTGTTGTGACCGAAGTGCAGGACCCGGCACTGAGCCTTGCTGAATCTCATACAGTTGGCCCCGGCCCAACGATCCAGCCTGTCCAGGTCCCTCTGTAGGGCCTTCCTGCCCTCCAGCAGATCAACACTTCCACCCAACTTGGTGTCATCTGCAGACTTCCTGAGGGTGCACTCAATCCCCTCATCCAGATCATCAATGAAGATACTGAGCCCTGGGGAACACCACTCGTGACTGGCACTGCCACTTTGAAGATGAGCATCAGTGAAGGATTTTGCTTTTCCACCTCGGACCAGTTTCAAAAGTGCCAGTAGGAAGGAGAGACTAAAGCACGGTGAAGGTGCTGAGATTCACAATTTCTTGTACACAATGCTGCCGCTGAACTATATGAGTCTGGCAAACCACCCATCTATTGGTATAATTCCTCTTGCTTAAACTTTAACTTAGATTCAGGAAAAAACTTATTAGATATCTATCACCCAGACGTGTTCCATCATCAGTGGGTATGTACAGAAGGACAGCTCCAAAGGTCTATGACAAAGTACACATCACCTGAAAGGGATTTGCAGACACCTACCTTCAAGACCTGATAGGTCCAAGCTATGTGACTCCCAGACTCCCTCTGGAGTCCAGCCTGCAGAGAATTGGCCTTTAATGTTTCTTTTTTTGTCCTCCAGACATGCTGGTGGATTGCGCTTCTGACAATCCTCACTTTTGCAGCAACTGGTACTGTCTTCCTTTTTGCAAGAACCCTTCATAGCAGCAAAGGTAAGAGACAACTGCAGATAACAGATTAGGTGCTTCTGTTTCCTGCCTTTTCATGTCCTGGACATAGCTAGAGAGGTTAAAAAGCAACGTGCACTAATAGCAGATGTAGTTTATGGCCTGTTCTAGGGAAACCAAACAGCTCACAATGCAGAGAATGCCGCAGTGTTATAGGAGCTGTGGAAATTGCTTCACAGCTACTTCATTAATGCTTTCAGGGGGAGCGGGACACATGGCAGGACTGAACACATACATCAAAAGTATTTTGGAATTAATTACTGTACCTGTCCTGCTAATGAGCTACTTTGACTTCTAAACTTGCCATGCTACATCCTTGTTCTCCATCCCTAGAAACACCATTGTGATAAAACACCTCTTTAGTTTTTACAGCAACTCTCATCCCTGCCTGCATGTGCCCACTAGTATTTCCACCATGAGAACAAAATGTTAGTACCTAACCCATCATGATATGGACATTTGCTCACATGAAAAAAAAATCCTCAGAAAACTGACGGCAGGAATGAGTTGCCAGGAATCCACTTTCTGCCCAGGCCTTAATTTAACTGTACGTTGCACACTTCTGTTCTATCAAAAAAGTGTTGATTACCTCTTTGACAAAGCTCTACCACCAGCAAACAATTTTCTCACTGCTAGCTCTGGTTCTTCTCCATATGTCCCCGATACAAAGCTACATGTTCATGATGGTCCCTGCCAGAGTGAAATTTACCCTATTTCTTGTGTTGATTTGACAGCTAGTTGTTACTTTCACCATCTTCTGGGCCTACTTATATTTTGGCAGGGAACTGAGAAGTGCACTGTAATCTTTGTTCCTCCTCCTCTTCAGAGGAACTATGTGTCTCCTGTGGAAGACATGGATAGCAAGAGAATATTCTTGCTTTCCTGGAACCTCCCTTCCTGTCTCCCATTTTGTATTGCTTCTTATCAGTGAAGAAGTTTTCTGATTTAAAAAAAAAAAAAAAAAATCACATTTCTGTGTTTATTCATGCAAAAACTAGGAGAAAGTCTGGTAGGAAAACACAGCTTGAAGTCTCTAGGCATTCAAAAAATAAGGAAATGAAATAATGTCCACACAGATTGCAGAGTTATTCAGTGGCCAGCTCCAAGATTAGCTCACGTTCATGTATTTGTTCACAGTTCAGATGCAGAACAGCATTGTTCCTTTGCAAAGAACTTATGATACGCATAGTTGCAGTTAATGGGCTCTGCTCCTGAGGTACCTCTGCCTAATTCTTCACGGGGGAACTATGTTTAGATGAAGTAGAAAAATCCCTCAGCCTCATTCTCCCTTCCATGGGGACTCTGCTGTGATTGGAGATCCTTCCCGTTTCCATTTTCTCTCTTGCTCAGTTGCCAAAAAGCTTTACACACAGAGGTGCCCGTATCTTCAAGATACTTCCAGCCCTATTTTACAGGCATTTAAAGAAGCCAGCACACAGAATACTTTTTCAAGTCCAGAGACAAACTGAATCCACTTAGTTTTAGCCAACAGCTGGTAAAATTTAAAATCTAAACCCTTGCCTCCAAATAACCTATGCTGTGGAGCCGAGAATTCAGATACAGGTGTAAATTTGACAGTGTTACTGGTCATTGACTATGCATCCAAGGGCATATTTGGATCAGTTGCTGGAAAAGTTCCAGTTAAACAGTACTGTGATTTTGCTGTTCAGGCTCAGGTACTAGGTACACTGGCAATGCCCATAGGCCAAATAGACTTAGGGGCGTGTTAAGTTTCCTATGACTTGCTAGAGTTTTGCATCACAGACTTATAAACTCCCTTCTATCGCACACTGTCATCAACAACAAGTATTGCAACTAGTACTGGCTACTCCCAGTTGTCACAGATCACCTGGAAGCAGCTTCCACATCAATAATGTGCTCTTTATCTGACAGAGGCACTCCTTCCTCAGCTAGCTTGAAGGCAAGTGCTTTGTCTTCGAACGACATCTTTTACTGTTACCTTGGATTTTTTATTTTTTTTTAAACTCTTGTTGGCTTGTTTTGAATTAGATGGCATTCACCTTCAAGATTAATTCAGCTTCAGAATAATTTGTTTAGTTAGCAGGCTTGGCAGCTTTAGAACAGGGGCTATACCTCAGCATATGGCCATCACTTCATTACAACTGATCCATGATCTCTGCTGAAGCCCCTGATCATTGGTAAGACAGAAAGCAATTATTGCAGTCTGTATGCTAAAACCAACCCAAATACAAATGGAAGTTCCAAAGTCTTTTATTGTCACCCTTGCATGACTGAGCTGCCCTCTAGAGGGATGGACTATGCATCATCCCAAAGACAACATAGGATGGAAGAATCATGAACCCTGGAGAACGTGTTCATTTGACAAGATCCTTCACATACTTCCAGCCTTCCACAGTGTATTCACAGGCCCTGGTGGGAGCTACAGACAAGGCAGACATGACTGTCTGCACTCCTGCAAGGAAAGCAGAGAAGAATTATCCCAAGAAGAGCATAATTCAAGCCAAATTTCCTAATGTTATTCTAGCATTGTAGCTCTTTTTAAACACGGAGAGAAAAATCTAGCTCTATCTCAGAAGCTTTAAAACATGCTGAGGCCTGAATGATCCTTGATTCAAGTATGCTTTATTGTCTCAGCAGCACTTGTGACACAGAGAAATTCCAACTTCAGGACCAGTATAAGGGACGGACAATTACAAGACTGAAACAAAGAACTGAGCTAAGTTCCATTTTATTTCTGGCCTTGCCACAGGCTCTGTGGGTGATGTTGGACATGTCACAGTATTTGTGGACCATGTTTCCCCATAAATTACATGAAGACTTTTTGCTGCACCATAAAAACTATAAATTAACTTACTAGGTATTTATAACATGTTTTGGCCTTCAAACAAGATCTCTAAAATTCTAATAATAATGGGAATACTCATCCCTTCTGAAAAAGTGACATACTAGCATCTGAAGAGTTTATGAGCTCTTCAATCTCTAACCAAAGGTTCACCTTTTCTTAAGAATAAGTCATCATTTATTTTTATGCTCTAGTTTCCCTCATCACTACCGGTGCTGATGAACTCACTGGTGCATAAACTCGATCTATTTATTGTGGTGGCCACAGGCCTCCCCAAACACCTCACTGAAACATTCAATCTTAGATTCTAGGATAGTGTAGGCATGCCTGTCTCGGGGCACAGGTGGGCAGCAAGCTTTGTAGGTAAAAGAAACACCAGCTCCTCTGGTTAGAAAAGGCAGACAGGTTTACGGGCACACATCCTTCTCCTTATTTCACAGTTGGAACAACAAGAAATTAAGTCCAAAGTCACTCAGTATGCTAGTGGTAAAACCTGGAGCAGAACATGCTTCCTCAGTCCCAGGCCCAATGCTCCTTCTACCAGACTGTAACATCTATCACCTCCTTCTCCATCATTCACTTTAAGATGACAGTATTGAAACAAGACTAGTATAAGCTACATTGCTCTTGGCCCCTTGCTCCTTTCCAAGTTTGGTGAGAAGTTATTTTTACCTTTATTCCAGGAATCAGAGGGGGAAAAGTCAAATTTTGGAGTGGGTGGGAGCTAGAAAGAGAAAGAGACAAAATAACAGCACTTGAGGGATTTCACTTATAGCAGGATTCACTTCACCTTGGAGAAGCCTCTTGACCTCAGATCTCAAAGACACTTAGGTGCCTACTCTCCATAAGTCTCAAAAGGGATCAGACATGAGGCTTAAAGTCTGGACTTTGCTCTTTCCCCCAGTATAAAGTAGGGGCAGAAGGCAGTACTTATCGTTTGGGTGCTCCTGAAAAATCTCCATGGCTGTCTCCTTACAGTTATCTATTAATTTAGAATAGTCTCTAATATGAAAAATGCTTTTCAAACTTTCAGCAAAAGCTTCTCCTGTTCTGAGGATTTTAAAAACTAAGAATTACTCAAAGAGAAGGGCCTCTTCAGGCAATTTAAATTCAACTTGATGAACTGTTAGCAGCTTGAGAAACTGGGAGGAGAATCTTTTCATTAATTTGTTAAAAGCATATAGGATCCTTCAAAAAAAGCTTAGGAATACCACTATGTAGTAAAATATCTCCCAGAGCATGCTTGCAATCCCCTCCTTGACCCTGCATAGGCTAGTTACCGTTCTCCTTTGAAATAACATCTGTGAGCAATGTCTCTCCCCTAAATTTAAAATTTTATCCTCCTTTCCTTTCAATCCTCTTCAAAATATTCTCAATGTGAAATCCAGTTTCAACAGCAAAACTCCTGCCAGCATCACTGGAAACAGAATATCACCCCAGTGTTTTCTCCTCCTCATTCAGAGAATGTGTTTGTTTTGCTGACTGTGTTCACCTGCACAGTTCTTACCTCCCAGCCTATGTAACTTGTCCACTCTTGGATAGCTGGAGGCAGTGCTGCTTGAGCTTTTTTGAGGGCTTCAGCACCTTGTGTGCCACTGCCCAGCAGCCCCTGATCATATGCCACATACACAGCAGCTCCAGCCAGGCTTCCTTTGATGACAAACCTGAAAGAATCAAAAGCAGCAAAAGTTCAGTTCACATTATGACTGTCAGTGCATCTCTCTTGGTAGGTTGTGACCATCAAAGGGACGGTATTGATAAAGAAACCTGAGGGTCACAAATACTCTACTGTAATGTCTTATTACAGACAAAAAGCAGCAGAAAAATAGCTACCTTCCTTTTGTTCTTAGGCCAACTATTCCCTGTCAGCCCCTTGAAACCATACCCATTCACATTTTATCAGTGACAGTTTTCAAGAAAAAAATGAGCAAGTGTCGAACACCTCAGAGTATGTGCCACTTTTTAAAGTCTAAGAATCACTGTCATATACTTTTGATAAAAGAAACTAAAGGATTTTGCAGTGGATAAGGCATCCACGTTAATGATGTGGTTCTTGCTGTCTTATTAATCTGATTAATTTGACAGACACCAATATCTTGTTAAGCTCATTACAGTTCAGTTAACACCCAGCCATGCCTGTTCCTGCATTGCCTAGGCTTTTAAAGTTTCCCGGTAGACTGCGTGGGGTGCAAACACTAATTTTACAGCTGTAGTGGCAACCTGCAAAATGGAAGACAGGAAGAGAATATTTGACCTTTATTTACTTTTTCATTATAGAGAAGAGATTTGGGGAGACTGACTTTTTCAAATTCACAGGGCAGAGAGTTGTTTCCTCTTTAAAAAAACCACAAAGCTACTGCACGCCTAGGGAAAAAAAAACCCAACCAATGAAACAAAAACTTGCCAGATAGCAGTAGTGCAGTCGTAGAACATATGATAGATAGAGCCGTTGAGAGAAGCAAAAGAGAATCAATATTTAAATCCATGTATTCACAAGTATTTTGGAGAAAAGGGATTTCTCTGTTAAAGATGTACTACTTGCTCCCAAAAGCACCCTTCCACACCTTCTCCCTTGGAGTGGGCTGTGTGTCCAGATCTGAAAGTGTTCCCTCGGCAAACAAGCACCCTTGGGTGGCATTCCCCGGTTTTATTTTACGTATTCATGCTCGCCACGAGAAAACCGCAAGACTCCTGCCAGGCATTTGGTGACACACAAAGAAGCTGCCGGATGGAGGCCAGGCCTGGCGCGGGGGCAGACGAGGTCAAGGGCGCAGCGCTGCGAGGGGGCGCAGCGAGCCGCGGCGGCAGAGGGGGCGCGGGCCGGGCCGGTGCATGCCGGGGGAGGGCGAGCGCTCGGCCGAGCTCTCCGGGCAGGAGAGCGCGGGCGTAGGGACTCACTTGACAGCGGGGAACAGCCTGGCGGCCATGACTGCAGCGGGGACCTTCGGGAGCCGGTCACGTGGTCAGGGGAGGGCGGTGGCTCCGGCTCTCCCCGCCGCCTGCACGGCGCGGAGCGGCGAGCGCGGGAAGGCGCGTCCGCCTCGACGGTTGCCATGGCAGCCGGGCCGGCGCCAGGGAGGTCACGCTGCGGCTCCCGCTCAGCGCCCCCGCGCGCCCCTCCGTGGTGAGCCCTCCGGGCACATCGCCCTGCCTCTTGTGGCAACGTCGCCGTCACCCGTTTTTCGTGTGGTATCGTGACATGCCGGCAGAAGGTACCTTGCTGCTCTTCGCGTCTAGGCGGAAGCCCGGCCAGCGCTCCAGCCCCACTGCTCGTGACAAGACTCAGTCCCATCAGCTCTGTCTGCTACTTCGGTTCTGTGCTGTGCAGTAAGAAGTGCCGGTTTGGCTGAGGTATGGCTTTTGGTGGCTAATGCTATCAGCTATGAGCATAATAATTCTTTAATGAATTAAACGTTCTGTAAGATCAGACATGAGGTTTTTTTCTCCTGTAGACTAGGGAGAACTCTTGTTGCATAGAGGCTGACACTGAGTTCAGAGAGCTGTGGGAATTGCCAGTGAGAGATCTTTTTCTTAGAATCAGATGTATTCTCTTTGTCTCTTTTATTTCTCTCTCTCTCTCTCTCTCTCTTTTTTTTTTTTTTTTTTTTAATTAATAGAGCCCCTAACCTTTTAGTCTTTGTACATGCTTACATAAAATTTGGCCAAAACAAGGCCAGCTCTTGCTGTGGGTGCCTGTCGTGTTCGGAAACCTTCGCAATTCTCGGTGCGAGCATCTCTTTGTCACGTTTTTCTTAATCCTAAGAAAATCCAGACAGGTTCAGAACAGAATGTGTTTCTTGTTTTATCCACCTTTAAGCAAATATTAGATGGTCTGAACTGCTGATATACATGTTCATAATAGTGGAGTAGAAATAGATACAATGAATAGAAATAGAAAATGTGTTGTGTTGTCAAATCACATTATGCTTTTAACGGAAAATCCTTGAGTTCCAAATCTACCTGCTAACTTCTGAACTTCAAGAATATCTACTATATTATCTCAGAACCTTCCAGCTACTGAAGTTCATACTTGTTCCCATTTTCCCCTTTTATCTTCCCCAATCCTGCAAAGACTTCTGTCCATGATCATCTCTGTACCCTGGGTAAGACTGTTAATTTCATTATTTCACTATTAGCCATATCCTGATATGCTGCCCCCCCCAAAAAAGCTAGTTTTAAACATGTTTGAAGAACTGTGGAAGTTGACGAAGTGAATTTTGCAGAAGACAGCTTCTGGAACTACTGCAAAATTTCTTTTTTAATTCCTCCTATATTCACTGTATCTAACTGCTTCTGGCTACTAAAGAATTTGTGAATACAGAAAAACTCAGGAAATACAGAGGAATAGTACTGGCTAGTGATGGTCAGCTTGGTAAGTGAATGCTATTAGTATCAGTAAGTTTCAATACTGACTTAAGTTTTGAATTTTCCTTTTGCAGGACAAGTTTTAAAGAAGGAGAAGTACAGCAATAAATCCCTCACCTTTTTCCCTGCCTTGTGCACCATTTTACATATGGCAGGCATGTATAATTCCCAGAGCATGGAAAAGCACATCTAAATGTAATTTGTCAGCACAATTTCATATCCGTTTTAAATTTTTGTTGACAGCTGCAGATAATATATTACTTTGGAAAAGATAATAGTTCAATTAATTTTGCTTTTCAGATTTGATGTATTTTTACATCAAATATATCTGTAAGAATCTGAAATAGAATGCAGCAATACAAAAATACAGAAGCCTTTTACTGTAAAATTAGACTTTCAAGTCATGGTTTTGTCGCAGAGGTGCACAAAGTCAAATTAGGCAGGTGATGTAACCCAAAATAAGATTTATCCTAATCAAAAGTGTTTTGGTACTCTGACGAACATTAGTAAACAACAGGTTCAGCATGCCAACCAGACTCAATACTACACAGCCGACTTAAGAATTCCTAAGCTTTAGAACAATGACTCAAGATGCACAATCACACACCTAATGAGGCGAGGGCTCTCAACCTCGAGGAGTTACCTTGGGCAGCGTCCCAACCCAAGGGGAGAGTCCCAAACTGCAGACCTGCTGCCCCGAGGAGGGCTGACTCCATTTGCCCCCCCCGGCGGGACCCCATTTATACCGTGGTCGAATTTGACCTGTGGCCAGGTCAGCTCCTCTTGGGCGAGGGCTCCATCTCGCCGGCCACTGTGTACGTGACAACAGCCACAGCAGGGCAATAAGGGCGCGACAAGAATCAGCAGCTGCTATGTTTCAACAATCGGGAAGCCCCCGTCTTTATCAGGGCAGGTGCACCTGCCACAGGTTTAAATGAGGAATTGGTGCCGACTCCACAAGTTTCTGTGGAGTGTTCCAGTAGGAACAGATATTTTAAAAATAATTACCCCAGTCCAGTTCATTTAAGACAGACTGAATGCCAGACCAGCTGTCCTGGTGCAAATGAAAGGCTGAGAAAACAGTAGTTGAGCAAGGCAGGAAGATAGTTGAGATGATTTCTTGAGCTTTCTCCAGACCTGTTTTCTGACCTCTTCAGATCCCTTCCTCCTGTATGAGAACAGGTTTCATTGTCTTCAGGCCTGCAGCTTTACATTTTTCATCCTGCCAAGGTTACTTCCTCTGAACAGGGAGTTGCACTGCCTGGCACAGCCAAGCCCTAACCTTTCTTGGGCAAATGCAAACCATTCGAAGGACTGTGGTGTTCCCTCCCTTCAACAGGGAAATGGCAACTTCTTTGCAGCTTTGTATCAGTGTTGATTGTCAATGTCATCCCTATCTTTCATTCTTGACAAAGGTGACTTCTTTGGCTCCCAGTGGAGAGACTTCTCAGGTGGAGTCTCAGTTCTACACAGCACCTCTCTTTTATATGCAGGAGAGAAAAGGACTTTACATGCCTCTTGCAGGTTGGCTTCCAGCATCAGAGGAAGGAAATTACAAGTATTTTGGCTGGAGTGCTCAGCTTTAAGACTTCACTTTGTTCTTCACAGCTTGGAGGGATATGAAGCCAGTTGGAAAAGTGCTTTGTGCTGCAGCGATCGTAGCTGGGCTGCTAGCTTTCTTCTGGAAAGACCCTTTTAACCCAGGTAGGCTCACCAGGGGGGTCATTCCAAACTGGAACATACGTCATGTAAGAGAAGAGGTTGATTTTGCAAACTCTGACTGGTGGTCTCACTCCTGCCCTTACCTGTCCTGTCTTACGAGAGTTGGTGGCCCCAAAGCAATGCTTCATTCCCAGAAATAAAGAGAAGCTTGAAACAAAGAAGACAACAAAATGGTCTAACAGCATTTACAAAGGATCATGCTGTCTCTGTGGGGAAAAAATTACATGTACTTTGCCACTGCCTTTCTCTTTTTTTGTTTTGATTGCAAACTCCTTGGGGTCAAGAACCATCTCTCTCTATAGATGTGCAGTGCCCAGCACGAGAGGGCTGACATCTCCAAACAGATGGCAAAGAATAAATGATATGCAGAAAGCAGGAGGCCCAGAGCCTGTTTTTTTATAATGTGAAAAACAACTTCATCCTTGAAAGATACTGCTCTAGGAACTCAGGCAAAGGGCATGTGATACAGCTAGCTTGCATAATCATATCATTTTTCCCTGGCAGTGATAGCCAAGGCATAATGCCCACAACAAACAGGCAGTAATAAAACAACGCACTTCTTGGGCAGTTGGGCCTGGGGGTTGTTCCACGGCAACTAAGCCATGACGGCTGCATGCTTTTACATATTATCCAGCTCCATGGAAGAATGCTGAGCTGGGGAGGAGGGATGGGAATGGTAAGGCTTGGCTGTTTGGTTTCTAGCACGGCAGCTGCTGAGTGAAGTGGGTCAGACTGAGCCTCCTGCTCCATGACTGAAGTATGAACCTCGGGGTTTTCAGGATGGAGAAGGGAACTGGCTGTTGCATGTTAGTGGAGCTAGGCTGAGCTGACTGCTGTGTGCTGGAGCTTGTTGAGCTAGCCAAGCTTTCCTGTGACCCAGGCCAAAACAGATCAATATGGCTGGCTACTTGACATGAGGTGGCTGATGACTAACCTTTTTGTTGTAGGCACCTGTCAGAAAGGAAAAATAGCTCATTCTTCAAAGACTAGGTGATTTTTGATTATTTTAAGTCTAGCAAGAATTGGAGGGTACTGTTAATCTCATGGCTTCTTCAGGTTGGTCCTGCCTCTTCTAGTTTTGGAGAAGCATCAAGACTTTTGAGCACTTACTTACACACACCTTTCTACTTCAGAGCTCTGCCAATAGTTAAGGGCAGCTCCTCTGCTGCTTCCTTCACTTACTTCTATATCTTTTATTCTTTTTCCCATAAATAAGAGAGCTTGTCAGGTGCCCGCGTTCTCCTGACTGGAGCCAGTGCTGGGATTGGAGAGCAGATGGCATATCATTATGCCAGATTTGGTGCTGAAATTGTTTTGACTGCTAGGAGGGAAGCTGTATTGCAGAAGGTAAGAACTTCCTTGTATGAGGGAAGACATAAGAGATTTGGACTTTTACCAAAAAAACAACAACAACAACAAATTAGTTGGCAGCATGATAAATTTTCCTTCAGAACTGTTGTTGAGCAAAAACAGCTTAGTTTTACTTTCGAAATTCTTTCCACTTATGTAGAAAGATGGAACATGCCAGTGATATGTTTTGAGCCTGATTTGCTGGTAGTATCCTGTGCCATTCTTCTCTGTAATTGATCTCCTGGATGGGCTAGTTTGTGTTGCCATACACCAGTGCCTGCTGCAATATGCCCAGTTTTTCTTACCAGAAGGGAGTAACACTGCATACTGGGGAGGTGTAACCCAAAAGGGAGCTTGGCCTGTACGGGAAGATGCGTATACACTGCCCGAACTTTTTACTGCCTGAACATTTACACAAGGAAATGGTATGAAGCTGCATCAGGGGAAGTTCAGATTGGACGTTAGGAAAATGTTCTTCACTGAGAGGGTGGTCAGTCACTGGAACAGGCTCTCCAGGGAGAAGTGGTCACGGCACCAAGCCTGTCAGAGTTCAAGGAGCATCTGGATGATGCTCTTAGTCATATCGTTTAGTTTTAGGTAGCCCTGCAAGGAGCAGGGAGTTGGGCTCAATGATCCTTATGGGTCCCTTCCAACTCGAGATATTCTATGATTCTATGAACTACAATTCCTGTGCGATATTGTGCAGCTTTTCAGAGTCCAAACAGTTCTATTTGTAGCTGTTTTGTTAAAGACTCAAACCCTTTTTGTAGGTTAAATAATTTTTGACCAGGCTGAACCGATGAGACTCCTTTATCTGTAGTTTATAAAATGGGACAATATTTAGAGAAGGTGTCTCTTAAACTGTGGGGATAGGTGACTTGCAAGGAAAATTCTTTACTATGAAATGGTGCAAAAGGAGAGCTGGGGACAGTGAGCATAAGAATAGTTCCTAATGCCTGGAAGGCATTGTTTCAGCAAATTGCTAAACTGTGTATCATTACTGGGCACCTTCACATACTCAACATAGCAGAGGAACTATGAAAGATGAATACTGCTAGAGCCTTACCGGGTATTTTGGAACAACAACAAAAAAAAACTTAATGTAAAGCATAACCCTTATTCCAGAAGAGTTCTCTTGAAGAAGACTCTCTTTTTTCAGGTGAATCTTGATGCTTTTCCGAGGACTCTGCATCCTGCTAAGAGTTACCTCTATTTAACTGTCTCTTTAAACAAAGTCTGGATGCAAAATGAGCTCTCCATGGGCTGAATAGCAGTAGATTTAAAATTAAAGTGTATCTCTGTCCAGAATTGACTCTCGCTGGCTGTAGTATGGGGAAAAAACAGTGCCTTACAGTGCCCTTATTTTCATTCTTTTCCCTCCACTCCATATTGTTTAATCTTTGGGTGTGTGTTCTTTTTCAAGGTGGTGGAGAAATGCCTGACACTTGGAGCAAAGAAAATATTTTATATCCCTGCAGATATGTCTTCCCCTTCAGAGCCTGAAAAGGTGGTTCAGTTTGCTGTTCAAAAACTAGGTAAGCACCTTGGGCGTCTCTTTCGCTTTCAGGTATATAGACTGTTCTCATTCCAGTAGGAGATTCCTGCTTCAGTTTCCCCATGTTCCTCACTGAGGGGGATGTTTAGGACGGGAGGGTGTGGGCTTTGTAAATACCAGTCTGGATGTGGCCATCTCTTTACCTGCCTTTGATGGGGAAGGCATGTCTTCTGCTAGAGGAGAAAAGTATGCAGAAAGTACTTGCTTGCAGTACTTCACTAAAACTATACCCCATAGCAACAGCTACAGTACCTCACCTGTCACAGGGTACCACATGTACACACATTTGCCATATGTGAGCAGGTACAAGCTGCACACACCCAACTCTGAACATAGTGCCTTGTGTTGAGAGAGACAGAAGCTGGGAGGTCTGCAAGCAGTGACCCACCCCTGTAGCAAAGCTCAGTCCAAGACTGTATAGAAGGGGAAGGTGGTCTCATTTTAACCAGAATTGATTCACACTACGCCCACTCTCATGCATTCACATTCACTCATTCTTTAGCACTCACAAGCAACAAGATGTGTATGACCAAATACCTTGGCCAAGCTTACTTGTGGTGATACAAAGGACAAGGGATGCCCACTGTTGAGTCTTCATCGTGTATTCTGGGTTCTTGGTTGGTGAACATGTGCTGCTTTTTGATTGTCTTTTGTGCCCTGTAGGAGTTGAGTGATTATGATCTTTTGCCTCTCCATCTTGTCTCATTTCGGTCAGACTGTCATTAGGCAGCATTTTCTATTATACTCAGTATCCTTTTGTCCATTATTTGAGTGTCTTAATTACTTCATTATGGTCTTGGTTTTCCTGATGTGGGTGTCTTAAGAAACTGTGTGTAAATAAGTGTGCTGTGATCTGGATGACCTGCCAGTCCAGGAGCCATCAATTCATACCTTTCTTTTAAACCATCTGCTGTTTCTGCTGATACGTTCCCATACCAATCATAATTTTTCTTTTACAAATTTCTATACTTATAACTTTGAAAACAGAGTGTACAACCAGAACTGAGTTCCAAGTCTGCATTACCCTGAAACATCATTTCGGAGAGCTGCTGTCAAAGAACAACAGCTTTCCTTCCAGTTCTACCCCTGAGGAGCAGTCAAAGCTGCTCCCAGATGGACATATTTCATGTATCTTCATGGTAAAGCACTTTTTAGCCTTCTGAGGGAGTGGCTGATTGCTTCAGCCCTGCTGGCATATCTGAGTTCTTGGTTACTGGTTAGAGGATGGCCCCTTTGTTTGACTGCTTTTTCTCCTTTCCACAGGGGGACTGGATTACCTGGTATTGAACCACATTGGCATGACCCGTTTCCAGATGTGGGCTGGAGATGTGGAATATACCCGCTGGCTCATGCAGGTGAGGTTTCCCAGCTCAAAGAGCTCACCTGGAGTTGAGTGAGTCTGGCTTCTCCTGGGACAGCTTTGGGAAGCTCAAAGGCAAATTTAAGTCTATGGCAATGGTTGAGAATAAACCTTTTATTTCATTCATGTTTCAAGTCAAATGGTTTGGAGGCTTTGTTACTAGACAGGTGTTTTGCTCAGTTGTTGTGTATGTGTGCAGAGGAACGTCTGGGAAGAACTTCTCTCCTTCCTTCTGACCTTATCTCCCATTAGCCCAGAACTGTTAGGGATTTATGGGTAGTTACAGGCAGTTGTGCAATGCATATCTAGTTCAGGAAGACCAATAGGTGAGGGGCAAGCACTTCCTACTAATCTATAGCAAGTGCACCTGTCATTGCAGAACACAATAAGGTTGTTCAAAATGGTGTTTGCCATTTGAATCTCTGCTCACAGAGTCAGAGTTTTCCTATAGAATCACCTTGATACAAGGTTTTGGGACCATGGAGATGAAGAGCTGATTTCTTGATTCAGTCTTCTTAGATCAGGAGGACCATATTAATTCTGTTTCATGTTGGAAGGAACCTGTTTGCTGGAGAGTAGGGAACTTGGGATCACAGGTAAGAAATTTCTTACAAGTTAGAGAGCAGTCAAGCTCAGAAGAGATGCTGAATGTAATGCTTTGTTGTAGTCTGAGCTCAGTCAAGAGAAACTTAAAAGGGGAGCAAATTGAGACACTGCTGTTGTCCTTGTTGCTGCATATGGATTGCAGAGTAAAGAATGGCATATAGAGAAATCAGGGACAGCTAATTGTCTCTTGTCAAGAAATCTGTATGTTGAAGCCCAGGAATAACCTTTGCTCTGACTCGTCTCCATTGCTTTTTCTGGAATCTGAATGACTCATGGATGCAATGTTTGTCCCCATCTTCACAGAGATGATTCTTTTTGCTTGGTGTTTGAAAAAGCAAATCCAAGCCATGCACCTTTCCATTTCTGACCACTGTACTGACTTTCTAGCTAATGCTGACCTTCTCTCCAAACCCTCTTGCTTCTTCCATGTCTACTTTTATCATTCCAGGTGAATTTCTTCAGTTATGTGGCACTCGCAACAGCAGCTCTTCCCACCCTGGAGAAGAATAAAGGCTCTCTGGTGGTTGTTTCTTCCCTCACAGGTTACTGTCTTTAACTGCCATAAGTGCTGGCCTTGTGGAAACAATGGTTCCCAGAACATCATGTTTCTCTGTGTCCTTCAACCCCTCAACACACTTTCAAGCTGTGCATTTTATAGTAGCAAGCAGGATGGTAGCTGGCCGGCCTTCTTGTTTTCTGGAAGACCTTCTCTGTGTTGCACCATTTTGCATTCCCTTGGAACTTTGCTCTTCACTCACCATGTGCCCAGATCTGCTTTTTTGGCTCCTGTCCCTCACAGCCAGACCCATCTCTCCTGCATTTCTGACACAGCATTAAGATCATCCTGCCACTCTAAGGCCTTCTGGCTTTGGCCAGCCTGAATAGCAGGCTGCTGAGTTAATCTGCACTGTATGGGATGGAAAGGCAGGAGAAAGTCTTCAGTGTGTGCTTAAGGGAGCTGCATTACCATACAAAAGTTCAGACTGGCTTATCCCTGCCTTGTGACATAATGTGCCTTCGTGTCAGGGAAATGTCACGGCCAGATGCACCAGCATGTGACCCAGCCCATGTGTTTGCATGTGATGGTGGAGGGGAAGGCTGCTTTTTAGCCCAGCATGTGACCTGGTTACTGTGTAAGTTAAAAAAATTTCCTCCCTTTATCCGCATACGTGGTGGCTGTCATGCTGGGATGTGCTCACACAAAGTGGTATAATTTTCTAAGTGCCTGCACGTGACTAGAAATAGAGGGAAACACACCTGAACAGAACATGGGTTGATGCAGGATGACAAAGCCTCTCTCTTTGCCCAGAATCCCTTTCCGTGGTACCATCCTCCTTACAGCCACTTTCCTGGTATTTTCCATTTTTTCCTTTTCCCTTTCAGGGAAAATACCCACTCCCTTCACCACTTCTTATTCTGCCACCAAGTTTGCACTGGATGGATTCTTCAGCTCATTGCGCCATGAACTCATCATGCAGAAGAGAAACATCTCTATCACACTGTGCATCCTGGGCCTGATTGATACCGACTCAGCATTAGAGAATACCAGGTGTGTATTTGGAGGAGGATGTAGGAGTCAGGGAGGGAGTGTGTTTGCAGGAACATGTCTCTTCTTGAAAGCATGCAAAAAAATGCACCACAGCTGTGTTTAAAATGGTGTGTGCATCTGTTTGGATGTGCAGGAAAACTAATGAGAAGATTGCATCTGCTTGGGTACATCATGGGGGTTGTGCATGTCCACCTCAGCATGGAACATGAGCATGCAGAACCCTGTGGTAGTCAGTCTGCACAGTTAAAAGCACACCAAGGATTGACTGGCTTTGAGTGATCCTCTGACTGTTTCCTTCCAGGGGCAAAGTGCACCTAACTGCTTCTCCTGCTCCTGAAGCTGCACTCGCCATCATCTGGGGGGGTGCCACACGGGTGCAGGAGGTTTTCTACCCATGGTGGCTGCAGTACACATGCTGCCTCTGGGTTTTGTTCCCCCATGACCGGGACCAGGTTTTACAGAGTTACTATAACTACAGCAGTCCTTAAGGGATGCCCAGTCTCAGTCTCCTCTCCCATCCTACATCCCTTGTAATCACATTCCCCATGTCCCACTAAGCATCCCATTCAACCATTGGTGTCAAGCAGGAGCAGGGCAGCAGTGGTGGCAAAGTAACATTAGCTCTTTTCATAAGACTCTTCTTGGTCTCTCTCTCTCATCCTGCATCAGCCATAGTTCTGATATTTCTACCTGTCAGAGATCTTTCCTACTGTTCACTCTGTCTTAGCCCTCCACCCATCTCCCCTCCTTCGGCCTCACCTGTCTGCTTTTATTGCCTCCAGTCTTAGTTCCAGCTTTAACCTCTATCTGTACAGGATGTCCTGGAATGTCTATACATTCCTGGGTCATCCTGCTCCACTGCTTCATTGTTTTGTGGATTCTGTGAACCTTCTTGCTTCCTATAAATACAATTTTAATTAAACTATTTTTTTATGTGTTGGTGTTACATGTTGAGGCTTCCTCTGTGAAGGAAGGCTGGTGACCTGGCTTCTGTGAGCACAGGCCTGTTGGTAGACATTTGCTGACTGCATGGGACCTGTTAAATCAGCTCTTCCCTGCTGCAAATGCCAAGTTGGGTTGATGATTCCTGCACTGAACAGGAGAAAGAATGTAGAGGGAGTTCTTCCCTAACACGTTATTCCTATGTATATGTGTCATAGCTTTTAAGTTCTAGCAGCTAAGAAAAAGCAGCCTCTGCTTGAATCCTTCTGGGCTGGGGATGGATAAAAGATCCTTATGTGGGCTCCTTTGTGTCTGAGAGGATGGGTGTGTGTTGTTCCTGTCTGCAATGCATGAATCCTGAAGGAATTTTAAGTAGCTTTGACAGCTGAACATTTTGTAGGAACCGGTTAACAGGTTTGGAATTTATTGGAACAGCCAAGTATTGCTTAAAATACAGGCTTGTCTAGGGGATATAAAACTAAAATGGAGTGTGCAGAGCCTTGCCAATCGCAATCTTTCTTCAATCATAACTAGTCTTCTCCAAGGAGAGGAAAAAAAAGCAGGTTGAAGGGTACTTTCTAGCTGGTGAGAGGTGGCTTCCTGGGAAAGGGTCACTGCATGCCCCGCTCCTTCTTTGCTCTGCTGACAGCTAGGTGCTAGACTAAGTGCACTCTTGTTCTGAGCTAAATATAAAAACTTTTGTGCCTGCAAGAGATGTCACTGCAGCTTGAGTTCTTATTCCTTTTACTGGGAATGGTGTGTGGCACTTTCAGTCGCAAGTATATTTTAGTCACATTATAGGAACAGGCACCAGCTGTGTGTTTTCTTTCCTCTCTCCTTGCCATTGACTGGATTTTGACATGACAAAGCTTTCTACGGAGCTGTGTGGAAATAAGAACTCACTGCAATTCACAAACTCTGGAGTTTGAACTCACCCCTTCTAAAACACACACCTGCTTGCTTCTCGTGACAGTTTGCAGTATACACCTTGGCTCAGTCACTGTAGAATTCTGTTGGTGCAGGGGCAAGGAGGCACCAAAAATTGAGGTAGTCCTAGATTTCATTCTCTGCTCATATTCTGCTTTTCTCCCGCACCATTAAATAGGGGTTTCAAAGCAGAAGAAAGTCCCAGGGAAAGTGGTGCTTTTATAGAAGGGGGGGGCTGAACCATGGGCATGGCAAATGGAGTTGGTTCTCTACCAACCCCAAGCATGTTCCTCACCTTCAGGGCAGAGATGAGGAGTCTGTGCATTTGTTTTCCCTTTTCCTGATTATGTGCATAGCACCAGATGGGCTGGGCTCTGGCTCTTGACTGATCGATTTCCATCAAGGTGCTGTTGAAGGAACAACCAGTTTTGTTCTCCCAAGTGTGAGTGGAGTACACAGGAGTTCTTAAAAGATGTTTGGTGTCTGCACACAAGAGCTGTGACTGGTTTGTGTTTAGCTCCGCTGGAGCTTGGCTGCTGAACTCATTCATTGCAATTGGGCTAATATAACAAACTTGCATTTTGGAGATTATATGCTGAAGACTGGAATAAAAATCCACAGACACCCTTCTTAGAGATACAAGGACACTATGTGGTGTTCAGAGTAAGGCAGGGTTGTATTCTGTAGGACTCGGGCTCTGTCATCCATCCCCCTGTGAAATGCTTTTTAACTGACTGCAGAGGTGACTTGCTGAATGGAAACAGACCTTCCTCGCCCCAGGCCTTTGGTGATCGTCTTCAAGTGTAAGCATTATCTAAAAGCAGGTGCAACTAACACATGAAGTAAAACCCCAGTTACTTAGCAAGTAAAACTTTTATTAAATAAATTTAAGATTTTTTTTGACCAGAGTGAGGAATTCGACATTGATGAAGCTTGTATCACACCTGTAACATTGTACAGTCACATCAGTAACTGTGGTGGAAGAAACTGTAAATGCTTGTTTTAAACCAGCTTGACCTAGAATTTCCAAAGTCCTCTTTTTCCCATTTTGCATTTGTTGGTCTTTTTTTTTTGTTTTGTTTTGTTCAAAATTAGATTAAGTTTAAACTTCATGAAATTACTTGTAGCAGAAATAAAGTACATTATACAAATCACGTACATAATAGATGTTAAGTATAAAAATGGTATTTACAATAAGTAAACATGGACTATAGAAACACACAGACTCGCACAACTTCATCCATCTCTCATAAATGCTCAGCATCAGATACAGAGGGGTGGTTGAGGAGATGTGAAGGTACTTAAAGACCTGTGCCACAAACATCTGAACAAAGGGAAACTAGAGGAGGATGAGAATTGGCTTAGGTTCTCTGAAGTCCCCATATCTCGCTTCAGTATCAATTGCATCAACCTTTCTCCACCAACCCTCTGTTCATGTTTGAATGCAGACACATGCGCACGCGCGCACACACACACACATGCACACACGGGAATGTTCTTGGTACCTTATCAAACTCTGGAATATTGAAACTAATCATTCAGAAGGTTTGTGGGTTGGTTGGTTTGGTTTGTTTTTCTTTTTCCTTATTTTGGTAGAAACTTAAAGAGACTGTTTCAAGTTGTTAAAGGGCTATGCCTTGTCAGTATGACACCCTCCCCAGGGGATCTTTGTTAAATCAAGCTCTGAACTATGTTCTGTGCTTAAGTGTATGTGTATATAGCTGTAGCTATACATGCTGCATTATGTATAATATGTCCCTTGGAGGGGGTGGTGGGGAAAAAAACAGAATGGCAACCCTCTTTCATCATACTATCCTTGTGTCTGCTTGGGAAAGCTTTGCAGAGGGTGTAAGAGGCGAGTCCTCTTGCTAAATTCAGATGGAGAAAATGTCCCATTTCGTCTGGGAATCGGAACTGCCCACTAACCAGCATTAGGTTACTTCCGACATGGGGAGGCAGTGGGTAGCCCCTGGGAGGCTTCTGTCACTCCATTTTGGAGATTGCATCTGCTCACGCTCTCTCATCTTCTCTTGCCTTGATCAAGAAAATGCTCCGTTATCATGGAGAGCTATGAAACATGGATCTGTGCCACATGTGGGGAGGCAGTACAGTTCCTGTAGGTAAAGGGACCAGTTTCCTGTGCTTTCAGCCTAATCGAGGAGTGCTCAGGATAGGCTTTGGCACAAAATTCCAGGAGCTTTGTCTGCAGAAGCCCTTGGAAAGATAAGACTCAGAGCTCTTGAGATCCTTAACCAGGCTGGTGCTAAGGTCCGGTGGATGAGCGACTTGAGCTGAGCAGCTGCCTGTGCCCTAATCCTGGAGGTATGTAGTTCTCTTTCTCCTTGCTTCTTGCTAATGTTGAGCAGAGAGATGCGCTTGCTCTCTCTTGCTCTCTGTCCATCCAAGCATCCTCTCAAAATGTTCAGGCCTATTTGCAGTGCTTGCTGAGAAGACACTGTTGCAAAGATAACCCTTAACTTCCAATCCCTCTTTCAAGGAGTCAGTCTCTGAATGGAAAAGTTTGGTCCTGTGAGCCACTTTAAAAAAAATAGAGACTGTATATATATATATATATATATATATATATATATATATATATATATAAAATTTATCTATGAAAGGCCAAGAAACAGGGCAGGAGGGAGGGAGGGACAGAGCTAAGTTTCCATACATCACTGCAGTAACCTAGAGACACACCAGTGGGTTTTCTTGGTCCATGTACTCCAGGCATACCCCGAGAGAAGGAGCTTCGGGTCCCCAGGGGCTGCTGGTTTTCTGGTCCCTTTGCTATGCACCGCATTAGCAGCAAACATGTCCGTCGTGGCAAGAATCTTCCTGCTGGGCAGATATTGAGCCGTCTCTTTAATTGCATGTTTTGGGGAGGAGGGCCGAAGGAGGATGGGGTGGGTAGGTGGGGAGCAGAGGAAGGAAAGGGGCGGTGCCAAAAGAGTTGATAAATTTACTGGCCTCTCTGAAATCAACCTGAAGCAGAAATTCTTCCTCTGGACTTTCCCTTCACCTGAATAGAAAGGGAGGAGGAAGGGAATTGGGAGATTAGGAGGACATCTATGCAAACCTCAGGCTTTGAGTTGCTGTTGCTTAAACATGGAGGAAGATGACCCCAATTAGAAGGGACCAAGGTCAGCCCTCCCTTGCTCCCAGTCTGTTGGCTGATAGGAGCTAGCTCTTTGACAGCCAGCTCTCATGTCAGGCAACTCTTCTGTGGCCCTTCAGGGTTTCACTTTTTCTCTGCTTTTCTGTGATCCTTGTGAATCATAGGATTGTCCCTTCTTACCCTGGAAAGCATTCTCTGCAGACTAATTTCAGGGCACATGTAACAATTGTAAACAAAACTACTGGGTTTTAAAACCTTTTTAGAAGATGAACACTTTTTTGGAGCAGTCAGGAAGTGGACTGAAACCTTGCTTAGACCACAGGCAGGTAATTTGAACCCATCAGCCTGTCAGGGCCCTGAGTGCACTAAAAGGCCTTAACGGCCTTGACCAGCCTCACCTGTGACTTCTGTCCACATTCTCTGCCCATGGGCCCAGGAGTCTCATTACAGCTCAGGCCAGTGCCTTCAGTCCTTCAGTCTAGATCTACATCGCAGAAGTACCAGTCTCCACCTGTCCATGGACCTGTCCTGTCCAGGGATCTTATTACCTGGACTCCAACCCTTGAATTGTCTTCCCATCTTGATGCTGGATCTGTTTATTATTCTTATTATAGACCTGCCGGGCAATGACTGGACTATGTCTGACCCTGTTTACCTTCAACAGACCTGATCCTGATCTTGACCTGCAGATTGACTCTGACTTGGCCTTGGGCCTGCCACATTGCCACAAACTTGCCTGATGAGCTAGACTCTTCGTTGAACCTGACCATCACCTCCAGGCCTGCCTTGGTTGCCTTGCTCAGGTGCGGGGGCTGGGCCCTGGCAGGCAAGGCCTCTGCCCTGCTAGCTGTGTTACTGCATTCAGCTCCTGGCTTCCCACCCCATAGGGAGCAGCCAGACCTTGCTGCCCCCTGACACTGGCCAGCACTGTGCAGGAACTGTGCTGTGATGGTGCCAGCTTTACCTGTGCTGCAGAAGTGACTCCTGCTTGCTCACTGCTGTCAGTAGGGATGGTTAGCATCCTTGGGTCGTTTCAACTGGACCTTCAAACGTTTCATGCCAATCTGGAAGCCATTCATGGCCTGGATAGCAGTCTGTGCACTGGATGGGTTGTCAAAGCTTACAAAACCTGAAGGACAGGACACAGGCATAGATAATAACAGCACTGTTGGTGCCATGCCCAATGCATGAGTGTCCTCATTATCCATCATGCTTCCCTTGCCTGCTGGCGTCAGCACTCACCAAAACACTTGCTCTGGTTGGTGGCACGATCCATGAATACCTTGGAAGAAATTATATTGCCAAAGGGCAGGAACATCTGCATCAACTCATTGTCTCCAAACTCCTGAGGGAGATGGTAGATGAAGAGATTGCAGCCTTCAGGACCTGCAGGCATGGGGGCAATGGGGAGGGACAAAACAGAGAGCCCCCAAAGGGAAGGGAAAGAGAAATGGGCTCAACTCAGAGCACAGCACTGGAGGAGAACCCCAGCACTGCCTCCTTCTGTCTCGCCCTCCCCTTGCTTTTTTCTCTCAGCCACTGGTCCGTGAAGGGTTCTGAGGGCTCTCTTAAGAGCAGCTGGGAGGCAATATGCAGAGCTAGAGTTTCCGGAAAGCAGATTCACAGCTTGCCCAGCTCCCACATGGGGTGCTGGACACAACAACTGTGAGTGTCTGGGTGCTGTTTCGCTGGAAGGAAATTAGCTCCTTGTTCATAGTTCTCCCAGTCCTAGGGGGGCAGCAGACACTACTATGTGAAAGCTGCTGCTCTAGCATTCCCTGCCCACAGCTATGCAGTGGTTGCCTTCAGCCCATAAGCCGCAGCCCCAACTGGAAATCTGGATTGCCATACATCCAATTTATGGGCTGACCTGGTCCTGCCCACTCCTTCACTTGCTCCCTGTGAGCCTGATGAGCACAAGGAGCTGTTTCCTCGCTGACACCTGCTGTATGAAGCAGGAGCAGACAGAGAATGCCTTTGCCTCCAAATTCTGTCCAGGCCAGTTTCAAAATAAGCTGAAAAACAAACTTGTGAAGTTAGGAAGGCTGAAGAGAGAGGACAGTATGTTGGAGAGGCTGGTTTGACTGGTACCAGTGTGGTTCTGGCATCAATAAAGATGGGGAGGAAGTGCTCTTTTCCCCTGCCTGCGTAGGGAAGGTGCTCACTCTATACCCTTTGGTGTCAAAGCTTGGTGTTCTAGTGCTTGCTGTCCCCTTTGTACTTGGCAGCATCTGGCCAGGGATGAGCTCAAAAAGTTTGCATGACAAGCATCCTCTGAACCCTTCCAGTCCACTTACTGCAGAGACATTGTTGGTTCCGTAACCCAGCTCCAATATTAAAGATTAGAGTAGACAAAGTTTAGTGCTGTCTCCTCTCCATTGTTCTGTGGTGCAGAAGACAAGCTACACAAATCCTGCTCCTCCCGCCCCCCCGCCAGACACAGACATTCCCACCCTGATCCTCACCTTCTCGTTGCTGCTGCTGCAGGATGGGAGGTGGCTGAGGGATGCTTTGAGCAATGGCGGTGGTTGGATACACAGCTGTATTCCAAGGAAACAGAACAAACTGTTTACCTGAGGATCTGGTCAGCCACACAAGGGCCTGAGGGAGACAAGGGAAGCTGGTACCTGCATACTGCTGAACTCCTGTGAAGGCTGGGTGCAAACTCTCTGCTACTGAAGGGCTCTGGGCTGCAGAGAAGAACATAATCAGAAGCACAGCAAAGGGAATCACTCATGTGTTCTCTCTGTCTCTCTCCCCCACTCCCAACCCCCCTACCAAGTGAGTCTCAGTGCCTGGCCGGTACAGAGCTAGTGTTTTGTGTGGGGAATCCAGAAAAGAGGAGCTAATTGCAGTTCCTGAGGTCTCTGGATGTGGGTTTTTTTTTCCTGCTCTCCGTACCTGAGTATGGCACAAGGCCATTGGTGTAAACTGTTTCCAAGGTTGGATGCCCATTTGGGAATGGTACCACTCCAGTGAACCCATTTGAAATGGGTGCCACCAGTCCTGGCATGGCTGCTGTTCCCAGGAGAGGCGGTGAATGTAGCCCTGTAGAGCAAGAGAGAACATCCCATGAGAGTCGAGATCCTGCAAAGCCTGCGCTCCCTCCTTCCATCTGCTTGTATGTATAAAGCTATTATCTGTTAGCCGTTATAAGACTGCTATGTATAAAGCTATCATGTCTTCTAGCTGGCACATGCAGGTGACAGACTAGTGCTGGAGCCTTCACAAAATCAGAGGCAGCACTAGTGAGAAGAGTGTATGCAGCATTGCTAGTCCTGGCTGCTGTCAGAGCTTTGGGATGGAACATTTTTAATCCAGGTTTGTACAGCACCTATCATGATACAGCCCTGTTCTTGACAGGTGTTCCAACCCAATATGCATTATTGCTGATATTGTAACTGTGGGATGATGATAATGAATAATAGCACTGCTGTACTCAGAGTCAGGTACAATCCTGGGAACCTGGTCCTTCTTTACTATATCAAGGGGAAAAACTGCAGCAGAGAGGAACAGCAATAGAGCAAGAGAATGTGCATTGAACACAAGGGTGTCAGGGAGGTTGCAGAAATTTGTGCAGGACTAGGGACTGCTGCCCTCAGAGGCTGCACTGCTAGAAAAGAGTGGCCTAATCCAGATGGTGAGAGGTGGGAACTGTTTTACCTGTACGAGCACCGTGCTTAGTGCTGGGGCAGAAGGTTCATTGGTAGTGAAGGACTTGCTGTGTCCTGGCCCGCACCAGGCCCTCACCTGATGTTGGTGCAATAGGAGTGGCTGGCAGCCCGTTGAGACTGACGGCACCGATCTGTTGGATGTGGCAAGGGGAAAAGGCGACGCCTGGGCTCAGGTAGCTGCCGTGGGAGGTGGAGAGAACCGTTGTCTGCTGCTGCATCAGCTGCAAGGCAGGACCATGCAATCAGGGCCCCATGCTGCCCAGGGCTTTGCGCCACTTGGGGCCTCGCACTGCCCAGGGGCCTCACTCCGCTCAGAGCCACGTACAGTACAGTGGCCGGCTCCGCTCGCCCCAGGCCTCGCGCTGCTGGGGGCCTCGCGCTGCTGGGGGCCTCCCGCCATCAAGGCCGCACCGCAGCCGCGGGAGGAGCTCGGGGAGGCTGCGCAGGCCAGCTAAACTTCCGCTTTCCCCCGCCGCTGCCTGCGGCCGGGGCCGGGCCGGAGCTGCGGTCTCGCCATCTCCCCCAGCCGCCACTGGGGGTCGCCGGGCTTCCGCTGCCTCCCCGGAGCTTCCAGCGACTCAGCGGGACTTGCTGAGGCAGGCGGCGTCGTCTCCGTCCTGTGAAGCACTGCGCCCCGCCCGGCTGACGGTCCCCGCGCCCGGGGGCCCCCGAGGTCGGCCTGGAGCTCCCTGCAGCCACGTACTCAAGCGGCGGGTCGACGGCCTGGGCCAGGCCATGCGTGGAAGCCCCCGAGAGCTGGGCACAGCTTCCTGCCCTGCAGCCGGGAGACACGGCTAGGCGGGCCTCCTCCCCAAAGCCAGGGCCATAGCCGGGCAGCCCTCCACCCACCCTCGCCCTCTCTGCAGGCCAGCTGCCTTGAGGGGTCTTTGCTCACTCAGCTGTACACTGGGCCATCGGGATGGGCCCTTCCTGCTCAGAGCTCCTGCAGTGGGTTAGGAGGCAGAGAAAGGGGTGTGCTCCTGGCGCCCAGCAGCACCCTCTCACCACAGGCCCTACCGCTCTGTCAGGCACAGCAACGACATTTCCTCCCAGCCACAGCCCCTTCTCTGACCACTGCCACTTCTCCTGGGACAGTGCCAGGTATTAACACAGCTTTGCCTTGAGGAACGGGGTCCAAATCCCTCTCCTTTTGCCCAGCCTCAACAAGGAGACCATGCTGCTGGGAGACATGCGGAGCTCATCCTGGTACGTGCACCCTGCCATACAACCAGGTGTCTGTCCAGGCCCACCTCTTATGGCATGCTCTGCTGTCTGAGGTCTGCCCCATGATCCACTGAGCTCAGTCTTTCCTCAGGCAGCGGCCTGCACCCTGGGGTTGGGAGATGGCAGCTCCTTGTGGGCCCGTAATACACCTGACTAGGCAGAGATGCACAATGCAAAAAGAAGGTGTGGGGAGGGTGGGACATGAGGTTGGGAGGAAGGTTAGGAGAAAGAAGAAAAAAATCCTTCTGGTCCTGTTTGGCCATCAGTTGGTGCACTGGAGCATAAGATTAAATCAGACTGCACTCAGAGCACAGCAGCAACAAAGATTTAGTTCTGGATGCGAAATTATCCAGCCCCTTTATAAGCCTTGTCTTCACCATCAAGCAAGAAGAGCGGGGTGGGGGGTGGGGTGGGGGGGAACGAACAGGCACGGCTTTCTGGAAACTGTACAATTCCATAGGAGGAGCTGGGGGGTGGCGCATGGCAAAACCCAAGAAAAACAAATCCTCCTTACATTAACTGCAACCGTATCCCACTGTCTGCTCTGCAACAAAAATACCACTCAAGTAACCTGCCTCATCCACAAATGGCTGAGTCAGTAAGCCAGTTTGGCCCAGGTCTCAGCTGGAGAATCTGGTAACTCTGAAAAGTTCATGGCTAGCTAAACCTTCTCTTAGTTTCCTCCACACAAAAGCTGATTATTGTTGTTGCATAAAAAGAAGAGGAATTCCCCAATTTCATGGCATTGCTGTCTCTGTAAGCTGGCACAAGCAAAGCAGCTGGGATGGAAGGGGGTCTTCAGGGCAGTGCTGGGATAGGAGAGAGCCCTTTTTAGGGCAGAGGTGGGACACTCCGAGGCACGCCCCAGAGCAGGGTCTCTGCAGGCAGGCAGAACTGACTGACAGCAAAGGGGTTCGCTACCACTTGACTCCAGAAAGCAAGCACCCTGAAATAATCTCATCTATTCGCCACCACATTGTCTTTGGAGTGATTCCCCTGAAGCAAGCCTTACTCACATTACTGGGAACCACTCACCCTGAGCCAGGATTACAGCAAAATGTGGCCTTCCTGAGAGCACAAAACTCTAAGGAAGGTGTCCCAATGGCAAGCAGTCTGTGCATATTCCCAGTCCTGTCTTCACACTGTCCCCATTTAAGGATGCAGGAACCAATGCATTTCTTATTTACTAGAGGAGTATTGATTTTCTTTTTTCTCATTAATGCCTGTTCTGTGCCAGGCTCTGGCTGGAACAAGACCTGCATCCGACTGCACGTGCACCAAACTAGCATTCTGAAATTGTTTTCATTACTTAAATAAAATTACCATAATGAACCATAAGAGCAGAAAGAAATAGGGTGTGTGTGAACAAACTATGTTTTGTGTTTAGAACTAACTGATTTATGAAATACAAGAAATATTCAAGCATTATAAACAGTTAGTAAATTGCACTGGCTGCTTTTTTAAGACTTCAGGCCTCTTTTGTATTGATAGATTATTTTTTCAGCTCCAAATCAGTTCCCTGATTCCATCTGAACTAATCACTGAATTCAACTTGTTGAATAAACTGAAATGAAGGAACTCACTTTTCACTTGCAGAAGAGGCACCTTGGATCAAAACCTGGTTTAAGCACTGAAATAAACTGCTTCCAGATGCTTAGCCAGTCATATTTCCCAAATAAATATGAGAATTTTTCTTACAAACTGTATCAGATAACATGTACTGTTTGACTATTTTAATACCTTATTTTGTATATTTGAACATATCCAAATAACTTTAGACCCAAGATAGTTTGTGATTATTTCATCTTTGAGATAGTTTTTAAAGGAAAATGCAATTAATATAAATTTAAAACATCCAACTGAAAAAAAAAAAACAACCAAACAAAACCCAAACAACGCAGGCTCCAAACAACTTCTTTCTATGCTGGACAAGCTGGGGACCTCTTTGGCTTGGCGAGGCAGCAAATCCCATGGGGGCAGGGAGAGAAAGTTGTTGGCCTATTAAACTGTGGATGTAAGAACCAATGCCTATGATGCACCAGTTGACCCCAGCAGCACTCACTCCTCTCAGTCTGATTCAACCACATACATAATTGTTAGCTGCATCTCCTGGGCCTGTGAGTAACCTTGGATGCAGCATCTACTACTCCAAGCCCTGCACCATGCAAGCATGAACTATGTTCATGCAGTCCTGGTCAAGCGGGGAAGTCCCAGATGACTGGAAGTTAGCAAATGTGACGCCCATCTACAAGAAGGGTCGGAAGGAGGATCCAGGGAACTACAGGCCTGTCAGCCTGACCTCGGTGCCGGGAAAGGTCATGGAGCAGATCATCTTGAGTACCATTACACGGCACGTGCGGGACAACCGGGGGATCAGGCTCAGCCAGCATGGGTTTATGAAAGGGAGGTCCTGCTTCACTAACCTGGTCTCCTTCTATGACAAGGTGACCCGCTTAGTGGATGAGGGGAAGGCTGTGGATGTTGTCTACTTGGACTTCAGTAAAGCCTTTGACACTGTCTCCCACAGCATTCTCCTGGAGAAGCTGGCTGCTCACGGCTTGGATAAGTGCACTCTGCGCTGGGTTAAAAACTGGCTGGACGGCCGAGCCCAGAGAGTGGTGGTGAATGGAGTCAAATCCAGTTGGTGGCTGGTCACGAGTGGTGTCCCCCAGAGCTCAGTATTGGGGCTGGTCCTGTTCAATGTCTTCACTGATGATCTGGATGAGGGGATTGAGTGCACCCTCAGGAAGTCTGCAGATGACACCAAGTTGGGTGGAAGTGTCGATCTGCTGGAGGGCAGGAAGGCCCTACAGAGGGACCTGGACAGGCTGGATCGTTGGGCCGGGGCCAACTGCATGAGATTCAGCAAGGCTCAGTGCCGGGTCCTGCACTTCGGTCACAACAAACCCACGCAACACTACAGGCTTGGGGAGGAGTGGCTGGAGAGCTGCCTGGCTGAAAAGGACCTGGGGGTGTTGGTTGACAGCCGCCTGAACATGAGCCAGCAGTGTGCTCAGGTGGCCAAGAGGGCCAATGGCATCCTGGCTTCTATCAGGAATAGTGTGGCCAGCAGGACCAGGGAGGTGATAGTGCCCCTGTACTCGGCACTGGTGAGGCTGCACCTCGAGTACTGTGTTCAGTGTTGGGCCCGTCACTACAAGAAGGACATTGGGGTGCTGGAGTGTGTCCAGAGGAGGGCAATGAAGTTGGTGAAGGGTCTAGAGAACGTGTCTTATGAGGAGCGGCTGAGGGAGCTGGGGTTGTTTAGTGTGGAGAAGAGGAGGCTGAGGGGAGACCTTATTGCTCTCTACAACTACCTGAAAGGAGGTTGTAGCGAGGTGGGGGTTGGTCTCTTCTCCCTAGTGACAAGCGACAGGACGAGAGGAAATGGCCTCAAGCTGTGCCAGGGGAAGTTTAGGTTGGATATTCGGAAAAACTTCTTCACCAAAAGGGTAGTCAGGCATTGGAACAGGCTGCCCAGGGAAGTGGTTGAGTCTCCATCCCTGGAGGTATTTAAAAGACAGGTAGACGTGGTGCTTGAGGACATGGTTTAGTGGTGGACTTGGCAGTGATAGGTTAACGGTTGGACTCAATGATCTTAAGGGTCTTTTCCAACCTTAATGACTCTATGATTCTATGATTCTATGTTGGAGTTCCCTTGAGCCCTGGCTTACCAGAGGTCCCAGCTCCCAAGAGCTGCCCATGGCAGGACATCTGGAGGTTCTGTAAGGAGATTCAGCAAGGAAATCTCTCCCTTCTGTATCCACTTCCAGAGACATTAGATGGCATTTCAAACGGTTGATACCCTCTCCCTCTGATGGGGATGCTGTATGCATATGAGAACTGGCTAGGATCTCTCCTCTGGGAGAAGGGAGACCAAAGACCGGGATGACACAAGAGCAGATACAATCAGGTGTGAGGTCAGGGCCTCAGAAAGAAGAAGCAGAGAGAGAACCAAAACCAGTGGAAAGGAAAAGGAAAAGGAGGAAAAAAACTGGAAGAGTGGGAGACAGGCTGAGTCTTGAGTCAAGGGGAAAGCCAAAATAAAGTCTAAAATAAAGGAAGGCCAGTGAAGAATCAGAGACAAAGCAACTCATTTACAGATACAACTCAGGAGAAAGAAGATGCAGATAAGCAATGAGCACAGCCTAGGCCTGACTGGCTTCTTGTCATCATCAGGAGTTTCTAAAGATTGGAGGGCACTTAAAGAGCGAGTCTAGAAGGTCTCGCTGCTCTCCTTCCTTACACATCCTGGACCATAAGCTGATTTTGTGCCATCATAACCTCACTGTGTGGCCCATTCCTGCCTCCTTCACCATCATACCATGCCCCAGTTAGTGCCATCTCCATGACAGCAGAAGATAGACCAGAATGATCATCTCATAGCTGACCCACAGCTGAGCTAAGCTACAACCTTAGACCTCAGGTATAGCTGACTTGTGGATTACAGGTCTGGATAGAAAAGACTGGTCCTGGCAAGAGGACCTGGTGTCTGGTCAGAAAGGGTTCTCCCCTCTAAACCATTCTTCTGCTGGAAGCCTTGGTGCTTGGAATGGTATAGCTGTTCTCAGCCTCATTACACAAGAAGAATCAAATAATCTGTGTTGGACAAATTCTACATTTGGTTCCCAAAATTCCCCAACAGTATGGAGCCTCATATGTATTGCCTCTTTTCTTTTGCTACTCCATGCTCCTGCCACACACTTAAATGGCATTTGGCAGTTTCTGGGGATTCTTTGAGAGGAAATGGCCAACAATTGAGAAACAGTTCCTTCTCTGTCCTGTAGATGGGAAGGAGACACACCAAGTAGCCACTGAAGCCAGAGGTGAAAGAGGTGTCCACATATATGAGAAGAACAGGTTTATTTGCACCACCACCACCACCACCCTGGGAAAATTACTTTCAGTAACCGTATCTACTTTTGAGTTCTTTCTTTGACACAAGCATCTCTCATGCCTTGAGCAATTTCTGAGCCTCCTTCCATGGGCTTTATACTTGGTAGCGGAGACCTGAAAGTGACAGTCACCAAGAAGACCCAAAAGATGCTCCACCACAGCTGATCAGGGACTTCTTGAGTTTGTGACCTACCTCAAACATCAATGGCAGTCACCACCATTGCTCCAAGGCAATGAGGTTCTCTCACTAAGCTCCAAAACACAGCCAGTCTTGCCAGAGGAGGCCAGACTGCTGAAACACCTCTGACCCTCTGCTACCCACTGCTCCCTCCCTAGCATCCTGCAAACTCCCTAGTCACACTAGCCAAGACAGAAAACCCTGGGAGCCAAGGACAGCACTGGGGGGGATTAGAGAATCTCCCTCCTGAGAATCTCAGCAGAGAAATAAACACATGAGGCTGGGTCCAGGGCTCTCATGGTGCTCCAGAAACAGAGAGACATACATTTGTGCCATAGACCCAGAGGAAGAGTTCACAAGTTGGCAGACTGCCATGTCTGGCAGACATCACTCAGGAATCATGGCTCTGAGCTGTCCTCAAAACAAGACAGAAAGACACTGGGTCATACCTGACCTGTTCCCAGACACCTCCGCCAGTCTACACCACATCAGAGAAATCCAGCCTCACTTTGAGAAGGTCCCAGCTCTCTCCTGTCACCCCTTCCAGGAGAGAAATGCACAAAGACTAGGCTGCTGACCAGAGAAACTGAAGCCAGGAACAACTCCCAGGTGCTGGGAAGCTTTCACGCATTTGTTACAGAGACCTGTTTGTGGTCTCCCAGCCCAGGTATGGTGTTGCCCCATAGCCAAGAGGGCAGCCTTTCCCCCCACACACACGCGTGATACTCACAGCCTGCGCATAGGCGCTGTATGGGCTGAACGGCAAGGTGAGAGATGGAGTGAATATCCCCAGCTGCCCCACCATTTGCTGCATACGACGGAGGGTCCTCTCCTTATCTGTGTCAGCAAACTTCACCACTAGACTGGAGGAGGCGCCCTAGGCACAGAGAGAGGAGACAGAGAGAGGAGGCGGGGGAGAAAAGGCCGTGGGACAGCCAGAGAGTCAGCAGTCAGGCAAGGTGGGATGGGGCAGAACAGGCAGCAGAGAGGAGTGGGAAGAGGAGCAGAACAGCAAATATTGGTGTGAAAGCGCTCAGGAGGCTGCCTGGAACCTGGGCTGTGCCCTTCCCCATCCATCCATCCATCCAACCCTTCCCTCTCCCACCCTTCCCCTCACACCCTGGGCTTTGCACAGCTGCACAGGTGGGTGCACACATCCCTGGCTGCGTTCACCAGGTGATGGTGCAGCCAGGAACACCTGGACACTGTCAGCCACAAGCACCATCTTTCCACCACCATGAGCTTGGCTGGATAGGCAAAGCAGTTCCTGGCAGCTGGAAATACCTCTGCTGCAGCAATGCACTGTCCTGCCCACAACGTGCCCCAATCCAGGTGAGAGATCGTGAGAGAGGAGATCACAACTGCAGCGCCACTTGCACAAGAAGGCACAGCTGCGGCTACACAACCCCACACAATGCACAAAGAGTTGCCATCCACATCCAGCCTGCCCCAGAAGGCAGTGCTCAGACACTGGAGTCCTGACTGCTCACATTGCTGAATTGTTAGCTTGCACCCTGCTCAGTTTTGTACTACTCCAGGTAGCTGTCTCCAAGACAAATTCATGGCCTGGTTCTTGGCTCTCTTTTATTTAGCCTTTATAGCTATATAAGTGCTGTCACTACCAGTCTGGACAAACATAGATACACACACCAGCCCAGGAGACAAGATGGTTCCCAAAGACAAGAGCACAGATGTGCACACGCACACCCCCCACACCCCACAACCCCACAAGCCGGAAACTGCAGTTGAACCTGTCATGGTTTTGGACAGTGAGGGGAGGTCCCTGCAACAGGGTGACGGGAAGAGGATTAGGAAGAGGGTAGGTACCCTGGCCTTATACTCACGGGCATTGTCTGGCTGCCATGGAGTGCGTGGATTGCTGCCTGAGCCTCTGTGTGAGATGAGAACTTTACAAAAGCACAGCCTGGAAAGGGACAGAAAGAGCACAGGAGATTTGCAGTGACAGGACTGCTGTGAAAGTGCCCCCTGCATCATCACGCAAGAGACAGTATCCGGATCTCAGGCAGGGCAAAGGAAAGCCACCCCAAGAAAGCAGGGAACAAAAAGGATGACTCATCCCAAGTCGTCTATCCTGGAAAAAACAGGAAGGGTCTCAAATTGTTACTTCAACGATATACTCTATAGATGATGTCACCATCTCCACCCTTGCCCCTGATTACCTCTTCCCCAGATTCTCTATGCACTCCTAATTGTGGGTACAAACATTTCAAATTGCAGACCCAGACTGAGCCAACAGGCTCACTAGTGATCCTGATAACTCAGCTACTCATCGTGCTCTGCTTCCCCTCCTTTCACCTTGGTCTCTACCCATCCTCCCCAATCTTTCCTTGCAGCAGACAACTCTTCCTGCCCTGCTCCCTATGCCTGGCTGTGATATGGGTTCCCATAAAGATGGGGTGGGGGAATAAGTGCCCCAGTGGAAAGGAGGCACAGGTGGTGAGGCAGATGAGCGCTACCTGAAGAGCAAGGAGAAAGGGCATGACACACAGAGGGGTTCACACCTTTGCTGTTACCATCAGGTCCACGGAGCACCGTACATTCATCAATGACCCCAAATGGTTCAAAGAGCCGGAGCACATCATCCTCAGACTGCTGCTTATTTAACATGCCCACAAAGAGCTTCCTGTCCCCTAGGGGCAAACACAGAAACATCAACCTTCTATGAGGCTTACAGTCCAAAGCAGGAGGAGAGGGACACTTAAGCACAAAACAGCCTAGTGTGGAAAACATGCCTGGCATGGAAATGATTTGCTGTTGGCTGAAATGCTTCCAGGGGTGAGTATGCAGGGTCCTCCCAAGCTCTCCACACCTGCAAAGGTTTCTGTGGCTTCCCCTGTCCTACCCTCCCCAAAGGAGAACAAAAGATTAATAATTTCCTTCTATTCATCAGCCCTTTCCTTTGAATGATCCAACACAAATGGTAATAAGAAAAACTGCCTCGGCAATTATACCCTTATTGAACAACATGTGAAGTCCAAGAGGTACCTTAGGAAATACAGCAGACCAACCCAGGCAGGATGAATAAATTCCAGGACCTTTGGCTTCTGTTTCCTTTTCCTTCTCTCCAAGATCACTGTTTCCACAGCTGCTATGTAACCAAGCATCTTAGCTTCAATTTGCCCTTCCCTCCCCAGTCTAACCAGTATGTCTATCGTGCTGTCCTCTAAGGCCTGGAGTAAACCCTGGCATCCTGGGTCCCAATTTGCTTCACCATAGGATCAGCCAAATGCAAGACAGTTGGGTGAGGGCCAACAAATAGCTCCATGATCCCCACTCCCCCCTCTCCAAGGGCATTTTGTACCCATGTCACACTGGTGGGGGGCTGGAAGGCTGGCCAACACATCCAGGACTTTGAGCTCAGGGTCCTTCTGGGCTCCTCCAGGGTTCCTCCATCAGAAGGAATTGAGGATTATGGTTTTGTTGGGATGGCCAAGTGTGGAGGTGGGAAGAAAGGTGCACAGTGCTTTCTTCCCCTCTCTACCCCTATCAGTACACACAGGGGCCCATCACAGCCTGATGCCATCCAATAGAGCACAAACACAGCAGTGGCTGGGGCAACATCCTCCACAGATTGCTGTGAACAGCTATTAAAATAGCACAACATTAAAATCCCAGCCTAAATGCCAGCCTAATCTCCATTTTTGCAAGGAGACAGTTGTGCCAACTACAGAGTTAACCCTCCTCCACTGGCCCAAACATGTATAGGGGAGACACAACCCATAGGAGTGAATGTGTCAGGATATGGCTTGGGAAGAGAAGTGAGAGAGGATTCCTTATTGTTAGCGACAGGATCAGAGGGGCTGGCTTCAAACAAAACCAATGTAATGTGACGCACGTCAGGGAAAATAGCAAGGAAGCTGCTATCTGTTTGAGAGTGCAGTGACCTGAAAAACAACAGGTCTTGGAGCTACAGAAGCAGAGCAGACTGCAGGGGTGGTGGTGTGTATGTATGGCAGGAACGGATGACACATTACACATTCACACTGCCGGCAAAGCCCCACCACAGCCGCTTCCTTGCTCCCCTTGGCTAAGAGGATGGTTCCCACCCAGGTAAGTAAGCAAGATGCCTCCCCACAACTGCTCTGCCACATACAGACACACCTGGGAACACATGCAGGAAGTATCTACACGTGCCATTGGTCCCTTGCAGAAAAGCAGATGCACACACACACAATATTAATGGACAAGCACATAGTCTCATGCATGCACGGGAACATGCTTGCACACTGACCCAGCCCCAGCAGGTGCCTTCAGAAACAAACTTCCTCAGTGAGCAAGAGGGATGTGCAGACAGATGCACTCTTCCACCATGCAGACACCACAGGGAGCCACTTTGTATGGCTGCACCACCCCACAGAGCCCAAGCACAAGCTCATGCAGGCACAGCTCTCCACTACGCACTAGATGTACATGCAACACAGATGCCACTTTGATCCACCACAGATAAAGGGTTAAAAGTGCTGCATCTAAGGCTCTTACCCAGGCTCCTGATTTATATCATTGGAAGCGGCTGAAATATATGGCCTTGTGTATTTTTTCAAGGCCAAATTTCCTGGCTTCCCCATTTTCTTGATTCCCTGGATAACTAAAACTGTGGGAATTTCATCCCCTTCCATTTTCCTTGTGATTCTTTCTACATTTCTCCCTGCACCTGCATGACAACAGTTGCATTTTGGAGACACTATTTCAGCTGATTGAGTCCATCCAAAATTTAGTGCTCTGGCAATGCCCAATAATCCCCAGCCAAGGCACAGGAACTAATAAACCAGGTGCTGTACAGATGCCTTCTTAGCAGTAAGACAGCATTTGCCCCCACTGAAGGGTCAGCTCAGAAATGCTGGTGGGCAAACCAGCCAAAATATAGCACATAGAGAAGGTGAAAAAACTGACTGGAAGTGGAGTGGAAAAAAAATGGGACTGGTCAGAAACATATTTACCAGGAGGTGGAGAGGAGAATGGAAACTAAAGGAACAGTATCTCTGTGCTCCCATTAACATCACCTGGCACCATATGTGATCCCAGTTTGGCTATGGGAGGGGATACTTGAGCTCTGCAGTGTTCCCCCTTCCTCTACCCTGAATCTATATTGCAGCTGCAGCCAGGCCTTATTTCAGATATGTGCAGCATGCTGCGGCCTTTGGATTGCAAACACAGAAGGAGTTCCTCAAAAAACACATCAACAAAGGGGAGAAACACACTGGGAATTATTTGTACTGTCTTTAGATGCTGTAAAATAATCCCCTGTTCTTTGAACTAACAAGCAAATAATTGTGGACTAAGACTTAACAGCCAGAAATGCACTTGATGGTCTTGCCTTGCTCTTTAGGGACCCCAGCAGGCTGTCTGGCTGTTTGGGTCGGGGTGGCAGGGAGGTGTCAAGACAACTGGGAAAGTCAGTTATATTAAAAATTTTAAAAGCTGGAACTCTAGGTGGGGGGAACATATAGCTACATGGACATAATGCTACTTTTGTAACATTGGCCTTTTGCTTCTGGATCTGATGTTGTGTGAAGTGAGGTTTTTGTGGAAGAACAGTGGGTAACCCATGGAGAGTCAGATAAGTGGTTCCAGTTTTGGTTGATGACTAATTCAGTGCAAAGACCTGATGGCTACCACAGCCACCCAAAGCTTAAGTCTCTGCCAAGCAACAGTCTAATGGATGAAAGAGGCCACAACTTTACAACGGAGGCACCAAACAAAAGGAACCTTGTCAACTTGCAATCAAATCAACATTAAACTGTGAGTTACTAGTTGTTTTCTCCTTCAGAGGGCCTTGAAATTTCCTGGATAATTCTTGTGGTTTCATTCTCATTCTGTTGGATCAAAAGCATTTTTCTTTACCCTGCACTTTGGGAAAGGTCCATTGAAACAGTGGATGCTAGTCTCTATTCTTGCAGTTTTACTGCAGATCTTCTGTTGTCTGACAGGGCTCACTAATGGAACGTTTTGGAAGTCCTGTGTTTATGTGGGAATTTCAGCTTTTCTTTTTTGAATTTGGAAGAAAAAAATGCCAGCCTTCCTGGCTATGCAGAACAGGTTAAAACTGTGATACCTTAGAGACTCAAGCTGTAAAGGCAAATATAAAGAAACACACCTATTGGTTTTGAATCTTTTCTGAATTCCCAGGATGGCAATATTAGAAGGGGGTGAAGTCACTGACAACATAAGAGAAAGATTTTTTTCACAGTTGTTGTTATTTCATACAGCCCAGTTCCCAAGATTGCATGTAGGAAAAGGATCCAGGCTTGTTCCCCTAGGATGCCTCTTTGCAGCAACTGGGGACCTATGAAAGGGCTCCTCTGCTGCTGACCTCTCTCCCTCTCCGTGTGTTGGAGCCCAACCCATGATCTAGTGCCCTCTTGCTTTGGGCAGTTTCCAAATAGGGGCATTCCCCTACCAATAACCAAGCTGCCTCATCTCTCCACAAGTGGGCTGAAACCCTGCAAGCCCTTTCACCTGATGTCTGCTGTCACCACTCTTAAAGCGGTTGATCCCAAATCAGCTGGCATCCTCAAGCCACTGCTGTGGGTCACTGGCTCCTTTGGCTCCCCAGCAGGGATTCCTGCAGTGCTGGAAGATCTTCTCTCCCCCACTTGTAACAGCACACCCTCCTCCTACCATTTTTCCTTCACTTTCTCTCCAGCTCTTGTTTTTCACCCTCTGATTGGCAATTTCCTATGCTGTCCAGCAACCAGGAAAATTGTCTCTGATCTCTGACTGTTGAGTTCCCATGGAAACTCTGGGCACAGTCAGTCACCCAGGCAGCAGGAGGAGGGCCAGTGCAGAGCATGTTGCTGATGAAGATACCACAGGAACAAGCGAGGAGTTAAGGCTGAATGCTTTGGCCATGAGAGAGAGAGGAGAGCACACAAGCACTGGACACTGCTCCTCTTTAAACCCAGTGCATTTAGGTCATCTCGCCAGCAGCTGTCAGCAGCAAGGTTCAGGGAGAGGGAGGAAGCCTGCTCAAGCAGTTGGCTGTGGATGGGACACAGCAAATCTCCTTGGGTATGCAGAGAGCTTCCTTGTCTCTAAGGCAGTGCTAATGGGCTTGGGCTAGCTGTCGTATCACATCAGTGCAACAGAGTGCTCCAGGTCTCGCAAGAAGCACAGACAAGCTCCTCTGCCCCCTCACTCCATTTCCTCCTGGCACTCCCAGGCTCATATCAGAGGCGTGAGGGAAAGGAGGAAAGAGCTGACAAAGCCTGTGCCAGAATCACAGGTCCCCCTCTGAACTAATGCAGGCAGCATTGTTTTACTAGTGAATTCCTTCTGCAGGGTGCAGTAACACTGAGCATCCAGATATCCCCACACAGCCCCTGCAGGGCTTGGCCAAATCTGCCCCTTTGGCACAAAATTAGCATATCTCGGACCACGAGACAAATTCTGGTGCTCTAACTTCATGTACTTAATTCAGGGTGCTTAATTTGTGACATCAGTCCCTGGAGAGGATAATGCAGAGCCTCACTGATGCATGCAGCTGTTCCCTTGACAAACTCCTAGTCCAAGCAGTTCTGCCCTGCCCCAAATCTTTCTTTTACCTCCTGCCAGTGTGGGGCTATTGCTATAGGGAGTGGCTCTTCCCATATCTGCAAACCTGCTCATCCACTTCTCTGACAAGTGGAGCATCACAACAGAAACCTTTGGAAAGAGCAACCCGATTCAGACAAATATAGGGTGCTGTCTTGACGCTGCTTCTGTCTCAGGAAAAATTCCAGTTTGTCATGGATCCTGCAGGAGCTACTTGTTTCTGAGCTCTGCAATGAAGCTGGAAGGAAGCTAGGCACATGGGCTGGACGGTGGCAGGTGTTCAGACTCCAAAGGCTGCTTTTTTCTATGCCCTTCTCCATGGGAAGCAGAGCTGATGCCCTGATGTTTGCAGTCATTAGAGATTGTGGCACTTTTCATAAGCTTAGAGATTTCAGAGTCCAGTACCTTGACCAAAAGCTTGCCTCCAAATCAACATCCTGTTTTTGAACCTGTCAGCCTATTTCAGCTTAATTTGACAGAGGAGCTGAGGCATCAGAGATGTTAAGTCCCAACACATTTTGTGATACTAGGTGGCTGTGTATAGAAGAGAGTCCCTAGTAGTGCCCCACCAGCAAAAGAAAGACTGCAGAAATTACCTCAGCCTAGTATTAGACACCAGAGATTCCAGAGTTGCACTCATCTAAAAGACAAACTGTTAAGAAAACAAACCTGCAGTGGTCGGTCTGTTCACAGCCTGAATTGTCTGTTTGGTCTGTTTTTACTGCTGTTGTGTGAGAGCTTAATGCAGGGGGTCAGCTGTGCATGGGTGGTACTGGTGAAGGTAAATGTGTGCATTTGCCTATGAATGTGTGTGTCAAGTGGGCACATGTATGTATTTGCAAAGCAGTGCACACATGAGACATCTGTCTGTAGGTACATCTGCCTGTGTCTCTGTGTTGGCTGTGAGGGTTGCTATGCAGCCGTGTCTTACAGCCTGAGAGTGCATGGGATCTGCCAGTGTGTACATGTAATGGTTTTGTGATGTTGAATTATTGGTATGACTGGCAAAGGCTTTCCCAGTCTCCTATGCTTTTTTTTTTTTTTTAAAAAAAAAAAGACTCATTAGAAATAACCTCAGATACAACTACACAATTTCTGAATTAATTAGAAATCTGAGGTGCAATTTTTTAAAATCAGTGTGGTGGGTGAAGGATTGACCACCTAATGGTTGTATTTAGAGGCAATATGAGGTGTCGGTGAGCAGCTGTCTTCCTCTATCCACACTGCAGGCACTCTAAAGGATAGCTCATCCATTCCTAATATCGGTGTCAAGAGTGAGAGAGTGAATCACCCTGAAGGCACTGTTCTCTTTTTACTGTCCATAGCATGGACAAGGACCTTAACCTCAACCCTATACCTGGAGGCTGAAGTAAGGTGAGATGAATCCAGTCCTATGTGTTTTAGGCATGCTAGTTTCTTTGGAGGCTTAAGCCACAGTTCTTTTCAAAAGAAGCACGTCTATAGGTGGCGTGTCTGGGATTCTCTGTATAGCCCAAGGGAATAAAAATGCCCAGACTTCAGTAAAAGTCAGGTGTCTTATCCCTCAAGTAAATAATGAAAAGTCACAGATTCTGTTTGGAAAAATGATCTGACTTAAGCAGATAAACTTTTTTTTAAAAAAGGAGGATCACACGATCATAAATACACACATTCATATAAAATATTATAAAATATATCTCATGTTCCTGCCAGTGCAATAATTGAAAGTCACTACAAACTGCTTGGAAGTGACCCCTTAAAATTTAAAACAAAAGCTTTCCAAATCTAAACACAGCATGCAGGATATGCTGCCCTACAGGACAGTCACACAAATTCTCCACTCCCCACTACTAAACTGCTTTCAGAGGCAGCACCAACAGCACAAGGCATGGAGAGGCAGATGCAGGAATGGAGAGAAAAGAAATGTATCGGTAAGACAAGGAAAAGCAGCAAAACAAGTTCATAAATTTGGAAAGGGCTGGAGTTGCAAACCTTTTCCACCTGGAGGAGGCATCTGAGCTGTTGTGAGCTCCCCGCTAAATTAAGAGATTCTTCTGTTCCCAATCTTACAACTCTGAACTACTCAGTATATGCTGCTCTAATCAAGCTGGTCCCCTGCAGGCTGACAGCACCTCCATCTCAGGCTTAAACTCAGGATCCCTTCCCTTCAGACACTATTTCCCCATCACGTGCTATTTTCTGCAACAGCACTTGGGCCCTGACAGGGTGATGGGGGCTGCTGCAGGACTGAGAATGGAGAGGCTGAGACAGTCCAACAGCAATGGAGGAGGCAGAGGAGTGAGCTGCAGACAGGAGAATCAGCTGCGGAGCAGTGATCTGAACAGGTTAAAAAGCCAGTGCTGCTGCAGGGATCTGGCTTTTATTGGGCTGATCAGGTAGAAGAATGAAGAAACCTCTTCCCAGCTGCTTACACCCTCCAGGAGCCCTCGTGCCATGCACCAAAGTGCATGCCTGCTTCAGTAACCTCCTGAGGCAGACACTGTCAGGCTAATAGTACCCTCAAAGGGCTGAGAAAGAGAGTGGAGCGGGCAGCCACATTATTACCCTTAGGACTTGGTGTGCTCTCAGCTGCCTGCTGTGCCAAGCTGAAGGCTCCCCATCAAAGCCTATCCCTAGACTCTCCTCCTGCCCCCCCCAAATTCCCTGCCACATACAAACATCCCTGCATACAGATGGCGGACAGAGGAAGGCCAGGTCAGGACTCTGTGTCTTTACTTGGTCCCCCTCACAAGCACAAAGCCACCAAAGGAGAAACAAGGAGAGATGACAACTACCTCCACGGCTCTCGCTGTCTGCAGGCTTCACTTGAATCGGGCGCGCCATCTGCAATGAAAGAGAAATGCAGAGGGTTAGAGCTTGGGCCATCTGCCTGGCACACGGTACTGCCGGCAGTGGCACCAGGGTGCCCCTTTCTGCCTGCTGTGCAGAGTAGGAGAGTGGCAGAAGAGAACCAAGACATCATGATAGCAACCAGAACCCTTGGAGAAGGGACCACATGGATTTCAGACTTCTCAAAAGGAAACCTGGTGCTTTCCCCTGCTCAGCTGCTTGCCTGCAGGGAACAGCTCTCCTGGAAATGCCCACCATGCATAAATCTCCACCTCCTCAGAGACAGCAAGTGGCAAAGAAAGGACTCCAAGGAAGCATCTCATCACCATGAGACTGGAGCCTGAACAGTGGTCAGGGTGGCCTAAGGTGAGACTATGCCTGGAAGCTCTTTCTATGCCCACCCTGACTCAACGCAGGCACGGTCACTTCACCTAACTGAGCCACTTACTTTCCTTGCAGGAGGGAGGAAAGACTGCCTCTGAACTTGGCTAGAAGCAGTACAGCAAGCAGGCATGTTATGTTTTCCCTTCCCCAGCCCCCATGCAGTCAGAGCTCTGTACACCAGAGTGGCTCTGAAGAAGGGCAGTGCTGCTCTCCAGCAACATCTCCTGTCCACATGGGGAATGCTCAGGTTGAAAGCAAGAAAACTTGTCTTGCTTGGTTGTGGAGCAGAGCTGTTTCTCTCTCTTGAACCTGTTAGTGTCATCAGCAATAATCCAACCACAAGCAACAAGCTTGAGGGGTAGCTTAGCTCACGTGATACAGGGTCTCTCCAGGTAAGACAGAACACTTCCACGCATTAAGTAACCCACAGCTTTAACTGTCTGATTTGCAAAGCAGGGCTAAACTCTTGTCTGCTGGAAAGTATGTGCATCCTGTGCTGCCCAGAAAGGCAACGGACAAGCTGTAGCCTCCTTCCCAGGCTAGCAGGAGCCAGCTGAGCCAGAATCTCCTCCAAGGAATGGTGTACAAGGCAGATTTCCACATTCACAGCACATCTCACTCCATGTCTCTCAGCATCATTCACAGAGGCTGACAGTGACTTGAATCAGTGACATTCATATTAAAAAAACAATCAGAATATCTCAGGTAAGAAAGACCTGCATGCAAGTTGCAGGTCCAGGCATAGTCTGCCCCCTCTCTTAGGAAACACCCTCAGGAAAAACAGCAACCACAACAAAACAGAAATGAAATCAAGCCATAGAAGTCACCAACTGAAATGTGTTTAGAAGCCAGCATGCAAAATGTGGACTGCTGTCAGTCTCCAAGCGGTGGCTGAGCCAGACTGGCCAGAAACCAGAGGAAGAGCCCACATTCACAACAGCTGGAGGAAACCCGTGAAGTAACTTTGCAGTTCACAGGACAGAGATGCCAACCAGAAGGTGACAGGCTGCCGTGGCATGGCACACCGCTGCTGAAGCCTGACTGCTGGGCATGGGAGAGCACTTGTGGCAGCTGGGGGCTGTGAGCTGGCTTCCACTGACTGGTGGATCTCAGGCAGGATGAGCAGAAGCTGGGACCAGTCCCAAGTGATACCATCCCTGCCTCAAGGAGCGATATGGGGCTGCTTGACAGAGCCAGAGACTGGCTGGCAGCTCCTCAAAGGAAGGCCAAGCTGCTGCCATGCTGCACCTCAGTAAGGAGCAGTGCCAACTCCAACTCCATCTCCCAGGACTTGTTGTGTCATTTGGGGGAGAGGGAAAAGCGCAGGGTCCCTTTCCCACTCTCAGTCGGCTGCGTGGATTTGCAGAGCTCCTAACATCCTGCTGTGTTGCCACATGACCCCAGCATGTACACGACTGGCACTCGCCAGCCTCTGGGCTGCTGTTTCCCCCAAGAACTGCCAAGGACCAGGCATCTCTTCCAGCCCATGAATGGGGTGGGATGGGGGGCAAGGGTTCAGAAGGATGAAGTCAGACATTGTTCCAGAAAGCCTCAGATTTCCTCCCTGAGAGGCAGTGGCTCCTATGGCTGCTCCCAGCCTCTGGCAATATACCTGTGCAAAGCCAAGGCTGGGGGTGTTTCAGCAGCAGCCTGGGTGGGAGAGGGCAGGCAGCCCAGATGTGTGCTCAATAGAGAGGACTCAGTGCAGAGCCAAGAGGGGCAGCTGGCCACCACACTCCCCACTGCTCCCACAGCAATGAGAAATAGCTTTATTTCTACCCAGGATGCAAAACCAGAATTAAGCTAAACAGAGGGGGAGGGAGATAGAGGGCCAGACTCAGATCTCAGCTTCTGTGAGGAGCAAATCCATTTGGGGGGAGGGAGGAAGGGATGCCGTGGAAGCCAAGAGCATCACACCCCCACATGAGCACAGACCCACCCAGGGATGCTGGGGCTGAGGGCTTGGGGCAAGGAGTAGGAAATGATGGGAGGTGAGGGAGGGGGTTAAGTACCTGAGGACATCTCCCTGTCCCCTCCCCCAACAGGGCTTTCACTCCAGCTTCCAGCACCTAGGGTAAAGGAGGTGTTGTCATGGAAACAGTTATTCACCACATGGAACCTGACATTTGTAGTTGCCATGGAAACCAGCTCTTGGGGGCATTCCCTCTGCTTTGCACAAAAGAGACACTTTGATATGATCTCTGGGGAGGGGGCCCCCTCTACCCATCTGTCCACCCCTTTCTTTCACCGCATCCCAGTGACTGCTACGCAGCCAAGGGTGCACTGCAGGGCCTGCCCCTGGGATGGTGAGCCATGGCTGGCCCTACTGAATCTGCCCACCATGGGGGAGTGTGCCCCCCAGAGTCACACACCCATACCAGGGCAACATGCCCACAGCAGGACCATGGCACAATGCCTGCAAGACAGCACCAGTAGTAGAGGTGCCAGCGCCAATGCCAGCACAGTGATGTGGGTTAGCACTGGTGCAAGTCTGGAAGGAGTGTCTGGCTGCAGCGACAAGAGGAAGCGGGGCTGTCTAGGGTGAGATCAAGCATGTGGTCTGCTCTGCAGCCCACAGCTGTGGCCACAGCTTCTCTCTTGCCTACTTGACACAGCACCTTGGCAGGGCACAGGAAGACTCACTCTCTGCCAATGTCAGACCAAGTCCTCAGTCAAGGGCTGCCCATTTCCAGAGACCTTGCCAGCTCCAGTGACTTTGAGAGCCACCCACCGAACTGAGGTCTCATCTCTGGGCTGGTCTTCATCTGTTCTGGAAGATGTGAATAAAGAGGAGAAAACAAGATACAAGAAATTTGTCCAGATGCTGAGGCTTGAAGAAGAGCAGCAGGATCCTCTGCCTGCTGCTTCCTGAAATGGGAGGTCCGCCAACTGAGGCAGAGGCAGGCACGGTCCTCCTTGCAGAGAACTGGACACCCAGAGGCTTCCACAAACAGGATAACAACACTTTAATCCTACTAAGTCCCATGTTGCCATTAAAGATGAACAAAATGTCAGAGGCCTCTCAAGCACAGGTGTGAGACTACAAATGCAAAGAGTCCCCAGTTGCTTTAACTCAACAACACAGGTTGCAAGGCCTTGAGAAGTGACCCTGTGGAGTCCTAAACTTTGTATACAGCTCTCAGACAAAGAGCTCTGTCCCCTACAGGAACTCAACACACAGAAAGGATGGTCAGGCTTCACCCTTTCATCTGAGGGAGAAAGAGAGTAACGGGACAGCAGGGAGGACAAGCTTCTGGCTTGCACAGCAAACCCTGGAAGTACAAATCTTCTGGCCTCCAGCCATCATCTCAAGCTGCACGGTAATCAGAGAACACACCTGACTCTAAGAAAGCCATATTTGTACATGCCCAGCTGGGCCCAGAATCCAACAGTCAGGATGTGCCTGTCTTAAATTCCAAGTGCCAAGTAGATGCACATGCACGGACATGCATGCCTTTACCACACAAGAACACAAACATATGTGAACACACATGTGGCATACAGAACTTGAGCAAATGATTTATGAGCCTGTGCCTGCCTCACTAGCTGAGCTTTATTTTCCTCATTAAATTATTCAGCTAAGCATTATTATTCTTCATTTCTGAAGAATACCACATTAACATTTATCACATGCTGTCAGGCCACCATGGGCCAAATGTCCCCCACCCCGAGTCCCTCACCCCCGCACTTCCTACCCGCTGCTAATGACAGACTAAGAGCTGTCAGTTCCATGACCCACTGGACTCAAGAAACCTTCTGGAGCCACATGCAGCAATGGACACCAGATAGGCAGAACATGGGAGGGGGCAAAGCTCCCACTGCCCCCCTTCAGCTTCTCCCTCACATCTGCCCTCCTGGCTGGATGCACACCTTCCCTTTCCAAACACAGCCATGCTTACCCTCCACAGCCCACAGCTCTCACATATGATGTTTCTCTGTCTGCATGGCTCTCCTTCTAACAAGGACGCAGCCTTCATTAGCTTGCTTTTTTTGAGGTTACCGGTGGGAAGCGACTGGCGAGCCTGATGAGGACATGGAGCTATACTGACCACCGGAGGGTTACACGCTACAAAGCACAGCAGCTACATTTCCTGCGTAGCCCTCAGGGAGCAGAGAGCCTAGAGGTTTCTAGGGAAGAGCCAAGGGTGACAGGCCTTGCTGGCAAGTGTCTAGATCACATTGCACCCCATCCCCAGCATCTGGTCAGCTTAGAGAAACGGGGAACTGTGCTCTGTTTGGGCTTCCTCCCTGCTTTCAAGGAAATGCTCCCCCACCCTTGTAGCACTCTTGGGATCAAGGATCTAAGGAAAATTGCTGGCCCTGCTAAAGTCAGAGGAAGCTTTGCTATTGGTTTCACCAAGGCCAAAATGCACCATTTCTCTCACCACACACCAAAAAAACCCTTCTGGAGGTGAACTAGCTCCCCACATTTACACCGATGCCCAGCATGAGCTGTCATCTCAGCAGTCTGGTAGCCATGTTCTCCAAGAAGGAGCAGTGATCCCCAGCTCTCGCTTCCTCAGCTTTCAAACTGCAAAAGTTGGGTAGAGAGAGAAAGCCCCCTGGGACAACAGGGCAAGCCTCTCTATTAATTAGGAGTAAGTGATATAAAATAGCCCCTCAGGTGCAATGCAGGGGAACCTCATAGTGTTAAGTGGGTCAGAGGCAGAAAGCATGAAACACACAATGCAGGCTGGCTCCTCTGGGACGTCAGGAACCAAAAGGCATCCAAGGCCACTGGCAGAATTAGGTCCTGGGCTCTTAGGCTTTGCAAATTGTGGGCTGGTCCTTTTCTGGACAGTTAAAAATGCCTTGCCTGAATGATCACAACCACTTCTAGCTGTGCAGAGTACATAAATCTAAATGCCGATTTGCTCATTTGGATTCTGTTTCTGGTCAGGAATGCAAGCAGTGATGGATTGGTGCCAGTCTCAGTGCTCAAGTCTCCTGCTTGCATATTTCCACTGACGTTTCAGCATACCTTGGTCCTATGCAGAAGAATCAGCCTTCCCTGAGAAAGGGGAGCTGTCTCACACAGAAACACGAGCAACATTAGCACTGAGCACCATTCCAGCACAGCTCTAAAGGCTGCTTATCAATTCGCCTCATCCATTATGAAGGAGGCAAGGATAATTATGAGTACTGTGTTCCAAGTGGGGGAAATCAAGGCATGTGACGATGAAGGTCATGCAGAAAGTCTGTAGCAGAAGCAGGATGTGAAGTGCAGAGTCCAAACCACATAGCTCCTGCCTTGCACGGCTAAGGCCATCTCTTTTTGCATGAGCAAGGAAGATTGTCGGAGGACTTCACCCAAATACTTTGTGTCACCAAGAGGAGGACTCAAACTCCTCTCACAAGTTTCTTTGGGAGGTATTTTCCCTACCCCCAGCACAGAGGGCAAATCAGGCAGAGCAGGGAAGTTATCCACCATTTCCCACCAAAGCTGAGTGCATGCAGGAATCAGCAAGCAGACATCTGAGCAGCATGTGGGCCACAACACACATGGACTGGCTGCTTTGCCTCTTGGATTCTCTGCTCCTCTATGTTCCTTCTCCCTTAACACAGTCAGACATCCTTGTCCCCACTGTAGCTAGTGCTGCTCTGGGAGGAAGGCAAGCAACTTATCACCATGACTCAGAAAGCCTTTGGATGTCCCTGGTATCTCTATGGAAGTGACAGCACCATTACTGTGCTTTAACATCAGACAACCAGCAGGGAGGCCAGCCCAACACAGCAATTACAGCCCCTATCATGTACGTGACTGTTTGGCAGACACATTTAAGTGTGGTCTCTCAGGACTCCATGGTCAGTCTGCCCTCGTGGGGGTCCTTCCTTGATGTTTCAGTGCACCGCAGGGCACCGCATCAAGGAGGACATTAGATGATCTTCCCTGTTGCCCTGATCTCTGCTTGTCACTTGTGATTAGTGCCACTGAAGGTCAAAGGAGCTTTTAGGTGAGAAAAGGAAAGTGCCAACTTTCTCAAATCCTTTTCTACAGGTGCTAGAACAACAAGTTTCCCCCAGAGGCAACAGGAAGAAAAATCCTGGGCCAAATTCAGGTGAGTACCTTTCTGGTTTCAAGGGGGCTTTTCAGCAGTGCAAAGAGTAGTAGTATTTGGCCCCAGATTTCCTCATGGTCCTCCCCACTCTTGCAAGACAGGGCTGAAGGAACTGGAAACCCCAAAAGCTCCTCTAGCAAGTTTGTCAAGACCACAAGAAATCATTCTGGCCACCAGAAAGCCACGGGCCTGAGGACCCAGGCACAGCTTGGTGCTCAGGCCCACAGCCCTGCATCAGCTGCAGGATCTTGCTTCAACAGAGACAGGGTCTTGACATCCTCAGCTTGCCCAAGGAGGCCGTAATCACAGGAGCCACTCCCAGCTCAAAGTAAGGTGGAAAGTGCTTAGCAGGCCTACAAAAAGCAGGAATAAGATGCTACGAGATGGGTCACCAAGTTACTCTGAGCAAGTGCAAGAAAGCTGCAGAAGGGAAAGCTGGGAGCACTGCCACACTCACCTGGCTTTGATCTTTCTGTCAGGCTGTTTGGAGAAGACATTCAACACCCATCTTTCCCTGTGCTCAGCGGTGCACCACTGACCCTGCCTCACTGGACAGTGAACATGCTCAGGTGCTTCTCCATGCACAAGTGGGAGCCTCCAAGGACCTCAGCAAACTGGCAAAGGGCAGAGCAAGGGGCACAGGAACCCTGAGCTGACAGACACAGCCAGGTCTGCAGAGAGCTTGCACAGGCCTCTCATGGATGTGCTGGAAGGTTAACACGCTGCAGTCGGTCTGGGCCTGACAGTCAGGGGTACTGGCAGTTCCTCAATGTCGCCATACCCCCACCTCTTCTTCTGCCATGGCATGTTAATTACAGCAGCTGGGGAAAGAGGTCTCTGCTGATTTAACACACTTTGGCAGCTGTGGATGGGGCCAAGCAGACAGCAGCAGGGACCCTCCGCCCAGGCTGCTGCACACAGGCCAAGTGCACCAGTTCCCATGGCAACCGTTAATGGCTCTGAGCAGTGCAAAGCCTCCTGCAATAACATGCCCATGAGAATATCCACTGAAAATAGGCCCAAGTCCCACTGCCACCATAAGAACCCCCTGAGCCATCTCTTCTCTGGGCTGAACAACAAAAGTTATGGCTGATAAACTCTTTCACTTTGGGGATGCTCACAGACCAGAAGAAAGGCCCAAAGTGACTGCGGGATCTCCTTGAAGATATTCAAAATTCAGTTGGAGAAGGTCCTCAGTGATCTGAGGTAGTTAGCCCTGCTTTGAGTGGGGTTTGACCAGAGACCCCAGAGGTCTCTTCCAATGTAAATTATTCTGTGATTCTATATCCATATTCACAAATACTTGTGTGCATGCACACATACCAAATGACCCTGGGGAGATGGGAATGCAGAGTCATGCTCAGGAGTGTGGGTGTCTTTGCAAAGATGAAGGTCTGTTTGGGTTGCTGCACAGGTGCATGTGTGTGTGTGCGCGTTCACAACCACAGGTGAGCTCACCAGGAAACATGCCAGCTCTGGGAGACAAAACTCTAAACTCTGTGCTACAAGGACATGTCAGTGCCCGGTTGTGCAAAGGGCAACAATTTCTAGGAAGAAAGGGAGGCCCCTTGTGCACAGGACAGAGCCTGCATGTGTGGATTTGGTCAGCATGGGAATGGGTGCTGATCTTTAATTTCATTATCCTTCCAATTCCATAGGCAGCAGGAACTAACATTTGCCTTGGCAGCTTGCTCTCCCTCTGCCTCTTCAGGGTATGTACTTCGTAGGGCTGCTGCCTTGCCTTACTGCTAGTTCCCAGCCCCTTAAGCCAAACCCCCACCAGCATAGGCATTTGAAATTCTCTCTGCAGTGAACAGGCACTTCTGTTGCCCCTTGCCCGGGGGCTGCTGTAGCCCAGTACCTTCATGTCCTGGTGCTGCCATTTCAATGAGACAGCCTTGACAGGCTCTCTGTATTGCTACCTTCTACTGATACTGTTGCACGGCTCTCATGAATTTGCTGATATTGTCTATCAAACCTGCAGGATGGACACGGGAAAAACTCCTCCACCCCACCCTGCCCAAAGGCTCAAACTGCACAGGCCACCTCAAAGACTGACAACCGGAGACCAGCTTCAGCTCCCAACCAACACACTCAGGCCCCCTACTCCACTCCTCAGCATGTCTCCCAGCTTTGCCAGCTGCAATATCCTGTAGTGTTCACATGAAGAAACTTTCAGAAATACTGGTACAGGCTGGCTTCACACCAGCACTTGTACAAAAGAGAGGGGAGAATGAGATGCTTTGACCTCTCTACCAAAACCCCTCCAGTCACCTGTGTTCCCTTATATCATCACAGGCTGCAGATCCTGACAGATGGCCCACGGTGAGCCCTTGTTCCTGGCAGCACAGGAGACAGCCTGCCTACAGGGATGCCCTCTGCTCAAGCTCTGTTGGGTCTCTGCATTAATCCTTGTGCCCAACCATCTGAGTTCGCGCTGCAGCATCTCAACCCCTGGTGCATTCCCATATCTTCTCCCTGCTCTAATGCTGCTGATCTCTGTAATTTTCCATTCCTGTGTCCCTGCGTTCCCAAGCCATCACTGCATCCATGAGTTCTCCCCCTGATGTAGCCACATCTCAGTACCTCCATCATTGCTCTTAAACTGCCCATATTCCCAGCTTGGATCAATACCAATTTCTGCCACTTACTTGCCTACCTTTCAGCAAGCCCTTCTTTGTTCTGCATAGAAATAAAACTGTAACTGTACCTTGCCAGAAGAATTACTTTTTTAAACCTCCCTCCCTCCACTTCCTCCCTCTATTCTTCTTCCCCTTCTTCTTCAGGAGCAATTTTATGTAATTTGCAACTGTCTGCCTGCAAATGAAGAGAGACACAAAGCGTTTCTGCGAAATATTGAAAAGCTGGCTGCTTTTCCCTCAAATTTCACTTAGCGAGAGGCTTTAACTTGTTGTGTGATCACTGCATGTCATTAATAACCTCTCCAATTCCCTTCAGAACTTGGCAAAGTGAAGGCACAATCACAAATCAAAGGCATGGGTTATTGAGATATAGTATCGTTTCACCGAGCCAGGGAGGAGTGTGCCAGGGAGTGGGGAGAAGGTAAAACACTGCACTGCTAGGCTGGCTGGCAGCTGAAGAGGACACTAGATTTAGGAAGAAGTGTAAGGGCTTGATTCTCCCTCTGCTTTTCAGATCCAAAGATTTTGCCTCTGTTCAGCCTCCATGGGTTGTATTTCCCCAAGCCCTGTGGACTCAGGCCACAAAGGGAGCTGGTTTCTATCTTGTTCCTCAGGCAGCTCTGTCTCCATCTCTGTTGAGTCTTTGGAGTCCATCAAACTGCTTTGTTGGGACTGAGTCAGACTTAGTTGTGCAGTTCCCCAGCCTGTCCTCAGGGAGCAAAACTGGGGAACATGAAACAGGATCTTTGCATATGCAGGACGCAGAAAGTACTGTGAAAGGCAGGGAGTAGGAGTGTCAGGCTGGCTACAAGGTGGTCCTGGGCAGAGAACTGGCCACAATGCTGGTGCTGTCTATATGCTGCACAGCATGAGTCGCTGTGAGCAAGGTGTGATGTGCTTCCCGCTTGTCACATTTACCAACCAGGCTGACAGGCAAACTTGTCTTGCTGCGTGCCAGCCCTTTGGCTGTGCTGAGGTTCACAGGTTGCTGTCCACATCTCAGGGCCCACATCACAGTATGTGGAAACAAGCTCCGTGCCCACATGGCCACAAGGCAGGGCATTCTTCCTGCCTACCCCAGCTGACAGCAAGGGCATAGATATTTGGCATCCTTTTAAGCTCCTTAGCAAGCCTGGGTGATCAGACACTTCTGCTAATTCACCGAGGATGTGAATTGAGATGAGATGAGATGATGAGAATTGCCTCTCTGTTCTAGGAAGTTCCATCCTTCCTTCCCCAAAGGAAGATTCATGTATTTGTTACTTCGAGACTGCACTGACAGCAATTCACCAGCTCTGAAGGCAACAAGGTGTTTTAGATAATACAATATACAGCTGACAGTCGTCTTGCTTTACACCCTGAGCACATTAGCCCTTACAAGAGGGGGTGAAAGCCAAAAATATATCTACCTTCGGAAAAAGATGCTAAGCCTTACTGTCAAAAAATAACCTTTTTTGAGTTTAAATTCTATTTAGATACCATACATCCAACAGTCCTCAATTTAAAAATAAAGAATTTTGATCTCCCAAAAGGAAAACTTGCCAGAAATGCCATAAAAGCAAACAGAGGCCATGGTGATTCCTACTGACTTATGTGGAAAACCTACAATATAAATATAAATCCTCAGGAAAGCTACACTGCAGGTATGGCCCTGTAGGAACAATGTGGCAGCATTCTTAGATGGGCCGACATCACCAGCATCAGATCTGGAGGGCCTAAGCAATAACTCTGTGGGCACAGGCCCACCCAGTGACAGACTTGGAAGAGAACCCAGAAGTCCTGTTCCAGCTGCCTGATCACAGCCTAAGGACCTATCAGAAACTATATAAAAGCATTTCCATAAGTCTGTCCTTACCAAACCCCCGGACTAGACTAAGAAACCCATTTGTCTCTATCCAGGTTCATGAACTGTTGAGATCAACCACTGGTCTCTGCAGTGAGACAACAAAGGAAGGTACTTGGGTACTTGTGGCATCTATGGTTGCTTTGCAATACAATGGCAAGTGTAGGATTACCAACAAGATCCTTTCTATGCCCATTTGATCCCTTGCTGTCTCTAAATATGTTGATGCTTGGTCTTGCATTCAGATGACAGTTTGTGTCACCTTACCCTGATGTCACACGCTCTTAAACTTTCTTCTTGCTATTGCTATATGCAATAAAGAGATAGTACATGGGTAAAATGAACAAGAAATTGCTTGTTTACCAGACTACAGCCCATTTAGTGAAATCACAGCGATGTGGTCCAGTACATTCTGTTCTCTGTCCTGTGCTAGGGTCCTCACTGTATTCCTGGTGAGAGGCTTTGCCACAGAGCTCATCAGAGGATGATATAGATGTGAATGTACAGAGACGAAATTTCACAGCGTTGTTCCCAAAATAGGGAAACAATCAGTTACCTAGCACTCCTGCCTGTGACTCATTTCCAGAGTATTCTCTGTGATCAGTTGGGTCAGAGGGATGAGTGATACTATACAGACACAAGCAAACGAGGCTCAGAAAACAGGGCTGAAAGCTACCTCAGGTTACCCAGCCCATGTCCATGCCAAGACCAACTCTATGCACATCAGGATGGAGGTCTGTTCCATCTCTAAATGCCACTAAAATAACCAAAGAGAGATAGAATCCTGCCTTCTTGGTCATTGAGGGACTTTCCAAAAGAGAAACTAAATGAGATGAAGTGGTGTATTGCCAGCCTGAAAACAGACAGCTCCAAATGCAGCACAGCTCATCTTCATCTTAATCCTGAAGTTTAATTACACCACATTGCTCATTAACTGTCTCCAGACAAACATGTTTGAAAGTAGTCGGCTAGCACAGACTTCTTACTGTTCTCATACAGTTTCTTACACCTCCCTTAACATAAAAAGCCTTTAGATCACCACATCACAGATAAATTGCTGTTTTAAATACTATTCCATGCAGCACTCTCTAACCACCGAGAGCACAAACAGTAGAGAACATAGTGAAACATGCAACAAATTTCTGATGTAGAACTGCAGCAAAACTGAGATTGCCTTGAATCCACCAAGCCTCACATCAATACCCTTTCAGAGTCTTTCTACAGGTACTAGGTAGAGACATGTCTGTCTTCTCCACTGTGTTAAAGCACTGTACCATGACTCATCACGACTGCTCCTCCATCCTTTGACTTGTTCTTATAGACTCTGTTAATTCTGCCCTGGACCAGCACACACAAAAGATTACATTGCTTTAGCCTGAAAGGCTGACCTTTTCCCCCTCCCACAAAATTAACTCAAACAGTATTTGAGCACCTGGTTATCTGCACTCTTCCCCCTTGCTGCTCTGAGATAACCTGAAACAGTAAAGATCCTATTAAGTGGTAATTAAGTTACATGCCCTCAAATGCCAACACAGGCCCGTGCAAAAAGGGAGCACAGGTAAATAAATATGGAAAAGGATGTGTGCATCTGGAAGTCTTCAGGGGAGCTGGGAGAGGTGAGGAAAGCTATTTGGGCCTGTGTGGGTTAAAGAGGAAATGTTACAGTTAAGAATTCCTAACCCCTCTCCAGAGACCCCTGGTTTACATTAATTATTCTGTTGCCTTGAGCACTCAGGGCCTCCTATGAGCTTCTGTCTATAAGTACCCAACTCCTCCGCCTACTCACCTCCAAATGAATCCTTCCAATGTGCTTGATCAACCCCTTCAGCACAGCAAGGGAACTGCCCAGTCAAAGCTCTCACATCATACCAAAATGGGAATGGCAACAATTCAGAACTCCTTTCAGCTCACCAGCAGGTCCCAGGGAGGCAGAGGACTTCCCTGTGAGGAAGAACCTGTTCCACAGTGCCTAGTCTCCTGTGACACCTACTGCACTTTGCTCCCAACACCAGCTGCAGAGCGAGCAGGACCCAGGAACAGACCACAGCCAGTCTCACCTACATAACCCACTTCTCTTCCAAACAATGGGATGCAGCAAGTGTATTTTTTTGTTCTGAGAAGCTGATCCAACTCAGCCACTGCACTAGAAATCATTATGGGTCCTGCACAGAGCCACCCAACAAATTGTCCAGGCACCCTGCAGGGCAATGGATGCACCAGAAAGTTCTGCACACCTAGAGGAAAAGGGTCTGGTACCTTGTCTTCTCTCCTGTCACCTTTCCAGCGTGCCCACTGTGCAGGCTGGGCCCACATAATTCACCCCAAAGCCCACAGCTTCCTAGTGACAGCGACAGATAGCTGATGATGTCACATCACACCACAGAGACCAAAGAGCAGCACAGAAATAGGCTTGGGTGGAGTTACATGGGGCAGCCTTGGCAAGGTGAGGAAAAGAGAGGCAGCCCTGTGACGAGCAGTGCTGTGCTTTGGCTCCCACGTCCCTGTTCTAACCCCCAAACCACACTCTTTTCACAAGCAGGAAACTTAATCTAAGCCACTTCTCACCCTCACTCCCTCACCTGACAATCCCCCATTTGCCTGCCCATGGCATGAGCTCCAGGCACAATTCACTGGGACTTACCCCTGGCAAAGTCTTCTGTTCATGCAGTGCTGTCTGGGCTTTGATGGCAGAGTCTCTGGCACAGTATGTGAGGAACGCACAACCTGCAGTGGATAAAGCAAGTGTCAAGTTAGACCTGCAATTGCAGATGCACATCGACACAACGTTCCTCTTTGGTAACAGCAGGTGACTGAAGTACAAGAACTACAGATGCAGCCCTGTTCCAGCAGACCTCTGATCCAATGTTTCTGCTCAGGCACAGAGGAAGTGCCTAGGACAGCCCTTGTACGAGACCTGCCTTTTCGGGCGGGGGGGGGGGGGGGGGCAAAAGGGGAGGCTTGCTAATTAAAGGTGCAAATGTCACATAATTTGGATGTGTCAAAGACTCTTGGGAAAAAGACAAAGAAGCAACATTAAAGGACTTGCAGGCCCTATCAAAGGTCTGTTGAAGTAATGGAAAAGGGTCCCAGTGAATCAAGTAGGTTTGAAACAGGTGTTGAACAAGGTGAGAAACAACAGGAGAGCAAAACACAAGCTAACGTTGCCTGTGGGAGAAACAGCCCAAAACACAAGGATTAGAGGAGATGCAAGGACCAGTATGGTGATAGATAAAAAAAAAAAAAAAAAAAAAAAAAAGGCAAGGAAAGAGGAAAAGCATCTGGATTTCAGGCTCATATGAAATCTCCATGATCCAGATTCACAGAATCATGGAAAGCTACAGAAGGAGAGGCCTGGCTTTCTGTGCCATACATACACCCATACAACGTGCACAAACACACGCAAATATACATATGCATGACAAGGAAAATACAGAGAACAGAAAAGCATAATGCATTCTGCAAGTGATAACTTAAGAAGCAAGATGGAAAGCACACGGAAAAGGCCAGATCCTGACATTCTTAGTCAAGATTTGACTCAACATCTTAGCCTCACACCAGAGCCAAGGGAGGAGGGGAAGAATTGTAGCCCCTCCAGGAAGAAGACGGATCATCTTTGGGTGCTCTGATGCTAAGAATAATCAAATGAAACTAAGCAAAGGAAAAATTTGGCTGGTTATCAAGAAATATTTCCTAGCAGAGAGAGATTTATTAGACTGTGGAGCTCCATCACTTGAGTTGTTTCAGATGAGGATGGGCAAAGCACTGGAGAATAGACTCAAACGCTAGAATACATCTGATCCCCTCACTCACCCCTCTCCTATTCGCAGCAGCTTTTCACATCCTAAGCAAAGGCAGGACATGTCCCTTCAGTTTGTTGCTAAATGTCCACGTCTATATTGTGCTGGGGCTGCAGATGCATTGTTATGGCCCAAACAGAGAGGCCCATTCTTTTGTCCCCACCTTCTTGTGCCTGGCTTGGGGTATTCCAAAGCCGCTTCAGCTCTCCATGGATCCAAAGGTGGATGCAGGACAGGGGCTGTCTGGATCTTTCCCCTCCATCCCAGAGTGACTCCATGGTGCACAACACTTTTAAGCCATGTGGAAGCCAGCTGCTCAGGACAATCCCAACCCATAGCAACAAGATTATGCTGTTTTTCCATCCCGACTCCAATAAGCCGCTGCAGCTAAGCAAATCACATTTGTCCTCACAGCTCTTGCTAGGGAAAAAAAAACCCTCCACAAACAGCACAAAAGTATTAGATATCTCTAACAGGTAATTAAAGCTCCTTATTGCCCAGCTTTTGAACAGAGAATGCTGTACCAAGGCCAGATGTGGGATCACCGGATAATTTAACAAACGCAGCCGAGGCAAGGAAGCATGGAGGTAACCTTCACTTCTCATGACAAAGGCAGCTAGCTCTGCTGTGGGATGGAAGCACCCCTTTGCTTTCGCTCTTCTCTCACAGCCTACTGTGATGTCAAGCATCAGGAAAAGCCTCAAAAGCACCTGTATAACCAGAGAGCCCAAACCCTATTTCTAACAGATTTGGAGGCCTGGTCACCAAAGTCCCAAACGCAGATGCTTGCCTGATTCCACCTACTGCTCCAGTCTGCTACTTTGCAAGTCACACAAGACCCATTCTACAATGATCGGGGTCAGGTTTAGCACACAAAACTCTGAAGTCAGGAGTTAGGAATAAGCAATTTATTCCACTGAGAGCTTCAGTGCACTGGTACCATGTCCACGTGCAATCAAGACACCATCCTTGCCTCGGGAGAATTAGCCATCAAACCTAAGAAAACTAAGGATAGGAGAGGAGTAAGTCTACCTGAAGCTACCTGCTGAGTTAAGCACTCAAACCTAGTCCCCGAGTCCCAGTTCCAGTGCTCAGGAACATCAAAACTGAGGTAACGCACACTGCATCGCTGTGCTGGTTTTGGCTGGGATAGAGTTAATTTAGTAGCTAGTATGGGGCTATGTTTTGGATTTGTGCTGAAAACAGTGTTGATAATACAGGGATGTTTTAGTTATTGCTAAGCAGTGCTTCCACAGAGTCAAGGCTTTTTCTGCTTCTCACACCACCCCACCAGTGAGTGGGCTGGGGGCGCGCAAGAGGTTGGGAGGGGACACAGCTGGGACAGCTGACCCCAACTGCCCAAAGGGATATTCCATACCGTATGACATCATGCTTAACATATAAAGCTGGGGGAAGAAGAAGGAAGAGTGAGACATTTGGAGTCATGGCGTTTGTCTTCCCAAGTAACTGTTACAGGTGATGGAGCCCTGCTTTCCTGGAGATGGCTGAACACCTGCCTGCTGATGGGAAGTAATGAATGAATTCCTTGTTTTGCTTTGCTTGCGTGCACAGCTTTTGCTTTACTTATTAAACTGTCTTTATCTCAACCCACGAGTTTTCTCACGTTTACTCTTCCGATTCTCTCCCCCATCCCACCGGGGGAGCGAGCGAGTGGCTGTGTGGTGCTTAGTTGCCGGCTCGGGTTAAACTACGACACAGGCTCAAAAACCTCAGCCCATGGGAGGACAAGGATAAAATGAGGATTGGACAAAGGTACATCATTTGGTAGGGATAAAGGAGAGACACTCCTCACACAGGGATAGAGAGTTATTTTTCAAGGTACTGTCGTCATCATGCCAGATCAGGAATTTGTAAAACCCAGCAACATCGACATCCACCAGCACCAATCCAAAAAAGTGCCACGAATCCCCTCCCAGTCCTTCTCTTTCCTACAGCAAAGGCAGCCCAAAATTCTTTTCATCTTTTAGGCGCTCAGATATCTGTACCAAGAGGTAGCAGCCTCTGGAGACAGAAGCATCCTGCAGCTTTGGAGTCTGAAGATGCCTCACTCAAATCTCCTGCTTCACTCTCAGGGCAATCCTTGCTGCTGCTCTGCTTTTCAAAGATGTGGATATTTGCTCAACAGGAGCCAGCTTATACTCCCTCCCTTCACTCAAGCATGAAACAGCACTTGGGCAGCCTCTAACAACAGGCTGTGCCTGGGCTGGACTGGGACAAGCAAGCCTATGCACACAGGACAGCTCTCTCCACTGCTCTGTCCCTGAGCTTTTCCATGTCTCTTAAGCTTTCAGGACATTCAGCTCATTCATTTAATCTTGTTCCTGCTTCCCAAATGGCAGGAATCTGAGAGGCTGTACTGGCTGTAGAAAGCAGGTAGCTCAAGAGGTCAGCTACATCCTTTGGAAGACATTACTGTCCTCCACAGCCAGATGTTTTGGAGATAGGATGCAGGAGTCAATTCTATTGTCTTTGCAAAGTCCTGGTCATAAACACAGAAAGGGGTTTTGCAGAAACACTACATTCTAAGCCTAATTGTGTAAACAAGTATTTGGGAAAAAGAATCTTCCTTCCTGAAGAGACATTATCTCTTGCAAACTAACTCTTCAGCTACTCCTTAGGATGCAGCAAGTAAGTGAAGCACCAGGCATTTTCCACAGCCTCCCCTTGTCCCCTGCTTCACCCAGGTGCCTGAAGCTTACAGAAGTACCAGAGGCTCAAGGAAAGTCACGTTTTCCCTGCTAGCAAGGATTTCCATGCTGTTACAGGACCCTGCTTACCATGTCTTTCATAGGTTCTTCAGGCTCTTAAAACTTTGAGCCTGACAGTCACTCAACAGTGAAGAGATGTCCACAAAGGTGCAAAGGGGCCCGTCCCTCTCACTAGGTTTTCTCACTTCCACATTTCCTGCTTTAGTTAACAGCAAACTCAGGTCAACAGGCTTATACCCCTTTGGGCACTTCTAACACCAAGTCAGCTGAGACATGGGACATGGTGTTTCAAAAGTGCTGGCCTTGAAGGTCCCAGGCACTCGGCCAACCAGGTGGTGTTGATGATCCAGTCACAGAACAAGGAAGTGTAACAGCACCCAGAGCACTGCCTATAAAATCAAACCATTACAAGTCCTAAATGGGGGAACTTGGACGAGAGCTGCTGCTGGACAGTGAGAGCTGTGACCCCCGGTGGCCAGGGATGCCTCCACCATCATCTGCTTCCTCTGAGGACTGAGTGACTCGTCTTCTTTTATATGATTTTCAAGTCTAGATTATGATTGTTATATTGATACAGCAAACCATGTATTAAAATCTGACCTGATCTGCAGGGGGTCCAGGTGATTAGAAATCATAAGTTAAGTTGTATTATAAATTCTGTATTACTCTACTTGTAGATTGTACAATAGTGGTTCTGCTTGTAGAAATCCTGTGCCATTCTAATCATAAAATTCTGTTAAGAAAATAAAGCTTTAAGTGTAACTATGACAGTGCCGTCATCATTCTGCCAAGGATCCCTAAAGAACCTGTATGTCCCCTTAGTGTCAGATGACAACACCCTACTCCCACTGTCTCCAGGAGGGCTCCCAGGTCCCTCTAAGCAGAACCCAGCTTAGTTCCACACTTGCAAGAAACTGCAGGAAAAAAAAAAAAAAAAAAAAAAAAAAAAAAAAAATATTCCGTGCCTGATCCTCCCTACAAGTAACACATTGGCTCTGGGATTTACAGTCCTTTCAGATCCTAAACATTAGTCCAGACATCAGCAGTCTAAAGCCTTGAGCAAGAAAAGGCTGTCAGTTTGCAGAACAGAGGGGTCTCTAGATTCAGCTTAGCATTAAAAATCACATCAAATACTTCAGCAGGGGAAGCATGGAATCAGTGGGGAGCTTATCTACAAGCCTGCAGAAGCTGAGTCAAAACTCGGCTGCCAGTGAAGCAAGTTAGGCTGAGGCTGTTATTGCCTCCTCTTGTCCTTTGGAAAAGCCATCCATCTGTCCACACACTGTACGCTTCTCCACACGTCCTGCGAGAGGGCTGATCCTGTCCCTGCCATTCCCCTGCAGTTCAGTTTAGTATCTCACACTCCAGAATCTCTCCACTTCCCCTACTACGGGCACTGCTAGGAAACCCATCCAGGAAAGCGTATTGACACTCATGAAGGAACTGCCTTCTGCCCAATCCTGGAACACAAGACCAAAAATTTCCATTTGATTCTCCCTGCTCGGTCTCCTCTGACCCATTCCAAAAGCCTGTTCAAATGCCTCCCTGCCCTTCCCATGAAAATATTACCTTTAAGACAAACACTGCCATTAACATGCAAATGTATCTGTGATTAATATAAATAGAAAAACTGCCTCATGAATAATACTAGGAGGCTGGAACAGTATCAACTACCAGTAGTCAGGTTGCTGAGACATGAATAGTCAGGCACAAACAAAACCATTTCGTAACAGTGCTCATGTTTCTAGCAGGCTTGTAAGATCCTCCTCTGCCTCCAGTGAATTCATCAGTTCTCAGCACCTGTACAGGGCAGTCCTCTTGGGCTCTTGGACTCTGCAGCCCAATGCACACCTTCCTGCCCCCGGCAGGCCTTTTCCACCCTTCTTTCCTCCCTGGGGGCAGAGGCAGCTGCTCAGCTCTGTGTCAAGCTGCAAGGGATTGCAAGAGGAGCTGCTGGGCTTTACCAGCAGTGCTGGCTTCTCACACAACTGTTTCTCCCCATTTAGGGAAAGAAAGGGAAAAAGCAGATGGAAGCCGCATGTGAGCTGTCAATTGGATCTCTCTGCAGATAAGGGAACATGGGGAGAAAAAACTGAATCTGCTGTTACAACTGCCCCAGAAAGATTATGGCTTCTGTATGGCACAGGAATGAGTGCATCGTTACCCAGATTTGCCAATGCCTTCCCCTGATCAGGAGTGGTAAAGCCCTGACCAGCTCCTGTGACAGTGCTCCAGGCCGCTGCTGCTTCTGGGTCAGGTCTGGCATCCTCCAGGCCTACTGATGCTAATGGGAGCAGTAGCTCCTCACCAGGTTAGCCTTCTTGCATGCAGCATAAGCCAATGCAGCCAGATCTGATAAGATGGGAGGGGAAGGCTGGGGTCAGGGTTGGCTGGATTGTGGGTCTAATTTCTTCACTGCATGCTAAACCCCCCCCCCCCACGTCCTTGTGGAGGAATGACTTCTTTGGAGAGGTATATTGCATATTCCCAAACCAGTTTGTGCATCTACATGTAAACCCATGCCATCAGGAAAGGAATCCCAACCTTTGACTTTGTACAAAACGGGGTGGGGGGAGGGGAGGGAGCAGAGGAAACTGAATGTGTCTGGAAATTACTGTACAATAGCCACCAGAAGAACCCACACATCTCAACGGCCTTTTCTGGACAGAACAGAGCACCAACAACCCTTGACCAATACCTGCATCCGCTCAAAAATGTCAAAACCAAAGGGATATATTTATTTTGCTGCAGGAATCCTGCATTTAGCAGCAAGTTAATGTCACACAGATCTGGCTAATACCAGTGCTGCTCCCTCTAATTTCCATATCCAAGTGGCAGATCCCTAGAATCTGTCTCCTGCCTGGAACCTGACCTCAGACCACACAGTCTATATTTAATAAGTCAACTGAAATGAAATTTGCAATTGCGTCTTGCCTCGTGCCCTTTCTCCTCCTCACTGGGTTTGAAACCTGGCAGCTCACTGTCAGACAGCAGCAGGTCTGGACTCAGTCCCTTGCACACATAGACACACAAGCACATGGCATTTTGGTTCTGAAGCCCCAATCAGACATACTTCTTCAGCTAAATTCAAGCCAGCCCAGCTCCCACAGGTTTCAACGAGGAATTGTTTTCCTTTTGTGTTGGGGTTAGATTTGGCCTTTTGTTTGAAAATAAACTTATTTTTCTGTTATCCCTTTCCCTCTCTGTTCAGTCTAGAACAGTTCGAGTTGCCACAGCACTCGCAGTTTTTCTTACCTTTCCTCCTAAATCTGAAACCAGAGGCATCAGGACTGAACGTAACTCATACTCCCTCCAGCATGCACCAACACATGACCCCATCATGAATTATTTTAGGGCACAGCGGCCCAGACTGAGCACTGACAGCTTTCAAGGTACTTACTGTAGGTTCCTTGCGGGCTTGCTCTACATGTACCAGTGAGTGGTGCTGCGATCACTCTCTCAGATCTCACAGCAAACAGGCTCCGTGAATTCCCATTCATGGCTGGAGCTGTGGTGATCACAAGATCCCAAACACCTGCTGAGGGTGGGCTAGAACTGCTCCATAGAAGGGAGCTGACATCCTGAACGCAACGGCTTTTCAAAATACAGCTTTCAAATACAACAAAAGTGCAGCTAAACAAGCCTCCTCAAACTTTTTAGCATCCACTAAAGGTCTTTCAGCGAAGAAAGACCCCTCATCTATCCCAATCTATCATCAAGAAGGCCCCTCATCCACCCCAAACGCCACTGGCAACAGCAGATTTGCGGCCAATACTCTTTGTTACACGGATTTTAAAACTGTAGCGCCGTATTCCTGCCTGGGAGGAGGTCTGAGACCGCAGGGAGGATGGCTGGCCGCTCACCGAGGGCTCCCGTTTCAGCCCTAGCTGCCGCGACCCGCAGCAGCCTCAGTGTGCCCCACTCTACACATTGGCGCCTTTGTCACAGCACCCCACGCACCGGCGCGACCGGCGCCAGGCCCCGGGCTACCGGCGGGGTGCCGGTGCCGGGACCGGGGCAGGAGGGCTCCGCGGGGCTCCGGCGCGGGGACGCCGAACACTACCCGGGCCACGGTGCCGACCCCCGCCCGTCGGCACCAGGGGATGCAGACCCTTTCCCGGGCAGCGGATCAGGGGGCGCAAGCCCCCGCCGGAGGGGGCAGAGGCAGCACGTCGCGGTGGGTCACGCGTGGACCGACCCGACGGCGGGCGGGGGATGGTGGGACCCACCGCCCTTTGTGCCCGCCCCGGGGAGCGGGCCGTTCCGTGCGGTGCGGGGCTAGGCTTACCCTTGTGCATGCCGGTGTAGCGGTCCTTGAGCACGGTGAGCTCGTAGATCTTGCCGAACTGCTCGAAGAGCGGCTTGAGGTCCTTCTCCTCCAGGTTGCGCGGGATCTGCCCCACGAAGAGCTTGATGGCATCCAGGTCCTTCATGCTGTCGGGCTGCGCGGGGGGCTCCGCGCCGCCGCTGCTGCTCATGGGGGAGGCTCGGCGCGGCGGGCGCGGCGGCTGCGGCGCTGGCGGGAGCGGCGGCGGCTGCCTCCTCGCCTCGCCCTCGGTGAGTCTGGCCATGCCCCGCGCCCGGCGCGGCTGCGGGCGGACGGACGGGGGAGGCAGCGCGGCTGGGAACGGCCCCGCCGCCAGCGCCGCCGCCGCGGCGCCACAAAGAGCCGCTCCGCAGCGCCCCCTGCGGGCGGCTGCGCGGGGCCAAGGCGGGGCGCGGGGGCCCAAGGGAGGGGCGGGGTGCCACAAGAGGGGGACCCCCAAGAGAGGGCCCCCTTGGCGAGGAGAGCCACGAAAGCGCTTGCAGCCACGGACGAGGAAGCAAGGCAGCTTTGACTGCATCCTGAGGGCCGAGAAGGAGACACAAGGCCTGTCTTTCTCAGGCAAGAGAAGAGGCATATTTTTAGGGCCTACGTTCCAGAAACACTGAGGCCCTGGGAGCAAGGGGGAGAGCCCTAAGCACCCACGAATAGACCCCATGTAGCCAGCAGGGGTGGGAGGTATTATTTGTAGGACCTGGTACTTATATCAGGACAAATTGTCATCAGCTGTCAGGAAATTAGGCATTAGAGCTTCTTCTGAAATAAGAGCTTGTTCTTGTACTGCTAACAAAAGACAAGGCAGAGTGCCCTTCCACATCCTTATCAGAAATCAGTGTTTGGCCCCTTTTTCTCAGTGCCTCAGCACCAGGGTCTGGACGAAAAGAAATTATTTAAAGCAGAAAATTTTCTAACAAACACAGCCCTCCCCCAAAGTGAAGAAATTGCAACAGGGCAGTGACCACAGCCACACTGGTCCTGGAAGGGGCTTAGCTGCAATGGGAAGCGATACGCGGCCCTGGGTCTACAACCCTGGCTAGGTCTCTCTGTCCTAGGCCCTTGAGGGCAAAGCCCCCTTTCTTTTGAGCAGCTCAGCTCCCTTCTAACAGAGGCATTTCCAGCTAGGTCCCATTCAGACTGTGCCAGGTGGTCAGAAGCTGGTCGCATGTCCACGTTGAAGCAGCCATTATTGCTACCAGAGTCAGATCTGACTCCTCATGCGAGGATATGGATTGCTCTCCCACCAGGTTCTCCAGTTCTGACAGATGACGTGAGGCAGCAGGGGATGTCAGTGCTCTGAGCAGCACAGTCCAGGTGGCCCAGGCTGTCTCATCTCTCTGCTCCCCTGTGTTACACCAGGGTGATGCTGAGGCACAGCACAACCAAAGTTCATGCTCCACAAGGAGCAGCTGCCCTCAGCAGCGCAGCTGCAGGGACACAGCCCAACCCAGGTCTGCCGCCCACAGCCCTGCATATCCCACAGGGCATTTCCTCTGCAGCATGCACAGCTCTTGTCGTCACACCATACATTTTAGCCTGTCATCCTGCCCCAGTGTCCCTGAAGATGAATGAACTTCTGCGCCCCCGTGCTGGGAGGAGGGATGGGGCGTGTTTGCTGGATTGTTTGCAGAGAGAGCTTTGGCAGAGCCAGGTGTTCAGCTCTGCTGAGCGTGCTAGGCCTGAGGCTTTACAAAGGACTGCGGTGCAGGCACAACCCGGCCTCTCTTCCCCTTGCTTAGTCTCTCCGCTAGGAGCTTTCTGCCATCTCCCACTGCTCTTGCCCTGGATCCTGCAGACAGACGGAGGCAGCAAGTGGAGGAGGGGATCCTGCTATCCAACACACATACCCACAGCAGCTCAATTCAGCAGACTGCCCTCTTGCCTGCTTCCCAAGTCCCCTCCTCCTTCCTGCCCTCTCCCCACAGTGCCCCACATACTAGCTCACACAGCTCACCTCCCAGTGCACTTGCTCAAATACTACTCAGATCTGTTATACTTGATTTTACCTAGAAAGGTAAAGGGCTGACTCCAGGCCCCTACAACAGGAGATACTTTCAGCAGGTTTCAATGCTGATATCTGTGCAGGAAAGGTTAGGAAAAAGGGGGTGGGTTACCAGGGGAAGAAGAGGGGTCCTAATCCTAGGAAGCAGAGGGATGAACTGAGAGTACTGTTCACTGTTCATGTATGAGCACCCACCTGGCTCCCAGGCTAAAGTCATGGCAAGAATGACAGATGCCCCTGCAGAACCAGAGGCACATGCTGCCCCTCAGTAGGAAAGCACTGTGGATTCATTCCTCTTCTCTCTTGTGCTCAGCAGACAATCTCAGCCATTCTCCAAGCTACAGTTCTGTACACTTCTTTCTCCAGCCCTGGCTATTGTCCCCCCCTGTGTATGGAGCTGCCAGACCACTTTTTCAGGGCCAGCAGGTGCAAGAGCCTGGAATTTCCATCCAGGCTTTTCACTGAAATGGACTCATAAAGAGCCTCAGCTTTTAGGAGTGGTACCACTCCTAAAATTCACCCTAAAAAAAAAAAAAAAAAACAGAAATCCCCACACTGGTCAAACTTTCTGTTTACATCTCTTGCAGACACTGCCAGGGTTCTGCCATCTATTCGGAAGCCATAGATGCATCAGCTAGGAAACCTATGACAAGTCAAGCTGTTCTCATTTTTAACAGCTGCAAACAGATAAGGCAATCTTAAAAACAAGAGACCTTTATGACAACAGCAGCAAACCTCACCTTGGATGAATCATGGCTAAGCAAGTAAAGTTTTCAATCACCATTCCATGCCTAGCCTGCTTTTTCTCGTCAGCTGCTGCAGCACAAGCTGCTCTAGGCTTATGTTACAGCTTGCAGGACCCAGTGCCTCAGGTAGAAAATGTCTATTTAGAAGGAAAGATATATCCAGTATCTTTTGGAGTCCATGAATGGATATATTATAATCACTCTGACTGCAGTAGAGAAAAATAGACATGAAAATACTGCTGGTAAATGAAAAATAGAACAGCTGTCAATCAGCACCTGGAAAGAGTTTACAGAGCCAGACAGAGAATTATATACCACAGTAACAGGATTAAGGGGTAGATAAAAGATAGTCATAGCACCAAGAGAGAGTGAAAAGGGGAAATGATAGGTCACCTTTGCAGATGAAGAAGAAACATGTTGCATCTGTCACTGAGGAGGCTGCAAGGGAGAGCTAGAAGGGGCACAGCAGAGCTCAGATGCATGATTCCCAGAGGATGAAGGAACAGATTCTGACCAAACCTGAGACACTGCTTCAAAAAAAAAAAACCTGTTAAAAGAAAACCACGTTGTGTGCCCAGGCGGTTTCTCTTCTGCAGAGAGATATTTGCTAGTGAAAAAACCCAAGGTGTTTTCTTTAAACACATCTATACTTCCCTGGCTTCTTGTGGCATATGAGTGTTTGGATTTAGACAGGGGCAGCTTAAGATAAAAGGTGAAGAGGTCCAGTCCAGTGGCCCAAATTTAAGAAGGGCTCAAACAAAGGATGCAGGAACAGCAAGATACACTTTGCATTAGGAGTGCCTACCCTTTCCTTCCAGCTCCTATAGGCACCGAGGAATGGAGAAAATACAAGCCGGAGCTCTGAATTTCCACGTCACCTAGGAGACAGCACTTGAGGCAGGAAATCCTCACAACGGCCCAGAAAAGGGGGGGGGGGGGGGGAATCTTTCAAGGATCCTTCAAAACAATCTGCCTTCGCTTACCTATTTGGTCCCTGGGCAGAAAAGCCAAAGGACTAGTTAAGACAGTCATGGCAGAAAATATCCAAGCAACAATATAGTATTTCAAGAAGATGAAAGTTCATTCCTGTAATGTGATTCCTTCTGGTCTGGAGCAAAACGTTCTGCAGAGAAAACTGCTCCAAAACAACCAGATTAACAGTTTAAGAGAAAAACACCCTGTGTAAAAGAGTATAACTTGCTACAAGCTTTCATCCTCTTTTGTTTACCAAGACCTTGCTGTTTACCTTTCATTGGATATCTGTTATCCCACCCAATTTAAGATTAGGGTTTTTTAATATTTTAATGTTGCAACAAACCAGAAATTAACTAAGTTTTAAGGCTTGTAGATTTTATGACTGGAAGTTGTCTATAACAGTGGGTAGATCGGAAATGAACATCAAAGATTCCAGATATCTTTCTGATCAAGAACAGCTGTTCTTTCAGGATTTTAAAAAAAAAAAAAAAAAAAAAAAAAAAGGCCTTGTTGCCTGTTACACAAAAAGTTTGGGCTGTTTGCAAACTTCCTTCCAACACTTGAAAGAAAGCTAGTCAGAAAACAATGGAACGTGGCCCTCCTTTCCCAATTAAGGGGAGGCCACTCATCAGCTCTAGAACTGTGCAATATTCAACTGAGCTGCTGAAGTTCAGTTTGGACCTGTTTTTAATCAAAGATTTTAAGCTCTGCTGATTTGATCTGGCTTCTCCCTCTGCCCCCCAAACACTCCTGAAACATACATCATGCACAGAGATAGTTGTTCCTGTCACATGCTTTAGTCTGGATACCCCAGGGCTGGGACAAAATAAAAGGACTCAGCATCCCTAGCATCTTGGGTTCATATGTACACCATCTGCTTCTCTTTCATCTCTTTCTTTTTTGTAAGTTTTTTATCTTCCCATTACCTTTAGTCTCTGAACACTGTATTAAGACATTATGTTATAAATATTCCACAGGGAATAAGCTTACATCATGAGCAACCTGCCTTCAGGACACAGTCTAGTATCCTCGTGCTCTCTCTCACTTGAGAGAAAAAAATGTGACGAATAGAGAGTAGCTGAACACAGGATTAGAAGAGAATGCCTCAGTCATCAAGTCTACCCATCTCCACCCCTGCTCCAAGCAGCTACAGCACTGAGCCCTTCAAAATTTCTTTAAGAGACAGTTTTATGAAGAATTTTTTTTTTCTCCTGCTACCCTAGTGAAAGGTTAATCCAGCAGTTACAAATTCAGCATTTAGGAAAGCCTAGTTTCAATTCACTGCTCCACCCCACATCTTCCACACAACCCTGAGCTGTTACAGCCCCAGCACCTCTATAGAACAAGGGCCTTAGTACCTCCTACTTCACCACGGTGTTGAAAGTGTCAGATATATTTAAGAGCATGAAGCATTCAGATACTATGGAAACCAGGGCAAGAGAAAAACCAAAAATAGACGGAAGACACAAGCTGTTGAAAATTCTGGAAAAGTCTTGCCGAGGAAGGCTGTGCTTGCTGCAGCTGATCCCAGAGTGGGATCCATTTAGAGCTCAAGTATAAAATATCCTCTCTCCACTCTTTCCATAGCTTGTCATTTTCCCTGCGGCCACAGGGAAAGAAATATTCTTTTTCCTCCTTAGGCGTTTAATTTCCCCTCTACTTAATAGGCCTCCTAATTACCAGTTCCTTTGAATGATTCACATTCTAGCTTGCCCTTCCCATGACCTGAAGTAGACCGCTGTCTGACTGCTTCTGTATAGCAGGATTATTGGGAACATATCATGAGAATAAACTACGGAGCACTCTCCTTCTGAAAAGGAAATCCAACAGCAACCTACCAAGAAGGGTGCCTGAAACAAAGAGTTGAGGTGCCAGCCTGTGAAACACTATGCTTCTCCTTTTTATAATGCAAACACATTTATTGTGCATATTCACCCTCTGTAGACAAACCAGTTGCTGAAGTATAATCCCTTTCTTCACTCAAAAACCACCCAAAAAACCCCAGGAAACACCAAACAACCCTCACCAACACAGAAAGTACTTAAAATAGCCAGAATGACACATGGAGGAAACACAGAGGATGCCAACATGAAGTATACAAACCATCTTACTCAACAGTCAACCAAGTAGAAGACGGTAACAGATGAAGAGCAGTTAAAGCACTCCACAAGGTAGACTGAAGCCATCCACCCCTGGAAAGCCAGGCTGGGGTCATGTCTGTCACCAGCACAGACCTCAAGTCTGCTTGAGACCAGAGGTGCTCTTCATAGCACTGGCTCTAGTTCCAGGTGCTCACTGCAAGCTACTTCTTGAAAATAGAAGAGTCTCTGGTCCTTTCAGCATGACCACCACCTCAGTGAGGAAACCCCAGCAAGGTGAAGGGAAGGCTCCAGATGAGAATCCTTGGCTTTATAGTTGTCTGTGCACTTAAGGGAAAGGGAACAGATTGAAGGTGTCCAAGATTCTTAGTCTTATAATTTCTTGGCTGCAGCATCGATCTCAGGAATGATCTCCTTCAGCTGGTTCCACTGTTCTGCAGACAGGGCAATCCCTAGAAACAGCAGAAGGAGAGGTTTCAGAGGAGACAAGGGGTAAGCATCAAGTAGCACACCAGATTGGCTCCTTAGGACTAGCTACAGAAGGGAAAGTTGGAATCTGAGGCAGAGGCACAGACCAGAAACAGAAGCAGCCTTCTAAGCATGGCAGTTGTGCCAGCACTTCAGCATCCATATCAAGAAGTTCTCAGTGCTATCACAGAAGCACCATATGAGAATATAAGCTCAAATTGCCTTTCAAGAGTCCCACAGCCCCTTATAGCCTATTCCCTAATACAAATGCCCACCCACATGAACTGGGAAGAAGTTTTAGGAGAACCTTACTCCACACAGCAGTTAAGACACCATCCTTTCAACTGCCCAAAGGAAATAATGCCAACTCTAGCTCTATTTAAAAAAAACTGCTGCTAACAAGAAATCACTAGTGTGGCTTAAACACTAGAGAAGAACTGGCTGCTTTTTAGATCCAGCAGCGATAAGGTCTTGATGTCCTGTCCCTCTCCCTTACAAAACAAACACGGTAGTAGAATTGCTGTGTGGGTTCCAGCCAGATGTTGTCAGCTTGTTCCTTTTGGCTTTGTTAAGAATCACATTAAAGAACTAGGGCCCAAGCTTTATTAAACTCTCTAGATAAAGATCGGGGCCAAGAACTCTTGAGAAAAACAGCAGAGGCAGTATTTAAATGAAAAACCATTTCTTCATGATCTCTGTTTTAACTGGCAGATCTTCTGTCTTACATCATGGGTGTGCTTCTTCCAGCCTGGAAGGAGTCCACAATGCTCCTTTCCCTTTCTGCCCCCAATGGGGCAAAAAAGCTTGAAGGCTTTGCTTCCCATTTTCATTACAGGATACACAGTTCCCTCTAAGTGAGTAATTTCTATTTGTATAAATTCTCTCTGAGGGAAATTAATTTCTGGAAGGAAAACCATGCTTAGTGGTTATGAAGCAAACCAAGCTGGAATAAATTTGTCTGCCCTGACACAAAAATCTATAGCAAGGACCAAAAGGTTCCTCAAGAAACCCCACATTAACCGAATCTTTGCTAGGCACAACACACACGATAGGTGAAGAGAGTCCAGGGCCTGTGAACTACGAGGCAAGCTGGCAAGTCACTGTCAAAGGCCTAAGTTGAGTGTTGACTCATCAGTTGAAGAGCTCTGGGGAAAAAAAAAAAAAAGTGTCTTCCCTTCTCCAGCTGCCTCTGCTTGCATCACCTACTCAGGTAGTGCTGCTGTGATGGGCCACCCAAGTTGTGCCACTATATCATATCATCAGACACCTTGCCAGAAGAATAAGGAACACCTAACACAGCAGCATTGGAGTGTCTTGGTAGGGATCCAGAAGGGTCTTAACCTTCCTGTCCCCACCTACATAGGGAAGGATGGATTTATTTCGAGGCTCTCCCTGCCAAGCACAGCTCCACCATTACAGATTAGGGGCAAACACACAAAATGCCACCTTTTTGCCCTAGGCATCACCAGTACCAAAACACGAGTTTGTCAGCTAGCAGTAGGACACAAGGAAGCAAAATCAGAACCATTGTTTTGAGCCTCCCCTCCTCCACCTTGCAGCTCTGCGCCTGTCAACAGCTAGAGAAAGGACTGGTGATCAGAGGTAGAACCAGAGTCCTGCACAGCAGCTTCCTGCACTGCTTCTCAGAGCGGTCCTGCCAAGCTCCAGATCTCACTGGAGGCTCACGCTCTTTCTTCATGCTTTTCTTCACTTGTTGCCACCCAGGCTGAGAAAGTGCTAAACCCTCCCATGTGGTTCGCTCAGCTCCACAGTGCCTCAGTGTGGCATGTACAGGTCTCCCTACCACCGAGGGAGACAGGCTAAACTGGAGCTGGAGAGCTGGCAGCCAAGGCGGAGAGGCCGGTGCGGCCCGCGGCTGCCTCCTAGCAAATGCGGTTGTACCTTTCCTCCACGGTTTCATGCTGCCCTCCTTGTCAGTGTAGAACTCCCTGATGTCCACGAGGACCTTCCCCTTGAAGCAGGACACTGTGACATAACGCATCTTCCCAATCTGTGGTGACACAGAGCCTGCGTTAAACCTAGCCCTGCAACAAGCTGCTCCTCAGGCCATAAGGCCTGTCAGGTCACTCAACATGCCAGAGAACTAGTGAAGGAACAGCAGGCACCCCAGGCATTCAGCTCAGCTGCAAAAATGCTCTGCTACAAGTAGAGGAGGTAGATGGGAGACCTTTATGAAGAGAAGGAGGAAGATGTGTTCCTAGAGCAGATCTCTGCCCTCCATACCTGGAACATGCCCTCCTCTTCACTGCCTCGTCCTGGAGGTTTTTCTGTCACATTTGAAGGCTTGGCCTCTGTTTTCAGCCTTTTCTCTGACTTAGAAGACATTTCTTTCTTTCTTTTCTAGCAAGAGAGATCACCCGTTTGAACAGCACAGTCTGAGGAGCCACAGCCCTTCTCCTGGGCTGTACCTGAGCCTCCACAGCACACCAGTTTCATGGTCCACGAACGAGGCACACATGCTACTGGGCGCACTGCAACTGCCAGGTGCCTCTGCTGCCGGTAGGGGGGGAGAAGGGGCGCCGCCGGGCCCCTGCCCTGCCTGCCCCCCGGTGCGGGCGGGAAAGGCGTGTCACCTGCCCTCGGGACCGAGGCCCGACCGGGAAACTGCTGGCAGCTCTCCCTTCTCCCGGGGGTGGCAGTACCTTCCCCTCCTCCTCATCCGGGCCGCTCTCCGAGGTGCTCGTCCCCGACAATTCCTTGGGTTTCGGCATCCTACGGGAAGAGTCGCGCGTCATTGCTGGTCAGCTCAGGAGCGGACGGGGAGCGCCAGAGCCGCCGGGCCCGCGCGAGGGAAAGGGGCCAGGGCCGGCCCTCACCGGCGCTGCTCCTACCTGGCAGAGCGCGGCGCCTGTAGCAGGCAGCCAGCCCGCGGCCTTCTCGAAGAGCCAAGCCCCGCCCCCCACCGCGCCCCCCCAATCCCGCGGCTCCCTGCGCTTCCCCCGATGCCAGCGCCCCCGCCATCCGGCCAATCGCTGCGGCGCTGCCCGCCCGCCCCGCAACGTCCGCCAGGGCCGGGCGGGCCGCGCCGAGTCCTGCAGAGTACGGCTGGGCTGGCGGCCCCGGCTCGCTGTGGGGTTACGGGAGCGCTGTTCTCTCTGTGCCCCGCGCTGAAGCAGGCAGGGAGCCTGGAGGCCCGCGCGGCCCCGGAGGGCAGGCAGCTGCCGCCGGGCTGAGCCACAGCGAGGAGGCGCCGGCCCGGCCCGGGTGTGGCTCTACTGCCGGCGGGCACCAGAACTTGCTCCAGCCGCCTCGGAACCAGCCCGGCAGCGGGCTGGGCCCCCCCGCCCTGCCCCGAATCACCGTCAGGGAACACCGGGGACACAGCAGAGAAAGGCATTCCCGGGACTCGGCAGATTCACCCAGTGGCTCCAGGGCCCCCGCAGCAGGCGGCCTGGCCTCCTTCAGCCAGCCTGCGCGGGAGCCAAAGATCTCGGCTGGGCAAGGCATGCACTGAGACTTGACTTTGTACATCCTTACAACACATGCGAGAAGGTGGGGCAGCTGATGCTTGAAAGGTCAGTCTTACCAAGGAGAACTCGGCCATTGTGAGGAGGCAGAATGAAAATACAACCTCCGCCTTTCCTCTTCTGTTGTGTTTAGGTCAGTTTCCCCCTGTACAACTATGACCACTGGCTTGTAGGACTTGGACTGACTCATGCTCAGGTAACAGATCTCTTGCAATGTTTATAACTTGAATAGTTTATAAGTGTTCAAAAAGTCATTTAGTAATGACAGAGACACAACAGTCTACCACTAGCATACACTGTGTTGGCTTCTCAGGAAGACAGTTTTCCACAGTATTGAAGCTGTTGTGCATAGAAACTTTAATTGCTTCAAATCAGCATGAACCCTTTGAAGAAATGGGAACTGGCTCACATCAAGGTGCTGGAATCTTGCTCAGGGTCTGTAAATGTTTTCTGTCATACTATTTTACCTTTAACAGAAGGGTTGATGTAAGCTCTTAAACACATGCATTTTTCTCCCTTTTTGCAGGGGGTCTATTCCTTCAAATAATGCAAGGAGATTCCAGTTTTTTGAGCTTCCAGCAGCAAATAGTTCTCCAACGAATCTGTTCATCAAACCTACTCACTTGGTTTATTTTTCCAAGGGAAAAGGGACAAACAAATAAGGAAACGAAAAAAGTTAAAATACTTAAATATTATTACATTTATAGTCAGAAAAAATATGTAAATCAACTGCATTGAATTTTCTATTAGCTTTTAAATATTCAACTCAATATACATTTGTTCTTTAGGACGCACAAGAGATAATTGAGTTAACATTGCTAGATAAATCAACTCTTTTTTCCTGAGCTGCAAATATTCCAGATTATAACCTTGAAGTTGCTATCCAATAACTACAAATGGAAACTAAACAGATCAAAGTGAGCAAGCAGGAGCCCACACTTGAGTACCCAGAGGCCCAATTTACCGAGACATATAGTAGCACTCCCATCATTTCAGGTTGGTAAGTCAAGACTGAATGGCTCTTAAATATAAAACCCAGCTTGGCCACAAGGTGCAGGAGAAGCTTGGTATTTTGGCTTGTGCTACGCAACAACATCAGAGCACATGACTTCCAACAAATCAACACCCACCCCCCCCAGCAATTTTGGGTATCTGTGGTTTTAAACATCTAAATAGATTGTGGTGACTCCTCCAGCCACAGATAGTGGGGTACCTACTTCCATTTTGGCTTCACGGTCTTTCCTCTTAGCACTGAGTACAAGGGTGGAGTTCATATTGCACAGTAGTACTTATTTCATAACAACAAACCAACCTCTCTTATTTGGGAGATCAACTACAATAGTCCAAACTACTCACATACAATGCCCATTAGTGCCTGTGTGGGTGGAGTGGACAGAAGGAATGAACAGCTTCAGTGCTTAAATCCTATTGGAAAAACCAGATTTTTTGTGAGCTGCAGACTTTGACAGCACCAGGACAACAGGTAAAGTCAGACAGATAGCAAAGAAAATTGGTTTATGGCTAGAAGCATCAACTGCTAGCCACTTGTGTGTATGTGGACATATGCTTTCCATACTTCTTCCTTCCAGGCCAGGCAAACTCCTGATAAAAAGGATAGGTAAACATAGGGGCAACAAGAATCAGCTACAGAGGGCTCTTCTGCAATGTTGTAGAGAACTTTTATTTTAACAGAACAGCTGTTGGATTTCTGCCTTTGCATGTCATGTTGGTGACAGAATTCATCAGATATGCTGTATGGATCAACACCATTTTTCTTGTTCTTTCAAAACCTAGCAGAACAGCAGGGTATATTTACAAACTTTTCTGTCAACTTTCCTTCCCCAAGGAAACAGCAATATGGGAACTAAGTTCACTCCCAGGATGGGGACTCTGTTCCAGCTATGAGAAAGTTGGAATTTGACTACCTCAGATTTGAGTATATAATGTTTCAGTGCACATGCGCTTTGATCAAAAGCATAAACCCTTATCTGTAGTAAAAACTGCTTTCTATGGCAGCCAGCTAGAGGTACACAAAATGCATCCAATCAGATTATAGGACAAATTACCCTCATGTGGGAGAGAGCAATGTATTATCCCAACTGCCCTTCAGGTTTATGAACTCTCCTCATTTACCTCTATCCGCCTTTCCTTTAGATAGCTGCCACTGGCTTCTGGCGCTGAATCAGGAGTGTTAGCAGTTTATTGTTGAAACCACAAGGAGCTAGTGTTTGCTTTAATGCTACAACCTCGACAGGGACATAGCTGAAACCACAGTGGGTTGACTTGGTGGAAGTTTTTGACTCTGAACTTTTGAGCATTTCATCTGGAAGACTGAAGGTTGACAGTCTCTGCTGCAAGGAAGAATGCTCCAGGCCTGTTCTGTTCTCTCTTACCCACTACTTGCAAATTTTAGATGCATCAAGTCAAGCTGCAGCAGGATTGCTAATAATTTTGTTTTTCTGTTTTTCTCAGTGAAGTAACGGAGTTTCATTAAGCCTGGTTAAGTAATCTGCTGGATTGGAGGGAACACGCTCTCTCCAAGTGTAACACACTAGAAATGTATGATGCAGCTGGAGGCCTCTGAAACTACTTTCAGATATTCAGAACCTACAGAGTTGTTCTTCAGATAGCTACTATACCGTGCATGTTCTGAACCTACACAGTCCAGAGCGTGCACCTTTCCATAGCACAACATATGTAGTCTCTAAGGGCAGAGCATAAAAACCAGTGGAAAACAATCAAGGTTCGTCTTCCAGCCACTCCAGCAATTTCTGAAGTAATTATAAATTCATTTGGCAGAGGAGTGTCACAAACACTTCATGCATGCAGAGATGTATTTCAAATAAGCACTCAAAAGATCAGAAAAAGGCAAGTTTCCCTGTAGGGCTGATATTTCAGGAATGCTTGGTACCATGCCACCTGCTGCTATTACAGTGAGCCACTGACATCAGTATGCTCTCCTGGAAAAGACAAGACCCTTTAAAGAACAAGCTGCTACGCATTTAAAGTAGCAGAAAGCACACATCATGGGGTAAGGGTGCTCCAAGAAGGAGACTACAGTGAAACACACAAAGATGGATGGAAATCAGTGCTTTGGTCTCCATCCAAAGGACAAGGACAGTGACTGGCCACAACCATCCCCTTTCTAACAAGTGCGTGCACAGCAGCTGTGGTGCAGACAAGGATGCACAGCTTGAATTTTCCTTGCATACAAAAAAAGGGTACACCTTTATTCAAACCCACAAGAGCTTTTCAGCCTCTGTAAAAGATGCTATTTCAACTACAAGTAGTTGTTTATTAAAAAAAAAAAAAAAAAAGAAGAAAGGTAGTCACTGTGGCCTGTGAAGAGACCTCATGTGCATAGAACAAATTACAGAGAGGACTCAAACATTGTTGAGTGGCAGGACAGTAGTATTCAATCAGGACGTCTTCCAAAACTACAACTAGCCTAGGACTTGTAGTCAGTATCTTGATATATTTTCCAGAAGAACTTGAGGGTAAACAAAGTGCAACACTGCCCAGAAAGGGCATTCACTCTCACCAGAAAGTGGTGACAAGTATCCTGCTTACCTTGGATGGTGGAATTCAGGAAAGACTTAAGATGATGACAACATTTGAGCAACTGGTTACCTGGCCCTCCTGATCTTTGCACAGCACTGGCAACTATTTTGGGCAACTACACAGCTCTCTCCATCCAGAGGCATCAGCAAACTAAAAATAAGGCTTGCTCAAGGATAAAAGTAACAGAGTGCGTGTGTTCCAAGATACACTCTCTTAGGTACAGTTCTAGAAACAGCCACGTTTAAAATGACATTCATAAAACTTCATTTTTTGTTTTGTTTTGCTTTTTAATGGCTAAGTGACCTGCCTCCCCTCATAGTGGGGGCAGCACGTGAAAGGACAGCAACAAGCACTTTGGGAACTTGCTCATACATGCAGGCCAGGAACAGTGTTTCCAGAAATAATGGAGCTGAAAAATGTGAAATGAGACCCTGAGATGCAGGTGAACATGGGAAAATACCCCAAAATCCAGAACCCATCCAGAAGTGAAAACTGAGGAATGAAGACTGAAGGGATTACAGACCAGAGGTCAGCAGGAGCTGGGCTGCTCTTGCTATTAATATAACCAGCTCATTTAAATACATGGAACAGCACAGAACACGATCCTGCAGCAGTTGGGACTGTAGAACACCCCTTATAAACCAAGCAAGAGTTTAGCACAGAGTGGTGGCAGCTGTGAACTGTTCAAGGACCATAAACTTTAAGAAAAATCAAGTACACAGCAAAATGCATCCTCCAATAGAGACAGGAGAGAACCTGTCCTGGTAAGAACCCTAATGCAAGGAACCCGTTTTAACAATCTTTCCTCATTCTGTCAGTAACAGTCAAGATTGTTTACAGTGCACCTCCTAAAAGGGAATGAGTTATTGCACAGTCTAAACAAAATGCAAGAAGATGCTTGCTGCAGACACTGCTTGCTCAGCACACCTTCCTAAAGCCAGGCAGTGAACTTAAGGAAGAGGTGCCCTAAGAAAACATGCTAATAGTATGCTCTTTAATTTGCATGTGCACTTTTTTTCTTTTAAATAACTGCTCGGAGTCCTTGTTTGCTGGGCAGAGATAACATGTCACTCCACTCTGCAGTTTCAGTTTCCAAGTTGGCTGTATGGCACATGTGTCCATGAAGGTGCTGGACTTGGTTTTACACTCACAGAAGCTGCTCAGAACCAGCTGTTCAGTGTTTAAACAACCTGTAGGAACTACTGAAGTCTCTGAGCCTCTCCCTCACCAAAAAGCAAAGGAAAACAGACATGGTGCAAGTCAGGGGAAGAAGGTGAAGAAAAGCACTTTAAAGGTGCACAAGAGTTAACATGTCATTTGCTTTCTGCCTTCCTCCCCTCTATAGAGTAGCAAAGAGGAGGCAGAGGAAGAGAAACAGCAGGATTCAATGGAAGGCAGAAGGTTCCTGATGGGCTCACCGATGGCTCAGTGCTGCTGTATGACTTGTTACTTCACTGCTGCTTGGTTTTAAGGGATAATCTCTGTATCATCTTGTAAAGGAGACCAAAGTGCTGGAAACAGAAGGAAAATAAGTAACCATAAGTCCTTATAAATTTTAATAAAATGACTGTGTTCTACACAGAGAGAAAACTTACTAGAAGGCTTAAAACAATACTAGTCTTCAAATGCAGATGGATGGATCATCCACTAGCACTCTCATCCTGAAGACATAGTGGGACTTGGTGAATTAGGAGGAATTATTACAATTAAACCAGTTACTTCAAGTTGTACAGAAAGTGACGGCTTACACAAGTGTTTGTGCAGGCCTGTATCACCCCCATAGTGAAGATGCAAACACTTGTTAAAGATTTTACATTGTTTGATGTAATTCTGTTCCTTCTGAAGGGGAAGAGAAAACTTAAGATTTCAATACATGCATGATCCTGGTCACTACAGAAACACTGCTGCTAGCAGTTTCAGGAATGTAAAAATGAACCAGGCAAACACAGGGATTCCCAGGAGTTCACAATCCTTTAACTGGATCTTCTCTTTCACTATTTAGCCAGTGACTTAGAAATTCACTTAATTCCTCTATTGATTCTGCTTTGATTAATTGCATTTTGATTCGATAACATCTACTTTGACAGATATAACAAGATCCAGGCTTCAAATAATTTGTAATAACAAATGTAATGAAGATAGCTGACAGAAGTCAAAGTATATGTTTTCCCTCCTGCTTAGGTTGTTACATCAGATTTTTAAATGCTTGTTGTTTCCCCAAACAAATAATAAACACAAATAACATGAAGAGATCAAAATTTAGATTGACCTAAAATGCTTCCCTTTCATTCATGTTCTTCAGAGAACCCAGCCAGGATCAGAAGCCTAGCTCACAGTGGCTTTCTTAACACTTAAACAAAACCAATAAATTTAAGCTGGCTGACCAAGGCATGGAATATCACATTTCCAGGAGTACGGACACAGGATGTATTTATGGTTTCATTGAAAAAGAAAACCCAAAACAAAACAAAACTCTGAAGATGCATTTTTAAGCTGCATCCCAAGTTCAGATACTGGAAGGATCTCCTAACACTCCTAATTTACTACACGCTGCAAACCTTTGACATTACAGCAGATTTTAGTTACCTTGAGAAGTTTCAGTCTGAAGCTGTTACATAGCCAAAACAGCTTAACAAGTGAGTTGTGCATGTCCTCGACCAAGAGAAGGAGCTCTATAAAATAGTTTTGCACTAGAATGGCAAGAGATTGCCTTCAGCACAGCCAACTGAGGTACTCAAAAACATACACATCAAGACAGACAGCCATTTTGGATTACTACTTTTAGAGTGAGGTTGCATTATTGTTCCAACTTTAGTGCTGGGACTGTGTGAGCACCAGTTACTGTAGCTAACATGATTTATGAGGAAGATACTACATCTGTCTCCTGATTCTCTTCTCTTACCTGCACTGCAACATAGGCAACACCAAGGTAGGCTGCGATACAGACAGCCAGAAGCAGGTCAAAGATCGCTGGCTTGACCCTGCAATAAAGAATGAACACATGAAATTGCTATAGCAGGTACTGCCACAATGTGAGACAATAACCCAGCGTGCCCAAGGGAATTCCATACCTGTATGCATTCATCACCTGTTTCAGCTGATCATAGAAAACAAACTCGGGGTCCCTGTGAAAAGAAGAAATTCTTCAGGCTGTATTACACTTCTTGACGCTGCAGTAAGGACAGCCCAGACTTCTGTTCCCAAGGAGTTCATCCAACCAGAGACAGGTAAGCATGACCACCTTGCATACAGGTTTTGAATCACAGAATAGAATCATAGAATCATTTATGTTGGAAAAGACCTTTAAGATCATCAAGTCCAACCGTTAACCTATCACTGCCAAGTCCACCACTAAACCATGTCCCTAAGCACCACATCTACACATCTTTTAAATACCTCCAGGGATGGGGAGTCCACCACTTCCCTGGGCAGCCTGTGCCAGTGCTTGATTACCCTTTCAGTGAAGAAATTTTTCCTAATATCCAACCTAAACCTCCCCTGGTGCAATCTGAGGCCGTTTCCTCTTGTCCTATCCATTGCCATTTCCACTTGTTACTTGGGAGAAGAGACCAATCCCCACCTCGCTACAACCTCCTTTCAGGTAGCTGTAGAGAGCAATAAGGTCTCCCTTCAGCCTCCTTTTCTCCAGGCTAAACAACCCCAGTTCCCTCAGCTGCTCCTCACCAGCCTTGTGCTCCAGACCCTTCACCAGCCTCGCTGCCCTTCTCTTGCCACGCTCCAGCACCTCAATGTCCTTCCTGTAACGAGGGGCCCAAAACTGAACACAGGATTCAAGGTGTGGCCTCACCAGTGCCAAGTACAGGGGAACAATCACTTCCCTAGTCCTGCTGGCCACACTATTCCTGATACAAGCCAGGATGCTACTGGCCTTCTTGGCCACCTGGGCACACTGCTGGCTCATATTCAGCCAGCTGTCGATTTTGGTTGAAAGTCTTTCTTTCAATCAGAAGTCTAAGGATACAATTCAGAACACAGGCTGTTCAGCTGTCTCAGAAGAGGCACGTGGAAGATACCTCACTGGGTTCATTAAATTGCTTCAACCCAAGCAGGTTAGATAGGATGGAAGCTGCCTTTTTGCAATTACAGAAAGCTTTCTAGGGGACCTCAGTCTTTTCCTGCATTCAGAGAGAAGCAGCACTCAGAGTGGAAAGGGTGGAATCAAAACAGTCAAAAAACAAGCTCTTCAGACAGAGGGAGCTGCTGGGACTTGTTACTGTGCTGTGAGGAATGATAAAGAGCTTTCTCTGGGAGAACAGAGATCATGAACCAAAACTGACAGAAGAGCAGAAAAGAGCAATCCCTTCCAGCTATATGCCAAGAAGCCAGAAAAGCTGCAGCTCAGAGACAGAATTCATTGGAGGGGGAAGCGAGTTTGCATGCCCTGGCTGGTTCTTTCATCTCTTTTCTTACCGTTTGTCTGCCTTTACATGATGCTGTTTGACATCCTTCAGGTAGCGACCCATATAATATTCTAAGGTGTTGAGGAAGGTGCTGTCTTTATCAATCAGCTGGGCAGCCCTGGGCTGACTGCTCAGCCAGTCCATCACTGATTCTAGTTGCTCCTGCTGGATCTGCTGCAGAAAAATACCACCAAAGAAAGGGAGTCAACCACACATATGCTGAGATCAGACCTCTCTCCCAGACTCTTGATTCCTTCTTTCCACAGGTTACAAAAATGCACTGTGCTCACCATCTGATCCGTGAAGATCTGCAGATCTGCAGGTGCTCCCTGCAAGGGAAAAAAAAAATAACCCAGGCTATTGGTGAGAGCAAGCTTGGTTAGGCAGGACAAATCTGGCTAGCACTGCACGACGGGCAGCTCTTACCTTGTCTGTCAGGTTGTAGATGACCCTTGTCAAAGCCTCAGCAATGATCCTAGTATTCCTGGTTAGTGCCTTAGTGTCTATTCGTGCCCTAAAACAAAAGAGGGGATTATGAACTTGTCAATGAGATCAGCTTCCTCTAGAAATACCCTTTTTCACTGCATCAAGCATGAGCCTGAATCCAGAGCCCAGCTCCCAGTGTTTTTTCACCCATCCTCTGACCATCAAAACAGCACAAGAAGCCATGAGGCCAATTTGTGTTTATGGGCTGAATTTCAACTGCAGCCTTCCCTAAGGCCTCTAACCTCCTATCCATGATGCTGTTGCGCAGGCTGTCCCGGTGGCTCTCCAGATGGGAGATGGTGAATGCTGGCAAGCGTCGGATTGCAAAACGCTCATGCTCCCATGCCAGCATGTCCTCAGCCAAGTTTATCTTCTTGTGCACCATGGAAAACTTCACCTCTGGGAACTGGCTGGCAACAACCTGAGGGAAAGGACAAGCCATCCAGGGTGTCATGCTGCCCACTGCATAGTCCCATCTTGCACTGCCCAGTCCACCTAGACCTGCTTTTTTTGTGTTCCAGATGGTAAATACAGTTCCACCTGTAAGGTGTAGTTACTGCCATTAAAAAGCTGTTTTAATGTCAAAAAAACTGTTTTAATGTCACTACAGGGTAGCTTTTGCAAGCAACAAGCCATAAGGAAGTGCAGTGGAAAATGCAGCAGATCTAGTTTGCTTCATTTGGGACTGTGGCATCAGGATTTGTCCGCACTTCAAATCAAGTGACCGTACAAAATACATGAAATGTTTCAATGGCACACCCTTTCTTCACATCTTCCTTCCTTCATTCCTCTCTTGGAGAGCTGCAGCTCCCCATAGTAAGTCCCAAGTTCCCATCTACCTAAAAGGCTTTTCATTACCATCTCCAGTTCTCTCAGAAACGCATGCTGTAAGGTCCCCTCCTTGGGAGGCTTTGAGACATGGAGATGAAGGCTATTGCCTCGGCCCAGAGTATCAAGGCAGAGAACAAACGCTACGTTGTCCTGCAGCAGGCTGGAATCTGAAACAGAAAAATCCAAACCTTTATTGCTATGTTTTGCGCTGGGATTTCCATCCCAAAAAAGCAAGGCCTACACAAGGAGATTCTCAAAGGAGGGCTGACATACTAGACACAGCACAATTGTATTAACAGAGGCCTTGCCACAGAACATGCTAGAATGCCAGCCTCTTACTCACCAGTGTGGTCCAAATTGTCTTCCAGCCACCGCTTGGTTCCTTGATAATTAAACTTGCCACCTCCAGATGCAAAGAACAGCAAGTTATACCTGCCCATCAAAGAAGACAGAAAAGCATTAGCACACTGTGCTCCACAGCTACAGAACTCCTTTACTCAGCCTTGGAGGTGCGGTGAAATCACAACAGCTAGCACTTGACATTCAAGGCAAACTGTCCATTAACAAACATTTCCTACATGCCACATACTAAGGTAATGGCAGGACAGGGGTAAAGGTGGGGGGGAGTTCCCAGTGCTTGAGGATGGAATCTACTTCCCGCATCATTCCCTTCACTTGTCCCCAAGCTTGAGCAGAGCTACAGCAAAGAAACCAAAAGAAGGAGCTTGGCCATTAACAGCAGCTGTACTTGGAGGGAAGCAAAACAGAGCAAAGGAAGTAAAAGACTGCTTGTAACACTCTACAGGTCTGGAGCAAAAGCCCTTCTTATCTGATCTCAGCTACACACATTCAACCAAGAATAGGGCAGTTTCTTACCCAGCATGGGTACGTCTGTAGGTGTAGAGCCGGGAAAACAGCCTGGCTAGTTCCAGTAGCACTGAGATACCACTGCCATTGGAGTCAGCACCATGTGACAGCCACTGCAGGATGAAGTGGGACAGAGACAAGGTGACAACCCTACACTTATTCTCATGTCCCAGAACAGCCTTCAAGATAGCACGCCACCATGATCCCTTATAACTGCCCCATGTCTTTAAGGCCAAGAAAAAGCATAGGGGCAGAGGCCACATGGGAAAGACGACAGAAACACACAGACAGGAACAGAGCACTGCAGGAAGAAAGAATACTCACTGGAGCTACTCCAAAAGAATCATAGTGGGCAACTATCACAACAGTGGGCAGGTCCTCTCCACCCAGCCCCGTAAGCCTTCCCTGCAGAGGAAAGAGATCAGCGTCACTCAGCATCGCCCTTTGTGCACCTATACAAAGACAGCCTGACTTCTACACGCCTATTGAGTCTGCAGTGGCCTCAGTTCTGAGGACTTCAGATACATACCTGGCTGAGACTCCCCTGACTTCCCCTATCAGTCCAAATGTCTGATCAAGTCCCAATAAAAGAAGGCATCCCATCAATGTTGCCAGTTTGAATCCATATACAACTCACCTCCACGCTGGGTATGAGCCAGTCATTGATAGCTTTGCTTTGAGCCCCACTGGTCACCATCTGGAAGCCATTGGCAGTTGCTGTGTGCAGCAGAACTAGAAACAAACAAAAAAAAAAGTACACCTGGGGAAGTTTCATCCCTTTTTATCCCTTGCTAACTGAGCTCTGGAGAGACTAGCTTTAAACCATTTTAGCCCTCTCACTTGTCACTTTTGTGTATGCATTGACACGGAATCCTGATGACCGTGCATTTTCATTCTGTCCTGAAATCCTCATATTTTGAGCTAGCTACAACAAAAGCTTTTCTCCAGCAGTCCTAAAGTTAATCATGAGCAGCAGGTCAGTAAGATAGTAAAGTTATTTACAGGGGAATACATGGAAGCACTGAACTGACTGGTAGTCAGACAAAAAGCTTCAGCTTCCACCAACACACTGTAGTCACTTAACATCTTCAGTGTTGTTTTTAACTTGAGTTTTGCCTTCTATCTTACTTACAACAGTGTGAAGCTGAGAACTCACTCCATGCAACTGTATTTCCAAATATTGTCAAGTAATATTCTCTCTTATGCTGTGTCTTTCTTCCATTAAATCTCAAAGCACTTTAACAAAGACAGAATAAACATAAAGGCAACAGAACACCGGTTCATGGTGCATATGACACAGCATACTGCTCCCAGAGGTGGGATCAGGACTGTCTTCCTCTAAACCTTTCCCCCACTTGTTAGAACTCACCTTCTGCAGCCGAGGCAGAACCCTGTGATGCAGAAGCAGCCCGCGTTTGTTCATAGATAGACAGCAGCTCTTCGTCTTCCACTGCAAAATAGACTGGCACAATGGTTTCCATAGCAAGCATTTCCGGCTCTATCTCCATGAATTGCTGAGGATTTAAGTGAGACACAAACTTAGCATCTGCTAAATATGCAAGAGGGCAGAAAAAAATTAACAACCAAAGCAGAGAAAGGCAAGTTTTACAATTAGAATATGATTTGTTGTGCATTACAACAGGAGCCTTCAGTCCTACAACAACACAAGCCTCTCTCCCTCTCAAACACATCTCCCATTGGCAGAGAAAGGGAACTTTTTTTTTTACCCTTACAACATCCTGTGGCACAGAAGAGATAGATCGTGGCAAGATGATCACCACAGCACCAGCTGATTGGCGGAGAGCCTTCTGGTACTGCTCATAGGAGAAATCCACCAGCCGCATCATGACGCAGCGGCGGCTCAGGACGTCCGCTTCTACAGTGCGGGCTTCTGTGTTAAGCACTGCACTCCTGGTGCCTGAGAGGAGAGAACAGCAAGAGGTTTTGTAAGTGATTCGGCCTTTCAATACTTAAACGGGCTTATATAAAAGAGGGGGAGAGTCTCTTCATAAGGGCAGATGGCGATAGGACAAGGGGGAACAGTTTCACACTGAAAGAGGGGAGATATAGATTAGATGTTAGGAAAAAATTCTTTACTCAAAGGGTGGTGAGGCACTGGAACAGGTTGCCCAGAGAGGTTGTGGATGCCCTGTCCCTGGCAGCGTTCAAGGCCGGGCTGGACGGGGCCCTGAGCAACCTGGTCTAGTGGGTGGCGTCCCTGCCCACAGCAGGGGAAGCTGGAGTTGGATGATCTTTAAGATCCCTTCCAGCCCAAGCCATTCTATGATTCTACGATGATCTCATCACATCCCCTTTGCTTGAGCCTTGCTCCTTCTCAGAACAGTCTTGGTGACAGTCTGATGAACTTCAGAGCAGCCAGGACCTGCAGAAAGCTAAGTTCATCTCTTCCCCCTTGTCCAAGAAGGAACAGAGATCTGTGTTTTGTCCTTGCATCCATCAGACCAACATCTGTGCAGACATGTCCTGCCAGGCTCCCCTTACTCCAGCACTACGCAGCCTCAGCCACCTTCCAGTCTTCCTCCCCACCACAACCACACAAGCTACCTGTTTGGTTGCCTGCACCTAGTACCTGCAGACAGCAATACATGTGGAGAAAGCCTGGCCTCTTGCTATGCAGCCTACTATATCCTCTAGCTGTAGGATCATGTCTGCAAGCAGAGGATGCAAGCTGTGCAGAACCACTTCGTGAAAGGACACAAGACTACCCCATGTCCATCCAAAAGGCTGTTCTAGCTCACCCACTGGGATGTTTCTGTGGCTGAGAAAATTACAAAAGAGCAGGCTGCTTCTAACTGCTCGCTCTCTCCTACTCTCAGTTTCAGTGTATCAAATCCCCAACATGAAAATGCAATCCTTTGGGAGAACAGCAGTCTGGAGACTTGCCAGATGCTCCAGCATTTTCCAAGAGAGGACCACAAGGACATCTTGTATAAATAGAGATGTTCAAATCCACCTCACAATTTGTAATGCTCCAAATCCAATTTCTTGTTCTGTACCTCTGGCACCTACATCAAAAACTTCATCACACTGGGTTCCCAAGCAGACAGGGAAGGAGCAAGGTGCTTCAGAAAGCATCTCAGCCTATGCCAAATAGGAGTGTTGTTAAAGGTTAGATTTAAACCTGGCTTAACTCTAACATTAGTTTGGTCTCATCAAAGGTCAAATCACCCAAACAAGAAAAACCCGGACTCCCACTGCATAGTATCAGTGAGGGCCATACACCCAGAAAGGAAGTTGAGGCACGATCTAAATTCTGCACATAGAGCTCCTACACAGTATAACAAACAAATATTAACAGCAGCCCCCCCCCCGATCAGAGAAAAACAATCCATAATGAGGATAACTCCTCCACCATTCCCAAAACAATAATGTGTAAACATAGCAAAGTATGGATCCAGAGTTCTGCTCCCAGCACAACCCTCTGACATCTAAGCAGAGCAGACCCAATGGTATTTTCTGACAACATGGCAAGACAAGTTGATTTTCTGTAGTTTCTCTACAGAGAACTGTTTAATAATTGTTCATTTACAATCTAAAGAACTCTATTCTAACAGTATTAGAAGTCCACGTTTGTTCTTCAACTGCTCTATGACTGATGTTGACAAAAAACTCTTCTCCCCCCTGCAAGAAAAGGCTCAGCAGCAATCTCGATTTGGTCTTTTTGGAAAATATGAGAATCAGGAACAACAAATAGGTTTTATCCTGAAGGACATCTGGCTTCAGAACACACATGGAACAGGAACATCAGCTACGCAAAGGGGCTGGCAAGGAACAAAGAAAATACACAATCCACTGAGCTAAAAGGCTCCAGAAAAAGAAATGGCATAAAAAGTTAATTGCAAGCATCTTAAAAAACAATGTGTGGCTTTTCAAGAGTTTACAAAATATTCCAAAACTTGGCTAGAGAGAACACTCAGGCAACCAACGTCAAAGCCAGCTGAAACACATGCCTGCTGCCCCCATTAAGCCTGCCAACAAAGATTTACCACCACATGAGGAAAGAGATAGCTTAATACTCCCATGAGAGAGCCTACCTCAGATCTAGTGAGGTTCTCAACAACAGAGGTCTCAAGATGTGGACACATTTTGAGAAAATGTGATGGAAAAACCCAGAAATAATTTCAGATATTCAGAAGCCACCAGTAGCATCTGTAGTGTTTACAAAGCATGCAGGCAGAGCTGGCATTTCATAACTTCTAGTGATGTTTTATCTTATGAAGATCTGAAAGATCTAGAGACCGAGTCTCATGGACAGTACAGAATAAACGTGGGGCTGTAATGCCAGACTGTTAACAGAAGTCTGAAACTTAGGCCACAAAACAGACAGCAGGAAGAGAGAGTCACTCATGGGCAGAACACACACCCTGATCTGGAATAAAATATGTACAGAAGACTCAGAAACAACACTTGATTCTGGGTTAGTGAGTACAGGGAGGTGGAGGCTAAAGGTTACAACACTTCAATGCTTCACAGAACAGGTCGTTTTTCTGACTCAAAGAAAGGTGTTGCACAATCAGCAGCCTGGAAGCAACAGAACAGAGGAACTGGAGGTCAATCGTAACATAAAGGAAGAACTGTAAAAGAAAGGACTCTCAAACGAGACACTAGAGCCCATAGACACTGCTAATTGAGACTGAAGAAGAGGCTGAAGAGTGAAGGAGAATCAACCTGCCAACAGAGGAGTCAAAGGCAAAAGAACAAAACCGAGCTCATGACCACATTCCTCAGTATGCAAGAGGGCTGCAGCTGGACTACTTGAAACACAGGGAGTTCATCCCACAGACAGGAGCCTGCAAGGACACAGCAGGGTGCCTGGACGCCTCTAGGTCACCATGTGGGAGCTCTCGGCACCCTCCTGCTCGTGGTGAGACTGGGCAGTAAAACTCAGCCAGACGGGGCCCACCTACGGTCTCCCCTGAGTCTGGGCCCGGTTGCAGCCTCACAGAGCCCTCCGAGCTCTCCTGCAGCCTCCCCTGAGCTGGGTCGCCCTCTCCGGGAGGCCTGCAGCTTCGCGGACTACCCTGGGCTCCTCCCCGGCGTCGAGGCTCTTCCCAGGGCCCCATCGGCCCTGAAAAGGGCCGCTGCCGGGATTCGCCCTCCCGGAGGACCGAGGCCTGGCGCATGCCGGTGGTCGAACCGCGCCCGGCCGGGCCGCGTAGTCTCTCACCGTAGGGCTGCCCGCCCAGCTCGTACTGCTGCATGCGGTAGACCGTGAACTCGTGGGCTGCCTCGGCGGCGGGCGGCGGGCCCAGGAGCAGGAGCACGGCGGGCACGAAGAGCAGGAAGCTGAGCGGCAGGCACGAGGCCTTCAGCACCGATTCCAGCACCTCACCCGCCTCCTCCAGCATCGCCGCGGCCCCGGCCCCGCCGCTGCGGCCTGCTCCACCGGCACGCACGGCACGCACGACGCGGCGAGGCGAGGCACGCACACGCGACACGCGTCGCCCGCGGGCTGCCGGGAACTGTAGTTCGGGCGCCGCCACAAGGGGCGCTGGGCGCTGTGGTCGCCTGGCCTGCAGGGGGCGCTCCGCTTCGCAGCGGCGATGCAGGCGGCTGCTGCCGGGTCCGGCCTGCGGCACCCACACCAGCGGCCCGCCCGGCGCCGCCCCTCGCCCGGGGCGCTGGCTGCCTCCCCCAGCGCTCCTTCCCGCCGCTCTCCGCGCCGGGCGGACGGGCAGGGTGCTCCGCGCCGACCGCAGGGCGCTGACTGCCCGCGGCAGTGGGAACTGTGAACCGAACCCGCGCAGTCATGTCAGACGCGTCGCCGAACAGCGGCGGGGAAAGTGCCCCGTGCCGGCGCGTGTGCGGGGCACAGCGCAGCACCTCTCCGGGCCGTGCTGCCTCCGGCTGTACCGCCCCGGGAACGGAACGGGGGGCTCCGGCTGTCCCGGGCCTACGGGGAGTGTCTGCGTGCTCCTGCGGGCACGCTCGGACACGGAGGGTGCAGCCGGCGCGGCCCTGTGCCAAGCAGCGAGCTGGGTCCCAGCCGAGGGGCACACTGAGTGGGCAGCCGGGCTCTGCCCCAGCTCGCAGCCCTGTCCCATACCGGCTGCCTCGGTGCCTCCCTTGGCGGTATCAGACCTCCTGCTCTGCTGCCAGGAGGCCCCTCGCCTATGGGACCAGCCACCGGGTACCTGACCTGAAGGAAGATAAAATCATAGCAAATCAAACAGGAGCTTTCTTATCTAGATTTATTACCAAATAAATGGCTGGAAGCTCAGCACCTCCTGCTGAGGGGCCAGGACAGCAGGTTTTAAGTAGTCGGGAGCTTCTCGTCCCCAGTGCTTGGGTGGCTTTGGCCTCCTTGCATGGTGAGAGGAGGCATTTGGGTGCTACTCTGAGTTTTCACTTGGTTAGGGAATAGAAGAGCAAAAATCTGAGGCACAAGCTGGCAGTGCCTTCTGGGCACCACCAGGTCTCTATCAGACCCAGGCAGGAATGGGTCTATTTTGGAGCCAGCCATTTTCCATAGCACAGAACAGTCATCTCAGTACCAGGGATGAAGCCTGGCCCCAATGAACTTCTGTAACATGCAGGCCCGGCATGTGGGTGTCGTTGTGCCCCCTGCCCCCCTCCCCGTCCTGTGCTAGTGGGCATTCTGTATGTTCTGCCCGCTCCTTGGGAGCTGCTAATGCTGCTTGACTCCTGTCACAGCCCCAGCCCTGCCAGCCCTGCTGCAAAGGTCTGCAAGCCCTGCAAAAGCCTCTGCTGGCCCCAGCCAACCTCGCCCTGGGAACAGTTCCCCCCACCAACCTTGTGCAGCATAGCTATCTGCCTGCCCACGGAAACATCCATTTCTGCTGCCAGCTGGGCTGTGTCCATGCACAACTTGGCAGCCTCTTAAGCTTCCTGCTGGTGAAGTTGCAGCAACTTGGGATCTCTCCTGCCACTTCAGAGATACTAGCCAGCAAACTGACAGGGCCAGAGGCTGCAGCCAGGCAGTCACTGGCCTGCCAGCTCAGGGGAGAGAAGGCACAGTATTCAGAGAGGCCAGGGCAGCAGTGCTCAGCCCTGGGGCAGCAGGGAGAATCCATATGTGACTGCTGTCAGCCTGGGCTCCTGGGTTCCTTAGGTACCTTCTCTGCTGTTGATGCTGCCCAGTTCACGGGAGGTGGAGACCCTCAGAACATTTCCCTGGCAGAGCATGGGCAACCCCCTTCTCCAAATGTGGTAGCGCTTAGAGAAAACATGCTAGGATCAGACCCCCTCATTCCTTTCCCCAACTGTGCTGAACTTCAGAAGGGGTTGGGGCAGGCTCCACCCTGCTCTTGCTGGGTGATGACTCTGTTCCAGGCTGCTGAAGTGATTCTTGCAAATCTGCTCTATTGCAAACACTGTTTTCAAAAAGGTTTCTGGAAGGATGCAGCCTTTTTGGCCCAAAAAAAAAGAAGAGGAAACAATTCCTGCTGCTTCTGTTCAGGTGTGAGCCAAACCCCACCAGACACAATAGAATGCAAAGCCATCTAGAAGCTGCTGCTCAACGTTCTAGTGCCGATCACAGTGGGCACCTCCCCCTGTGTGGGGACCTTAGAACTTGGCAGATTTGCCAGAGCATGACCACCTCTCTGAGAGGCCACAGTGCTGCGAACCCTCTGCTGTACAGGCATATGTTACCTGAGAGGTTCAGCCAGATGGAAGCAGGTAGCTCTGCCATGCAGGATGGTACCAGACTCCCCAGTCACTGTGGGTACCTCCTTCTGCCCGTGGTGGTGCCAGGGCTATCACTGCAAGGTGCAGCCCCATGCCCAGAGGCACAGCAGGGCTCTTACTTCTTGCTGCCAGGCTGTAAGCAGTGTCACAACATTTGCCCAGGCACAGTGCCCAGCCTCTGCACTCTGGTGAGTGACTGGGCTGTTGCTGCAGCCCTCTGCCATCCTGTGGCTGGTTTGTGCCGCACTACAGGTGGGCACTTGGTTCCTGTCCAGGGGCCTCTGAGCTACCCCACAGCTGCACACACTTGCACTTGCAAACCTAGTTGTTCTTGACTCCCTGGCAAGACATCAAGCCTGCATCCTTTCCAGCAGCTGTGCCCATCACAGCAGTTCCAGAAGGCTGTAAACTGCAGGAGAAGACTCAGGTATTGCCTCCAGCCCTACATAACATGCAGTGGCTGCACTGCCAGCCCAGCCTGATCCCAAAGGGTTGGGGAGCAGTCTGGTTGGGGATACCCACCCTATTCCTCACTGTGCCCTGGGGCAAAATACCCTCATCTGGGCAGGTACAGCATCTATATACATGCACACACAGAGCAGGGTCCACTTATAACCTAGGCACAGCAGTTGTCTCAGCAGAGCATCTATCCCAAAATGTGCCCATATCCTTCACTCCCATCCTAGGAGCAATGCCTGTCCCTGTACTGTACCCACACTGAAGAAACATCCCAGTCTGAAGAGGCTGGAAAGCCTGGCCACAGTTAACAGCTGGGGTAGGACTACACCTGGTTAGCCCGAGCTGCATGTAGGGTACAGTTCTGCCAGGCCACAACCAGCAGCATGATGTCCTGGTGGGCTGTCTGGCATCTCTTGCTCTCCCCATGGCCTCTCAGAGGCTGGGGAGATTGCTCATCATGCTGGAGTTGCTGGAGAGAGGTGCTCTGGGCCGGGTGTTCAGTGCTACAGAGCTGCGGAAGCTCTCCCGGTATCGGAGGGAGCTCTCTGTGGATGAGCCAGAGTTGATGTCTGTGATGACCAAGCAGTTTCCAGGCTTGCAAAGCCCAACCCTGACACAGCAGTAGCACAGCAGGCTTCCCACAGCACGGCGAACCTCCACGCTCCGGAGGGAATAAATGATGGGGTTAATGCCTGAGTTAACCATGGCCAAAGCCAAGGTCCAGTCCAGGCTGTGGAGGTGTGTGCAGGTCTGGGTGTCACAGAAGACATCAAAGAGCAACAGGACGAATAGGGGGCTCCAGCAGATAATGAAGGCACCCAGGATCATCAGCACAGTCTTGAGCAAGCGCAGGGACCGTTTGCGGCTGTGCCGAGAAGTAGTTTGCTTAGAACTGGCCTGGACCAGCTGGAAGATGGAGATGTAGAGGCCGATGATCCCCAGGAGGATGATGCTGAACATGACTACGGAGAAAAGGATGTAGTTCTTGGAGTAGAGAGGCAGGAGGACAGAGCAGGCATTGAAGTCACACAGACAATTCCAGCCCAGCAGCGGAAGCAGTCCAATGATGAAGGCCAGCAGCCAGCAGAAAATGATCAGGCTGCGTAAGCGCAGGGTCTTGCTGGCTTCATTCTCGGCAATTGGCCTTACCATGGCACTGTAGCGCTCGATGGCAGTCACAAGCAAGCTGAAGGTGGAGGCAGCCAGTGCAATGAAGAGGATGCCTTCCCGCAGGAACCAGAGCTGAGGTGAAAGCTGGAAGGTCTTCTTGCCTGAGAGGCAGAGATTAGAAAGGTAGGCAGTCCCTGCAAGCAGGTCGCTCACGGTGATGCTCGCAATGCAGGAGTAGACCCAGCGGCGGGCTCGCAGACACCGCAGGATGGCCATCAGCACAAGCAGATTCTCCAGGATGATGATGCAGCTGATGATGGCAAAGGTTGTGCGGATGAGACCCATACCCTCATCCCCAGACTGCCGATTGGTTAGCTTGCCTGTGAAGTTGTAGTGCTGCAGGATGATGTTCACATTCCTCATGGCAGCCAGCTGCAGGCAGGAACCTTTCCTATCAAGCAGGTCAAGTCTGAGCTCAGGATATTGAGCAGAGCCCAGTGGAAGGGAACGATTCACCAGCCAGCTCAGCTCTGGACCACCCATCTTCTGAGCCGAGGTCAGCAGCCAAGGGATGCACGATGGAGCAAGGGTTGAGGTGGGGTTTGGAGAAGAGCAGTTTGAGGGCTGGAGACAACTGTGAGACTCTGCCACAAAGAACTGGCTCTGAGCCCAGCAGCGTGGAGATGAGAGTTAGAGCCCTGTCTGCCAGCCCCACGGCACTGAAAGGGCAAGGGGAGAGGAAGGTGAGGTGTTTTGTAAGTCCATGCATGAGGATGGGCTTCCTGTTGTTTAATAAAGTTTCCTGTTGTGAGCTAGAGTACTGACATCGTTTCTAACAGCTGTCATTTCTCAGTAAGGGTCTGGCTATTCTCAGCTTTGGTGTGGTTGTGAAGGTGGGACATGAATGAAATAATGTGTCAGGCCCCTCTTTGAGCCAGGGCAGGCTGGGTCAAATGGGGTAACACCTCCCACCTTGATGGCCAGGGTCTGTTGGGCTGAACAAAGCCAAGTGCTAGTAAGAGCACCCAGACAGCCTGAGATAATAAGTGCTTTGCCTTTTGTGGTGTTGAATTCACCCCTGAGCCTGGCAGAGAGCAACTGCCTCTTCATCAGCTGCCCTGTGCACCACCCATGCCCAGATACATCCTTCTCCAGGAGGAAGCTCCATGCTCTCACCTCTCTGGGCTCCTCCATGGGCCCAGCTCCTGACAATCTCTCAGGACACATTCTTCCAAGTCCTGCCCTGTCACTGCAGCAAGTCCAGGCACCTGTGTCTGAAGCTAGGGCTCAGCTCCACCCAGTTCAAAGGAAACCAGCTGGTCAAAGCCCTACATGTGCCCTGACACTGCACCCTCCACCTTCAGCTCTCCAAGCACCTGCTAGAGATGCGTCAGGATCTTCCCATTGTCTACGTCACAGACAGGGAAACAGAGGCACAGAGCTGCTGCCTTTTGCCTGGCATTGCAGAAGGCGCAAGGGGCCGGCACTGAGACCAGAACCTGCAAGTCCTGACATGATTGTAATGTTAATGTCTATCGTTGACCTATTCCCTGCGTCTGCAAAATTTGACTGGGGAGAAAGTCTTGCAACATGCTATTCCCAGACGCGGCTGTTGAATCTGCCTTATGACTCACCTGTCATGACTGGCCCGAGGCTCTTACTGCCGGAGGGAGATTCAGCAGCTAGCAGTGCTCTCCAGCTACTTGTCTGAGGCCCAGCACAGAGTAGGTAGTGGGGAGGGCTCCTCGTGTGAAATAAGCAAGACTTCTACCTACCAAAGTGGAAAAAGGGAAGTTACAACATCAACCACATTTCTGTGCAGGATGGACCCCACCCAAAACAGCTGCAAAGAGACATAGAGAAAGAAAGACAGAGCACCTTTTAACTCAGGATCACAGCAGAAGCTGTGCCCTGCTTTCTACTTTCACCTGTGTTCTTGCTCCAGATTGGCACAAAGCCATGGAGAGGTCCCCAGGTTGAGAGCAAAGAGCGGTGATTTCTTCCATCAGCATGGCAAGCAGGGAGTTGTCCTGGGAGTCCATCTACTGCTTGATGAGTGGAGAGATCCCAGCCTGGATTGCAGCATAGACAAGTGGAAAATGAAAAGGAGGTTCCTGCTACAGGAAGTCAAGTGCAAGCGAGTGGTTCTCATCACAAGCTGAGGGCTCCATCCTCCACATTCACCCTTTCAACTGGTGTTTTGGGCTTTTCTATCAGCAGCATGGAAACAAATTCATGCTGATAAAGTCAGCAGATGAGCCCAAGATTGAAGGAGCGGAAATCAGCAGGAAGGCTGGGCCATGAGTGCGGTGCAATCCAGAGAAGAGTGCAAGGTTGCACATTCAGCAGAAATAGCACACTCCCAAATGGGCTGGATAGATGCTCCTGGCACAGCACTGGAATCAAAAGGGTCAATGTGATCCTTGCACATCACCCCTGCTTTATTCTTGCTTCAGGGTGAGCCCCCAGCTAATGTGTCTGCTTAGGACAGAACTGGTGGGGTGTCCCTGAAAGATCAGAGGATGAAGAAACTTGCCTTGTCAGGGGCCCTAAGTAGCTCTCAAATAGCTGGCAGCACGTGAGCAGTCTCAGGAAAGAGATATCTGACAGGAACGAGCTCTTTGTCAGGGAGATCTGTGGAGAGTGTGGGGCAAGTGGGAGGCAAATGCTTTTGATGGCAGGAGGGCTTGAGGCAGATAAGCAGCTGGGACAACGCAACGCACTCACCCATGGGGTGCCAGGTCCTCTGGACCAGCAGAATACCATAGGCTCTTTCTAATGCCCCTTTCACAAGCACATCAGGTGCTGCCTAAAAGGCAGGGCTGATTATTTTGTCAAGAGCTGTTCCAGTGAGACAAAACCTTGTTCCTTGCTCTGTCCTAGCACCTGACTTGTTTGCCTTTCCATAGCGGAGGAGACTGGGTACCTGTGGGGCACGCTGCAGTTTCACAGCATGTGGTGAGGGGGACCGGCTCTGGGAAGCTGCCTGAGCTGTGTCCCAGCCCTTGCTGCTGCCCTTCCAGCACCCTCCCACTTCTGCCCCCCAACAGCCTGCCGAGCTCCCTGCCTCATGGCAAGTCACCACACACCTCAAACACTGCTCCCATCCCACAGCAAGTCAGGGCACAGTCCCATAGCCTAGGGGGGCCTGGGAGGACTTGCATCCCCTCCACTCCATGCAATCAGCTCAGCAGAGCAGGGCCTCTCTGGCTGGCACAAATCCAGCCCCACATCCCCCTCAGAGCTGCTGCTGCAAGACCCAAGGCAAGGAGTCCCCACCTCCATGGCTGGGGGCAAACGAGGCTCCCCTTCAGCTGGGCACCCACACAAGGGAGAGTTCCTGTTGTTCTGCAGCGGCTCCCCATTGCTATCTGCACAGCCTTAGGCTGAGCTTTATCTTGGTACTTCTCCTTTGCTGCTGTTTCAGTTCAGATGTTCTTTCTTTGAAATGAAGGGGGGCGGGGGAGGGACACCCCATCCTGCAATGTTTGTCATCTCTTTCCTTCAGATCAAGACCACAATCTACTTGAAACTGCCTGATAGCTGCTGAGTGCTGGGCTTGGAAGGACCAGGGGAGGTACGGGGGTCAGCTGCAGCCCCCTGAACCCTCTGTCAGAGTCGTGGCCATAGCAGGTGTTCAAGGACGCTGAGATGAGGCACCTTAGCAGCAGAAGCCCTGGAACCCTCCACAGCCTGCTCCTACTGAGGCCAACAGGAAGGCAAAAGCACCTTGGCCCCAGAGGGAAGAGTTTGTCTGCAGACAGGGATGCCCAGAGAAAAGGAGGGCAGGAGGAGCCTGGAGCCCAGCTCTCTGGGTTTGTGGCCAGTGGCATGCCTGGTCACTCCTGCCCTGAGACTGCCTCCTCCTGGGAGGGCGTTCAGCTCCAGATTGTGGGGGGCCACAAGGAGCCGTGGGGGAAAGACAGCAAGCTACAAATGCAAGATAAAATATCGATGATTTCTCTTGAGGTTTTCCTGCTGTGTTGCTGCACAGTCCTGATTAAAACTTGAGTTTTCAGACATTCTGATTAAAAAAAATCCCTGGGTGAAGCTCTGTGGAGAGCTCTGCCTGGTGGGCCTAGCCAGGCAACCCCCAGGCTGGCTCATTGCCAGCTGGCATCCCCATCTTTGTCCCACAAGGCTCTCTCCCCACCTCCCCACCCACCCATCCTGTCCCCACTGCGTGGCCCCAGCACAGCCCAACATCAGCCAAGGCATCCATTCGCCCACAGGTGTTTTTCTGCTCCAGGAAGGGTGGAGTTGTGCTGGTTTTAAAATGACTGATTGCTCCTGGCAGTTGGTTAGTTGCATTTCCTAGCTTTGGTCTCTTCTACTGTGCAGCAGCAGGTGGTCATCTTTCCAGTGACACATCCCAGTCCCCGGCATGGCAGGATGCTTCTGGCCCCAGATGAGCTGGAAAGAGCCAGCAAGGCCCCTCTGACTTGGGCTGACACCAAACTCTGGAAACCTGGCCCTTCACAGAGCTCAAAGAATTGTCCCAGGCGCAGTTGTTGTGCCTGGGCATCAGTTCATTGAATTGGGTGGTAGTGATGATGGGTCTCTGTAGGAAAAGAGTCTCTGCAGTGCATCTCTGGATTTGAAGGAAAAGAAGAACATGAAAGAGAAAGCTTCAGGATCACCTCCTTTAGACCACATTAATGACCTTAAATGGCAAAGTCTTGTTGATTTTTTTCTTTAAGTGGCTTTTCTTCAGAAACTTGCATTTCCTCAACGCAAAAACATTAAACAGAAAGCAAACCGCTGCATAAAATGCTGCTCCCCACCTCCCCACAAAAAAAAGATAATTACTTGGAAGTCATCCCAATAAAACACATCATCAGTGGGCCAGCTCAGACTCTGTCTCCCATTGTGTCACACCTTTCCCTCCTTTGCAACACGTTTGAGATTTTGACCTTTTGGCTGATCTGCAGTGAAAGACATTGAGTGTTTCCAGTGCTCAGTGCCTGTAGGATGGGACCTTTGGAGGCATTCATCCCTCAGCATCCCTCTAGAATGAGCATGCCACAAATGCAGACTCCTGAGTCTTGCTTCTTTACAGTGTGGCATTTCATGCAGCTCCTGACAGCCACTGGCAATTGACAGAGAAGCAATCCCTCCCCTCCCTGGGGCTGGATTTTGGCCCGGGTAGCTCAGAGGGGCTGGAGAAACTGGATCAGCTCAGTGCCTGGTCTCCAAATGCCTTGCCCAGCACCAGCTCTCCTATTGTGCCTGGGGCAAGCTCAGCTTTCCCCTAGCATCTTCTGCCCTGTAACCATGTCTCCAGTGAGCAGACACATCCCCAGGAGGGAGGGAGCTGCACGGTGCTCCCGCCACCCCCAGTCAGTGTGGCAGGGCCAGCCATGGTCAGCGTGGCATGACCAAGGCCATGAGGCTGCTCCAGAGGCCTGGCTGGAGCCTCTGGCCTAGGATCCCCTGTGCAGGACCCATAAAATCCCTCATGTGAGCTCATCAACACTGCTTTGCACCCTCTGGGGCAGGGCCTAGCTCAATGCCAGACTTGTCACCACAGACTCACAGCTGAGAGCTGTTTCTTCCCATGTTCATGCAGGGATGGCAGGGAGGAACCAGTCTTCACCCAGGAAATGGGCCAGGGAGGGCTCAGTGTAAACAGCAGGGTGATGCCTGCGCAAGGGGGAGCTGGCAGGGGTGTGGTTCCAAGCACCACTCGGAGGAAACTGGGCTGGTTTGAAACCTAATCTGAGCACTGTAGAGGAAGGACAAGCAACACACCTCCCTGTGGTTAGTGCTGCCTGGCTGGGGCAGGGGCAATGCGTTTACTGGCAGCAGGGCTGGCGTTGCTGCGCTGTGTCTGGAGAGCATAAATTTATTCCAAGCTCTGCTGCTTACCATCCTGTGCATCACTTCCTCCACCTGCTGTTTCTCCTCCCTGCTTGTTTTACAGAAGTGTACTAAGCAGTTTGGGGCAGAGAACTGCTGTCTGGTTTCTACTGTCTGCAGCATAGCCTGGCCCTGGTACCACTGACCCACCAGCAGTTACAGAGCAATAAGTAAACTCAAATGGCCCTGGGCATCTGAGCTCAGAGCTTTCAGCTCAGCACCACTGGGATCAAGGAGAAAGCAAGACCTTTGCACAAAGTTATTGCAGGGTACAGACTCATGGAGAGAGCTGCTGCTCACAGAGAGTAACTAGAGATTGGAGTGCAGTGGGAGCCCTGTATTTGGGAGTACGGTTTTGATCAAACAAAAGCCATGATGGCCAAGGACTAGCATGCAGGATAGCCCATACTCCCTGACCTCCCTGCCCAAGTTAGTACAGCCCTACCACAAGCCCAGTGACTCTTTTGATGTGCTGAAGACTTCTCTGGGCAGGAAGAGAGGGATATATTTATCTGTTGGTTTGTTTATACGTACACACATACTCTGATTTTATTTCCAGGAACTGTTTCAGGGGTTTTACATTCTCATGCTGCAGCTCTCCCTCAAATGCCCTCCTGCCAGAAATTCAGACTAACTGGCAGATCAGCCTCACCGCCTCCCTGGTGCCCTCCTGGGACACTTGCCCTGTCAGCTTGCCCGTGTGCCCCCAGCATGGGAACCCTGCTGCCAGCTTGCCCGGAGTCCCCCAGCTTCCAGCCCCGGCTGGGAATGAGGACTGGCCCAAGCAGACAGGGGAGGAAGGGCTGGGAGAGACGGAGTGTTGTGACTCTCTGACTCATGAGCAGGGTGCCAGAGGGCATCTTATCTGAGATGGCAAAATCAACCCAGCACCAGCTTGCTGGGCACACTGTGGGCAGAGCACCCAAGCACCATGCTTGTGCCAGGCCTGGCAGCACTGCCTGCACAGGGCACGTCTGCCACAAAGCAGCACCCTTACTGTGTGCCAAAGGTGTTTTTAGGACAGGTCTTCCTCCTGATCCGCTCTCCTTTGCTGGGAGACTTGGACCTGTATGTGCTTTTTAACCTGAAATCACACTCAGCAGGAAGCAAAGCTGGTATCATGTCTTGGGCAGGCACAGCTGAGTTTAAACCAGTTGTCACAGACCTACATTAGGACTGGTAACCAGAAACTGCTCCAGAGATGGTGATTTAGGATTAAAGCAAGCCTCATTTTCTTCAAGTGACGTGCAGGCCCCTGAGGAGTGTCGGCAGAAAGTGTCCCAGGGAATGGGCACACAGACAGGGTCTTTGGGTAGAAAAATCTCCCTTAGCAGGACCAAGGATTTGGAGGGGGGGGTGGGAGGAAGGGGGCAGCATTGAAGCCTCAGAGTGCTAATTGATCCATTGCCTTTGTCTGTTGTGTTTTTTCATCAGTTCCTGGCTGCAGTTACAAGGCCAAATTAGCTTATTTAAACCAGATGCCTGCAGAGAATCTGTAGTGAGCTCAGCCAGAGCTTCCAGGAGGATTCCTGCCTAGGTGAACCAGACTGAAAGTACACCAGGGATTAAAAGGAGGCATTAGCCCCTACCTCCCCAGCTCTCCCCATCCTTTCAATAGCAAATTGTTCATCTACGTAGTAGAGAAAGGTGTTTTGGAGTAGCTGCTTTGCTAGCAGCTACTCACAGCTTTACTGGGCATGAGAGGAGAGGAGAGCACTGCTCCAGCTGTAGCAACTAGCACGCTGGCCAGAGACCTGGCTGCCCTACCTTGCAAGTGCTCACACAAGCCAGTGGCACTTCCATGCTCTTGGGCTCTTGTCACATAAGCACAGCCTCTGGGGATGAGCAATGGCTGTGGCTGGGCAATTGCCTGCCTGTTTGCACCTAAGCCAGACTTTGGTGCCAATGGGGCAAAGCAAGGGAAAGGGCCGGACTTCAGGGCTCAGAGAAAATTTCTGGAGAGCATCTGAGGGAAGGTATAATCCCGACCAAGACTCAAAATAAGAGGGATGAGGCTGGGTGCAGGAGGTGTGCAGAACCTGGCTGTGCTCTCATGACAGCTTTTGTCCTTATGGCAGCAGAGAAACTGCACGGCTCCAGTGCAGCACCCTGCCCCCTCCTCTATGGCCTCTCTCTGCTATGGCTGTCCCCAGCCCCTCGGATGCTCTTCTGCTGGAGCAGAGTCAAGAGTTGTTAAAAGTCTGTGAGCATGGAAAACATGTCCTTCCAGTATGCAATGTGCAATCCCTCCTGAGCAGAGTGGACACTTCACGCATCATTAATCCTAATAGATTTACACTTTGCTGTGGGCATGCAAATGCCGACAAGCCCCAGGGAGCAAGAAAAAATGCAGCAAATTGGGACAACCTCTCAACAGGGAAAATTAAGGTAGATAAGGGCTAGGAAGTGCAAACAGGAAGGACAACTTTAAACAACACAGGGCTGTATGGCACAGCTCCCTCTGAGGTTGCAGCCTGAGAGTTAGGCAGCTCTTCATACAAAGGACAATCTCAGCTACCACCACAGGACACACTTAGGCAATTGGAGGCCCAAAGATCAGAGGGAAAGTGCGGACAGCCACCAGCTAAGGCAGTGTGAGAGCCAGGAGTAGGAAGAACGCAGGTGTCCGGAGCCCCAGGTCCGTGCCCTTGACACAAATATTTGGTCACCCCTTTGAAACAGGGTCACCTGGGGCAGCCCAATGGTGGTTTCTGTTCAGGACCACAAGGCCAGGAAGGGACAAGTGTAGCAGGACTGGTGCTCAGTTTAACATTTAACCAAATCACACTTTGCTAGGAGCAAGGTGAAGACAGCAATAGCAGTCTGGTTTGCAGGCAATTTCAGGTCAGGGAAGGGAGAAGGCAGAGAATCCAGAGCACGGTAGATGCAGGCTTCCCCTGGTCCCATTTGAACAGATGTGCCAGTGGCCAGACCAGCTGCAGAGGGGAAACCATAGAGGGGAAGGAGCAACTGCAGTCATTGCACTTGTCAACAAAGCATAAAGTGACCTGACCAACCCCAGGAGCAAGTGGCATGAACTACTGAAGGTACAGTATGAGGCAGCCTGATTGCCAGAGCTTGAAGACACCATGCTTTGAAGCAGGTGGACATGATTTGTCCTGCAGCCAAACTGCAGGAGAAATGCTAAATCACACCTTGAAAATAACCTAGGACACCTCTCCTCAGCACCCCTGAGGCTTTGGGGCTGTGGCATACCACACGCTCTCTGCCCTGGCCTTTCTGTCCTGCTCTATCACTCATCGATCACGGCCTCAGGGCACATGGGGCATGTGAGCAAGCCGGGGCAGGGGAGATGCAGATAGACCTGCAAGGATGCTGCACTGCTCTGATTAGCACAATCAGGCCATCGCACATGGTTTCCTGGCGGCTGGGTACAGCTGGCCCCAGGGTATAAAACCAGCCCTTGGGCACTAGCAGACTCAGACTTCCACACATCTTGGAAGGAGTGTCCGGCTGCGGGAAGAGATGCGCCAGCCCCAGCTACTGCTGGCCCTGCTGATCCTGCTTTCCTGCCCATGGGCCAATGCCAGTAAGCTGGGGTGCTGCAAGCTGCTGCAAGTGAGACTGCTGGTCTGGGCTCTGACCTCAGCAGCCACCAGCTCATCCTGCAGTGGGGTGTCTTGCAGGTGCTCTACAGGGTCAGATTGTGGGGGGCCATGAGGCTCAGCCACATTCCCACCCGTACATGGCATACCTGAAGGCAGGGATGTTAGCCTGCGGAGGCTTCCTGGTGGCCCCTGACTGGGTGATGACAGCCGCGCACTGCATGGGGTGAGTACTTCATACAGGGCCTTTATCCCCTTCTTCCTCCCCTAACCTGTGAGGTCCATCACTGGAGTAATTTTGGAGTACGTTCCTCTTCCTCCTGTGCTGAGCAGCTCTCTCCACCTGCCTGCAAAAGGGGAGGGATGTGAGTGAGACTCAACCTGTTTTCCACCTTCTCCCCTCTGCTGCCATGGCCAGGAATGCCACAGTCATCCTGGGGGCTCACAACATCCACAAACCAGAAACGACCCAGCAGATCCGGGGAGTTCTCAGATACCACCAGCACCCTGAATATGACCCCAACACCGTGTCTAACGACATCATGCTGCTCAAGGCAAGGCAATCCTGCAGCAGGCAGTGGGTCAGAGCATAGAGTGGGGCTGTGGGTCCAGCAGGGTCTGGGCAGAGCACATTTTTGCTGTTAGCTCCTTCTGCCAACCATCAGCTTCTTCTTCCCATGAGTGCTGGAGGCAGGCAGGAATGGGAGGGACCTGGGAGGGAACTGTGGGCAGGGCTTGGAGCCGCATGCCTTATTCGCAGCAGCTTACCAGAGCTTGCAGTGCTGTATGTCCTGCTAGACCTCCCCTGCCTCTGCACACAAAGTGTCCTTCAGCTGTTCTGCTCATAGCCTTCTCCAAAAACCTTGCTTTATCCCAGCTGACAGCAAAGGCCACCCTCAATGATTATGTCAAGACCATTCCACTGCCCAAGACTGGCAGCGACCTCCCCACGGGTACCAAGTGCAGCATAGCTGGGTGGGGCCTGATTGATGATGACCAGGCAACCAACAAGCTCTTTGAAACCAAAGTCTCCATCTACAGCCGCAGGAAATGCATCCGCTTCTATCCGCATCTCAACACCGGCATGGTCTGTGCTGGCAGCTTCCACGAGCTCAGGGATTCCAGCCAGGTATGGGCTGCTGATGGGCTAGGGGCTTGGCCATGGGGCAGGCAGGTTTTCTGGTAGCAGCAGTTTCTGCTGGCACAGACTTAGCTGTTTCCCAGGAGAGATGACAAGCATCTGATTTGTAGCTTCCATGTGGACTAGCTCTCTGGATGCCCTGACACCACCATCCATGCACAGTCCCAGGGGCAGAGCCCCAGCTAACCTGCTCTGGACAGCTCCTCCAGCACAGTGGGCATGTGGGGCAGGAGCAGAGACGCAGATCCGGAGCAGAGCCATAGGCTGACTGGCAGTGCCTGGGCAGGGAGGGACCAAGGTGAAACCTCTTTCCACAGGGAAGAGGCCTCTAAAGCCAGTCTCTCATCTGTCCTCAGGGTGATTCTGGTGGGCCCCTGGTATGCAATAAGGTGGCACAAGGCATCGTTTCCTTCGGGTACAACACCCCGCCCGGGGTCTACACCCGCATCTCCAACTACCTGCCCTGGATCAAAAAAACCCTGAAGAAGTAGCAGCAGTGGCACTCAGTCCAGCGTTGGTGCAGCCCTGGAGACTGCACTGGTTTCTTTCCTGCGGCTGCTGAAGGCTTGACTCCCTCCTCTTTCCTTGGGAATGTGAGTGACCTGATCGGTGCACGCAAGGGTCCTCTTCTTTCAGTTCAGAGGCTGCTGGCTGTCCCATTCCCTGCCCATCTCAGGCAGCCAGTTCAGGGCCATGTTAAATCACCCTGGCAGAAGCAGGGGTTGTCCCAGATAGCACCAGAAAGCGGCTGTGCTACAAGAGAAGCCTGTTTCCTTCAGAGATGACCCCATACCTGCTTGAACCTTGCTGCAGTTAAAACACCCACAGTAAACTCAGAGTTGCATTTCCCAGCATATGTCTTCTCCTTTCTCGTGCCTTGCCCCAGGGAGAAGGGAGGGAGGGTCTAGCTGGTCCAAGTGAGAGGTCAGCCTATTGGGATAGAGGCAGTTGTAGCTCTGCATCCACTGAACTGCTGGCAGACTTGGAGGACAAGAGCTACAGTTGCTGTTCCTGGGGTCGTGAAGATGAGTGCATTGCAGGAAGAGAAACTGCCCAGGTAGAAACAGGCTGGGAAAAGTGATGTGCACATACTCCATTCACCAACATCATCACCTGCCTGGGAGCAGCTGACAGCCAGGATGCAGTGTGTCAGCAGGTACCAGGGGTCAAAAGCTGCCATTCCCTGCAATGTAATGACTGTCTCCTCTGCAGGGACCTCGTGCCTGGGTGATGTTGCACCCTAGGACATATGGCAGCCAAGACAGCGGGCTGGGTCACAGGGGAAACCAGGCTAATCTTTTCAGCTGTCTTAGCTGTAAGAGGCTCCAGCAGATGAAGGGAGCTGGACTTTCTGTGGACTGTGCTGTTTCTGTTCCTCTTTGGGTGTAGGGCAGGTGGTGGCTGAGATCCTAGGGATGGGGCTTTAGGATCCCAGAAAGGAGACATACTCAAAGTCCCAGCTGTTGCACACCAGTGCTTTCAGTCTTTGCCTCTGCTGTTCTCCAGCAGCAACAGTCCTCCATCTCCTGAAGAGCAATATGGTGTTGTAGGTAGAGAAATCGATACAGTCTCTGAAAGGATTGTACTGAAAGGACTGATAAAGGACCTGGGTTCACAGAAGTGCCTGACCCCATGCCACTTCCTCCTTTCCTCCCATGCCAATTATCACAGGAGAGCCTGGCTCTTTCCCTGGAGAGGGCAAGGGCAAGTCCTAGCTGGGAGCTGTCTGCCTTGGAGCTTATTGGCATGTTTCTGTCCCTCTCAGGAAGGCAAGACCAGCCCTAGCAGTACAACACGAGCAGAGACTATTCTAGTAGTAGCACAAAACCAAAATGGCTTATGACTCTCCCCTCAGCCAGGTGATGCTCAGAGGTGAGCTTCTCCTCCCCACAAAGGATGCTCTAGCACCGTTTTCAGACAGTCCCTGCACTGGAGTCTGAATACCTTGCACCAGCCCCTCCTTCCATGGCCTGCACTGGGTGTAAACCAACCTGCCTAAACTCTGAGCCCTAGTCTCCTTCATTCCAGCTAGTTTCTGATGGTGTCTCTCATTTACAGATAGGAGAGTGCTAGACACTTTCCTGGAGGAGATCACAAGGGGCAGAGTCAGTGCATTGGTAAATAACTGAGCTGTAGAACGGCATGATGCATGAGGTGCATGATGACAGATGTCTGTGCAAGTTCAAGAGGAGACCAGACTGGTTTGCTGTGGGGAAACCCAGCGGGGAATTTTAAACATACAAAAACTGTGTGCAATTCAAGGGAATGGGATGCTTGCCCTGTTCTCATAGTCTTTCCTAGTCTCCCAGTAGCCACCTCTGTCAGAGGGAGGAGATGGCCTGCAGTCCGGCCCTGGATGTCTGCTCTTATGTTCTCTGTGTTCTTGCCTGGAATGAAGGGAAATGACATCACCTTTGCCTTCAGCACCCATGCCACGCTGGGGAAACTGAGAAGGGTCCATGGTTTGGGCTTCTGCTAACAACTGCTATCAGCTAGGAAATCTGCAAGTGTAAAGGCTGCAACTGCTTATCTGTGTAGTACAAATCTTTATCACGTCAGGGTTTTCCTTGAAGCTCCAGCTGCTGCAGTCTTTGCACGAGAATGGCAGCTTTTAGCTTAAAATTTGGTTTTGCCCTGCGACACTGGGGGCACATAGGAAAGCAAATTTACCGGCAGTCAGTGAGGGCAGCAAGGATGTATCAGCCCCATTTCGTCACAGCCAAAGAAGTAACCGCTGCTGGGGCAAGTGTACAGACATGCTCATCTTCCACCTTTCGCTGGAGCCATGCACTGGTGCCAGTAGGAAGGCAAGGGGACATCCTGGGGGCCAGAGGCTGGGGGAGTGTGTTCAGTGATTTGCCACCAGCCCTTCCTCCAGCACGGTCCCTCTCACCATGCGCTGGAGGAGGAGGAGGTGCAGCTGCCACAGGGCCTGGTCCAGAGAAGACAGATCCCCACCATGCACCACAAAGAGGCACCTGGAACTTGTTTGGCATTTAAAAATCACTGCCTGCCAAGGTGGGGGCAGCGCTGGCTGTGATGCACTTGGACACAGACCAGCTTCAGGGAGGCGCATCATTGGGTTACCTCTAGCTAGCGAAGGGGCAGAATCCCAAACCTGCATCTGATGTCTCCATCCACCCTCAACACTTCAGAAGGAAAGTGAGCCCCTGCCCCAGGGTCAAGGAATTGTCCTTCTGTCTTCTCTCACATTGGCTGGTAAGAGACAGAGAACTCCCCAATTTAACAGTGAACAATTACATCTGGAAAGAAACACTTAAAATGGTGTCTTTTGCTGTACAAAGCAAAGCCCTAAGTCAGCAGCTGGTGCAGAAGAGAGACCTCATGGAAACAGCAGCAGTCACACTGCTGTGGGCCATGCTCATGAAGCTACCATCACAACTTCTTGCCCTCACATAGTCATGACCAGTGTCGTGTTATAAATGCACCCACATGAGTTTTGCTCTTTTAGCCAGGACCACACCTACTAAGAAAGAGGAGGAAGTTCCTCAGCTGCCACTGTACAGTCTTTGGAACTGGTACATCAAGTGAAAGAAATCTTGTTCTTGCAAGGCTCACAATAAAAATCAAGGGAGTTTACAAATGCACAAAACAAACACAAGCTGCAAGGGAAGAGCCCACTGGCAAGCAAAGTGATGAGGGTGGGTATGCTCCCTGTAGCTTCCAGCTCAAAGGCAATGGGTTAAAATTGGCTCTGGGTTTACAAGGACGTGAAATACCCCAGATCAGGCCCAAGATGAAGGTGGGTTGATGCCCAAGGCTAAGGCTGACTGAATTCCCCTCTCAGATTGCTGAGGCGTGCAATTTGCGGATAGGTTAATCAGATGAGTCTGACTTCTGTGGTTTTCCTGGAGTCTAGTCTCAGGCTATAAAACCTTGCTGGGAGCAGGAAGAGACCCCAGCTGCAGCCTCACCTCCAAGGGATCCACTGAAGCCAAGAACGCTATGATGAAGCACCTGCAGAAACTCCTGCTCTCTCTGCTGCTGGTGACATGTCCCCCAGCCAAAGCCAGTAAGTAGAGCGGCCCGGAGGTGGGGAGAGGGCTGGGGAAGGAAGAATTCCAGACAGCGTGTGCTGTGCCCTGTGTCCTCTGATCCCCTCAACCTCAGTCCTGGTCATTGCAGATTATTCCTGGAATCAGATGGAGGGAGGAGGTGAAGCCAAGAACCACCCCACACCCTACGTGGCCTACCTGCAAGGAAAGAACAACCAATTCTGCGGAGGCTTCCTAGTGGCCCCAAACTGGGTGATGACAGCAGCTCAGTGCTTTGTGTAAGTTTTTGCTATGTTTGTGCAGCACCTGGTGCAATAAGATTGTCACACTGCCATGATCTGGGTAACATCTCCTAGATGGAGGTCTAACAGTTTGAATCATTTCCTTCACAGCTGTGGCCAAACTCTTTCCCTAGCAGGGAGTGCAGGCTGCGCTGCTGGGACAGAGCAAGGCTGTGGGGGCTAGCACCGGAACAGCAAGGGTCTGTCTGCAACTCTCCTTTGGGCCATCCTTCCCTATGTCCCTCCCCAGCCCATGTTCAGATACTTACCTTTATTTTTTTTTATTCCCCCCCCCCCCCCCGACTCATTTTATTCTTCCCGGACATCAGCAATGAGAAGTCAGACCAGCTTATTCCTTTGCTGTCACTGGCCTGCTGGCATAGCAGGGATTGTTGGTGTCAGACTTTGCCCTTTCTGCCACCAAAGACCTCCAAGACTATTATCAGAATTAATAACATCTTATGAGCAAGGTGTTTGCCCAGCTCTCTTCCATCGCTCCAGCTGGAGAAACTGGGGCATGGGGAGGCAAGAGGGCTTTTCTAGATGCATGTGACTCTGGGTGTAGCTACTACACTCCTCAGGGCTGACAGCTCTGCCCTGTGCTGCCGGTAACTCAGGCTCAGGGCCAGTCCCCACATCTGAGATGCAGAAATGAGGATCAGCAGAAGCCAGGAGCCCGGATGCCCAAGTCCCACCTGCTAGATTGAGACGGACTACCACTCATGCCCAGGGTCCCTCCCGATTTTCCTAAGGCAGCCCCTTCTGCAGATGATGTAGAGGCCAGTAAAGGTACATTGGCCCAGAGCAGGGTCCTGATTTAGAAATCCCTCCTCGGTGCCATGGACTTCCATGGGCCTACAAAGCCTGGATCAACAGTCCACATATCTTAGTACACAGCAGCAGCATTGGACCAAATCCACTCAGCTCGACATCCAGAGGTAAAGTAACTCTTGCAGAGCTCTTGGCTGGGTAGATTCACTGGCAGAGCTTCTTGCTCCCACCATTCTTCTTTAAAGCCCAGCTGGTCTCTCCTGGCCATGCCCCTGGGAGATGCGCCTCAGTGTTACCAGGGACAACAGGAGAAAGCTAATGACATACACTGTGCTTGATTTACCAGACACAAACCTCTGACTGTCATCCTTGGAGCCCACACAATCCAGAGGAGAGAGGAAAGCTGGCAAATATTTGAAGTCCAAGAGTATCACTGCCACCCAGGCTTCATGAGTCCTAAGAAAGGAAATGACATCCTCTTGCTGAAGGTAACTACCTGCCTGGAGCACCTGCATGGTCCCATCTGCCCGATGTGCAGGGCTGAGCTGTAACCCCGGAGCAGGAGGGGACAGCCTTTGTCACAGAGCATTTACAGACCAAGCACTTATTTCTGTATTTTCTGTCCCCTTGCCCAGCTGAAAGGCAATGCCACCAGCAACAGCTATGTTAGGACCATTTCCTTTGAAAAATCAAAAGTCCCTGGTGGGACCACATGCAGCATAGCCGGCTGGGGCTACAAAACACCCACTGCCACGTTACGTGAAACCACCGTCACCATCATCAAACAAAGGGACTGCCTCAGCCACTACCCTGGACTGGCTGACAACTTGATTTGTGGCCACAGTGGATCTGCTGGGGTACCTGAAAAGGTCAGTCTCTGACTTAGGGAGTAGAAGGCTGTGGGGGAGGTTTCAGTCAGGTGCTGGGCACAAACCTGATCTGGGCTAAAAAATTTCACTGAAAAGGTACTGTATAAAATTGCTTCTTGTTCTCCCCTCACTCTCTTCCTCCCCCCTGCCATCACTTCATGCTTCCTCACCAGCATCCCTCTCTCTTGCTGTCCTAGCTCAAGAGGTGCCCTGGGTCTTGATCTCCAAGGATCAGACCCTCAGAGGGTCAGTAGCATTCCTGCTGCAGGCATCACATTTGTGCTCAGCCCTGGGCCAAGCAGAAGGGACAAGGGGATCCTTGTCTTCCTACAGCAGAGGACCTAGGAGTCTGCAACAGCACAAGACAACAACAGCTTGGCCAAAGAGGGGTTTGCCCTAAATCTCATAGCTGGTCTGAGTGCATTTTGTAGTGCTCTGCAGCCAGCAGAAGGGCAAAAATGAAGTGATACTTTATGCTTCAGCGTTTGCCCAGCTGTAGTTGTGCTGGGTCCCAGACAAAATTGCCAATGGTCCCTTTTGGACGCAGAGCTATCCACATGCATTGCGAGTCCCAGCTTCTCCTGGGGAAGCTCTGTCCTGATATTTGCATCCTCCCTGTTCTTTGCAAATGCACCCTTTTCCTGGAGACCCCACATAAATCAACACTGATCTCTCTCCTCCCCCATTTTACAGGGTGATGCTGGGGATCCACTCGTCTGCAACAACAAAGCCTATGGCATCTTCTCCTATAGGCATAACAATTGGCCAGGTTTCTACACGCACATTGCTCCTTACCTTCCCTGGGTCAACAGTGTCATGAAGTCAGCATGACCCTACTCTTCTCCCAGCTGCTGCCCTGGAAAACTCACGCTTCAGGGCCCCATGCTCACCTGCTTTTTCTTCCTTTCTCCCTGGGAAACATCTTCCACTGATCCTCATAGATATGGCAATGACTTCTCTCTGGCAAAGCCAAATTATGGCAGTGGGGGGATTGGCACAGAGATTGCACCTCAACTGTGTTTGTTCCCTGTGCAAGCTAGGGAGCGCCGGTTAACACAGTGCATGTTCCCACACTTTGCTGCTCTGATTTACCCTTTTGTCAAGCTGCTTGTGGCTACAGCTCTAGAAAGGAAGCAGCAGGACAGCCCTGAGTGAGGTGACAGTAGCTGTTGCGATGTCTGCCGCCCTTTGCGGAAGGCAGTACAATTAGATCAGGGGGATCCAAAGAGCAGCCTCCTCCCTGCCCCTTGCATTTGTGACACCAGATGCCTGGGTCTCCTTTGTTCAAGCCCTGGGGTTAGAGGGTTGCCCCAGCTCTAAGGAGGACATTTTCAGCTCCTGCTTCGCTGCTGCTGCTGTCCCCGACCTCTGAAACCTGCTGCCTCCTTTCTCCCCTCTTGCTGTAGCTCCAGTGTTGTAAAATACATAAAACCAATAAATTGCATCTGCATTTGAGAGCCTTTTCCCTTCTATGATTGTCATTTCTCTCAGCTGCTGGCTCTAGTCCTGAAAAGCTCAGAAGAAAGTCACCACTCAAACAGCTGAATCCCAAGCTGGAAGTTTCTATCCTAACCAGTGGCCTCCATTTTCTGTCCCACCTAAACCCCCAGAATAGGTGTCAAGCCTGGTTTTCAGGGCAGGGAAAGCCTCTTGGCCTCCTCTCCCCAGTGTGGAGTGCTCAGGCAAAAGTGAAAAAGATGGTAATCAGTCATCTGGCAGGAGATCATCTTCCCTCCATATGCTGCAGTGTGAGCAGGCAGGAAAAAAGAACTACGCAGGGGAAGCGGCACTGAGCACAAGGGGTTCCTCGCTATGGGAGCGCTTGCAGCATGTGCCCGCTGGTGTTGCATGGGGGCAGAATTAGCCCATCTCATCACAGGACAGCCTGCCTGCAGAGCACAGCAAAGTCAAGAACATCGCCGAGGCTCCAGCCCCTGCAGTGCCCGAGTGCTCTGTGAGACAAGCTGTGTCACGGCCCTGCGGCAAGCCTTCTGCTGCCTCCAGCTCGTTCAGGTTGTCAGACACCCAGGGGAGCAGCAGCTCACGTTGATGACACATGCATTTGGCTGCTCCAGCCATGCAGCTGCCTGGAGGAGTGTGTTGCCGTGGAAGGAGGTAAAGTACGAGGCTGTGCCTCAGGCAGCAACCGTGTCCTCCAGAAGGTTTGTTTTGCTCAGAAAGAGGATCATCGGTGTGCTCCAGAGCCATGGCAGCCCCAAGGAGGGCCAGGCTCTCCACCACCCCGTTCTGCAGCAAAGGGGGCACACGCAGAGACAGCTGTCCTTCTCGGGCGGACATCCAGCTCACCAGCCTCCAAGAGCACTATGCCAAACTCCACAGTCCTGCTGCAGAGCAGTGATGGTAGAGACGGCCCACACTTCCTCACTGACACTCACCTACCTGCCTGGAGCACCCTACAAGCTCCGTCACCAGCGCCTCCTGGCACAGCCTGCGAGCTTCTCACCTCCTTGCTGTTGGCTTCCAGGCAGCAGTCACATTCACTGAGGCAGGCCAGACAGATGAGAGCAATCACACTCTGGAAGCAGCAGATCCATTTCCTCTGCTCTGACTTCTGCCCAACCACATCCATGATCCTGCCAGGATGGAGGGTCAGCCAGAGGCAGGGGCACGATGTTTTACCCTTTGGGTAGGCAGTGCCTGGGACCCCAGCTTTGGCAAGGATCATGGACTCAGAGCCCCCTCAGGACTATGCTGCTGCATCTCCACAGGTTACCAGATATCAAGTGAGTTACTAAATGTAATCCCAAATGCACTCTTAGCCTGCCAAGAGCAAGTGAGCAGAAGCCATACCAAGCCACCTCTTGGGCAGAGGACAGGAAGAGCACCAGAGCCAGCTGGAATTCAACTACCTGAAATTCAAGATGCAGGCAGCATTTCAAACAAAAGAAGGAACAGAGGTGCAAAGGCTCTGCTTCCTGATAACCACAGAACCTGCCCAGCCCAAGCAGAAGCAGAGGATGCTATGGTAGGTGCTGCCTTATTTCCCACTGGGGAAGAGAGAGGCAGCCAAGAGAGACAGCCCAAGGACAAGAGGTATGATAGAGAAGGAAAAGGCAGGGTATAGGACAGTTGTTTGGGAGAAGGGGAATCCCATGCACTTGCCACGCTGAAAGGGTGACTGCTTTACAGGAGCTTCACCTTAACGTCCCATTCTGCACTGAGAAGTGGTATTCCTTGTTGCCAACTGTAGGCATTTGGGTCTGCAGCACATCCTGAAGAGTGGGAATATAAGAGCCCTCGGCTCTCCACTCCAAACTGGACAAAAAAACACAGGGAGCCACAGTACAAGGAAGCAGACTGTCCCTTCGACCCACAGGGCTGTGCCACATGTCTACATCATATGTTTGGCTCACTCTCAAGCCACATTCCCCTCATTCTCCACAGTGTACATGCTAGCTCGCTTCCAGTTCTCTTCTAGAGTCAGACAACTATTTTCCTCCAGCAAAGAGGCAAGTGCATTCCCAGATAGACAGTGCGGAGGCAGATAGCACCAAACTTGACTTTCTCTGCCTGTTGCTAGTGTTGGAGTTGTCCAGCAAGCTTCATGCCTTCAATTGCTCCCCTTCATGTGCATCTTTACACTATCTCCTAAAGCAGGCATACACTCATGCCACTGGATGTCACAGTATAAATACAGCATCCTATAGGGCTGTGACACCATCGTTTTGTTCTTTCTTGCAGTTTTCAACAGAAGAAAAAAAATATTACCAAAGTCAAAGCCCTGTGTGTTTTCTGACCATGGGTAACACAGGGTGCAGAAGAGATCTAGACCTATCACTGTGCCACATGAATACAACCAGTCTATTCCAGAAGGCAATATCCCCAAGAAGTTTGGACACAAGTCAGCTGCACCAACTGGCTTAGAAACAAAGGCTTTGGTCCTGGTTCAAGCCACAGACATGTGGACAGACAGAACGCTGACCCTAACTGTAAGCAAGATGACAACAGCACCTTGCACAGTAAGGTCTTGTGCCTAGGCTGTAAGGCACCACTGCAATACACGATTTCATCTCAGATCTCTGCCAGTCCATAAAAGGGTAAAGTCAATCTGTAGCAATAAAGGAAACGGAACTGGGAGTACTACTCCTGCCCCCGTGCTTTAATCATATCACCACCCTTCTCTTCCCACAAGCCCCTGTAGCTTGTGATAACATCCAACCACTGTGTTACTGAGGCACAAACCCCACAGAGTCAACCCCAATTTTGGTGTGTCAGAAAAGAAATCACACCCAAAGATTCAAGAGATTTTTGTGCCTGGTTGTACTGGAAAACAAGAGTGAAAGATGTAGGCATTAGCTCATTGGTGACCCATAAAATTGGAGATGTTTCAGTGCTGTGTATTACAGTAGTGGCCAAAGGCCCTGGTGACAATGATCCTCCCGTGCAAGGTGCTGTATGTGCATACGGTAGAATCAGTCCTCACTCCTCACTCTGAAGATGCTAAAGAAACACAGCTAAAGGCAATAGAGACATGGACTTGCTCAAGGCTGCACAATGGTGAAGCTGGGAGAACCACCTCAGCATCCAGAGCAGCATTTCTGGCATTAGTCAGCCAGTGGCTCTCCTCGCATGCAGTTGGGCACACATGCTCCCCCCACATACTTCCAGCTGGTGCTTTGGGGGACTTCCTCCCTCTATCGCATCTGCTACCCCGTGGTCCCTCTCGATTCTCCTCCATCCTGCCTCTGCCTGGCTGCTGTTCAACAGAAAACCAGCATCTTTCCCCCAGTGCAACTTGCCAAGAAGCAGCAATTTCAGCTCCTGCCAGACTCATCTATTCCCCCTCTGTATTTTGTCGATTTTGCTGTTGATCAGAATGACAGCTTTATCCTCCTCTAATAGGAAACATGGGCAAATGTGGCAGCAGCAGAAGCATTGAGCCACGGAGGCTGGAGGGGCAGGATTTGGGGAGAAGGTGGATGCAACAGCTCAGCTCTTCAGAGCAGAGCACAGATTCAGGCAGGCTCCATTTTTGTCCCTCCCTGCTCCACCCTCCAGCCCTCTGCATCCCTCTGTGGCTGGACTCAGGCAAGTGCCAGTCAGGGAAATCCTGATGAGCCCTCTGTCACATCCAAGTGTTCATCAAGACACATTGAGTCAGTCAGGTCTTTTTAGTGAAGTTGACAGCAAAGAGAAGAACCACACATTCCCACCATGGCCTGACAGTCAGCAAACTTTTTCTTCCTACATTTTGTGGTTTAAGACCAAAAAAAAAAAAAAAAGACCCACCTCTTCTAGAAGAGAGCTTCAAAATATTACATCTGAAGGAAATTAATCTGGAAATTTGGCAAGTGAGATAGCAAGAGAATGAGAACAGCATTTCCATCAGGTGCTTAGGGTTTCCTTGACAAAAATAAAAGAGACAAAGAAAAACCCACTCTGCCTGGTCCCACTATGTTTTCAAGTTAACCACAGTTCCTCCAGAAAAACAATTTCAGTATGTCCCTCGGCAGAGTTCTGCCCTGTGTGACAGAAGCGCCAATCACGTCCAAGTTACAAAAATGGCTAAGCCTGCCAGGCTGCACTTTCCTGTGCCCTGCACAACCTCTCATCCACAAGCCATGATGGGAAAAACCTCACATTCTGAGAAACATTGCATCCTTCCCTGGCACCAGTGGGGGGTCCACAAGCAAAAGAGATGAACAGTGAACCCCCAGCTCAGAAAGAGCAACCATAGGGAAAAAACAGCTTCTTGCTTCCTCATCTGGCACCTCTCACACTACCACCTCAGCCCCGAGGAGGGGAGGGAAATGGAATCTGACATCTAGAGATGCAGGCTCTTAAAAACAGAGCCACCCAGTCTAAGAGGCAAGGAAGCTCCTCTGCATTGCTGTGAGCCAATGCTTTCAGTTCCCCCACGCATGCCAAGGCTCCCTGCCCTGATAGGAGTTACTCATCCGTGAGAACTGGGCAATGCAGAAACCCTGCTGCTGACTGCACAGAGCAAGAAACAGATCTAACAGTGCAGGGACTCCCTCCCTCATCACAGGTACTCAGGGTTAACCTGCTGCTCATTGGCATACCCTGAACTACATCAGTCTGATTGAATTAATCTTAACTGGGGAGGGCATCTGCACATCAGCAAACCAGCTGATCTCAAAGAGCCCTGAAAGAGCACACTCTTGTCCGCCAGCTGCAAGTACAAGGCATACAGTCTAGGCTTAATGCCCATCAGCCAGCTTCTGTACTCATATGATGGAAGTGAAACACAGGCAAGTACAAGTGAATGCAGAGAACCTTGTCTTCTCCTGAATTTTGAAAGCCAGAAACAAAGCCAGAAACTTTTTGAGTGAAAACTTCAGATCACAGAAGCACAGACTCTTCCTACCAGTAAAAAGTGACAGTAAACCTCTTCTATTCTCTACACAATTGCAGGGGAAAAAGCCAGAAGAAATCTTTTTTGAGAGGGCCTTTCCCCAGACACAGCACACATGCACAATGCAACCACGCTGAAGTGAGAACGAAGGCAGAGTCTGTACGATCCACATCAGCCATCTGGCCATCTTTCACAGCAAGATAACTGCTGCTGATAGGGGAAGGCGAGGGAAGGAGTGTGATGGACGGTGAAATGGTGAACGTATTAAATTTTACACAGACAAAGGGTATTCCAAGACCTGTAACTTTGAGGCTTGTCTTCAAACAAGTATGAAAACACTAACTCCACTCACTTTTTCTCCCATGCGGATTTCCAAACATACTAGTTTTGACTGGGATTCCAGGTGAGACATTGGCAAAATTTCATAGTCTGTCCAAGCCTAATGCAGGGCAGAGAGCAGAGGAGGAGTTTTATAATAATCATCTATTTATACGGATTTCCTGTGCTGTAAGCAGGCCTGGTTTCTCTCCTCTTTTCACTGCAATAACCACTCCCACCAAACCACTGGAGGTTCAGGACCTCAGAGCTGTAAGGCACAGGAACCTCAGTGTGTGTCATGCTGCAATGACACCACCAGACTCAGGAGAAAATCTGAGCCCGCACCTGCACAGCAAACATCTCACTCTCCTCGATGCCACATTTAATTTGCCCTTAACTATGGCTGCACACTTCGGGGCTTTGAGCTGGGGAATGAGAGACCCAGCTCTCCAGACAAAGAACAACAGAACGTGAGTCTTCGAGATGAGATGAATTTGACAGAAATCTGCCCAGCTGAGGTATGGAGCTCGATTCATACCCAAGCAGCAGGGATGTGCCAGTAACAGAAAAAGCAGTCAGACAGCTGAAGACATTTAATCAACTGTTGGAGAAAAATGGGGTAAAATCTGGGTACCTCTATTATAAGAGGTATCCAGGTAGTTTTGTAGCACATAGAGGTTTTGAACTTGACAATATTTGCATTCTTCTAACTGCATAGAAAGGGGGGGGGAGAGAGATTTGTTTAAAGCACAGGAATCCAACATATTTCTTGAGATTAGAACAGACAAATGAAATTCTAAAATCAAAGACTAGGGGATAAAGTTTACAAAACTACTGATAAGAACATCTGTCTTTTTGAATCCAAACTTGTTTTTTGATCTGGAAGTTTTGATCAAGCCCAACGTAACCAACCAGCTCCTGTTCTTAAACCATTTTAAGCCTATAGGTACACTTCAGTTCGCAGGTTACAACAAAATTTTCCTGCCTATAAAAACACAGTCTCCAAAGTTTTTGAAAAGCAGCAGTCCGATTGAAGTTTTTGTGTTAAAAGAAAACCCCTAATGGGTTTTATTTTTCAAGATGTACTTCTGGGGAGTGTTTGCCTTTCCTTATGTTCACCTTTGCAGAAGGGCAACTTGTTAGAGCCTATATAATATCTGCAGCAGTGCTGGATACAGAACACTAGACCAAAGATTTTAAGATTCCAAGTACTTTCCAAACCTAGTCATTCAAAACGTCTTAAAGCCCCCCAGGTAATTCACGTGACTAAGAAAAGCTATAACTGAACAAAGTTATCAGTGACTTTTGCTGCGGATAATGAAGTTGCGCAAGGAGAGCGCCTTTATGCCGCACGTTTTACATGCACACAGTGCCCTCTTCAGGTTAGCAACAGCACGTGTTCCTCAAAGTTCTGTCTCTAAACAACTTCTGAATTGATCCAAAAAACTTACCTCTAAAAAACCTTCTTCAACAAAGCATAAGATTGCAGTTCGGAAGTAAATTCGTGGCTAAGATGAGAAAGGCACCGCTTTCCCCTAGGGTTCTTTACAACATTTTATCTTCTCTGAATCAAGTGTTGCAAAGCTGACATCGAGCTGAGACTTCTTTTCTAATCAGGCTGCCAAAACCTTTCCATGAGAATTCCAAGGATGATCTCACTCTACATCGCCTCTGCTTTGCAAAGAGCCTCATTGAAGCTATCAGGTGTTTGCAGTATTAGAGACTGAAGGTCTGAGCCACTGGGAGGGAGTATACAAACCAGCATAGCAGGAGAAAACCTGCCATTTGGATGCTTCATACAAACACCATTTACTGCCATGGCCAGGAGCTATAGATACACACCTGAGATGAAGGGAGGAGCAATTCTGGCAGCATTGCATAGGAGTGGCCAGTGACAACAGGTAATAGCACCTGACTGGGCATGCAGAACAGCCCGCAGGCTGCATCTGTAGTCCCTGCTGAGCCACATCCTTGCCCATCTCAGGAGCTAGGTTACCCAGAAGCTTTCACACAGCCCAAATGCTGAGTCTTGTCATACAGTCCAGTATGGGAGCCACAAAAACTCTTCAGAAGCCATGAGTTCCCAGCCCAAGGTGATACAGATATTACAAAAATTGTTTGTAGAGGCTTAAATTCCCAATCAGACTGCATCACAGAAGATAAAACAGCTCAAAGACAACTATACTGAACTGGCACACCTGAGGAGAGTACACAGACAAGTTCATTTTAGAAATTGCTAATGATGCTAGCTTTTGCTGGGGAGCTACTGAGATATCATGGACAGGAGATCACACATACAATTTATTTTCAACTAGCTTTACAAACCAGAGAAAAGGAAGGAAGAAGATTTTGTCCAAGGTGGTTTCTGGAAACCTTCATTTCCATCCTGACTATTTCCCATCAGTTCTTATCGCTTTTGTCTGCAGGGACACATACACTATAAAATCTTTTTTTTTTTTTTTAATAAAAAAAGTTTTTCCTCCACCTGCATTCCAAAGCACTACTTTCAGAAACAGGTAATTGCAGTATTTATTCAAATGCCTTCATGCCAGAAGAGATTGGCTTCTGCAATGGAGGGACTCATGATTTCCATGTTCTATCCTTGAGCTATCTGGAACTTACCACAGTGACTGCTAGGCATGATAAAAGTAGGCAATGAAATGGGAGACAGGACCCAGCAGTCTTCAGAGGACAGATGTGCTGCATGGGAAAACAAAAACATAATTAGAGGCCAAGAGTGCTGGGTGGATGCCCATCGCTGAGCCTGGGGTCTAGGAAGTCACTGCTCTTGACAGTAATGTTGCATCAACGAACAGCTGCCATTCTAACAAGCCAAGCTGGTACCATGCCTCTGACCTGCATGCCATAGATTGCAGAGTCCTGCATAAGGCAACTTGGGATCAGGCTAGACATGGGAGAGAAAGCTGAAGTGAAAGGAGGAAGGCATTATATTCCTGCTTTATAAATTTTTTATAGTATTTTATTCTTCTCATGCTGGACAGATGCTTCCCTAGCTTTCCCAAAAGAGCAAATGTAATGCTCAAAGAAAAGAGCTTTCTCCTGCTATGAGGATGATGGCTGTCCAAGGACAACGCGAATCCCAAATTCTCTCCTCTTTGCCCTCTTCCTCTGCATGGGATTTTTTTAATATGAAAAAGATGGAAATTGATTTCCTTAATGTCTGGGTCCACTTATGTACACAATCCCAAGGACCTGTTCTGGTGTTGGCAGTGACGTCCAACGGCCAGGTTTGAAGTGACTTGCAGCACTAACAAAACCCCAGTCCCTAGGCCAGCACACCTTACCAGAAAACTCACCTGGCCCACAGCCCAGTTCTGACTGCCCTCTTTTCCCAAAAGTCCCTTGAGAGCAGGCTGAAGGCAAAAGGCAGCAGCAGGCTGCTCCATGCCACAGTCTCTCCTGGGTTCCCAAGACTTCTTGCAGGATGGGGTACTTCCTGCACAGGACAAAGGAGCTGAGGGCCTCTCACCCCCAGCTGCTGAGGTGGGGGCGAGGCACTCACTGTCTTGCTGGAAAAGGTTTACTCAGTCTGTGTTTGAGGGGCCCTTGGGAAAGGCAGCAACTGTGAGCAAGCTGCATGGATTGTTCTATTTGCTGCTGCTCCCAGCTGCCTCTTTCCCTGGGCCACTCCAAGACAGACAGGGACCCAACCTCCTGCATATATGCTGAGCAAGCTGCAATGCTTCAGAGACAGCACTCATAATGCACACCTGCAGCAACTGTGGGCAATTTGCACACGCATCATGGCTGGAGGCTGCAAAAGGCCACAACACAAGGCCCTCTTGCAGTCAGTTGGGAATACTGGGCATTAGTTTTGACTTTACCTTCTTCCTTGAAGAGTCTGAATCTGTCACTATGCTTTATTTAAACAGAGCTTATTATACTCTCTTTGCAAAGAATGGCATAACACATGACCGACATGGAGCTGAAGGAAATAAACAACAAACCAAACACACTTCTTTCAGCTACTATTTCATGCTTTCCAGCAATGTACGTTCACCCTTAATTAGAAAACAGCAATGACACAAATACCTGCCGGTATTATGGCCAACCAGATTGGAGCGATCTTCCTGGTTCAAGATGAAACACAGCATCTCAGGCTGTTGAGTACCTGCAACTTCACCTGTGCATGAAATGACATAGAACGGAGCAGAACAGCCTTGGTTGCAGCTTCCTGAAAACAGAGGAAACCTTACACAGAAGTTACACATCTCTACCCGCTCCCAGCTGATTTAATCTGAAATTCCTGGGGACTGATCCTAGGGAAGGAAAATTAAATTCTAGGAACTCCATCCCAGGAAATCCCTTTGTGAAAGCTTTCACAATCATCCATCCCTGGATTCCTAAAGGGATAAATTTAAGCAGTGTTTCATATTTCAGTCCATGTGGCTAACTGGAAGCAGGTCTAGTCCCACCATTTCTGCTATTGGCAACGTTGTGGTTTAACCCGGCAGGCAGCTAACACCATGCAGCCCTTTGCTCACTCCACCCCCCCCAGCGGGATGGGGGAGATAATCAGGGAGGGGGAAAAAAAAAAAAAAAAGTAAAATTTGTTGGTTGAGATAAAGGCAGTTTAATAGGACAGAAAAGGAAGGGAAAAAAAATAATAGTACTACTAATAATAAAGAATATACAAAGCAAGTGATGCACAATGTAATTGCTCACCACCCGCCAACCAATGCCCAGCCAGTTCCTCAGCAGTGATTGCTGCGCCCCGGCCAACTCCCCCCAGTTTATATACTGAGCATGATGTCATATGGTATGGAATATCCCTTTGGCCAGTTTGCGTCAGCTGCCCTGGTTGTGTCCCCTCCCAGCTTCTTTCTGGCAGGGCATGAGAAGCTGAAAAGTCCTTGACTAGTGTAAGCACTGCTTAGCAACAACTAAAACATCAGTCTGTTATCAACATTATTCTCATACTAAGTCCAAAACACAGCACTATACCAGCTACTAGGAAGAAAATTAACTCTATCCCAGCCGAAACCAGGACAATCCTGCAAAAAATGTGCCTGAAATGGGCTGACACTGCAGCCAGAGGCAGCAGTGAATACTGACAACCTCACTTCGCAATTCTACTCCAAAATCCTGTAAAATTTTAAGTCAAGGTGCCACCATTGCATCCCTACATCTTAAAACCCCAGTCAGCCACTGTTCACACTTCAGTTCAGAATTATTAGTACAGTATGTTATATATAGTTATTGCATATTATATCTTATATTTACCAAAACACACTTTGTTTCTATGCCTCAGAGTCCTGATTTTCTGAGCAGGGACAAGATTGCTAGCAGGAGGGGAGAGTGTGCTTCAATCAGATACAGGTCTCATGGGGTACACAAGTTGTTAAGCCAACCAGAAGGAGGGGGAGAGGAGGGACAGGAGTGAAGAAACACATGCATGACCACCACGGCTTTTAGGAACAAAATTTATTCCAATTTCAAACAGAGAATTTATTTCAGGAGAAAGATATGAAAATCAATTCCCATCAGATATTTCTGTAATAAGGGTTGTTGCCCAGCAGTCAGAGTGGGATCATTCCAAGAAACAATCACACTCCTGGACTGGAATGAGACAGTTTGGAGCCTGAATAGATCCTGACACTGGGCATCTTATTCAGAAACTCCTTTACCCTACCCTCTTCCCTCCCCCCACCCCAACACGCACAACAATACATGCATTGCAAATGACAAGGTTTAAAAACAGCATTTTATATAGTATCTTTTTAAATAGGATAATGTTTAAATTGTCTTAGATCAGGATCCTATAATATACAAGTATAACCAAATAATTTCCACCACATTGGCACTTGTAAAGAGTCTCTGGCACTACTAAAGAAGGGGCATTGGCACAAACCATACTCTTATAAAACTGGGTGCTGCATAACACACTTTATCTCTGCTGGACTCTAACAGCCTGGGCTCTGTACAGTACAATACAATGGTCAGCACACTCTGGAAGTATTTTTTTTTTTAAACCAATAAAACACATGAAGAAAAACCATAGTTGAACGCAAGGCCAACATTGCTAGGAAGCAACAACAAGAGACCAAAGAATCCAACTCTGGGAGAAGGGGAGACAGGCAGAAAGGGCAGGAGCTATTTGACACGCTGAAGCAGTAAGGGGCTGTTGCTCACCAGGTAGCCAATCTACACAGAATGGTGCAAAGAAATGGGATGGTCCTCTCCTCACTGACTTCAAGTTTCAAACTGGTTCAAAGTATGTTGGTTTCTTCAGCAGAACAAAGATAAAAAGTGCACAAGGAGCAAAGGTTAACCAAGAGACCACTTCCTCAGACTCAAGATTCTAGATTCTCTACAAGAACCCAATTCTACCTCTTTTCTTACGGTCAATCTGTTATCTCAACCTGCAGAAAGTTCTGACTGGCCTCACTTTCAGAAAAGATGATATAGGCAAATTTGGTTTAAGGTTTGGCACTTTTGCTAGGGCAGGCATTTGCCAAATGGCCAGCCAACAGAGACATGAACCAGTTCTGCAGGAATGCTTCACTGGCCAAGCTGGAGGCATACAAACTACTGCTTGCTAAGAAAAGCATGTGCTAACACTGGTATCTTCTCACATATAATATAGTCCACAGACAACTCCAGATCACGTGTACAAGTCTGACCCATTCCTCCCCTAATTCAGAATGAGGTTTTGGGAACCCAAGAGACAGCCATCGCGTAACGTTCTCCCCTTCCCTTTGCAATAATCATCACACCAAGCCAGTTATCAGGCCAACAGTTACACCAAGCAGTTGCTAAGTAAGGTACAGCACATGCCTAAATCCTTGTGCCCATAGCCTCCCACAATTCCCCACAACGATGCAGATTCACTCTGCAAGAGACAGAAACCAAGATCCCTCCTCCTGTGCCAGGGCAGCAGCTCTTAAAGGGGAGGATACAAAACAAAAAAAAGTTTCTGATTCAAGTGGAAGTACCACCATCATTCACCTTGGAAAGAAAACTTCCGGGAAGTTATTTCCAAGAACCTGTATATCTCAGTGCCAGGTTCGTTGCTGGCAATAGTTGTAGTGTGAACCATTTACAAGAGGATCACAGAAGCAGAAGAGGCTGGTGCTGCCATCTGCTTCAGATGAACAGCACTTACAATACATGAAGATGATTATAAATTCCTCTTTATAGGACAGTTTCTACAAAATGGATCATTTTGGCATAAAGACAAAAAAAGCAGTAAAATTGATGCAAAGCTGTCTGACATATGGGAATCCCTCTCATTCCTCCCAAGTGTTAAATGCAGTCCAGAGCATGGCTAGTCTACAGAGATGCCGTGATTCCCTCAGCATCACCACTCAGCCAGACTGGCTCTTCAACTGTTGGTCCCATGGCTACTGTTCCAACTTAAGCTTTCTAATCACTCTTAGCAGAGCTTGCTTTTTTCTGTAGTGCTCTGAGACATACAGAGGCTTCCCTCAGCTATTCTGCAAAACGAGAGGGACCTATAAACAGAATTACTCAAAATTATGTCCCTCCATATTTTAGTGTTCTAGATCAAAGCATCTTAAGCATCTCAGACAGTTAAGATTTACTCTTACATGTTGTGCAAAACACTGATGTAGTGCTCTGTCTACAAAAGAGACAAAATACCAACAGCCCCCTTCAACAGTGCAGCTCATTTAGTCTTTATCCACTGGCAGCCTGCTAGCCTTCGAGGGGGCAATCTGGTTGATCCAGAGGATTTGGACCCAATGCTACTTGTTGGAATTGAAACAGAAGCATTAGTGATGGCTAAACGACACACGTCCTGGGGGGGGGGTGTCAGATTTCCCTGTTTCCTACTCACTCCTTGCCTTGCCACTGCAGTTATCTTCCAGGCCTGCAACAGGTCTTCAGCACATTTGTTCACTTGCCTCAGATCCTGGAAAAAACTCTCTAATGTGCAAAGGCTTCACATCCTTCTGCTTAGTGGAGTTTCATTTGGCATCTAGAATCCAGAACTACTTCCACTCTACCTTCCACCTGCACCAGCAAACCCTGCTGTCTCTGCTTCTACTCTCCTGCTAAACAAAAGTGCAACCACAGCAGGGCTTTCTGGATTCCATAGCAGCTGCGTGCTCCAGCCATAACTACTGTAAGTTGATTATCACATGCACCCTGGAGCAAGTATGTGTGCAAGTCTTCCAAAGAGGATCCATACTCCTCTAAACAGGAACACAGCAGCATGTGCCTCAGGGGAATGCATAAACGGGAGAGAGAGAATTGCCACTCCCTCCAAGAGCTATCCTCAATCTTTTCAAGTAAGAATCCTACCTACGTCCCAAAGTTTGTCACCCACCAACTCTGGTCCTTTCTAAAAATCTGCAAGCTGGACAGGACCGAGGAATTCTTACAAAGTCATTCAACACACTGGCACAAAATGCAATAAACAAGGCTTGTTTGCTACTAGCAGCAAGAAAAGAATTAGAGGGTGGCATGAGACTGAGATTTTCAATCCAGCCAAAGTCTGGTGTTTAAATGCCACAATTACTCAGTGTGCTTTTGATATTTGCTGCATAGAGAAGTTGCTCATTTGATGTCATATACTCTACTCAACAAAACGTAGTTTCTCTCTGCAAATTGAGCCTTGTGCACGCACATGCGCTTGTGGTGTGTGGGGGGATGTGTGTATATGTGTGTGTGGAAAAAAATAGAAACAAAATAAAATAAAAAAGAACAATTACAGTCAGGCACTTCCCCAGGCTCAGCAGCTATTGCTCCAAGAGCTTCCATCATTTGTAGTCCATGAACAAAATACAGCAACACGTAGCAAACTATGTATAGAACATCAATAATTTAAAAAAAAAAAAAATCACAGTCTCCATACTTTTTATAATTGATAAGAAAAAATAACTCAGAACTAGAACGTATAAAGAATGGAAAAGTGATGGCTTTTTTTTTTGTTTTGCCTTTTTCTTTTTTTGCACAATAGTTGGAGAGCAATCGCTCCTCCCCAACATTTCATCACAGTGAACCATGGAGCGTGTCCTGGGGAAGGGAAGGGAAAGAAGGGAGGGGTGGGGGGCACGGGGAAGCAAGCAGGATTAGCAAATTACACCAGAGGCACCCTATAGCACAAGGCAAAGGGACCAGTAGCATTCTGCACTCCCACAGTCCAGTGAATTCACAATCTCGGCTGGAAAGTTAGTTTTTTATATATATACCATGGGAATGAAAAGGGGAAAAAAATAGCTAAGCAACAAAGGAAAGCTCAAGATGAGACTGCCTTAGCTGTTTGGCAAAAAATTAAGAAGTAAGCAAGGTGCTGAAGAAATGAGGCATATCCCCGTTAACTGTGAAATAAAAGCAATTTGTTAAAAATATGAAATCAGCTACTCTGTGGACAGAGACATGAGACTCCAGGATAACACTGAGCACTTGCCACTCCACAGATCAGACAATTTGCAATCATTACATCATCAAAAATTAAAACTTTTTTCCTGTCATATTTAAAATTTCTTTTTTTGTCTTTTCTTCACAATGAAGCCTCTCAAGGGGCCAAGAGCAGAGCGGGTCAAACCAGGTTGTACTCCTTCAGGTTGAGCTGTAGGATGGTGTCCTTGACAGCTGCAAAGACGAAACGGATGTTTTCTGTGTCTGTGGCACATGTGAAGTGAGAATAGATGATTTTATCGCTGTCTGGATTTAAATCCACAAACATCTTGAGAATGAACTCACGGGCTGCCTGTGCATCCCTCTGTGGGCCTGCAGCAAACAAAGAAACCAGTTAATGGATTTATGCTAAGTGCATCCCCCGGTTTGATCCATCAGAATAATTGCTAGCACACTTTTTCTTATGGGTTACAGAGCTATAAAGAAGAAATTAAGATCTTTTATTGCATAAAGGTCCCAGGAGCTGAAGTGTCTTATGCTTTTCAGTTATCTAACCAAAACCTACAAAAGGCATTTTTCCAATGCTGAGAGTTTTGACAGACACCAAGGCATCATTTCAGACCGTGCTTTGAAATACAGCATTTGGTATAACCCTGTATGTGCTGCATTCGCTAGATAACAGTGACAGATGCTGGATATACGTAACACAACGCTGTCCTCTGGAGATGGGATGTATATTTCTTTCTAATATATAGATGGATCTTATGCACTGAAGGACACAAGCGTATGCTTTGCAAACAAGGGTCATCTTCAGCCAACACTGCAGTCTGTCCTAACTGGCTGGTCAACTCACAGGAGCTAAAAACTGGAATTTTTGCCAGTATTTACTTCATATTGCTGACAACTCCTCAGAAAAAAGTCACCTACTGATATTTCTTTCACAGTACTGGTGTTGTCACATTCCCCATGGCAAGGACCATCTCAAGAGGTGGTCTGATGGGCTACCTCCCACTCACAAGCCATGCAGCATCCCTGGAGGAGCTACAGTAAGTACTTATATGAAAAAAATGAAAGTATATGACACTTCCTGATGTTGAGATCTTGCCTCCAGCTGTTAAGTTATATTAGAAGTATGCACTATTTGACCAATAAGCTCAGCAGCCATTCCCAGATTGCTGTAAAAACGTGATGTTTTCCACCACTGACAATTTCAGAGTGCTTGTGCTTTCAGACAGCAGGGGGCATGAAACTCCAGAAGTGGGAGGACAATACGGAGCAATTTCATTAATCGTTTAAAAGAAAGCTGTTTGCAAAATGGCAATATTTCCTTTACCTTGTTTTTTTAAAGCACATAATGACAGAGTTAATACATGAGAGCATGGCAAGAAGTGTGTTGCCTGAACTCATTCTCCACTACTTTTATTTATTTTCAGCCCTGTACAGATGTGTTACCAGCCAACTTTAAACGCACCCAACTGAAGAGCTTGAAATGTTATCTTGGCTAAGGAATTTTGTTTCAGATGGGAATTTCTGTTTCACATAGATATTATTTTTCCACAACTGCAGATGGCACACTAATAAGAATTTCATGCTACCTGAGATTTTTCAGCACCATTATTTGAATGACTTGGGCATTTGACCAGTCAGTTTCTCAAAACAAGGACTCAAGTCACCTCTTGACTAGAAATATACCAGCGAATTGCCACATGTTTATGAAACAGGTTATATGCACAAGCATACAGGTAGGAAAGATAGACTTCTATTATTTAATACTCTGAAGTGCGGCGGGGGGGGGGGGCAGGTAATTCTTCATCTAGGAGAGGTTCATTATTTGCTCATTCGATCAGATTCCAGTTATCTACATATGATTAAGACATTTTTGTGACATTTTCTCATTGTTGTAGGTATTCCTTCTCAAATTAATAAGTTTTCCCCATCTCTAGATCTGAGTTGTCTTTAAAAAACAAAAAAAAATTCTAACCAAACCACCTCTACCCTTTCTTCTAGATATAGGGTGTTCCTCCTTAAAAACCACTCACCATCAAACTCTGGGAAATAGTCAACAAGGTGAGAATATAGGATCTTGTCTTCCAACAGATCTTTCTTGTTGAGAAAGAGGATAACAGAAGAGTTTTGGAACCATGGATAAGTGATAATGGTTCGAAAGAGAGCCTTACTCTCTTCCATTCGGTTCTGAAATAAGAAAAAGAAAGCCTTGTTTTCACAAATGAGCACTAAGATGCCTTTCTGCTACCTCCACACGTACTCATATCTGTATCGATCCAGCATCTCAGATACTGAACACAGAATACTTTGGCCCCAAGTAGGTTCTGGCTCAAGTTGCGCCAGTAAAAGGAAAGGAAATGCAAAATCTGATCGACTCAAGCTTCATTAAATCGGCAAGCCATTCATATCAAAAGGCTTAAAAGTAATTTTATGCTTTGACAGACACGTGAGAGGACTGGCCACGATACTCTGTGAACATGTTTTGTCTAATAGAAAAGGAATAACTGCTGTTACCTAATGGCATTTTTTTAATCTGTTAGCAAGTGCAAAAATTTGGTATTGCACCTTCAAAGAGACCAGTCACCATCTAACAAGACAGCAGTCACAGCACAAAGTAATTCAGTGCGAAAAAGAGGAATGGGTGATTTTTAAGAGCATGCCGTCACATTGCACGGTACCTTCCAAGGCACACAGATCTCGGCAATTTCAGAGTACTTCAGTATTACTTGAGAAGTGCAGATGATCTGAATGCACTGTGCATTTTCCATTCTCAGGGACATCATGACCCATTGAGGCTCATGTTCCCTTTGGAACAGGAAGAACTGAAGGCCAAAACCAACAATACTTGCAATCCAACTTGGCACCAAACACATTGGTACCAACCTCAAGAAACCAGAAAGACATTCCTCCTTTCCTTCCACCCTCCTGCAGCATTCCCATTCTTTGGCTTACCTCGTTATCAGATTCCACCAGAACTTGGTCATATTCACTAAGTGCTACTAAAAACATGATGGAAGTCACATTTTCAAAGCAATGGATCCACTTCCTTCGTTCTGATCTTTGACCACCAACATCCACCATTCTAAGAAAGAGAAATACATACAGTATCACAGAAGTAGCTGCAGTTCTCTATCCGAATGCAAAGGACCAGCATATGATGAGAAAGAATGCGGCTCTTTACCATTCGAGTTAACCTGGCATGGGAATGTAATAATATGTGCTTGCTAACAAAACCATCAAGTTTACAAAATATCCTGTTCCAGACATATATCAAACTGAAGAGATGGCCTTAGGCGAGTGGTATCAAATTCAAATCCCAAATTATCAGCATTACCATTTTTAGTTGCATTCTGATCTGGTTTGCCAGGTAGCAGTCCTAAGTCTGAAAAGACAAGTCCTTCAACACTCTGCTCTGTCAAATGAGCAAACTATTTAATTAGAGCATCTGCTTGCCTCAAAACTTCTCTCACAGAGAGCTTTCTTTAGTTATTAAACTTTTCTTAGAATGTGCTGTTTAACAGTTACACACTTGAGCTCCTCAGTTTTAAGTCCCACCTGTATAGTACGCTAAAATTATTTTGTCACTCACCTAAAGAGCAACACACATGGTCCACCTTTGCTAAAACCCTATACCTATTTCATAGGTCAGCAAACCTGAACAGGGAGAGTAACTTTCTGTATAACTGTAACTGAATGGTTTAAGAGAGAGGATGTAGGCTTCTTCATTTCTCTCTTGTAACATCAACACTGTGGTAGAGAAGGGCAGGGAGCATGTAAGTACCAGAGAGCTAGTGAGAAAATTGCTTTGCAATAGACAGGCATGTCATTGTGCCCTTTATGCCATGCTCGATTGCTGGCCTAAGCCTCCAAATACCATCTGTTGCTGCAGCAGCACAGGCAGCAAGTCTTGGTGTCATCCTGAGAGCACAAGGCAGGCACAGAAAACCATATCTGAAGACAGATATTAGGTATCACATACAAGGAAATATTTCTGCACAAAGGTGGTCTCTTTTTGAAGGAGAAATAAATCGTCAAAGTTGCTTGAGCTAAGCATTCTTAAAGGGAAATACATTTCAAGTCAAGCACTGCCCAGAACAAGCTTTCCCTTCCTCCCCTTGGTGGCTTAAACTACCCACAGGTTCACTCGGCTGCCTCACAAGCCCCACTTCAGCCTCAGATGCCAGCAATGCAGTCCTTCCCAGGAAGAACACCAATTCCTGTGAGATGGTTAGCTGGGCTTTAAGTGTCACTGATTCAAAAGCGTGTTCTGTTTTGTGACAGTCAATCCTTCAGCTTGAGTCAGAATAAAATGTTACACCATCCCCATTACTGGAGCACCTGTCAGCATATACTTCATAACATCACAGCACATACATCCACTCAAGCCTCTCAACTAAGCACCTGGACACTAAAGCAATCCAGAACTCATCCTTCCTGAAACCATATCACTCCTCTCTCAGTTCAGCTGTAACATGAATACACCTTCAGTACCTGAAGATAATATTCTCTAGGTCAAAGGGGTACTCTATGATACCGGTTGTAGGAACTCTAACCCGTAGCACATCTTGCTGAGTTGGTAGATATCCTGGGGTAGCAATACGATCCACATCGCTAAGATAGCTACAAGAAGCACAATGGAAAAAAAAAAAAAAAAAACAAACTACTTTAAGTTGCAGCACATAAATATACAGATTTAAACATTGCTACGTTTAGTCTTTCCCTAGCATAACAAGAAAGTCAGAAGTCACCTGAACCATTTAAAATGTGATGTGGAAAAATAACAGAATACATATTTGGGGAACAGTAATTCACCAGCCATCCCCTTTGGAAGATAAACAGATACATTAAGAACAACTTTATCAATTCTGTATTGGAGTGTGGAAGACAATCTTTACTACGGAGAAAGTTTAAGTACAGTGGATGCTTATGTTTCAGAATCAAGTCTCATCTGAGGTTTTCTATTTATAAACAAACCTATGTCACCAGACTTAGATTTTGTTAATAATAAATCTATTAAGTTACACATCCATGTACACCTGTAGGCCAAAGGACAAACCTGAAGAGAAAGAGCAACACTTCTGCTGGCTAAGAGCCAGGACCAACACAGATGGCATAAGGTAGAGATTCTAGCCTCAGGTATATCCAGAAGCAGATGTGTGAACAACTGTCTATCATCCACCAGAACACCTCATACCCTCATGAAAAGTAGCAAATGGTAAGGAATTTCCAGATCTAAATCCATCCCCAAATAAACATAGCTTCCCCCATCTCCAGCAAAGCTCTTTGCCTTTCTGGAGCCAGATTCAAACAAGTTACCAGTTACCTGCTCCCACTGCTCTTTCATCTTACCTTTTCCTAAGGATATTCTGGTTGATAGAGGCAGAGCACCTCTCTCATATACCTATGATTTTTATCCCAATACACGTGGCCAGCAGAGACTGTGCAGCTTGTCTAAACCACCAGCAAGACTCAGCCACCTCAATGAAAAAGATACTTTAAACAAACTATGTAGTGAAACCTACAGCAGTGTTCCTGTCCTTTGAAACAAATTCAAGACTTCAATTAAAAAGTTGGACAGGTATTATTTGTTAGACCATCACTACCATCTACCAGTGCATGCCAGTCATTATATACTTACTATTTAGCTGAGTCAGAAAGCTGATATTCTCTTCTCCTGTCATAACACTCTTGTATTCCAGGGTCGTTCCACAATGTTTTAATTGCACTTACATATGGCTGCTCAAATGTCATGACCTTTTCTACATCCACTTCCCGGATCAGCACTGCATTGGCCTGGAGGTTGAAAAGCAAAAATTAAAGAGAAAAAAAAAAAGGGGGGGGGGGGTAGGGGGGGAAGAGGGAGGGTCAGGAGCAGGGGGTACTGGTCACAGGCAGGCAAAAACCACAGTGGTTTTCAAGGCAGAGCATTCACTGTGAAGAACCACAGACTGCCCAACTTCTGAGGAGGCTAAACTGCAGCTGGATAACAAGTTGCTATCCCAGGTTTCTTACAAAAAAAAATTTAAACTACATTTTGAATAGCAATAGAGACATTGTTTCAGCTTACTTCAATCATGACCCCTTTTGAGAGAGAAGAAAATGCCCACCATACAATCTATAAGCAAAGGAAGGACTACAGTCATTACAACAGCCTGTGGCATCTGTGAGGTTATTATCCACACCAAGCTGCTTTCTGAAATCTTTGGTACACTTGCCACAGGAAGGGGCTTTTGCCTGTACCACCTATGCCAGGAAAAAAAAAAAAAAAAAAAAGCCAAGTAAAGATATTCAGACTCAAGAACTCCTGGTGCACCCTTCAGTCCCTATAAACAGTTAATTAAAATCATCTTCAAGTTTCTGTGTGACAGAACAGATAAAATACAATTTCACTTAAAAATATTAAGGTACTAAGCATTAAAGAAGCAAAACACACTAAAAAAAAAAAAAAATCTAATTTCCTGGCACACCCTCACCCTCCCCATCCTCCCCCAAAAAGCTAAAATAATTTAGACCAGATCTGGCTGAAAAATGTATTCCTGGACCCAAAACCAGTAAGCCAGGCTTCAGCTCAAATCACGTTTCTGCGGTTGAGACCAAACCCCTTCAAGAAAGGTTTGTACCTTTGGTCAGTACCTATCAGAAAAACTGACAGATTGCAGTAATAGTGATAACTACCAGTAGAGGTGTCTTTTGGGTCCAGCATGTATTTTGTCAGCTTCAAGTTCCAATGTGAATAGTAACTCATGCAAAGAAAAGCCCAACACATTTAACAATACTGAATCCTTGAAACGAGTAAAAAGAACACCTCTCCTACACCCTATATTGTATCCCAATCCCTTGCTCCCACCACTCACTATGCAGACCAGTGCACAAACCATCCTGAGAAAGTTGCTCTGTCCCTTAACACAACCATGTAAACGGAGTCAGATATGAGCAAAATGTCATAAAAAGCAGACCTTAAGCACAAAACATTTATGGGAAAGAGTTCAGGGAGGCTGAGATTGCAATGCAGAAGGACACAAACAAACAGGAACTTAGGAGTCAAACCCTAGAATCCCCATTGCCTAAAAACATACGCAAAAATTGCGAGAAACCTACCTTGTTCTGTTCGTATTTGTACAGAATCTTCAGGGTTTCCATGGCCCTGATCATAGACTGCATGGCAGTGAAGATGTTTTGGTACACCAGCTTGGTGAAGCCTTTTTTGTCCTCTTCAGAGTAGCCTGAGCCATGAATTATACGCATTTGCTTAATGAATGTGCTTTTTCCACTCTCCCCAGTGCCTACAGAATGAGAGAGACAGAGACACAGAGAGAGAGAGAGAGTTAGGAGCCATCACAAGCAAGGCTTGCTACAGAACAAAGTGAGGTAACATCAATCACATCATACCCCAAAGTTCCTATTACTATACCCAAGTATACACTACTTCCAGCCACTTTTTTAGCCACTTTCCAGAATATTAAAAGACAGTCTGGATGGTCCTGCTCATCCCCACTATGAACCTAACAGCATAGAAGACATCTTGTCCTTTACAGCAGCCTTCAAAAGCAGCTCTGGTACTTATTCCAAATCTCACATTACAGCCACTCCCACACGTTCTGCGTCAAAAGGCCCTTGTCCGTCACACCTGACCTATTCCCAGATACTCCAGCAAGATGCTACAATCACAGCACCAGCCAGAGAGGGTCCAGATGCACTCTCAAGTTGGTAAGTACTGCAAACTGAGATGACAGTGAGTGGGCCAGGAGAAGCCTATTTGCACAGTAAAGAGCGAATTTTCTTTCGCTGTGATTTGGCACAGAATGCTTTTTACCTTATAGACTATGTGTCTTTTCATAGCAAAGAACTGAACACAACAGAAAAATCAACCCTAAAGGAGAATGGAGCTCAAGAAACTGCTTGCTTATCCATCTGACATGAACAATACAGTCAGCACATCTGCCTAGTATCCTAAACTACTGTGCAAACACAATGTTTGCTCTTAAGGACTGAAATGATAATCATCATTGGGGCAAGATACCTCTAATACTGCTTGCAGCCTTTGGATATTATGGAGTTAAAAATAGCAACTGGCAGGGAGAACAGAGTAGGATGTTGCTCACAGCTGTCTGCACCCTGCCTTGATCCCCAACAGACAGCAGGCTGCTCAGCAAGGCTACAGGTTCCTTATCACACAGGTTTACTGCCCCAGAGAAGCTGGGTCTTAGAGTAGATGCGAGGGCAAGCCACGCTCGCAGCAATGCCAGCGCATTAAACAGTCCAGTCCTTTCAACGCCTGCTTCCTGCACAGTCAGTTGGGCAGGTCCTCCCACTCCTACATTTATGGCCCCAGAAAAGTGTCATTTAACATGTGAAGGCCAACAGATGATATAAAAGGACGGTGGGAACTTTCTAACACGGTAAGTATGAGGGAAAAACATCATCAGATAAAATACCCATGCCGTTACACAGCCTTGTTGAATTCACGATTCAACTGCTATTATGGAAAGTACCCAGCAACTTCCGTTCTATACATACACAGTACCTTTTGTGGAGGGGACATATGGGTCAAGTCTTGCATGTGATTAGCATATCTCCACACTTCATCCCACAAGCAACAGCCTAAGCGTATACCATTGATGCTTCTGCTGAGTACTTTTGTTCAGTCTTCTAAAATTTGCTACTGATATGCAGAATATATATATAAAAAAAAAAGACAGCTCTTTTTAGTACAGTGGCCCAGCTCACTTCACTATTGGGAGCAAAAACTAAAATGTGTCACGTAAGTGGCAAATCCTTTTGATCTCCAGTTACAAACAAGCATGCTGGCAGAGCCCTGGCTTTCACCACAGGAACCACCAGGTACTCACCTCACACTAGGGGATAGATATATTAAGACAGGATCTCATTCATCACAATACACAATTACTACTCACATGTAGATTCTCAATTACTCATGTTTATAGTGCCAGGCTAAGAGGCAAACAAAAAAAAAGCAGCAAGCACATAACTAGAAGCAGCATGTTTAAAATAAACAAACTCTCCCCATATCCAAGAACTGACAGAAATTATGTCGGCATAGTTAGAAATTAACATGATAAACACCATTAATATGCAGCAAACTATCTCCTTCTCAAACAGAAAGCTGCACCATAAATGGGGGGAAAAACTGGAAACTGAAATCTTTTGTGGTTTCTCTCACTGTGGTGAGAAATACTTCCTTGTCTCTTACCACAACGACCAAAACTGAGAAAAAAAAAAAGTGGTGCTTCAAAGCATTCCATTAATGAAAACACAAGAGAAACCTCAGCACCAGCCATTCACTTACTTCAGAACTTAAGAGTTCAAACACAGATTTTTCCTGTCACTCCATCATCACCTGTTTTTTGGTAAGGTTTTTTGTTTGTTTTTTTTGGTTTTGTTTTTAAAAGGTGCCTCTTGCTTTTATCTAGGCCATCAACAATACAGAACAGCACTACACCAGAACGTTATAAGCTCTGGTGGGTATGGTCTCCTACCGTTATAGGAGCACAATAACCTTTTTTTAATACGACAACGTTGAGACAAGGAGATAATCTGAATTCACCATTTCTTCTGTCAACACGTAAAACCAGCAGAGTTTACAATAAGTTACTAATGACCCCCAAGTACCTGACAGGCACTTGTAAATACATCATTCAGTCAACAGTATCCCATGCCTAATCACAAGTAATTTTTGTATAAAATATTCTCCCCCCCCCCCAATAAAAAGATGAATTACTACCTTATACCAGAGGGCAATGTCCAATACATTGAAATTAAATTTCTTATTACCAGATTCATCATTGATTAGCACTGTTATTCTTCAGCCCAATTTTCTGTTTTAGGCTTCAACAAACTAACCGTCACTAGATGTAGTGACAAGAAAAATCAACAGAGTTTGTACAAGCCAGAAACTCCCTCCACACATGCACTCTTTTCAACATTTTGAAGATTTGGGAAAGCCCTCTCGCTAATACGATCACTAATACTTGCAAACTTAACAATTCCACGTAACAGGAGCAAGACAGAAGAAATCCCTGCAAGCAGCAGTTACATCAAGGAGAGAGAACACACATTACCTGCCACAGCTTAAAGTGGGCAATGTGCTGTATCCAGTGAAAAGCATCCAGCAAACACATCCTAAAACTAGGAGTGTCGCTTATCCAATATTGACCACCTCACATAGATTTATTTTTTTTTAAATCTGATGTTGAATCTTACTTAACTGTATCTTTTAGAAAAGCAGAAAGGATTCTTGAGCAATTTTGAATTATTTCTAAAGTAAAATCTTTAGATCCAGTGATCCAAAATCTTTAGATCTTCTTAACCCAGATCTATCCTATAGTGCCAACCTATTTTGAAACAGCTGCTTCTGTGGGACTGCTTTAGGGAAGCATGAGAGCAAGAGACACATTCCCTAGTGTACAAGAAGCCTTACAGAAACTGACGCAGCATCTTCAAAGAGCATCAAGCCCTCGCTTTTACCTTTCACCTAAAGAACAGCACCATGTTAATTGTCAAGGATTCATGGTGAGAAGGAAAGCCCTGGCCTTCACTTAATAATTATCACTATGCGACAATGTCAGTATCGGAGACCTCCAAAGGACTGGGCAGACACGGCCTCATTTCACTTGTGTAAAGTTTTACATTTGTTTTCACAAGGATCATCCTAATTCTTCACTTGTACCTTAATGGCTTGCTGACTCACAAGAGACCCCAAGAGAATAAACTTAATCCCTCAGATCTGCTTCACATCTCAGCTTGAGATGATACAGTATTTAAGACACCAAGCAGGATACATACACAAGCAATGATAAATCACAGCACCCATGAAAACTGTAACTTAAGTTTAAATTTGAGGGCTACCTGGACACGAGCATCAAACTCACTGCTGAAGAAGGATGTAAATGCCTGAAATCTTAGCTGGCTGCTCTTGTAACTGATTACCCATCCCTATAAACCGTACTGAAATGGGAAATAGTTATCCATCTACACAACCACAGAACACTACTACGCTTCCATCTGAACACCTGCATCCTTATGCTGCACAGGTGATCTCTACCTCTTAAGGCAATGCTAAACACTATAGCCATTTCCTCATCAGACACAGAACTCATGCATTCTTACTGCTTCGTCTCCCTTCAGATTCGCTACACCAAGTTCCTAACCCCGCCGGCCCTCCCAAGACTGCACAAGGGGAACTGTGTGGCTTAGGAGCAGGAGGCCAATTCTTCCACAGATGCTCACTCAAGGCCCAGAAGTTCATTGACAGTAACGAAAAGCATCAACTCCATCAGTGAATTTTCATACGCTAATAAAGGCCAGCGCACTCTGGGAAGCGTTTCCTCGAGACAATTTTCACACGTGTGTGTGCGTGCCTGCATTTAGAACCAGTAATTTCAGCTTCATAGTTCCTGCTTATGTCAAAATCCATTTTAACAGAGAAGGCATCATAAAAAACAAACAAAGGGTAGCCAACGAGACGGCCAGCCCCGGCACCGACAGGAAGGCCGCCCCGAGCGCCAGGCACAGAGGCGGGATCGCCGGTGGCTCCCGCCGCTTCCCCACCACACCCGCTCCCTGCCACAGCCCGGGCGCGGCGGGGCCGCGCAGCCACCCGGACCTGTCAAGCCCCGCGGCAGCCGCGAGCCCGAGGCCGACCGGGCGGGCCAGGCCCCGCGGCGGGAGCGGCGGCCCCGCGGGCCGGGCCGGGCCCCGGCGCTCCTCACCCAGCAGCAGCAGCTTCAGCTCACGGCGGGCGTCGCGCTTGTCCCTCCGCAGCTGCTTCTCGATCTCGGCGTTGATGCGCTTCGACTCCTTCACCTCGTCGCTCAGGCAACAGGCCATCATGGACTCCAGAGTCATGGTCGCGCCGCGGCCGGGACGCCCCCGCCCACCCCCCACCCCCCCGGCACCGACCACCGTCCTCCGCACGGCCGGCAACCCGGCCCGGCCCGGCCCCGCGCCCGGCGCCCCCTTCCCTTCCCTCCCCACCCCACCCTCCCTCCCTCCGCGGCGCCGGCCCGGCCCGGCCCCGGCCTCGGCCCTGACTCCTGCGGCCGGGCCTAGCGCCGCCGCCGCCCCCCTCAGCGCGCTGCCCTCGCCCGGCTGCGCCGCCCGCCGCTCCCTCCTCACACAGCCCCGCCGAGCCAGCGACGAGCCGGCGCAACCCAACCCGCTGCCGCCGAAAACAAGTGCTGACTGACAGCCGCCGGCGCCAGTGGGAGAGCGCGGCGGGGCGGCGGCGGACCGGCGGGGCGGGACGCCGCGGCCAAGCGGAGCGCAAGTTTGGTTGGCCGGTCGGGGGGGAGGGCGCTCGGACGCGCGTTCCCAGAGCGGGGCGGAGCCGCCGGGCATTGTGGGACGCTGGCGGACCGGGGCGTCCATCGTGGGGCGGGCCGGGGCGGCGGGCCGAGGGCCTTGTGCCGACGGCCTTGTGCCGACAGAGCCCCGTCGCGGCCGAGCGCGGAGCTGGCGCCGCGCTGCCTTCCCGCTCGCCGCGGCCCGGTCCCGCCGGGACGTTAGGGCCGCGGTGGCCGCTAGGACGGCGGCGCAGGGCGGGCCCGCGACCCTGGGCGTTGCGGCACTTCCCGCACCTCTCGGGGCCCACCCGCCATCCGGAGGTGCCCTGCGCCGCCTCGGCGGAGCCAGTCAGGCCTGGCCCTGCTCGGGGGAGGGCCCACCTCAGCTGTAGGCCCCGCAGACCCAGCCAGCCCGGCCTCCCTCTGCCGCCCACGGCTGCGGCAGTCCTCGCTGCAGAGGAGAAAAAAAACCTGAGGCACAGAAGTGCCAGGCCAGCGCTCCCAGGCTCTGGCTGCTGCTGTCTCCCGACTGTGTCCCATCGGAGCTGAGCCAGACAGGGACAGAGTCCCTTGGCTGAGCTCTCTGGATGCCACCTCTGAGTCCTTCCTCGCTCTGCATCTCTCCAGACGGGTCTCAAAGCTGTCTTTAACCCAGTTTTCCCCATTGCTTCTTACTAGGTCCCTGTTGCCCTGTAACAGGTACCCCAACCAGCAGCCTGATGCATCCCATCCAAGCCACACCCACGTGTTCATCCCTTCCCTGCCAGTGGAGCTTTACCTTTTTGAGCAACCCTGCCATGCCCAGCAGGAACCTGCCCCCAGCAGAAGACCTGCCACCTGGACTCCCCCCACGCACACACCATGTGTGAGCTCCTGTGGCTGCACACCCATCACCCTGCCTTGCATGGCTACCTGGGACCCCCCCAGCTCCACTCTTCAGAGTCAGTTTCCCCATCACAGTTCATCCCCAAGCCCTCCAGAAGAGGGGTAGCAGCAACTGGAGGTGGGTGTGTCAAATCAGACCGACCGAGTTCCATCCCTGTATCCCAGTCACCCCAGGGCAGTTTTCCTTGGGTCAGGCATTACCCACAGAGCAGCGAGCACTGACAGGGACTGGGGGCCTGGTGTCAGGGTGCCCCGGCCAGCCACGTGCTCTCCCCATAGCACTCCATACAGAAGGAAAGATAGAACTCTGGAACTTCAGAAGACTCCCTTTTCTATGGCCAGATCACACAGCAGCAGATGCTGCCAAAATCCACATGCTGCAGCTCCCACCTTCCTTTCAGATGGATGCCAGGGCTCCAGCTGTTACAAGCTGTACTGGGATGGTTGTGTATCCTGATTCAGCAGGGCCCCCTCCGTTCCAGCCCTATGGAGTAAGTGCTTTAGTACATGCCTCTCATTTCAAATCTCTCCTCCCAGAAGGCGGGGAGTAGGCAAAGCAAGACCTCTGCATTTTCCATGAGGCAAGGTAAACAGATGCACACTTAACTCTCCAAACAAGTCTCTTCCCACCTTCCCCCTGCTTGTCTTGGTTTCTCTTGCTCCATCTGGTGTTGTTTCTTTGTCTCACTTTCAACCTCCCTACCCCCAGTTTACTCAGTCTCTTGTTCTTTTTGCAGGTGCTTCTGCTGGTGTTTTGGAGTCCTTACAGACACCAAGCTCCAACGCTGCCCATTCTGTCTGCTTGCAGTGTGTTCCCACACCTCCTGGGCTGGGCTCACTCACCTTTCCTAGTCTACTCTGCCTGGAGGACTGCATGTAACCAGTCTTTTTGAAGGTCCAAAAAAGAATGATAGAGCTGTTACATACCTGTCTTCCTCGTTACCTGCCTGGTTTGTGCCGTGGCTTGGCAGTCCCTACCTCATGGCAGTCTGGCTAGAGACAGAAACACGAGATATTCACAAACAACAGGTTCTGTTTTCTACTTAAATTCCACCTGCTCCTCTTATACCTATGCTATTCCTGTGAGCTCTTGGCCTCAATTAAAAGAACATTCTAACTTTTTTTTTCAGTGGTCTCTCCATAGTTTGGCCTTTCACAGCACCAATACTCACCTCCCATTCTTATGTTCTCTTGCTTTCTCTTCCAGATGCCCAACAGCTGAGAAAGGACAGTTACTCCCTCATTACTGATCTCTGGTGAAGAATGGGTAGTCATTCTGCTTTGGCAGCCAAAAATTATTCTAAAGACAGAGGTGCTCGGGACATCCAGTATCAAAGTCACAGTGGGCTGCTCAGTGTGACCTTCTGCCCTTTGGAACTCTACCTATGGATGATGCTTAAGGAGGCAGAAAGACTTAAGTTTCTATAACACCTGCAACACTGCTCTGACTTCAGGCAAGTCACTTAACCTCTTTGCATGTCCTCAGGCTGTGAGTGCAAGATAGATACTGTGTCTCAGGAGCATGCTAAAGAGTTATCTAGTTAGGATTGCTAGGCTGCTTTGAACCACAAGGTGCTATACACTAGAGGCTATTGTTTTGGTTACCTTCCTCTGAGCAGGGTCAAAATCTAAATGCCAGAACATCCCGAAGAAACTTTCACAGCTTGCCAAAAGAAAAGGAATAATAAAATTTGCATCCATCCTCTGGACCACTTGCTTGGTTCCTGCTGACAGACATCAGTTCTAATGAATCCTGATCAAACTATCGATTTAAGAATGACAGAACTGCTAGTCTCCAAGCAACAAGTCTGTCCACTCTTTCCCTTTCTGCCCTAAGGGAAAAATTTCAGTGCTCAGAGGGCTCACCTAGAAAACGGGAGACCTGGGATTTCCCTCAGCTTTGTCCCCAGTGTGCTGTGCAATTCCCTAAGCCCCAGTCTCCATTTCCCTGCCCCACCTGGGCTGCTATGTCTGTAGTCTCATATGTTCCTCTCCTTACCTTTCTCTCCCCTCACCCTTCCCTCTCTCTTCCCTCACAGCTTCTCGCAACTGCTGCTGTCAGCAGGTGTCACTGACTTCCAGGCATTCTCCCCAGTCCCCTACTGCTGCACGTTCTCCAATAGTATTTGCCCTGATCAGCAGTAGCTTGCCTAAGCAGGGGAGTTTCTGTCAATCTGTCTAGCCTCACCTCTATTTTCCAGCAGGCTGGCAAGGGGCAGGGGGGAATCCTTGCAGCTTTTGTGGCTTCCCAAGTTCTGCATGAAGGACTTAATGAGCAGCATTTCCCAGAAAGCTGATCCTGAACATGTCAGGCCACTTCGGAGCAGCCACTTTCACAGCCTACATTTGCAGCAGTTAAAATAAGCACAAAGACGACCCCCAGTCATTTATAGAGAGGAAGGTCCCAGCCCTTGTAAAGGGTGTTCAGTCACTGGGTCCATCAGGATGCAAGCACACCTTGCTAGGTAGCATTGCAGATACTTCAAAGTCCCATTCTCTTTCTCCATTCTGGCCCCATTTCTTAGGTGCTTTTGAGTTCCAGATGCTTGAGAGCAGAGGGGAGCAGGGACAGCCCAGCTGCATTTTGCTGCAGCTGCTTGATCAACAATTTAATTGAGAAAAATTTTCATTGCTTAAAAAAGCAGCTTGCAACCAGACAATAGGAACCGCTCCCATCTTAATGCAGGAACCAGGTGCTCTGAGCACAGGGTCCCCAGTTCAGCTGCACACATACACACAAGGATATTCTGGAAGCCAAGCACATGCCCCTTTCAGCACGTGCTTTGCTGAATCAGGACCCTGATTACAAAATAATCGCAAAGCAGAAGATGTAAGTTGAACAACCGTTTCCTTCAGCTGTTGGAAAGAACTAGTTACTGCAATTCACCTCTCAGATGAACTCTCAACAGCAGAGGTGGAGCAGGATTATAGATATCCCCCCCGCCGACTACTGGGGTGACGTTTTCTGTCAGCTGGCAGCGCCCTGGTGCCAGTCAACATTTTATAGCTTCTAGCTGCTGGAAAAACGCAGCATGCGGTTTCACTCCTCAGCGTCTCTCCAGGAACTGACAGTCCCACGGAGCTGAGCTAGAATCTCATTTCCCAGGTTAGGAGGTGTCCAGTCTGTGATGGCTACCCCTTCCCAAGAAGCAGGATGGGAGGGTGGATCACGAGCAGGCACTGGTAGCTGTCTCCTAGTAGTCTGAAGGAAAGGAGAACGGCTCAGAGTGCACAGCAAGATCAAAACAAAAGGGGGAACATCACCAGGGAGAAAAGGGGAGGAGGAGAAAGCAGAGAGCTGGTCTGCAAGAGATGAGAAAGCGAAAGCAAAGACAGCCGGAGCCTTACTGTCACAAAGTCTTTGCCAGGAGCAGCCCACCGGGCGCTTCCAGCCCTGCGGCAGAAACGCAGCAGCTGACGCAAGCGCCTGGTTTAAGCGTCAGACCTGAACGGGAGCCCCTTCTCCCCGGGCGTCCCCCAGAACGGGCCCCGACGACCTCTTCACTGCCGCGCCTCGCATCCCCCGCGGGGCCGGGGCCATCGCGCCGGGGCGGAGCGCAACGGTCCCGGGAGTCCCCAGGCCCCACGGCCGCGCCGGGGGGCGAAGGGCCGCGCCGGGGCCGCTCCCCCGGGCGGCGAGCGCGGCGGAGGGCGCCGCGGCCCCGGGCGGGCGGGCCCCGACCCGGCCCCCGACCCGGCCCCGCCTGCTGCCCGAGGCGCGGGGGCGCAGCCGGGGCGGGGCCGCGCTCGGCGGAGGGCAGCAGCGGAGCGGGGTGGCCGCCGCGCCCCGCCGGAGGAGCCGGCGCCGGGCTCCTGCCGCACAGGCCGCTTGCGAGCGCGCCAGGCCGCGCACCCATCGCCGCGGGACCCCGCAGCTCCAGCCGCAGAGTCAGCCTCTCGAACGCCGTTCATCCCCGAGCCCTCCAGAAGAGGGGTGGCAGCAACTGGAGGGGGGGTCAAATCAGACCGACCGAGCCCCATCCCTGTATCCCAGTCACCCCAGGGCAGTTTTCCTTGGGTCAGGCGTTACCCACAGAGCAGCGAGCACTGACAGGGACTGGGGACCCGGTGCCAGGGTGCCCTGGCCAGCCACGCGCTCTCCCCATAGCCCTCCATGCAGCACTCCAGAGCCCATACCCAGCTCACTCTTTCCACAGACCCACCTTCCAGCCAGCCAGAGTTTGATGAGCTGCCCCCAGCCCCGTGCTGCAGGTCTGAGAAGCAAAATACTTCCTGGATTGCACAGCAGAGCTTTGCTACCTGCTGGGCCCTGTGCTAGGATGTAAGGCTCTCGTTAAAGCTGGGTGGTGGGAGGAACAGGACAGGACACAACACTCTCCTCTTTGATCTAGGCTTCATGCTGTTCACCATTTTCCATTAAAAAAAAAAACACTTTAAAGCCCCTCCCAAGTGTTTCTGTAGCCTCACACCTGCTCCCCTCCTTTTTCATCCCTTTCAAGGTTTCCTGTCTACACCTGCAGCAGTAGTATTTCCCTCATGACATCTTGGGAAGGGGTGGCATCAATTGGACACTACCCTGAGCTCTCATCAGCACTAATGAGTGGTCAGGACCAGTGGGATCACTGAAGTAGTCTCTGGAACAGAGCAAAGAGAAGGGATTGCAGCAGCCCTGGGAGCATCCCTCATGCATGCAGCAGAGCAGTGCCACCAGCCAGGGAATGCAGGCAGCCAGGTCAGCCCCACAGGGCCAGGCAGACCAGCCACAAAACCGCGTGGTGAGGACTGTGCAGGGACTGTTGAATTCCTGGTGCATACAGGTGTTTAAGGAACAAAGCAAGGTGACACAACTCCTACCCAGGTGCTTGGGAGAACTCTTGAGCTATTTCTCATATGTGTGTTTTTAAAATGAGCTCACAATTAAGGGCCAGAGCACACTTTCCATCCAGCCTGGAGACCCACTGACCATAATCTGCAGGCTTAGGGGTGGTGGTGTCACCTACATCATTTCAGTTACTGGGTGGGATTATTTTTTTTTCCCCCAAACAAAACACATTCCCTCCCCAGCTGTGAACACTAGGCCTATGACCCCCATCCTGAGTTCCCCCCTTCTCACAGAGGTTTACCACTGCTCCTTGGAATTCCCCTCTCCTCTGCCTGCTTTTGCCATCCACCCTGACTCCTCTTTGGCCTGTCTGTCCTTCACCCCCATCCTTTGCCAGCACCCTGGGAGCTGCCCAAGTCCTTGAAAGAGCAACAGCAAGTTCCTGCTGTCGTGGGACAAGAGTTACTCCAGCATTCAGCCCTTCCCTTTGGGCAGACTGAAGCAGTATGATGTGCAACCTTGCTGTGTCAAACACTCTCCCTACTTAATCTGCGATGACATTCAAAGCACATGGAAAGGCAAGTGCATCCCTTCCTCCCCAAGCTCTCTGCCATCACTACCCTGAATGGAGACACAGGTTCCCCTGGGAGGGAGCTGCATGCCCAGTGCTTGCTCTGGGGCAGGCCACGACAGCAAGGCTGCATTAGAAAATGCCAGGGCCTTTGCATCATCTCTGCAATGCTGAGGACTTTCATGCATCGGTGGCACATTCTGGGTTCATGCCAGCAGAACTGGCACTCCTGAGAGCACAACCCAGGCACTGAGAGGGCTTTCTGATCTGAGGAGGACAGAGGCAGAGCCATTACAGAGAAGCAGGAGAAGTCAGGGGCCAACAGAAAATGAGGCATGTTTTCCAGCAGGGAAGAGGATAGGGTCACTGGGACCTGCAGCCAGGGGGTAGTCCAGCAGTGCCTACCAAGAGCCGAGGACAAAAATGGGTTGGTTCAGCCCATGCCAGACACCCACATGTGCCAGCAGGTCGCAGCTAGGCTTGTCTCACAGCACCTGATCCTGAGCACACCCCTTTGCCCATGGCACCCTGCAGCCGCCTTACCTCAGTCTGGCCAGCACCACCTCCAGCCCTGGGCATGCATCCAGAGCCATCGGCCCCAGCACTCCGCAAGGAGCACAGAGCGCCCACTGCCAGCCTCGCCTCCCACAGGAGGGCACTAGCAAGCCACAGGCCCGCAGAGATGCTGACAGCCTGTCTCCAGCCAGCTCTACTGCTTTAACACCTCCTTCCCCTCCTGACCCTGGTGTTTCAGGCCAGGATCGGGCCCCTGACACTCTTTAACCCCCTCCTGGCCAGTGCATGGCCAGTAGTTCCCATCACATACCAGCACAGCTCTTCTAGTAAGGAAAAGGAAAGCGATGTATCGTTTGATAAATGAAAGTACCTTTATACCACTGTAATCATGACAGTAGTTGCATAAGCCGGGACTCCCCCCGCATCAGCTCCTTCATCTCCTTCCCTGTGCTGCAGGTCCCAGTCTGTAAATGCTGCCCAGGAGGCCACAAGAGGTACTTAATAAGTACCTGCAAGGTGCATAAGGTCTCTTCCTAAAGCCTGAGCATGCCAGGTGTTATTACTGCAGAGCAGGTGTCAAATGTTTCAGCCTCCCCCAAAATTATTTTTATGAGCTCTTCAATTGCCTGTCACAGGAAGATGCCTCAAGGAGACCTGAGTTCTCTGAAAAGAGGGGGAAAGGCACCCAGATCAAACACGCTGACAAATACAGCCTGTGACAGCAATTGCTGTATTACAGTTTTTTAAACCTTATGTTTCACATCTGGTTTGTCATGGCTGTTGTAGGTGGGCTCAGTGCACGGTAAATCAGGATAACAAACCTACATTTACCATGATCCTTTCATCCCCTAGGATACCAAAGCACACCATTTAATTGCACTCAACCTGCACATAGATTTCATAAATAAAGGAATGATGAATTAGCACAGCTGCTGCAGCATTCACGCAAGTTACTAAGACACAATCTCCTTGTGCAATCAATCCAGCCTCACGCTTTAGTGTTTTGTCATAAATTGAGGTCAGGAAGAAATGTTCTCCGTACCTGGAATGCAGCGCTGCTAAACTAGCTGAGTACAGGGAGACACTTAAGGGTGTAGTAATCTGTCTTCCCTGTGCAAATCTCAGAAATCATTGCAAATATTCATTTGATGGAGCTCCCATGCAGTAGATGAGCACTGATCCTGCACAGGAGCAGGAGGAATGTGATACAGGGGAGAGATTATCTGCCTCACATTAGGCAGGAGGAAAGCCTGGATGATCCCTTTGACCTTAAAATTGGTATCTTGTTACTCCCTTCGTCCAGCAAGGGAAACAGAGGAGAGAGGTAAGAGTCCTTGCCACGCTCATGACACACAGCGGGCCTGGTTTAGAAGCCCCTCCTTTGCCCATTCCAGTCTCTGCTGATCACTCCCTCAATCAGGTTCAGTCTGTATTTTGTATGCAGAGGGATTCAAATGCTGCTTCTGGAAACTAATCAGCCCATGAGCCTCCTCATGGTCAAAGGGTCAGTGGATTCCCCTGGACCTCCTGACCATGTTATAGCTTCAAACTTCCTGTTTATCTCCCACCAAATGCCTCAGAGACACCATCCAGAGCTAAGCCCTTCTCTGGAGCTTGATGCTGTCCCAGCTCTGGCCTGGGAGCAGGCAATTTCAGGCATCCTTGCCATGTGCTTCCTCATCATGCCTCAGCTGCAAAATCACTTTCCTGCTTCCTGCGAGGACTGAGAACTGTTTCTTGCACTTTGGCTGGTAAAAAGGATGATAATTACCCCTAATCAGTCTGCAGCAAAAACACAGGCCACAGCAGAAGCAGGGGGCAGCCACCATGAGGAATGGAACCCAATGTTTCCAAGTCACTGATAAAACAGGATCAAAGAGGGTGGAAATGTTTTACCAGCTGTAAAAAGCCTGCCTGGACCAAGGCTCTTCCTTGGAGAAAGGCCCTTTCTGCCCACAGGCCATCCTTGGCTGGGACCTGTGCACATCCATGGGGCAGTTTCTCATTTTTCTTCTTGGTATAGGTGGGGAATTTGGCATGAGGTTCATTTTTGCCTCTGAGGGCAAGCAATAAGTTTCCCCAGGAAAAGAGCATAGTAATGTGGAGATACGGTCTGCTGCCCTGCATGGGAGCTGAGCTGCCAGGGCTCTGTTGTGTCCTGTCATGAGCACCTGGGTGTCCCAGGGGACAGAGCAGTCAGGGCTGGGCAGTGATGGGGGAGAGGGATAGCACTGCAGAATGGCATCTGACAGGTGCACTGCCAAGGCCATGTTCGCGGGGTGGGCAGTGCCACACTGCTGGCTGCTGTAGGTCTTCCTCACCTCCCCGCAAGCCTGCGCTGCCCAGGACCCCAGCCCCAGGTCACTGCCATTTAAATCGGGGGAAGAGAGCGCTGGGCAGCACATTGGCTGGGCTGGGCAGCATGGGGATGTGTGGCAGATGAGCACCTTCAGGACCAGGCGAGGAGACATCAGCAGGTCACCCCAGGCTGTCCCAGTGCCATGTGCTGGGCAGCCTCTGCGGCAGCACAGGTACTGCCAGGGCACTGAGAGAGTAGCACAAGCTTTCTGCCAGCTCCCGAGGTTATCAGCTGCTCCTTGGAGTTCAAGACAAAGAATGATCACAAAAGCCACCACAGCCAGTGCAGGGCCCCAGCTTTGGTGGGGGAATCTCAGCAACAAGCAGTGAAATCTACCAAAGGATGCAGTGGACAGAGCAGCTGTTGCACCAGGACCCTGTGCTCGGTCCCAGCTGAGTGCAGGAACCTGCTGGTTTCCTCTTCTCAGCCAGGCAGACAGTGCTGCAGCAGGTACAGTGGGACCGACTGCAAGAAGCAGCCCAGCTTCGGGGTTCAGAGACAGCTCCAAATTATCAATTGAGTAAGGTGTCAGTAACTAAATCAGGAGCCTGCCTTGTGTTTGCTGTCCAAATGCCGCACCCTCATGTCAATTCCCAGGACAGTGTTTAAGTCAGCAGTTGTAGTGGAGGGGTTTTGCCTCTCTGGTCTGCCACCACACCTGGCAGAGCAGAGGAGGCTGTGGGTGACTGCAGAGGGTAGGATCAGATCCAGGGGTTAATACCTGTCCCTGACACAGGCCAGCAGCAGACATTTCAAGGAAGATGTGAGAAATACGACAATGGACAGGGGGGCGCATGCCAGGGGACACAGCTACACCCCCATGGGATGCAGCTACCTGACTCCAAGGCCACGGTACTGGTCACCACCAGTGTCGTAAGGACATTTCCTACCCAGGCAGTCGGCTGCCCGCCTGGATGTGGCAGGGCCCAAAGGCCCTGTGCCCAGCAGCCCAAGAGGTGGGCAAGATGGCTGCTGGCTGGCCATCCCGGACGGTGGCGTGAGGGATCCGTCCTCCGTGGGACATCCCCATGGCTCATTCCAGCCCTTCACTGCAGCAGGGAGATTTGTATGGCTGATAACGGTGGCAGCGGGGAGAGGTGGGAGGTGGTGAGGGAGAGGAGGAAACAGCCTGTGTGTGAAAGAGAGACCACAGAGACAGATTGCTTATAAATCAGTCCTGGGCCTGCCAAGCCCTTGCCAGGCATCTGGTAGATTGTGTTACGCTATCTGGAGAAAGTTTAATATAAAAAGCCAATAATCCCTGTGATAAGAGGGGTGATAAGGGACAGCATGGCCTTGAGTCCCACAGGAGATGGACTGGATATGGCAGGGAGCCGGGGCCCAGCGTCCAGCCCCCTCCCCCCGCCATCCCCGGCACCGTGACCTCCCTGGCACCTCTCGCCCCCCCAGGTGAAGCTGGTCAGCCAGGCAGGGAGCCAGGGCCCTGGCCCAGCCACGGCAGATGGGTGGTGAAGGGGTGGGCCGTACCGTAGGAGTGAGCCGTACTGTAGGTGCTGCATGGACAGCCTGGTCCCCAGGCCCTCGGCTGTGAGATCTGCCTCCATGTGAGCCATGAGCACTGAGAGCAAACCAGGCAGCCAGCAGCGCTCCTCCCTGCAGGAGCCACAGGGCTGCAGAGGTGTCTGAGCGGCTGTATCACAGCGACTCCTGGGAGAGGGAAGGGGCAGGGGCAGGCGAGGGGCTGTCAGACAGCTCAGCAATGTGGGAGCCTGGTGCCAGGATGCCAGCCCCCTGCCAGCCTCTGCTCTGGCCCTTGGGCATGCTGCTGGAGTCCTGCAGGCCCCTGACGTCCCTGGGGGGCCTGACCTGAGTCACAGGCAATGAGTCTGTGTGTGGCCCATCACAGCAGTCTGTGGAGAGGGGAGAAAGCCACCTCTGCCCTGGGAGAGCAAGGCTGCATCATGAGATGTGTGGGAATGGCCCACAGGCAACCCACCCAAGGGATCCTGGCTGAAACATGCTCTGTGAAAATGCCTCCCTTGTCCCAAGCACCTCTCCTTGTGCCCCAAGATGTGCTAACCCTTCCCACATGCAGTCCCTGCTGACTGCCTGCAACAGCAAACTGCTGATTGTAGGGTGCAAGGAACCACAGAAAGAAACCTAAATGTAGTCCTGAGAGGTTGAAGCAAAACGCAGAATTAACCCCTGCAGCTTCAAAGCACTGGAAACCACGTGGTTCCACATTAAAGTCAGCAGGGAAACTTTGCACAAGGGTTCTGCTGCTGTGTGCAAGTCATCGAGGTCAGGCATGTACCCGGCAGAGCTGCCGGTGAGCAGAAGCATGCAGTTCCTCTGCCCAGCCCTGGCCAGAGCAAAGCTGCAGGGCTGGGCGCAGCAGGAGCTGGTCCCGCTGCCTTGCTGCCTGTGAAAATGGGCTGGAAAAACAGGGAGGGTGGAAGGGGAGAAGCCTGTGAGCACCAGCAGTGTGGCACGGGCTAATAGCCTGCAAGTTGCCGACCACTGTACCTTATAAAATGCCTCACAGATGTCTGAATATAGGGTGGCAGTGGGGGATGGCACTCTGCAAAGCCAAGCTTTACATCCTGGGGTGGGACTGGGATTTGTTAGCAGCTGGTGTATGGATGGCAGCTGAAGTTTAACGAGTTTGGTGGGTCTCAGTACTGTTTCTACCGGAAAGAGTCCACGGCATTCAAACCACAACTAAGAGAAGGAGGAGCCACTGGCTGAACCACGCCACCTCCAGCGAGGTCCTGTCCACACTGCGCTGAGGCATGCAGTGCCCAGGGCAGCCCAAATTTCTCAGACTCAATCCTGCAAAGCACTTGTGTATGGGGTCAGCTTTAGGTGTTGGAACTCAAGAGTCATCCTGAGGTGGGGGGGGGGGGGCAGAGGAAAAAACCTTCCTTGTCTCAGGGCCTGAATTGCTGCTGTGCCTTTTTTATTTCTTCCTCTTTAATTCCAGATAAAAGAGATGGTATTCTCAGGGTAAAGGCAGGATCTTAGAGCTTATATTTCCATTGCAATGACAGCATGACTTCCACCTTGTGTCCAGAGCTTCACAGAAGAAAGTGTCTGTACAGCCTCTCTCCCTGAACCAGTGCTGGAGTGGGATATAATATCTGAATAATTTACAAAGGCTCTTCATTAAACAGATTTATTTTTGGCAGCTTTGTTAGACTGCTCCTTTTAGGAACAAATAGGAAGTTGTTCTGGTCTGATTAGGACATCCCTGTACGAACCCTTCCTGCTGAGGCCAGGGACTGGGACAGCCTATTGCTCCATTAGCAATGCTAAATATAAACTCCCGGTCCCGGGTAACCAGGCTCCAGCATCAGTGGCCAGGCGACTTGGCGAGCGAGAATGTCCCTAGACACGCATGTCACGGGAAGTGGGAGCAATGGCAGGATCTTCCCTCCAGCCCCTGCGGGCAGGAGACCAGCATGGAGGCATGGGAGAGGTCCAGTCCTGCACCGGCTCTGAGCAGGAGACTGCTCCTGCTCTCCAGCCAGACAAGCCCACAGGCTTGGGCAAGCTCAGGATGTGGTGAAAGGCAAAGCTCAGCGTGGACACGGTGTGGTACAACCTGAGAGCACACGGCTGGGGGCAGACATGAGGCCAGCAGGCATGCCACGAGATCACCATGCGTACTACAGTGCCTTACAGTGATGCTAAAGGCAGGCATGGCACCTTCCTCCCTGGAAGGCTGATGCCAAGCAGGGTGCCACGGGAGAGGTGGAAGTGGCTCCTCCAGCCCCTGTGTCCTGGTTGCCCTGGCCTGGAGACCCCCTTGCCAGCCTCCCACACTAAGCCCAAGTGTCAGGCCCTCAACTAAGCTGTCAACATCAGAAGCCAAGTCCCTGGCTGCCCTCTGTGGCCCCTCCAAAGGGTGGTCAGGCTTCCCTAGGAGCAGACACACTCCCTGGAAACCCACCTGCAAGCTCAGCCCAACCCCGACCCAGTCCTGCTCCTGACAGAAGTGTTGGAGGCGGGGGGATCCACTTCAGCAGCAGCTTTCCAACATTGCTGTAAAACAGCCTCATAGCAGACAAATGTTGGTTCTTGGAGAGCTTCTACGCATGTGCTCAGAGCTCCCTTCCTGCACTGGAAAAACCCTCATTTCCTGAGCCAGGTCTGAGGTGGGCTGTGGGAATCCCCTCCTTTTTCTGGGGTGTGTTTAAGGCAGGCTCCTCCACACGCTGTTTTGCTGCCATGCCCGGGCCATGTTCACCCTGCTGACACATGCAGGCCCACTGCTTGGGCAAGGTTATAATTCCCCCTTCTTCAGATGCAGACACATTGCCCGGCTGGAGACAGGCCCATTAAAGAGTCATTTACTAGGCACAAGCGAGTTTGTGTTCCCCTGGATTGGGATTTGCCAAGATTATACCATAAATTAGTGTGTTTCCTGGAAGAAAGTAAGGAGATTAAAAAAAAGATAAAATGGAACATTTTGTAGCCAGCATAAAAGCCAATAAAGGACCATTTCAATTCCCGCTTGGAAGGGAGCAACTGCAAGTTGTTGCAAAGAGAGGGGAAGGCAGTGCAGGGCAGTGTGAGCAGGGCTCCTGTGCTTTCACCGTGACCAAGGGATGACTTGACATGCACGTTCCTGTTACCCCCCACTGCTGGGGAGCCCGGCTGGGGCCAAAGCTGCCAGCAAGCTGGCAGTGCAGCTGCCCAGCCATTCCCCCCATCACACGCCTCAGAGAGGCACCGCGAGCCCTTTCCGGAGGCCGGGGTCTGGGCTGGGGTGCTGTGTGGCAGAGACGTGGAGGCTGGGCGCAGCTGAGCTGAGGAAAGCTTCATACTGGCAGCCTGGGGCCTGGGAAGAGTGCCTCTGCCTCATCTTCTGGGACATTCAATCTACTCTTCTAATTATTATTGTTGTTTAAAGAAGTCCATCAACCACAGGAAGAGCCCGGTCCTCTTTCTATCAAGGACAAATGCTTCATGGCTTTGGCAGTACCATTGTTAGGAATACCTGTTGTTTCAGGTTGCTACGTGGCAACTTCGCTGCTTTATCTCAACTGGAAAAAATTTCATTCAAGTTAAAGAAGAAATTATAAAATCTAGATGAGCAATGAAGGGGTGAGCTAGAAAAGGAGAGCAGAGATGCTACCAGGCTTGGCAGGCAGACAGATATTCCTGAGTGTCTCACAAACGTGTGTGTACATAGCTGTGCTAAAAGGCAGCCACCACTGGGTGAAGACTGTACCTTTGGCCCCGGCTGCCCTCCTTGTCTTACCTGAGAGGACTGATAAGGCAAGACATCCACTCTGGAGGTCTCGTCTCAAAGTTTGTCCTGCTCTGCATCATGACCAACCCCTGCAATATTCTGGATGGGAAGATATTAACAGACACCAACTGCTCTGCAGGCACAGCATGCCAGATCATCCTTCAGCACCTCTAACATGGGCAAAGTCTGTAAAATGGGAGAAACAACCTGCCGTGTATTTAGGGGCCATCTCGTCTTATGTGCATGTACATCATGTTGCACAGGGCAGTTGACATTGTGGTTTAGGTCTTTAGCTGCTGCAGGAATACACATAATCTGTTCTTCCAAACTAGCAGCAAACGTGAGCCTCCTGACCCACACATATGCTCAAAGGGTGTTTTTTAACTAAAGGGAGTTAAACTAACTTCTTAGAACAACACAGGAGCCCTTCTGCAAATGAAGCCGGAGCAGTCTGAATGGTGCAAACCTTGCAGGCAGCAGCCATCCAAAAGGATCCCAAGCTCCAATGCTCCCCTTGGGATGAGCTGGCCCAGCCCAGAAGCTTCTCAGTGGCCACACGCACGGGATCACAGTGACAGACCTTGCACCAGCATTCCCACTGCAAAGTGCAGGAGAGAGCCCACAGCCCCTGATTTCGAACACGTGATTTGTACGGCATTTGCATGCTGCACATTTCTTCTGCACTTAACATAATCATCTCTATAATAGATACCTAATTCCTATAATGGAGTGGGGGCTATTACCTGCAAGGCCAGTCTGTTCTGTGCTGGGGGCCAAGGATGATACAGCTCTCAAACCAGGCACTGTGTATCTATCCGAATCATCACTTAGCTGACAGCCAAACCCTTCTGCATCCCATTGTCCCTTCCTTCCCTGACATGGCAGCAAGGTGACAAGCCTGGCATGGAACACAAGACATGCTCCAGACTTGCTCCAGTGTCTCCCACTGAAGGCAGAGCTCACCAGAGAGGCAGGCCTGAGCTTTGCAAGGAGACAGCGGTAACCTAGTCTGGTCTTCCGCACATACCAATTACAAACTGCATCTCACTACCCTTGTGCAAAGCCCAAGCTAGGGTGGCTCAGTTTCTCTACATGTAAAAAGGGGACTAGGATGCTGACCAGCTGCAGGGAGACTGTCTACCCTGTTTTCCAACCCTTATTCTGCAGGGACATAAAGCCTGCCTGCACTATTAATAATCCTTGGCATGAAGCTGTCACAGTTTTCACTAATATGGAGATGTTGAAGTGAAAAAGCTACTGCACAATATGCAGGAGGTGTCACGATAACTCAGCTGCTATATTGTTCTCTTTAAAAGTAAATACCCCAACAGCCCAGGCCGCATTGCTGGAGTCATGAGGCGTAGGGTTTTATTTTTAATCAGAAAATGTACTGATTTTTAAAGATAGTCACAGAGCAGCATCTGAAATTGATGAAAGCTCCCTGTGTGCTCACACACTCCAGCCGTGTTCCTGCCCGTTATTCTCAGGCTAGTTTCCAAGGACCTGATCCCACCTCAGCTCAGGCATATTTGTGTGTGTGGTCATCAAGAGGCCCCATGGCCACAAAGTCCTTCCAGCAATGAAGTCTGTGGCTGATTTCCCCACCTCTCTGCTCTCTGTGGGGATGCAATCAATCCCCCAGGACACAAACTGCAGAGTTTGCTCCTCAGGCAGCAGGTTTAAGACCAAAGTTTGCATGCAGAGCAGAATTTTCCATTGTTTGGACATGGGAGGTTTGTTTAGGGCCAGTTGCAGGTGAATTCCCTTGCCTTTGCCTTCCCTCCTGCTCAGAAAAGGCAGGGTTGAAATAAAGCAAAACAAACCCGCTGTGTAAACAAACCCTGTTCTCCTGCTTGGGGAAAGATGTGAAAATGAGCCGCATCTGATGGCGTTCTCTGCATTGCTGGCACAGTTCAGATCCTGCAGTGTCACATCAGGTTTAAGAACCTGTAAGAAACTGGAGTGGTGGCTTCATTAACAGCAGAACTTCCCTTTCCCTCCGACACCATGTAATAAAGATGCAACACCAGGAGCCACATGAATTAGCTTCACTGCGTTGGTCAAGGCTCTTCTAATCAAGAGAGCTGTGAAAGGCGAGAAGCCTCATCGCACAGCGAGACCCAGGACTGTCCAGAGCTCCCGTGACCTGGTGCCAGGGCCTGCAGGTACCGAGGTTTGCCCTACAAACCTCTGCCGGACTTCAGTCCCAGAGTTACCCCGGTCTAGGGTAAACCCAAGGCCTCTGCAAAGAGCTGCTGCGGTGGCTCAGCCAGATGCGCCTCGGACCCCGGGCCCCGCGGGGCAGCGCTCCACACCTCCGCTGGTGTTGAGCCTGGGGTCCTGCCTCGGCACCCGCAGCGAGGAGGGGCCCGGGGAAATGGGAGCGACATCCGACAGCCCGCAGCACCGGGAGGGTGTGGGGGGACAGGCAGCCCCGACAGGACCGCAGCGGCCAGGGCTCAGGGTGAGGGCGCGGATGGAGGCGCCGATGGGGGAAAGGCCCGGCCCGGCCCGGCCCGCCCCATCCCCGTGCCCTACAGCGCCCGACAGCGGGGCGGGGGAGCCGGGCGGCCGCGCAGGGCCTCGGCCCGGAGCGCCGGCCCCGACCCCGGGCCCCCGCTCGGCTCGCGCGGCCCGGCCGAGCCCCGCGCCGCCCGCCGCGGGCAGGGCCGCCCGCAGCCCCGGCCGGGCCGGTGCCCGCGGCCGCCGGCGCCGCGCGGCGGGGGCGGGGACCGGCGGGGGCGGGGGCGGCCATGGGCCCGCCCGACCCGGGGAGGCGGCGGCGGCAGGTGGTGCCGAGCAGCCGCAGGACGGAGCCGGAGCCGCAGCCGCCATTAGACAATAGGCGCTGGCGGCGGGGCGGCGGGAGCGGCGCGGGGCGAGCGGCGCGGCCGGGGCGGGGCGGCCGCGGGGCCGGGGCGGCCGGGCCCGGCGCGGACAAAGGCGGCGGCGCGGGGAGCTGCGGCGGGCGCGGGAGCGGGCGGCGGCACCGGCACCGGGCCGCTCCGTGCGGGGGCCGAGCCGCAGCCTGACATGATGTTTCCACAAAGCCGGCACTCGGTACGGCGCCGCCGGGCGCGGGAGCCCCGCACGGCCGGGGCCGGGGCGGTGGCGAGGCCGTGGGGCGGGGCCGGGCACCGGGGGGATGGCGGGGGCCGCGGGCCGGCCCGGCGAGGGGACCCCCCGTCCTCACTGTGGCGGCCCCAGCGGGGCCGAGGTGACCGAGCGCCTCCCGCCGCCGGCAGCGAGAGGGCGGGGGTCTCCCCGCCCCGCAGCCCCGGCCGGGCCCCGAGCCGGCGGAGCCTCCCGGGCTGGTGCCGAGGGGCGGCGGGGCCGGAGGCAACGCCGGGGAAGGGGCCCAGGCGCCGGCGGCCCCACGGGTGACCTTGGGCGCGTCCCGGGCCTGAACGCGCTGGCCCCCGGCGCCCTCCTGCCCCCGGGCCCGGCCTGCCCTCGCAGGGGCTCTGCCACTGGCGCGGGGTGAGGCGGCCCGGCCCGGCCTGGGGCGGCGGGATCAGGGCGGGTCGGGGCAGCTGCGCGGGTGGGACGGGCAGGCTGCCTGCCCCCGGCGACCAGCGCTGTCTCCTGTTGTTCAAGGGTTCCTCTCACCTGCCGCAGCAGCTGAAGTTCACGACCTCCGACTCCTGCGACCGCATCAAGGATGAGTTCCAGCTCCTGCAGGCCCAGTACCACAGGTACGTGCTCCCATGCGCTGCTGGGCCAGGCCCAGCTCTGCCCCGCAGCCTCCACTGGGCTGGCAGGCGGCGGCACGCCACGCAAGAATCGCTCCGATTCTTCTGCTTCGTTGCTTCGCTGCACTGCACGGAATGCCAAGGAGGGGACCCAGTCACGTAGCTTGGGTCACCTTTGGCTAGAGGAGGACCCGAGTCAGGGGATTAGTCGTGTCCACTTGGGAGCCCAGCAAGGAGAACATGCATCTTCCCTCTCCAGCCAAGGTCTTTCCTCTGAGCACTGCTTGGCCAGGACCGTGCGGAGGCTTGCCAGGCCTCCCATGTCTTGCTGGGAGTTTTCCTCAGTTCTTCTCACTGGCTGCCATTCTTGGACAGCGAATGCTGCATGAAGCACTTAAATCCAAAAGCTTCCGCTTTTGTGCGGGTGTGTGTGGAAATACTTCTGCTGACCCAGAAGCTGGCTTGTGACAGTCTGTTGCTTTGTGTGTGTGCATGTCTGAAATAAATGTGAAGCTCTTGGGTTAAATCAACTGGGTGATGCCCTCTGCCACGGCCTGGCAGGCTGCGAGGCACTGGTTGTGGCGCATGCCTTGGTGCCATGCGGCTGCAACTTCCCTGTCTGCCTTCCCCCAGCCTGGACTCTGCTGGGCGGCTGGGTCACAGGTTTGCGGTGGTGTCGTTCTGGCAGGAGCAGGCAGAAAAACTGCTGGGAAATGGCTGTTTCGTGGTGTCTCTGTGTCTCTGGGCAGTGCCAGCAAGAGAGTAGGGGAGCCCAAGAAACATGCCTGCTGGAAGGGAGGCTGTCCCCCCACTCCACCCCCTTGGACTTAATCTGCTCAAGAAGAAGCAGGTTTTGTGTAGGTGAAGCTGTTTCTTGTTTGAAACATAAAACGGCAGCACATGCCAGCTGCAGTTGCTCGGCTGGTGAGTTGGAGTCTCATAAAACACTGGGAGCAGCAGCACTTTCTCTGAAGGGTGTGAAGAACCTAGGGGAGAGAAAAAATCCTTTCTTCTGGAGTGATGTGCTGCACTTGGCCTCCCCCCACCATCCAGAAATGGATCTGGCTTTGGTTTTGAAGTTGTATTGGAGCATCTCGAGTGCTGCAGACAGGCCTGTGCTAGAAGCTGTCCCCAGCTGCCAGCAATCAGCTGAGGAAAGACAAACCCTTCCCTGGGCAGCCACCTCTGTTTCTGCCCAGCTTTCTGCTTCCTGCTGAAAGGATTTGCCTGGGGGAGGTCAGTGTCCAGCTGGTGGACTGCCTTGTGCTGCTTCTTCTGAACGTGTGTTGGTGGGACTCCAGCTGGGAAGGTGAGAGCAGGCTCTGTTGCGGTCACCACTGTGGCAGCACAGCATGGCCCAGCTCCGACTGCCCCTTGGAGTCTGGATGGTGGTGTCCAAGAAGCCAGCCTGGCCAGGATGAGGCTGTGCAGGAAGCAGCTGCTCTGTGGCAATCAACTCTCTCACCTCCTGTTTGTGGTTTTCTTACTGTTTTCTGGCTTTTCAGCTTGAAGTTGGAATGTGACAAACTAGCCAGTGAGAAATCGGAGATGCAGCGTCACTACGTCATGGTAAGGACTGGCCCTGGCAGCTGAGAGCACATGGGTGGCACGGGTGGGGACTCCAGCGGCGAGCGGGTGCCTGTGCCTGGGTTTTGCCTGGCAGGGAGCCTTTGCCCTGTGGAGTGGCAGGTCTCTAGGCAAGGCCGGCATTGACTTTTCTGAAAGTGGGGCTTTTTTATATTTTGTGTTGTCTGCATGCAGTGGATTGTTGAAATGCAGGGAAGTAGCAGAGAATTGTTGGACATAGAAAACTGATGGGCCTGGTGGCTGACTGCTTGATGGGTGGTGACGGGGTCCTTGGCCTTGCCACTGACTGGCTGCTTGACCTTACTCCCTGTGCAATGTGGGAAGTGACAGCTCTTATGTACCTGAGAAGGAGCTGCAAGGTGCTGGTGTGCAGGCGTCTGGGGACTCTGGAAGAGTCATGGTCAGTGAAAGAAAAAGCAGTGCTCTGATAAGTTGTGAAGCTGGGAAACCCCGCAAGCCTGGTGGGAGTTGGAAGCAGAAACCAGCTGCTGTGTGAGAGTTAAACCCTCTGCACCTTCTCATGACCGCAGCAGCCTTGTGGACCCCTGGTGCAAAGTGCTAGCACGTCTCACCAGTGCATGTGTCCCAGTACAAAGTGTGCAAATCTCAGGGTAGTGCCTGGTAAAGGCATGAGACCTGGTGCCACACGTGGGCAGCAGGCTTAGCTATAACTCTCTAAAGAGAAATCCACCAGGAAACAGCCATGTTCTTGTAGGCAGGGTGATGATTTGCCTGACAGGTAATGCCTCTGTCTTCCCATGTGTGGAAGAGCCCTTGTAGCGGAGGGGTGCCAGGCAAGGCTGTGGTCTGTTCCTTTCCTATCAAGGAGTTAACAGGAGGTTGTGATACTCTCCGTAAAGATGAGGTGGTGCCTGCTTGCCAGCTGCTGCACCTGCCCTAGGAGGAAGAGATAAGATGTAGAAATTAATACAGCAGCTCTTCAGAGGAGAGTTAGGACTTTAAAACCAGAAATGAGGGAGCTGGCTCCTCCATCCTCCTGTACTGCCTGTGTGTCCAGACTTCGAGGCTGTGGGGGGCAAGGCGTGCTTGGGGCTGGGGCCAAGGAGAAGAGGTCACAGCTTTCCTTGTATATTAATGGAGAAGCCTGCCCCATTCTCACTGATAAATGATTGCTTCCTGAGCCTTGCAGCCTGCATGGAGACTCATCTCCAGGTGTGGCTGAGATATATTTTTTTTTTCCCCTTAATGCTGACAGTCACCAGAATTGATTCAGGTTACTGTTGGCAGCAGAGAGGAAGGGCTATTGCTTGTTGTGCAGCACTCGAGGCTTTGCGGGCACAGCAGCTCCTGCCTTGTCTGCATGGCTGAGCTGGAGTCACACAGAGCTGCTGTTGCTCCCCACCACAGCAAGTCACGGGAAGTGAAGAGGAGGGTTTCTGTGAATGTGCAAAGCTGCTACAGCTGCTCTGATTTTTGAATAAGTCACAATTAGCAGCTTGGGGGTCGGGCTCCTGCTTCCTGCTTGGTCTTCAGAATGCAAAGAAGCCTCGAGAGCCAGCAGCAGTGTTAGAGCAGACTGAGATCATGGCGATACCAAGCTGGGCGCTTCTCAGACTTGTGGCGTCAGTATGAAAATGCCAGTGATCTTCTCCTTGAATTAAATAAGCGCAGATGTGGATTTTTCTTTCCCTTTGGAAGAATCAGGATTGCAGCCTGCAAGCTGGTGGAGGAGATTTCTAAACTCTCAAACATCAGCCTTAAAACAGCTTCTTCCAGGGGTCAGGAATTAGCTTCTCCTGCCAATAGATTGCTCTGTAGCTGCCTGTTGCTGCTGTGTGGGGGTTTTCTGGGTGGGTTTTTTTGTGTGGTGGTTTTTTTTTTTTCCCCCCAAACAGCTGAAGCTGTGTGCAGCTGGATGTGTTACTTGCTAGATGAAGCCCAGTTGTGATCTCTTCCATTTGCTGCTGAAGCAGCCATGTGGGCTTTAGGATATTGGCCAGGCAAAGCTTGTAGAGTCAGGCTGCCTCTCTTTTGGCCATGGATATGGAAGTCTGTGGAGCCCTGAGCCTTTTTGTAGGTTTGAAGGATCATCACTCACTCTCACCTTGATGCAGACTGCTGAAAGGTTTCTGTGAGGGGTGTTGCATGGGGCCCAGTCAGCAAGTTCCCAGGTCTCCCATCTGCAGCAGTGTGAGACTGGAGCAGGGTGGGCAGGGAGTGCCTGGGCTCAGTGCTTCTGCCTTAGACCTGGAGAGGGTCTCTTGTCTGTGTTTGCCTCCTGCTGTCTTTGTTTCCTAGGGCTGGGCTCTTCTCTCCTTCCATCCTTGCCCAGCCTTTGTAGAAGACGTTGCTAGGAAAGCAGTAGTAGTTCCTAGCACTGCTGTATGGTGCCTCTTTACCTGGTGGAGACTTGACTTACAATTTCTTTTGTTCTCTTCTCCCCTGCTCTACAGTATTACGAGATGTCCTACGGGCTGAATATTGAAATGCACAAACAGGTAGGGGGAAGGCATTTCCAAGTGCTCTAATTCCTGTGGAGGGTGGGTTGTCTGCTGTGCTTTGCCCCCTGTCACTTCAGTGGTATTTCATGAACTAGAAATGCCATGAGCCTGTAAAACATTAGAGCTGCCTTTGAAATGCAGGGACCCCCCCACCTCTCAGGATCGCAGAGCTGGACTGAGGGCTCCCACCCTGGGCTGTGGGCATGCTCTGGTTCTCCCCAGGGCCTAAATAGATATTTAAGCACTGGACAAGGCAGTGCAGGCAGGGTGTGGAGCTGGGGCTCAGAGTTGATTAGCAGATGTGAGCCTGGGGTGGAGGGCAGGAGATGACCCTGGGTCTCTCCGAACCCTCCTCCCAGGCCCCAGGAGAGTTCCTGGCCCTGCCATCTTGCCTGGTGTCTGAGAAGGCTTGTGATCACCCAACATGAAAAATACCTTTGGCTCCCACCAGGCTCGTGCTGCAGTCAGGCCAGAGAGCACTTCTCTTGGGCTGTGATTAAGTAATGTGATGGCAGACATTCTAAGAAAGCCTCCTTGTGATGGAGATGACTGCAGCCTAGATAAGTTTGCTCATTACCCTCACTGCTGGTTAAGTTGTTAATTATCCCCAGTGGCTAATTACCTGTGCTGTTAACAACATGAGCCTGCTCTGAGTCTGACTCTATCTGGCTTCAGCTTCCAGTCACAAAGTCATCTGTGTGTCGTGGCTCAGTTATAAGCATCTTAGCACAATTCTGCTCCCCGCAAAGGCACTTGGTGCCTCCGATCCCATCACCCTTGTTGGTAAGCCCATGAGACTGGCTTCCCTGGGAAAACCTGCATCATGGTAAAGGATCTGAGCCACGAATCCTCACTGCTGTCCCATGAACTGTCTCCCAGCCTAGTCCATTCCCCTGTGGTGCTGGTGGGGCCCCCTTGGCCAGTTTTGGTGCATGCCTAAACCCTTTGACTCTATTTCTTTTGACTCCATTGTAAAGTGATTTGCTGGTAGCTTTACTCTTTCCCAGGAGAAAAGCATTTAACACCTCCAAATTTGCCGTCTGCTTGTATGAGGCTAGTGAAGAAGCTGCCCAGTCCCTGTGGTCTCCCCGAATAGCCCCAGTCCTGCAGCTTGGCCGCAGGGAGGCTGGCAGTGGGTGAACGCTTGCCTTTGGGGAGGGGGAGTCTGAGGAGGCTGAGCAGCTGGTCTCCGAGGCAGAGCGGGGGTCTTGGTGGCGGCAGCACGTGTATCTGTCTGTGTCTGCATGGCAAATGTAATTCAACACATCCCCACCTGGGTCTATAATAAGTTTCCTTTCTGGTTGCTCCTGACTTTGTTAAATGAATATCGAAGACCTGGAGAGGGAAGAGAATATTGAAAATCTGCTCTTTGCAGTCAGCAGCATTGATTCATTTAACTATGTAGGGAGGGGCCTTGGGGGTGAGGTGATCCCCCCCCATGGCACCAGGACACTGCCAGCATCTTTCTGAGGGGAGTGTGTTTTCTTAGGGCTGTTGGGGTACTCAGGCCCTGCCTGGGGAGGGGGAAGGTGGGGCAGCTGGTGCTGAGGGTGGTCTGTCCTGAGCCACCTGATGCCTTTCCTCTCCATTCTTCCCACCTTCTAGGCTGAAATCGTCAAGAGGCTAAATGGGATTTGTGCACAGGTTCTGCCCTACCTTTCGCAAGAGGTGAGTCCCCTGGCTCAGCCTCTGCTCTGGCTCAGGGATGCTTTGGCATGGGGGAGTGGAGGCCCCCATCCCACTGCGGGGCAGCAAGGTGCCACAGCCCTTCCTCATGGGCAGCTCCTTGCCTCTGGTCTGGGAAACCTTGTCGCTTGCTCTCAGCCCCTGTGCAGGGAATGAGCCCTTCAAGACAGGTTTGGCCTGGAGGCCTTCAAGCAGCCCCCCCCCAGGCACTGTGCAGTGGCTAATGTGCCCATCCGTCCCCTTTGTTGGGGGCTGTGGACAAAGATGGGCTCTGTTCTCTCCTGCCCATGATTCCTGAGTCATCGACCACTTCTGTGGTAGTGGGAGCTTCGGGTGGCTAATTGGGGGAGGGGGCCGTTTGAAAAAAATAACCTCCATATCGTTCCTCCTTGAGATCTAGTTCCTCTGCCTCATTAATTAATGCAGCTGATGGGCTCCTCCTACTCCCCTGAGAAATTAATTGGGAGGGCTTGGGAGTTGCTGCCTGAGGCAGGAGGAAGATGAAGCACCTCTAGTGCCGTATCTGTCCGTCTCCCCACACAACCCTGCAGAGGCTAAACTCTACAGCTGTTCCCATGGCTGTTTTTTTTGGTCAGGACTAGCTGTGGGATGGAGGCTGTGTTTCTTGGTCTGGGTTAGCTGTGGGGTTGGGGGATAGGCTGTGTTTCTCCCAGCCACCTGTTCTCGGGGAAGACAAAGTGGCTTGCTGATCAGATCAGAGCTGCGTAATAACTAAGCCACGACTAAACCTTTTTCATCTTAATGCAACCTCTTCCCCCTCCCCAACCCTGTCCTGCTGCCAAGACGGAAAGAAAAATCCAGTTGCTGGAGTGCAATGGGCAGGCCTGGTGTTCGAAGACCTTGTGCTCTCAGAGGAGCAAGTACAGTTGTCCTTTATTTTTTTAAAGTATGTGATACAGCTGTTTTTCCTGACTGTGTTTGGAGCAGCTGTGCTAGGCTCTTCCACTGCAGCATCTTCCAGCTGCTGCAGTTGGGACCCAGGATGTGTCCCAAGGAGTGGGGAGCTTCCCAAAAGCTTCTGATTTTAGGGCTTGTTTTGTTTGTTACAGGGTCGTGTTTTGTGTCAGGTCTGGGTAGGAGAGGGGAGGCAGGGTGAGAGGCATTGCTCACCTTAGAGCCCTTCTGGCCCAGGATTGCTGGGCCTGTCCAGTGTGGGACAAGGACGGGAGTAAGAGGGGGACCTGCTTAACCCTGTGGCGAGGAACTGGAATGAGACAAGCATGCGTCCTTCCCTGCTCCTCGCTACTGTGGGCCTCAGTGGTTAAGCTCCTTGTCACAAATGAAGTGCGTGCAGGTGTCTCTAGCTGTGGGGTTAACCAGCCTGCCTCTGTGCCCTGACATCTCAGTGTTAGCAGCTGAGATAATCTGCATGTGTGTGTGTCGGACCCAGCGGGGCTGGGTCCCTGTTCTCCTTCCCTGTGATATTAGAAATGACCCTGCATTCCTCTTTTCACACCAGCATCAGCAGCAAGTCCTGGGAGCCATTGAACGAGCCAAGCAGGTTACGGCACCAGAACTGAACTCCATCATCCGTGTACGTGATGCATATTTCATTTGGGTTCAGAGGGACAGGAATCTGTGCCTTTGGCCTTTGAGACAGAGCTGGGTAGGGGAGTCATGACCTGGGGATGTGTCCTGCATGCTGGGAGCAGGCTGCTCCACATGCAGTGGATGCTGGGATGAGGCTGTGAGTGCTGGGCCGGACCTGCTGGCATGGGGCTGGTTTTGTCCAGACTTGTTATGATGCAGGCATGGGTTTGCAGGCGGAGCACAGATTCCTGCTCTGTCCCAGCAGGGTGCAAGGAGAGGAGCTTTGGTTTTGAGCAGGAACCACAGCAGCTCCTTGACATGAAAACACCGTCTGTTCTTGGTCAAGGTCGGGAGGGCTTTAACCACATCCTTGGAGCATGCCAGAGTCTGAGGCCAGATGTCCTGTGGGCTAGGGGCTGTATGTCCTGCTGGGGACACACTATTGAGTCTTCTCTTGAGGCTGTCACAGCCCAAGGACTCTAGAATCTGGTGGTTTGGGGTGTTTTTTTTCTTTCTCCCCCCCTGCCCCCCGTGAGGTGGCGGTGCTCTCCAGGACCCTGAGGTCCCTGGTTTAAGCTTGGCTGCTGGTAAAGTCTGTCTGGGCAGCCCAAGCCCTTGGGTTGGGTTCCAAGTGCACTCAAAATGACAATATCCCTCTCTTGTCTTCCTGTCTGTCCATCATTCTCTACAGCAGCAGCTTCAAGCTCACCAGCTGTCGCAGCTCCAAGCCCTCGCTCTGCCTCTGACTCCACTCCCTGTGGGCCTCCAGCCCCCGTCCCTCCCCGCTGTCAGTGCTGGCACCGGGCTCCTCTCACTCTCAGCCTTGGGATCCCAGGCTCACCTCTCCAAGGAGGACAAGAACGGGCATGACGGAGATGCCCACCAAGATGACGATGGGGAGAAATCAGATTAGAGTGAATAGGGGGCTGGGGGAAGGGGGCTGTCTGGGGGGTGGGTGGGGCGGGTTAATGCAAGATGCAGTATCTCTCTCTAGTTGCTGCGCAGCAGAATCGCAGGGGCTTGTGTTTGGTGGCAGCTTGCCAGGCCTGTTCCCATGGGCAGCAGTGCCTGGGGGATGCCCCCACCACCTTCCCAGTGGACAGGCTGCTCTGCAGCAATGCAAGCGCCATAGCAGTAACCGTGTGGCCGATTGTGCTCTCCCTGTGCCCAGCCTGGCATCCCCGTCCCTGCTCCTGTTCTGTTGCAGAGCCAAGCCAGAGCGTGGCTTGGGCTGCTCTGGGGCCACTTGCTTCTCGGTGCTGCGTGGCTCCCCTCTGCCCGCTGCTCCCCCCTTGGTATTTAAAGATGCCCCTTGATCCTAATGGTTTCTGCACAACTCCTTGCTGGGATCCCTGCCCCGAAACCATCTCCTCCCTTCCCAAGCGCTCTTGATCTCGTCGCATTGCCCCACCTCTGTCCCTGTCCTCCCCACACCCCTTCTGCACTAATACCAGGCCGGCACCTTGCTGTTCTGCATGTATCTGTTCTTAACCAGTCCCACGGCACCGTGGCAGTACGACGCACTCTGGCCGTCGGGGTTTCTCCTCGGCTGCTTCTTGGCCTTGGGCTGGAGGGGGAGCCTCCACCACTTGCTCCCCTTCGGCATAGCACCCAGCTTTGGGGGAGGCTTGGGCAGCTGGGCAGAGGGGCAGGCAGACTGAGAGCCTTTCCTGGTCCTCCCCCTCCCTGCACCCCCGCCCCCATGTAGAGGATACAGCAGCTTTCTCTGTTCTTATATCCGTGCGCTAGCGTGTCTTCTAAAAAAAACAAAAATGGAACAAAAAAAGAATAAAATTAAATAATAATCTGGTGTTTGTATATAGTCCTTTAGAAAGATCTTGGTTTGCTTTTTGTGTTTAATCACTTGACCTATAAAAAGAGGAACTGAAAATGCTGTATCAAGGACGTACAAGCTGTGCCTTTCAAATAAAGAAATAAGAAGGTTGGTTAAGACTGTGACTTGCTGCCTGCTTTCTTGCCACCTTTGGGATGATTTTAAAATACTTCCCTCCCTCTCCTGCCCCCCTAGATAGGGGAGTCGGTGGGGGAGAACAGGTAGCTTTGCTGGTTAACCTTGGACTCTGCCTTGGTTTCCCCATGTGCTGTCACAGCTCCCCGTGGGCTGTGGGAGGTGTCTGGAAGAGCTGCCCTCCCTCATCCAGGTGAGCATGTCCCAGAAGTCCCTGCCTTACCTGGTGTGATGTGCTGCCCTTCCTGGGGGGCCCCCCCTCTCTCTGGAGGTTTCTCTGTGAGCCAGGAGGAGGGGGGTTAACGTTGACACTTCTGGTTCTGGCTTCTCTCCTGCTCTTGCCTCTGTAGCTGCTAGCAGAAGAAGGACCGTCCTCGCTGCCTGCATCCTGCTCTGGGACGCAATTCCTCCCACAGGCAGTCTTGTGGAGCTGTGTGCCCACGCTGGAGTGTTGGCTGGAGTCTGCTGGAGCCAGGGCAAGGAGGACGCCTGGGCAAAGCCAAAACAATCTGGAGAGCAAGGCAAAAGCAGGTGGTGGCAAAAGGGACCTGGGAGCTCTCCAGCTGAAAAGCGAGGAGGGCTGGAGCAAAGTGTCACCGAGGGCTATCGGCTCTCTGCTGGAGCAGGAGCAGCATGGTTTGGTAACGCATGGGAATGGTCCCTGTGGGCTGCCACAGGTCTGCTCTGTGCATGCATAATTCATTTTTCCTGTGGGTGCAGAGGATAAGTTGCTTCCGTGGCACTCGGCCCCTCTGGAAAATCTGGCCTGCATTGCCCTGGGGCTGAGATTGCTGTAATGGAATTGGCTCTCAATAATTAGAGCTGTCCTCTGGCTTCAGAGCCTGCTCTGCCCTGATAACATCTTCCCCTCCATATCTCCCAGGCCAGCTGGAGTGGGAAAATTTCCTTCCCCTGGGAAGGAAGCTGGGGGGGGGGGGGGTGTGTCTCAGTGCCCCTGGATGCCCACCAAGGTGGGAGGACTGTGGAGGCACAGACAGGGACCCTGGCAAAAGCCAGAAGGGGAGCAGTGGCCATTGTGTCCCTGTCCTGCTGGCACTGGGCAAAGATCAGGCCAAACACCTAAGGGTGGGATTTGATGGGATTTGTTGAACCGGCTCAGGCCTGGGACCACTGGCTCTAGAGTGGTGGTGCTTTGGGCTGGGGCTGTCTGCGGCACTGGGTCCAGGGTGAGAGAGGCTTGAGGAAAGGTGCACAATGCTGTATGAACACCCGCCGGGGCTGCAGCTCCGCTCAGCCCCTTCCCCAGAGCTGCTTCTGATGGGTTTCTTCTGACGCGGACCAGCCTGCTGCAAAGAGGGGATGGAGTGACTGGCATGTGTCCCATGTCCCACTGTCCCGGGAGCACCGGCCAGGCCTGGCACAGCTGTGCTGCAGCCTCAGATGGGTTACAGAGCCTGTGGGCACCACGAGGGCTTGACAATGCTCCCATTATCTGCTTGTGACGCCTCGCCACCATGAACCGGGGGATGGCTCGTTCCTGGCACAGGCTTGCAAGGGACCAGGCAGGTCTGCGGAGAAGCACGGCTCCAGTGGTGGTCTTTGAACTCTGGCTGCTGGCTGGGACTCTGCAGGGCTGTCTGGGGGTCTCAGCCCTGTCCCCTGACAAACCAGGCACCCCTGTGCAGGGCCTGATGCTCCTGACGCAGCCGTCACCGCTGGCTGCTTGGCCACCATGGGGCAGATCTAGAGCGCAGAGCCCATGGCAAAAGCAGAGCTGCTGCCACGTGGCAGGGGCTGGCCTGACCTCAGCACCCCTGGGGGGCTGGAGCACTGGGCAGACAGGTCCAGTGCCTGCCCCCCCTGCACTGCGTAGGGGCTGCTGGGCAGGAGCCAGCTGAAACACTACCGATAGCTGCAGTCTGACCCCACGGTCTTGCAGCTGCTCCAAGGGCCTTGTTGACGCAGAGCGAGCAGGTTTCTGATGTGAAAGGCCAACACAGCTTCGGGCCAGGGGCTGCTGCGATGCGACAGTTGCTAAAACCATCTCTGCTCTGTAAGTGCTGCTGAAAACCCCGCTGGGAGCATGCTGGCTGTGGGGAGCGCTGGAGCTTTTCAAGCGCTTTCACCTCGAGGTTACTGGTTCAAACTTAGCCTGGGGGCAGGGAGCACCATAAGTGGTTGTTATTCCTGATGGATGTGCAAGGGAGGAGGATTTAGGAGAAATTGGTCTGGGGTGTTTTCAGGCTGGCGATTTTAGAGGAACAGACGTCCCTGTTGTTAGAGCTAATTAGCAGCCTCGGTTCCATGGGCAAGGGGTCGAACAAACCACGAGGCTGCTGGCTGAGCATCCTCAGCTGCCAGCAGGCTGAGGCTGGGGAGCCACTCCTGACCGGGCTGTGGATGTCTCCTTGCTCCCTGCAGGAGACTAACCCACTGTAAAGTATAAAGACAGAGCTTTCGAGCTTTCCAAATCCCCTGCACTTCCCAGCAGATGCTGAGCTGAACCTCGTGCTCCACTCCTGCTTCCTCCAGTGACCCATTCCTGAAGTGTGCTGGTTTCGCACCCAAAGCGCTTCTCTGGGTGGTGGGACGCACCCTGATACCCATTCCACAAACAAGCAGTGCTGCAGTTCCCCATGCTTCCAGCCTGGCTCTGTTTGCAACCACCAGATTTGGTTCTGGATCTCCAGAGTCATTTCATAGGGCACCTTACCAGATTTGGGCTCAAATCTAACTGCGTACCAAAATCTGCAAATCTAACCCATACCAGCAGCAAAAAAGGGTTAAAAACACCTCCCTCATGACTCTCCCAGTAGCTGCAGACTTGAGGAAACAGCTTTTCTCCTTCCAAACAGGCTGCTCTGCCTTGTAACCTCTCTCACGATTGGAGCTGTGAGCTCCTCTCCTGCCCTGGCTCAATGCTCGCTCATGAGAAGTGGGTGATGTGGGACCTCCAAAGCTCTGCTGATCAGGGATGGTTTAAGACTGGCTCCTGGCAGAGAAACCCCTTCGCTTTGTGTGCAAGGGGTTGCGATACAAGAGTGGGAGGGGGACACAGGCAGATGGGCTGAGAACCAGCTCTCCTGGCACCGGGATCCTTGGAAAAGCTCGATAAACTCTGGCTCATTAAGGGGGGATAGAGAGCAACCTAGTGACAGCCACTGTCCAAAGAGCTTTCAGCTGCGGCAGATGGAGAGCTGGCTGAGTCTGGAGGGCAGGGGCAGGACCCCCACCCATCAGCGCCCTGTGCCCTGACCACAGAGCAGCACAGCATTTAGCCTGGGTTTGATATTGATTCCTGCTTGCAGCTGCCAGGGGCTTGGCAAAACTCTGCTGTCTCCCATGTCTTCCCCTTCCATCTGCCTGTCACTGGCAGGGTCATAAAATGGCATCTTTCCTTCTCGATGAGGTGAGTGGGTGCCAGTTTTTCCCTGGGTGAAGGAGGTTTCCACACCTGTTTGATTCTCGATTCATCCCCTTCAGCTTTTTCCCATAGGACAGATCCCTGTCGCCTCTGTGGCAGCAGCAGGAATCGCCTCCACCACATCCCCCTCCCGCTCCCACCCTCCTCATTTTTCAGTGCAGCTTTGCTTGAAACAATGGCACAGCCTGCAAGCCAGGAATGCTTTGCAGCGCGGTGGAGCAGGGCCTCCTTCCCAATTCATCACTAATGCAGGAACGCCAAGCCCTTCCTGGCTGCAGTGAGCACGAGATAAAAGCTAAGAGAGGCATCAATAATTAAAAACCACTCAAAGCTGGTAAGTGCAAACAGAAGCAAACATACAGATCGAAGGCAGTGCCAGAGACGAGAAGCTGTCGGCTGCTGGGTTGCTCTAAGGGCTCCCACATCTCTCTTGCAGGCATCCCCCCCAGTCCGCAGCCTTGTGGTGACAAGGTGTCCCTGGCACGGTGGGAGCGCAGCAGCGCAGGGGCTGTGGGAGGGAGTGCATCGGTTCTGCAGTGTGCCGGGGGGGCCCTGCCCGGGCATGGCAGGAGAGATCCCCCCCAGCTCCCGCCTGTGGTTTGCCTTGCAGATGCTCTGGGGACACGTGGCTTTAGAGAGCAGGTGACAGCACTGGGGGCCCAGGGATGGGGACCTGTGGTTTGGTCCCAGGAGTGTGGCTGGAGAACCTTGATTTCTAGTACAGCTTTGGCTCAGCTCTTGCAGACTTGCTGCCAGTCCCTTCCCTCAGTTTCCTTTCTCATCTCATGTTCATTCCAGGATGGAGTCCAGCCAGGATAAGGCCCCTGTTTGTGCCAACTGCTGGTATAAATGCCCAGGGAAATTCACACTGTCTGAGGGTACCAGGAACTCAGCTCCACTGAGTTCAGGTCTCCTCATTCAAGTATGAAAGCAAGAAGCTGAAAACAGGATGGTTTGGAAACTTCATGGTCATCTTTGCTCCCTGCTTCCACAGGCCAGGCAAATTGGTCGACTGAGTCCTGGTAAGGAAAATCTGACTCTTCTAAATCTGGTGACCCTGGTTCTTCCCCCCCACCCCATAATGGCCCTACTGACCCCAAAACCCTGTGTGCAAACCCACCACTACCTGGCTACCAAAAAAAAGACCACCCAGGGCTGAGCTTGCCCATGTGCTTAAACCCAATGGGCCCCAAAGCTGCGTGGACCTGAAAAGGCAGGTGCAGGGAAGCAGTTTGCAAAGAATGGGGCATCCCCATCCTCTGAGAGGAGACTGAGGCAGTGCTGGGTCCTAGCCGTGCCCCCATCTCCCTTTCCATCCCCAGCAGTCTCCTGCCAGGCCAGCAAATACACCTGCAAAATTGGACACACAGCAGCTTTGCGCTATGAGAGCAGTCCCCTTGGATGCGAGATGGTTGTATGTGGCTCTTCACCACCGACCTGCCCAGTGCCAGCGTTTGGAAGGGATGGAGCAAAGCAGAGCTGAGCAGAGCAGGCGGGAGAAGGGGCACCCGGCAGGATTTCAGACTGGGGGCTGGAGGAGAGACTGTGCGCAGGCTTCAGCTGCCCCAAGAGTGGCGAGCCCTGGTTGCCCATAGGCATCTCTGACAAACGTGATGGTCTCTGCCCTTGACTGTCCACTCTGGAGATGTGCTGGGTATGGGAGGCTGCGCAAAGGAGGCACATGGGGAGAGCAATGACCCACAGCACAGAGCCGGGGCTGCCCTTCCTGGCGAGGGCGGGAGGCTGCGTGTTCCCATGCCCCAGGCTGGCGTTTGGGGAGGGAGCTGAAAGGTAAACTCATTGGGGTAATTCCAGAAGCAGCAACCTGTTTTGCTTGGATCTGGGTTCAAATGGCAAACGGAGCTCCCGAGTGTCCCGAAGCCTGGGCTTGTTTGGTTTCTCTGCTGGTTATAAACAGAACTGCTGTTTACAGCACTCGCCTCTCCATCCTGGCGTGGATTTCAAACGCCCTTGTCCTTTGGGGCTCTTCCAAGCGCTGCCGCTATCAGGCACAAGTGCGCGGCTGCTGCGGGAAGCAGCTGGGCCCCCGGCTGAGCATCCTGCAGCGGGCGGTGGCAGCAGCCAGGGCTCTGCCTGGCTTTGCTGGCTGGTCTCAGCCACGTCCTCTGCCCTGTGCCTCCCTTCCCTATGCCTGGAGGGAGGAGTGGCACCAGCTCCCTTTGCTGCTGCATTTAGAGGCCTGTGGGTGCAAAGGGTTAACTGTGGTTGTTTTCTCCCCAGTCCAAGCACATGCTGAAGCAAATTAATCTCTGGGTTACAGGCTGTCCTGCTCCAGGGCCCATGTCAGTCATTAATGGAGGGTGATGAAGATGCGTGTGACATCCATCATTCCGGAGCTGCCTGTTCCAGGTTTACCTGTGTCACTCTCCGAGATAGGAGAGCGGAGAAACTGCCTAAGGAAAACCAGCAATTTTTGGTAAGGAGTTTTGAAAAATGCTGCAAAACATCACCTCAGTCTCTCCTTCCCTTGAGACATGATCTGAAATGTTTCCAGCTTTTGAAAAAACATTTTCCTTAAAAAAAAAACCAACTCCCCCAAATAGGCAAACAAACAAAAAATAAAGTCTCTAAAACTTTACATTTGGATTAAAATATGCATATTCATATGTGCAGATATACGATATACACACACACATATACATGCATATACAAAAGGAAGGTTTTTTTCAAGGGCTTTGGGGCCAGGGTGGCGGGCTAGTGGCCGTCCCCATCTGCAGCGCTGGATCTGTCCGGTGAACACCCGTGGCCAGGGAAGGCAAAGGGGAAGGCACAGAGGCTGGACAGGGCCAGCTGCTTGCTCAAGGACCGTTTGGGGCTGGAAGGGCCCAAGCCCAGCCAGCCGGTCCACTGCCACGGGAAGGCCCCCAGTCCCAGCCGGGGCAGCGTGGGGAGGGGGCAGCGGCAGCAGGCAGCTCTGGGATGGCGCAGGGTGGGGATAGGAGTGAGCCTCTGGTGCCCACCACCTTGCCCCCGCCCTGGCTGCTGCCAGCATGCAGCAAGTAAATAACACAATTAATAAAAGATTAGGATGAAATGTGAGGCATTAAATATTTAACCTTGTGCCTGCCTGTGCAGCGCCCAGGTACAGCTGGTTCTTGCAATATTTAAGGATGGTTCCTCACTCCCCCTTCGCCACCCCCAAATGTGGTGACTTGACGGCAGCCTGCGGCTGGGGGGCCGTGGTGGGCGAGGAGGGATCGTGGGGGACGGGGAAAGGCCCCTCGGTGGGGCGGGAGGGGCTCCCGGGGCACGGCGCTTGGCCGCAGAGCGGCGGGGCTAGGGAAGGCCGGGAGAGCCGCCGGGGGCCCGCGCCCGGAGCCCGGCGCTGCTCGCGGGCCGAGCCTGCGGGCCGGCCCCTCGCTGTGCCTGCCCCTCTGCGGAGGGGGCAGCGACCCTCCGCGCCCCGCGGCACTGTGCCCACCGCGCCGCTCCCCGCGGCAGGGCCGCTCGGGGTAACGGCACAGCGCGGGGGGCTCGCGGCGGGTGCGAAGCTGCGGAGCTGCTGCGGCCGGGGCGGCCCGGCCCCCGCTGCCGCCGCAGCCGCTCCCCGGGAGCCACCGGGAACCTCCCGCGGCAGAGCCGAGCGCCCCAGCCCTGGGGCCGGTCGGGGGTTTCCTTCCTCCCCGCGGCGCCGGGGTTTCCCCCCGTTCTGTCCCCCAGGGCCCGCAGGGAGGCCGAGGCCGAGGCCGAGGCCAAGGCCGAGCCCGGCGGCTGCGGCGGCTCCGGCCCCGTTCGGGCCGCGGCCCCCCCGCCCTGCGCCGGCCGCGGCTGCTGAGCACCGCCCCGGGCTCCACCGCCCCACGTTACTTTGAGTGGCAGCCGGCGGCCGCCGCAAGGCCTTGTGGGCCGCGTAGTCCGCCCGCCGGGCCGCCCGCGGCGGAAGCCCCGACTGCCCGGCGGCTCTGGGCCGGGCCCGCCCGAGAGAGACCGGCCCCGCCTCCCTGGGCCCCCGGCGGGCAGCGGGTGGGACGGGCCGGCCCCGGGCGGCCGCCGCCGCGCAACGGCACAGCGAATGGCGAACTACAACTTCCAGCGTGCCCCGCGGCGCCCCCGCTGGGGGGGGTCCTGCGACCCGCTCGCTTCTCATTGGCCTTCCAGGGGTGTGGCGTCACGAACCCATGTGGGAACGAGGCAAGGCGATTGGCAATCGCTCCCGCGCCGGCAGCCAATGGCAGGTGCGGCCACCGCCGCTGCGGGCCGTGAGGGTGGTTAAGGTGGAGCGGGGTCGCCGTGGCCGCTGCGGGCGCGCTTCCGGCCCCGTCCCGCCCCCATCCCGCCTCGGCGGGGCAGCGCGGCGCGCCCGGCGCTCCCTGCCGCCCCGGGCAGGCGAGGGGCCGGTCCTGGGGAGCCCCTGGCGTTGCGCTTTGCAGCCCCGCGCCCAGGCCCCAGTGTGGCGGCCCGGCGGTGAGCCGGCGTCCCTGCGCACCGGGGGCCCGCAGCCCCTGGGGTTCCCGGCTCGGTCGGGCGCCGTCAGGCCGCCTTCGTTTGTGCTCTCGGTGCCCCCGCGCTGCCCCGCCGCGTCGTCCCAGAGCGGCCGGCTGCGAGTCCAGGGGACGGGGGTGCTCCCGGCCCCGGGGGCTGTCGGCGCTGCCCCGCGCCCGGCTGCGGGACGCGGCCCCGCGTGCGAGTGGCGCCGGGAAGGGGGTCCCGGGGCGAGGGAGGAGCTCGGGGAGGCGAGCGGGGCTCCGGCAGGTGCGGAGGGCTGGGGTAACGGCGTCGGCGAACGTCGCCCGGCTGGGTCCGCTCGGCGCCGGAGCAGCGGCTCCAGGGCCGGGCCTTCCCCGGGACCTCCTCGGCCTCCGGCATTGTCGTGGGGCCGGGGCGGCCTGCCCGGGCCGCCGCGGGCGCGGAGCCGGCGGGGCGGGAGCTCCGGTGCCGCCCGGGCGTGCGGCGGAGCCGCTCCCTCCCGCCGTCCCAAGCCCCGCGGGCCCCCGCGTCCTGCGGGGACGCGCCACCTTAAGCGGGCGCCGGCGGACGGGGCGCTCGGGGCCGGCGGGGCCGGGAGGCAGCTCCGCCAGCCGGTGACCGCCGGGGCACCGCCGGCGCCTCTCGCCCGCCCGCCCGCCCCCGCCTCCTCGCTGCCCCCGCCCCCGGCCCCCATGGGGGGCGAGCGGAGACCCCGCGGCCGGCGGGCCGCCCCCCCTGCCCGCCCGCCCGATGGCAGCCGCCTTCGCCCCGCCTGGGCCGCTCGCCGCCCCCGCCGCCCCCCCGCCTCCGCCCGGACCCCGCGGCCCGGCCGCCCTCCCGCTGCCGGCGTTGAGGCGAGGGACCCCCGAGGACCCCCGGAGCCCGGCGGGGGGAGCTGCCCCGCCAGGGGCGGGGAGACGGGCGGGGAGCAGGAGCCGGGGAGCGGGGCGGCCGGGGCGGGGGCCCGGGCCCTCAGGATGTTCCCGCAGGGACGGCACCCGGTAAGTACCGGAGCGGGCGGGGGCCGGGCTGGGCGAGGGCAGTGCGGCGGGGCCGCACTGCCAGCCGGGCCGTCTCTCCCCAGACCCCTCTTCAGCCCGGGCAGCCCTTCAAGTTCTCGGTCCTGGAAATCTGCGACCGCATCAAGGAGGAATTTCAGTTCCTGCAGGCTCAGTATCACAGGTGAGGGGCGGGCGGAGCGGGGCTGCAGGGTCGGGAAAGGAGGGGCGGGCGGGGGACCCCTGTTTTAGGAGGGGGCGTAGGGCGGGAGGTGGGGAGACGAGGTGGCTTAGGGGGCAGGAGGCAGCCGGGAGTCAGGCAGGGCTGCGGGCAGAGGTGAGCATCCAGAGAAGGGGCATAATGGGGACTGAGGGCACGGGGAGAGGGGAGTCTGGGCATGGGGAGGATGGGATGCAGACCAGGGGGTGAACTGGGGCAGGAGAAGATGGAGACAGGGGTCCTGGTGAAAGGAGTGCTTGGGGAAGAATGGGAGAGGGGTCTAGGCTGAAGAGGGGTAGCATGAAACCGTGAACTGGGGCGCCAGGTCTTGAGTGGGGCTCCCAAGGGGGAGACAACCCATGGTTTGTTTCCTCTGGCTGAGCTGGGTATAGGGTGACGTGGAGGGAATGGCAGCGGTGCTGCGGAAACAGAGCACTGGGTGGGTACGATAGACCATCCAGGGGGAGCGAGGGCTGTGTGGGCAGGACAGCTGCAGGGGTTCGGGTCCCCCAGGGATGGCAACACCAGTTAGGGGTGGGTGTGTGACACCCCTGCAGCCCCATGAGACTGCGGGGGGAGGTGGGAGATGTGCCGAGCTTGCTGAGGTCATGGGGTGGAAAGTGGGAACTGGGAGGACGGGGCAGGAGATGCAGGTCCATGAATGAAAACTGTGGATCCTCTTTGCAGCCTGAAGCTGGAATGTGAGAAGCTGGTGAGTGAGAAGACGGAGATGCAGAGACATTATGTCATGGTAAGCTACCCCTGCCCTGTCCTCCATGCCTCCTCCAAAGCACCCCTGACTGCCACCCTCCGGTGACGTCCCGGGCTCTGGGGCTCCACTCAGCCGCTCAGCCAAATTGGCCAGCGGCCTCCCCAAGCCACCTGTGCTGGCGGCGGATGCCTGGCCTGGGTGGTGGGGCTGGTGGGGTGCGTGAGTTAGGAAGGAGTTAATCGTTATTCCTAGCAACGGCTGGCTCTTCTGCTGATGTCTGCTGCCACTCAGTGCTGCTTGAGCCCAGGAATCGTGCCATAGGTTTTGTCTCTTTTATTTTCTTTTTTTCCTTTTTCTGTTTGGCCTTTTAAGAGCTCTTTCTCCTTCCTTCTTGTCTCTCTCCCAAGGGGAGGTGTCTTGGAAGCAATTTGCCAAGACTAGTGTTTTGGGTGGAAGGGGAAGCTGCCTTTAGAAGGAGCAGGGCAGGACCCCTCCACAGTTGCCAGCGCAGGTTTAATAGCCCCTGACACTGACCCACCAGCCAGAGCTACCAGGCCTTCTGCTTCTGGTAGCCCTGGCAGGAGGGGGGTAGCTGCTGGAAGGAAGGGAAAGGATGGGAAGTGCAGAGACGGAGTAGCATTCCCTCTCCTTCAGCATCTGACATTACCAGCCCCTCTAGGGGAAGGGGGAACCCAAATTATGCCATCCAAAAGACAAACAGAACTTGAACAACCCCCATCCCCTGGGTGATGACAGCGCCACCCGTGAGGCCAGCAGTGTACTAGGCTAAAGCAGGGAATGTTCCTGTCACCCACCAGCTGGGATCCCTTCCCACATCCTGGAGGCTCAGGGATTCCCAGAGTTGGGCTGCTGCCTTTGAAATGGGCTTTGCTGGAGGAAGGGAGGTCCTCTGGTCCCCCCCTTCTCCCCGTCCTCAGGGGCAAGGGGATGGGGTCTGCTGCAGTTACAGCTGCCAGAGTCACTAGTGACTGGTGAAAGGTGTAACCCAATGTCATCTTTGCTTTTGCGCAGGTACGGCCACCCGTGTGACTAGATGGGCAGCTGCATCAGGGAGTGGGTCTGGGTTAGGAGTGGGAAGGGACAAACCAGGACAGGAGGGGATGTGGAGGGCAATGGGGCTGGCTTATGCTGGCTTAAACTAGTGCAGAAACTGCAGTGTAATCATCACAGGTGTTAAACAGGCTACACCGTGGTGGCTCCCGACCTTGTCCCAGGCTCGTGACACAGGTCTGGGCCCATGGCGTGCTGGACAGCTGTTTCTCGTGGGCTGGGGGGAGCAGGGACCCCCTGCAGCAGCAGTGGAGTTTGGCTGGGGAGAGCAGGGGTGGGCTGGCTGCTGAGCCCCTGGCTGGTAACAGGCCAGTTGCTCTGGGCAGCTCCTAACCAGGCTGTGTTGTGATTTTGCTCTCAGTACTATGAGATGTCCTACGGGCTGAACATTGAAATGCACAAGCAGGTAAGTGAGATTGGGTCCGGGCCCGCAGCAGGGAATGGTGGGGAAGAGGTTGAGGGTGGAGACTTTGTTGGAAAATTATCTCCCTCGTCCCCATGTAGCTGTAATGGCATGGAGATGTAGCACGGCTCTGTGTGAGGGGCTGGCCTGCAAAGGGGTTCAGCAGCTGTCAGGATGTGTGCTGTTGAGTTCTGGTAGGTGCCTTGGGACAGGGCCTCCTCCCTGACATCCCAAAGCACCTCTCAGAGCCTGGCTGTGAGCCCTGCACACGTACCTCCCCGCGGTTCCCTGGGGCCCCAGACGCAGGAGGGAGCATGGAGGAAACAGCAGGAGCTGGAGCCCAGAGGCAAATGGATTGTCTTTCTTTTCTTTTCTTTTTTTTAATCCCCTTTTCCTTTCCTGAAGCCAGAGGAGTGTTTTCACCCTTCCCTGGTTCCCCTTTTGTTCCAGCGTTAATTTGCTTTCCCTCTTCAGATTTATCAATCTAGTCATCACGGGCTCTCTGCCAGGGAAATTAGTTTGGACCAGTGCCTGACAAAGTGGCAAGTCAACTGCCATATTCCTCCAGCTGGCTCAGCCCCTCCGAGTTTGCTCCTTTTGTTAGCAGGGAGAGTAGCCTGTGAGCACGTTCTTGCCATCCCCACGTGCTCTGAGCTCCGGTGGGACTAGGACCCAGGGGTGGCCCAAGCCATGAGGGGTGACAGGCGATGGCCAAGTGGCTGGGGAGAGGGAGCCCTGGCCCACCCGCGTCCAGCCGCCCGCTCTGCGTGAGCAGGAGAGGTCCGGAGGAGGGGGTCAGTCTCTGGCTCCTGGGGTCCCATGTGGATGTCAGGGCAGTGGCTGGCGCAGCAGCTGGGACCTGCCGGTGACTGGGGTGCTGGTGGGCGCGGGTGCTCCCCAGGGTGCACGCAGCCTTTAAGCGCAGCAGGTAGATGTTCCCTTTGTTCTTTGACGGCTTTGTGCGTGGTTTGACCTCTCTGCAATGCTGTCAGGGATTGTGGGAAACCTGAGAAAACACTTCAGAGCAGCCAATCCCTCCCCCAGTGCCAGGGTGGATTTGCAGCGGGTGGGGGGGGATCAGTTTTTCCCCGGGAGGCGCTGGTTTTCTTTTGGAGAGGCTGGGCTGGAAGCCACAGATCCTTCCCTTGGGAAATGCTGCTTACCCCAGTGGGGACACGGCCAGGCTGTGGGTCTGTCTATGACCACAGGCTGAGGAGAGGACGTTCCAAGTCCTCTCCATTTCCTTGTTGCCGCTTGCTGGGCAGGGGACAGGTACAGGGGTGCTCTGTGCCTCCGCTCCCCCTCTGGAAGGAGCAGGGAGGGCTGGCCTGGCGCTTCGGCAGGGGTGGGAGTGGGAGCGCCTTCTCCGTCTGGGGTGGGGAGAGCAGAGCCCGTACTTCTGTTGGTGCCTTGCAGGGCTTTGCTGGCACAATGCAAAGAGGGCTGAATTCGTTTGTGTGAATTTTGCGTCCCCCTTTTTCTCCCTCTGGTTTCGAGTCTGATGTTCAGGGAGAGAGCAAGCAACATGCCGATGGCCCGCTGCCAGCGCTTGTGGCTCGGCTCTCCTTCCCTGCCAGCCTGCCCGCTGGCTGCAAGAGCGGCAGCCCACAAAGCCAAGATGGGTTTGGGCTGAGCAAAGCCAGCTGGGCTGCGAAAGGACTGACAGTTCGGAGCTCGGCTTGGCTTGGATCCACAGAGGGATTTAGGAGTCGGGTTCCCTCCCATGTGCCTGGGGGAACCTGACAGCCTGGGAGGGTCCCACAGCCCTGGGCAGAGCCCTCCCTTGGCAGCAGCTTGGGAAATCCCAGCAGGGATGCAGAGGCAGCAGGAGGATTTACGCTGAGCGGGTGGGGAGAGTTTATCTCCTCTGCAGAGGCTGTGTGTGTCTGCAGGATGCTTGGCTGCCTTCCTCTCCACTGGAGAGAACTGGACGGGGCTCAGAGCCCTCCCATCCATGGTGATACCTGCTTCCTCTTTCAGGCAGAGATTGTCAAGAGACTGAGTGCCATCTGCGCCCAGATTATACCCTTTCTAACTCAGGAGGTAAGGGGGGAGGCAGGGGATGTGCACCGGACTGCTCGGGCTTCTCTCAAGGCCCTTGGGAAGGGGCAAACCTAAGTCCAGCCTGAACAACGGGAGGTGGGGAAAACCTCTGTACCTGGGCTGGAGGGATGGGAGAGGGGGCTGCGCAGCCCTGGGCGGCTGGGGCAATGCTGGGTCTTGTGGTCCCTCTGGCCAGGAACACAGTGTGACCTCCCCGTGCTCTTCCTTCCCAGCACCAGCAGCAGGTCCTGCAGGCTGTGGAGCGGGCCAAGCAGGTGACCATGGGGGAACTGAACAGCATCGTCGGGGTGAGTCCCATTGTCCAGCTGCGGGCAAAGGCTCTTTCCTTGTTGGGGGTTGAGACCACAGAGTGCAGTGATGGGGGAAGCCAGGGTCTTTACTACTTTGATAAGCCTAGGGCTGGTCCCCGGCAGTGAGGGGGTTTGCCACTGTGTCCCAAAGACGGTGGATGGCCTCTGGGATCCTCCCTGGCCCCTGCCACCCTGAGCAGAGCAGGGCTGAGCCACAGCTTGGGCTCGTCTGCCATGTGTCAGGATCACATCCACAGCAGGGAGGTACTCAAGGTGCCCTGGGTGGAAGGGGAAGCGATGTGACCTGGACTGCGCAGCCTTGACAGCTCTGCTCCCCTCCTTCTCCTCACGTTGCGTCTCATCCCATTGCGCTTTGCATTGCAGTTCATGCAGGAAGCTGAGGGCTTCCGGCATGGCTGGCTGCGGCTGTCTCCTCCCGGATCGAGGACCATTTGCTCTTTCTCTTTCAGCAGCAGCAGCTTCAGCACCTCTCCCACCATGCATCCCCCATCCCGCTGACACCCCACCCCTCCAGCATGCAGCCTTCTAGCCTGAGCGGGGTCAGCAGCACCTCGGGGCTCCTGACCCTCTCAGGGGCATTGATGGCACAGTCTCAGCTGGCTGCCAAGGAGGACAGAGTTGCGCAGGATGGGGAGAACAGAGGTAAGGGGAAGAAGCACAGCTGGATTAACACTTCGAAGGCTGGCTGAGTCAGTTCTGGGCAGACATCCCAGAGGTGCATGGGCAGTGCTGGGAGGGATCCTGCTGCCTGCTATGCCTGTTTCCCAGGGCTCCTCAATGCCTGGCAGCTGCTCCCTGGGGCCAGGGGGAGCAGCAAGCACTGCGAATGACAGATCCAGCTAATTAAATATCTGCAGCCCTGGGAGGCTGGCTCTATTTCTGACCAGGGGAACAGCTGTGTGCAGTGACGGTGTGCGGCGGTGGGGGGGTGGAGGTGGCTGCGTTTGCACCCCAGACACTGGGCAGCAGGGCTCTGGGCACACGTCTGTGCCCACATGGGTCTTCCTGCTCCCCTGGACATTTCCAGTGTGTGAGGGTCCCCCATCCACAAGGCAGCTGGGAGGGTGTGAGATCCTCACCACAGAGAAACCCTCTATTTACACCAAGGTTTACACCAGGTAAAGATCTGATGCCTGAAGCCAAGACTTAGGGGAAAATACTGTTGCAAGCCCCTGGTAGAAATGGTAGGAGCCACGGGTCTGTGGCGAGGAATTTAGACAGCAGAGCCTTATTGCATGTGTGGTGCCTTGTAAATAGCAGTAATTCCTCATCCTTATGGGTGCCTCCTCCTCTCAGGATTAAAGTGCTTTACAAACATCATCAATATTTAACCATCGTTAAATCAGTGCTCTGAATGCTACTGGCAGGCCTGGGCCAAATTAATAACACCATACAGCTTTGCTGGTGGCTTGTTGCTATTGAAGTGCTGCACGAAGAAGAAGCCACTCTGAGCTCAAGTCATCTTCTGCAGAGCACAGGCGTTGGGTGCTTTTGCTGACAGGAAGAGTGAGGCACGGACAGAGGGCTCCGAGCAGCAGGGCAGCTCTATGGACTAGAAACAGGCAGTAAAATTCAGCAGCCGTAGTGATGCTCCTCTGCAAGCTCCTCTGGGGAAGGTGCTCGCTGCTCCCAATGTCCCTGATTCGAGGCCTGGAAATGCTGCTGGAACAGGACCCGATGGTAACAGCAAAACTGGGCAGTGGAGGGGTTTGTTGCATTTTCCTAATGATTCGGGTTTGCTTGTAAGATTTCGAGGTGGTGTAAATAGCAGCAGGAAACTCTCCATGTCTGCTTTGCGCCCCTGTATGCAGGTGTCTGTGGTTTTAATTCTGTCAGTGTCTCTTTAAGGATGGCCTTCCCCGAAGGAGAAAAACAAACTCCAGAAAGAGCATGAAAGCAGGCTGTGCTGTGCCTGCCTTAACCCTTAGAGACCCGGGCAGCCTGTGCTTCCAGCAGCAGCCATGCACAGCCCAGAGCTGCTCCTTGGCAGGGGCATCCAGCCATGGCAGAGGGCACAAAGACACCCAGAATAATTCCTTTAAAAAAAAATAGTGAAATGCTACATATCGCTGGGGTTAATCCCTGGTGTTCGGCTATAGTTAGCCGGAGCTGGTGTGGATCAAGCTGAGCCAGGGCTGAAGTGCTGATGGCAGGCACCCAGTCCCTCTCCTTTCCCCAGCTTCATGCTGACCATAGCCTTGGAGCAGCTGCCCACATGGAGAGTCCCTCATCTCCCAATACCTGCCTGCCTCATTTTGCCAGCAGAGACTGGGATGAGCTTGTTCTCTCCAAATGCTGATGTGATTGTTAGGAGTGAAGATCAGCCAGGGAAGGCTGCTAGACCCCAGTCCATAACCCCATGCTTAGGTTTGTAGCAAATGCCTGGCACTTCTTCCTTGAGCCCAGGGAGGTGGACCTATTTTGTTGTGCATGCAAAAAAAGCATCAGAGGGTTTCCAAGCAGGGCTTTTCAGCATGGCTTCCTAAGGAAATAGAATCATAGAATTGTTAAGGTTGGAAAAGACCCTTAAGATCATTGAGTCCAACCGTTAACCTATCACTGCCAAGTCCACCACTAAACCATGTCCTCAAGCACCACGTCTACCTGTCTTTTAAATACCTCCAGGGATGGAGACTCAACCACTTCCCTGGGCAGCCTGTTCCAATGCCTGACTACCCTTTTGGTGAAGAAGTTTTTCCTAATATCCAACCTAAACTTCCCCTGGCGCAGCTTGAGGCCGTTTCCTTTCGTCCTGTCGCTTGTCACTAGGGAGAAGAGACCGACCCCCACCTCGCTACAACCTCCTTTCAGGTAGTTGTAGAGAGCAATAAGGTCTCCCCTCAGCCTCCTCTTCTCCACACTAAACAACCCCAGCTCCCTCAGCCGCTCCTCATAAGACTTGTGCTCTAGACCCTTCACCAACTTCGTTGCCCTTCTTTGGACACACTCCAGCACCCCAATGTCCTTCTTGTAGTGACGGGCCCAACACTGAACACAGTACTCGAGGTGCGGCCTCACCAGTGCCGAGTACAGGGGCACTATCACCTCCCTGGTCCTGCTGGCCACACTATTCCTGATAGAAGCCAGGATGCTATTGGCCTTCTTGGCCACCTGGGCACACTGCTGGCTCATGTTCAGGCAGCTGTCAACCAACACCCCCAGGTCCTTTTCAGCCAGGCAGCTCTCCAGCCACTCCTCCCCAAGCCTGTAGTGTTGCGTGGGTTTGTTGTGACCGAAGTGCAGGACCTGGCACTGAGCCTTGCTGAATCTCATGCAGTTGGCCCCGGCCCAACGATCCAGCCTGTCCAGGTCCCTCTGTAGGGCCTTCCTGCCCTCCAGCAGATCGACACTTCCACCCAACTTGGTGTCATCTGCAAACTTCCTGAGGGTGCACTCAATCCCCTCATCCAGATCATCAGTGAAGACATTGAACAGGACCAGCCCCAATACTGAGCTCTGGGGGACACCACTCGTGACCGGCCACCAACTGGATTTGACTCCATTCACCACCACTCTCTGGGCTCGGCCGTCCAGCCAGTTTTTAACCCAGCGCAGAGTGCACTTATCCAAGCCGTGAGCAGCCAGCTTCTCCAGGAGAATGCTGTGGGAGACAGTGTCAAAGGCTTTACTGAAGTCCAAGTAGACAACATCCACAGCCTTCCCCTCATCCACTAAGCGGGTCACCTTGTCATAGAAGGAGACCAGGTTAGTGAAGCAGGACCTCCCTTTCATAAACCCATGCTGACTGAGCCTGATCCCCCAGTTGTCCCGCACGTGCCGCGTAATGGCACTCAAGATGATCTGCTCCATGACCTTTCCCGGCACCGAGGTCAGGCTGACAGGCCTGTAGTTCCCTGGATCCTCCTTCCGACCCTTCTTGTAGATGGGCATCACATTTGCTAACTTCCAGTCATCTGGGACCTCCCCGCTTGACCAGGACTGCTGATAAATGATGGAGAGTGGCTTGGCAAGCTCCTCTGCCAGCTCCCTCAGTATCCTCAGGTGGATCCCATCTGGCCCCATAAATAGGGTGGGTGTGATTCAGGGGGTCTCAGCTGGCCAGCCGGCTCATCCCCTCCTGGCAGCCTTGGACCCATCACCACATCCAGGGAAGAGATTCCAAAGCTGGACTGAATTTTCTGAAAGTAGGTGGGTGGTTAGAGCAGTCCCCCCTGCTTCCCTGAGGAAGACCAATGTGCCCACCTCATATTAGACATCAGAGAGTCCACGCTGCAGATGGGCAAAGTGGGAAATTGGGTGTGATTTTTCAGCCCGTATCCCACTGTCTCCTCCTGTGTTGCCCTGCAGTGCCCCCCTCTCCTCTCTGCCCAGGTACCTGGGGCACAGCCTCCGCACTAACCACCTCTTCCTCTCCTCCCCTCTGCTTCAACAATACGGACCTGCCTGGACGCTCTCCCTGCTGCCACCTGGGCTCCAGAGCGCACCCCAAGCCGGGTAAGTCATGCCGTCAGGCCTGGGTCTGGCTGGGCCGGTGGCCTCAGCTGGCCTCGATGCATGGGCGAGGCTTTCCTTTCAGGGGGCTCTGCCTGGCAGCCTGCCAGCCCCCAGAGTCACTTTGAGCATCTCCAGCGTGCTCCAGGCCGGAGGCAGAGCTGGCTGCCGGCTCTTGGGAAGGGCTGCGGGTGCTGGGAGAACCCGGCTGCGGGGAGGGCACCGGGGGGCAGCGGTGGGCTTGGCTTTGGGGCAGCCCGGTGCTTGGAGCTGGGGCTGGCACCGCAGGCAGGCGCAGGGGCAGGGGCTGTCTTCTGCAGACACTGCAGCCGGCTCTCTTGGCAAGCACTTGCAGTAGGATTTCCAGGAATGTTTTGTTTCCTGACCTTTCAAAGCAAACAGCCCAGAGGCAGCCGAGCTGTCCTCTGTCTGGTGGCAGCCTGCAAGTCCGAGGCTGCACGCCAGCACAAGGGGAGGCAGCGGTAGGGACTGGGGCTCTGTTCGCACGTGGGGCCAGGTTGGGGTTGCGGGGCTCCTTGGGGAGGGGAGGCTGCTCTGTAGGCAGAGCAGGTCTATGTTATTCCCTTGTACACCACAGCCCAGGCACCCTGCTCACCTTCTGCTGTGGGTTCCAGGTCTCCCATTCATTTCTCATGATGTGTGGGCTCCTTTTCTCCCCCTCCCTCCCCAGCTTGGTGGATAAGGGCAGGGGACATCTCCCCCTGCCACCGTGAGTCACCTTTAGAGGCTGGCTGTGCTTGCACACAAGGTGACTAGGGTAACAGGCTTCGACGACTGGCCTTCCCCTGGGTACTGAGTTTGCAAGGGCTCAGCATGGCAAGAAGGTAAGGGCAAGCCACGAAGCTGGGGGTAGGTGGGGAGAGAGGCTTGGGGCAGCTCTGCCCTCTCCCGCAGGCAGGGGTCTTCACGAGGCTGAGCCAAGTCTCTGGATTTGAGGAATTTTGGGGTCATCCTTAGTTCTCAGTGGAGCTGATTTACCCAAGGGCTAGAAAGAGCCTCCTTCCAGGCCAGCCTAAGGAAGAGGGCCCTGACCCACGTCCAGCTGTGCATTCCCACCCTCGTTTATCCAGGCAAAGTGTTCAGCCCTTCTGCTGTTGCCTCTGAGCAGGGCCCATCGCTTCTGCCCTGGCTCCTGGGGCAGCCTAGTCCCTCTGGCGAGCAGCACTGTATGTGCAAACCCAGCTTGAGCCCCAGGGGTTGAATGCACAGGCCCCAGACCTGCTCCTGCACCTGAGCTGGCATCCGTTCCACTGACACATTCATGGTGGAGGCAGTGCTAAAATGCAGTCGTGTCTAGGGTGGACAGAGCAGTGTTTGAACTCCATGGTGCTGCAGGCTGGAGAGTAAATCCAGCTGCAGTGTGGAGGGTGGGAGCAGCCAAGCAGCAAATATGTGTGCGTAGGGATGTAGGGGAGTCCAGGAGAACATCTGAGCAGAGAATATAAGACAAAGGGGCTCTGCTTATTGAGGCCCCCATTCCCTTTGCTTTGCTGGCTTGGATGGGCTGTGTTTGCATCAGGGTTTTGTAGCTGAAGGTTCTGGGCCACCTCAATTCCGAGTCTTTGCTGATGCAAGGATTGTAGCAAACACTACACATCAAGGTTATCCCCCTAGATCTCCAGCCGACCCGGGCTTTATACCCCCAGCAGTAGGTGTGTCATGTTATAAGGGGCGGAGACAAGGGAGGGTCGACCCTTAACTCTTTCCGTACAGCACGTGATCTTCCGGTCGCCAGCCCTTATCTTTACTACATTTCCCCCTCCCTTAGCTCCAGTAGTTCTGGATCTTGCTGGGGAAGCTGCGTGTAAAATAATCGATATATGGTAAGACTTATACAGACACGCATCCGTTACGTTCATAGATTTTGCCCAGTCCAGCCAGTAGTTCGTCGCGGCTCCCTCATTACTCCCCCACACCATCAGGATGCATAGGGAAATGGTAACCTGTCAAGATAAGACTCAATAGATTGATTAATGTCTATACGGTCGAATATTTCGACTGGGTACCCATTCTAGCGTCCCTTTCTCGGTTTGCACACACGCATACCCACGTCCCAAGCAACGGAGGGAATAAGGGCCCCCCCATTCACGGGTTTGCAGGTCCCGTACTTGAACCAAAGGGTAAGGCCCTTCGTTCTCATCGAGCCGGAAATGTGCCTGGGTTGCAGTCTGGGTTTTATAGGTGTTCCCTCGAATGGTATGATTTAAGGTAATTAGTGCCGTCGTCAACAGACGCTGTGCCCGAAATAAGGGAGGGTCAAGGGGAGGGGGAACCCCTGTTCCTGGGCTTATCTTTTCCCCCTCCCTAAGTCGGTCGAGTAACTCTTTTAATGTGCGGTGCGCGCGTTCTACAATGCTTTGGCCCGTACTGTTATAGGGAATGCCATGACTCAACTGAATATCCCAGCGCGCGCAAAAGTCCTTTGTCTTCTTGCTGACATATGCCGCTCCATTATCTGTTTTAATTTTTTGTGGGATGCCAAGTTGCGCCATACAGTCCTGCCAATGTAAAATAACTGAGAGAGCATTTTGTTTAGCATGCATAGTCGCTAAAATAACTCCACTGCAGGTATCAACTGTGACATGCAGATACTTACGTGGATTAAAGGGTTCATAAATCGTAACATCAGACTGCCATATTTGGTTGGGCTGCAACCCTCGAGGGTTTACCCCTGCCTCCCAGAGGGGACCTTTGGAACACACAGGACAAGCAGCAATCACAGAGCGAGCATCTTGCAACGTAATGCCAGCGAGCCTAGCTAAACCGCGAGCTCCACAGTGGAGGAGCTCATGCAGGCGGAAAGCTCGCCTTAGGTTAGAAGTTTCTTCAACCGCCAGTACGCTCTTTGCTAAGCTGTCCGCTATTTCATTCCCAGCAGAAAGAAAACTCGGTATGGAACTATGACTATTAACATGGATAGGACAGACAGGAGCGGTTCTCATTTGCAGTGCGGTGAGCAACATTCCGGCAATCTCTGACGTTGCCCCAAGTGCCCATCGGCACTTCTTCAGTAACTTATATACATAGCAAGAGTCTGTGATTAGATCCAAGGCCTCTTCGGGCCATTGAGTGAGAGCCATCCATACCGCCTTGGCCTCAAGATACTGCACGGATTGCCCTTGATCTTGATAACTAATGTGGGTCCACTGACCATCCTCCTGCCATGTAACGACAGCTTTCCCAGTAATCGATGACGCGTCGGTAAAAACCGTGCGGCCTCCGGTGGGTTGTTCAACTATGGCACTAGCTGGCAAAAAATGGAGTACCTGGATTATCTCCCCACAGGGGTGTGGTCTTAGACCTTCAATACGACCCGTAAATTCAGCTATCGCCGCTTGCAGGAGCCCCACTTGTGGAAGTACCAACTCCCACTGTGCCAAAGAACAGGGCAATGCGATGACCTCCGGGTCCTTCCCTGTTAAGTGTTGAGTTTGCCTCCGACAGCGGAGAATAAGCTGGGATAATAATGTTGGCCAAGAAATTAAAGCCGTCTTTGGTTTGCCTTGATACAACCAAGCAAAAGGCCAGCCTTTTTCACCATTATTTTGAATTAGTAAACCATGGCCAGCGGTATCGGTCATGTAAATCAGGGCAGTGACCGGTTGTTCAGGTGTAAATCGAGCGAGACCCCAATGCTGGGCTCGCTCCATAATTGTCCTAAGAATCTCCTGATGGTTTCTTGAAAGAGTCCTTGGAGCTAGGGGGAATCTCCTCCTTTCAGGAGTTGATATAAGGTAGTCATTTCTGCCTCAGATATTGGAATAAAGTTTCTAAGCCACAATAGTTGTCCAATTAATTTTTGTGCCTCATGGAGTGTTGTCACTGTAGTCCGAATTTCAAATGATTGTGCTGTCACGCTTCGTGGCCTCAGTTGAGTACCTAAATACTTTACTGCACGCCCTACCTGTGTTTTCCGAGGCTCAATGTGTAACCCATGTCGCTCCAAACTGACTATCAGCTGCACGCGTGCCTTTTCCAGTAACTCCTCTTGGTTGGACGCCAGTAACACGTCATCCATGTAATGGAAAATGATGACCGTAGGGAAATTTTCTCGAATAGGGCGTATCGCAGCAGCTACAGCAATTTGACACAAGACTGGTGAGTTTTTCATGCCCTGGGGTAACACCTTCCATTGATATCTGGCGCACGGGTGTTGATTGTTAGGCTCAGGAACAGTAAAGGCAAAGCGTACTCTATCTTCTTCATGCAAGGGAACACTAAAAAAGCAATCTCTAATATCTATAACCACTATTTGATAGTCAGGTGGAATCATGGCCGGAGAAGGGAGGCCCGCTTGTAGCGGACCCATGTCTTGTATACATGCATTAACTGCGCGTAGATCATGTAGCAGTCGCCACGCTCCCGATTTTTTCTTTATCACGAAAATGGGGGTGTTCCAGGGACTTGTAGAGGGTTCGATGTGTCCTGCGTCAAGTTCTCGTTGTACCAATTGTCGAACAGCCGCCCTCTTTTCCTCTGTCAATGGCCACTGCTCTACCCACACTGGTTTATCTGTCAACCAGGTGAGTTTTAATGGGCGGACACAGGCAGTGGCCATTATGATAAATTTGTACGCAGCACTATATTCATCTTCTGCAAGCAACATCGTCCCAAGATGACAATGGGTAACTCAGCAATGACAGGGTTACACCATGCTACCCTAGCTTGTCCAGATTCCGGATCCTTCAACATAATTTGCATTGGGTTCCTGCTTTGATGCGAGGTCTGCATGCCTCCCACGCCTTGCAGCGAACCTCTCGGTTTGAGTGGCCAATCATCTGGCCATAGATGTGATGGGATTACTGTAACATCCGCTCCTGTATCTAAAAGGGCTCTTAACACGAGGCGTGGTGTTCCCCCCAACGCTGGGAGCCATGGGGTAACTATAATATCTACTTCTGGTCGTGTGGTCATGTTTAGGGTGAGTGCCACATACGGCGAGGCTCTATCCCCAGCCTCCTCTATTGCGCGCTCCCATCTCCCCAAGGCAGCTGAGTTGGATATTGCATCATTGGGACCGCAGGCGACTGTGCTGGTCCCGGGGAAGGAGAGACTCCCTGTGCCATACATTGCGCTGCTGTCGTCGGGCCTGCTGAGCTGATCACTGGGGCAGGTGGGGATGGCACGGCCCTCAGCCATCCCCTCTTCTCGTTTCCCCAGCCCGGTCTCCTTTGCTGACTCCCCGATTTGCACTGTCGAGCTCTGTGGCCTAGTCGCCCACAGCGCCAGCATCGTAGGTCTCTCTTTCCTTCCCCTGTTCCGGGGGTGTTTATTTTTGAAGGGCATTGTCGCGCCATGTGTCCTTGCCCCCCACACCTATGGCACATAAGTCGTGCGCCGCGGCAGGCCGCATGGACTGCGGCCACTACCGGTTGCATACTTTGCGCCTGTTCCTGTTCCAGCACATAACGAATCATCTGTGAAAGCGTGGTCCCTATGGGTAACTGTCTTAGCAACACTGCAGTTTGTGGGTTTGCTTGCGTACGTGCACAGTCAAGCAATATTGCCTCCTTAGCCTGCTCAGGAAGTCGAGCAACCTGGAGCGCCGCTTGCAGCCGGTCTAAAAACTTTGTGAAGGGCTCACTTAACGATTGCCGTATTTGGACCCATGGAGGCTCCCTTTTATCAAGAGCTGCGATGATGCGTATTGCTTCCTGGGCAGCTTTCGAAGATGCAGCAAAATCGCGCCCCCGCATTCGCTGAGCCTGTGCCTGAGGAGTTGCGAACTGCCCTTCACCCATCAGCTGCTCTAAAGTCACTCCTGCCATGGGATGGTTGGCCTGTTGCGCCTCAATAACAACTTGGGTGCACCGATTCCTCCACTCCTCCCTAAACAATACCATCATCGAGGGGGTCAATACGGCCCGCATCAACTGAATGATATCAAAAGGTGCAAGCGGCGTTGCAAAAACACAGTCTAATAGGACTTGGGTCTCTGGGGAATTTAATCCATGACTTTTCACCGTTGTGACCAATTCTTTCACCAACTTTGCATCTAACGGTTGCCACTCATATCCTCCACCTGGGGCTGCTCGGATAGGAAATGCTTGAATCGGAGGGGCCTGGAATCGCACTCCTTCCAAGACACAATTTTTTGCAATCATCTGCCAATCTGTCCCGTTTGCCCTCTCTTTCGGCATTCCCCCTGGCATAAGACTTTCCGCATTTGCCACCACCCCTCTCAATCGGCTGATCAATGCCTCGAGTTCCCTTGAAACCTCGTTAGTCCGTCTCGGAAGCGGGGGCGGATGAGCAACAATCGAGGATCCCTCGTCACCCCCTTCGCCCTCACTGCTATCAGAGCTCATGGGGTAATCGTGTACAGGCTCCCTCCACTGTGAGGGAATACCAGTTTGATTTCCCATTGCCCTAGGGATAGGGGTTCCCTCTGGTGGCTCAGGTATCACTGACAGTGCCGGGGGAGCCCTACCACCCCCTCAATGTCCTGCGCTCCGCTCTCTGTGTGTCCAGCACTCGTCGATCACTGGGATACAACGGGGCGTCCTCAGGTGTTTTGCCTTCTTTTTCTCCTTCCCGCCATCTTCCTTCACGTAGTTCACGATACTGCTGGGATCCCACATCAGCCCCCGGGACCCAATCCAGCAACCTATCAGTCAGCTCCCTTTCCACACATTGTTGCAACTCGCCCCAGGGGTATTGAGGAAGTGGTAGATCCACCGGTGCAGGAGGTGCCGAAGGTTCCGTGGGCGGCCGCTCTAAACTCCCCACTTGTATCGGGAACACCTTTCCCGACTCCTTTGTTCCCGCTGCGCCATAGTCTCCCTGCACCTCCCCTTCCTCCGTTGGCTCAGCCCCCAGTAACAACGGTTCCGTCTGTGTCCCACAGGCCACTCCTTCCCAGCCAGCCTGGGTCCCCTCCGAAACTAAACTTGTTGGCTTTTCGTTCCCAGGAGATTCCTGCCCCATCAGCACACCACGTGCAGCAGGTCGGCGCCGCCTTGCCGCAAACCCCCGCTTGAGCACCGTTGTCGTTACCGACTTTAGTACCTTTATGAGTTCCGCGAGCTCCATCGCTGTTGCCTGATCACGTCGGGGTCACCACTGTGTAGCAAACACTACACATCAAGGTTATCCCCCTAGATCTCCAGCCGACCCGGGCTTTATACCCCCAGCAGTAGGTGTGTCATGTTATAAGGGGCGGAGACAAGGGAGGGTCGACCCTTAACTCTTTCCGTACAGCACGTGATCTTCCGGTCGCCAGCCCTTATCTTTACTACAAAGGATCTAAAGGTCGAGGGCTTCTCCCAAAATAACCAGCTCTGTACTTTTCAAGGAGTTTCCAGTTTCGGAAACAGGCTGAACAGGTCTCCTTACCTAAGCCCAGTGCTGCCAGCCCCTCTGTAACCCTTGGCTGCACCCTCACTTTTAAGATACCCCCCAGCCTGTTGTGAGTCCCAGGTCTGTGACTCCCTTCCCAGGCTCCATGGCTGCAGTAAGCCAGAGCTCCAGCTCCTGGTACAGGCAGGAGAAGGAAGGGTTAACGAGCCCCTCCATTGGGGAGCAATTGGCATTGATCTTCATAGGCTTGCAGTCAGGTGGGAGAGGAGGAGGGAGAGATGGTCATGTGTTGTGCAGGATGGATCACCCCTGTGATCCCATATATACCCAGGTACCTCCTCCAGAGATCACTCAGGGGATAGGGAGCATCCTGTCTGCTCCGTGGTTTTATGTGTTGAGGTTCTTAATCCTACTGTGCTGGAAACAATCGACCATGTGGGACCCCTGGGATAGGGCATTTTTTCCGACACCCAGCACGAACAGCTTTGCAGAGTAGTCTTGGGAAGGTTGGGGAGCCGTGCCCCAGAAACTGCCCCAGCCCAAGCACCCTGGCTGCTCTGGGAGGGAGGGCAGCCTCTCTAGTAACTGGTGTCAGCCTGGTGTTCCTCTGGTTTGCACAAGAGCCAGGGGGCTGTGGGTGGGCAGGCACCACTTGATCGCATTATCATCCTCCACACAGTGAGCGTGGGGGGCTGGAGGGGATTTGAGACACCCCTGCAGCTGCTGGCAGCATCTCAGGGAAAAGGTGTTCATCCTGCTCAGCCCCATCCTGCTTCCTAGCCCTCTGGCTCCTGGAGCAGCAGGGTTAAGGTGAAGTAAACATGTCTCCGATGGGGATTTTCCACTCCACCATGCCTTGTTATCTCCCGAAGGGGCGGATCTGCTCTCCAGCCGCAATGGGGATGCTGCCTTGCTCAGCTCCTGGCTTCATGCAGCCCTGTGTGCCAGTGGCTGGGCCAGGGCATGGCTACGCCTCCTTGTCCTCCCCCATCCTCGTCACAGCAGGTCTCATCTGTCAGTTGGGGCTGTTTTCCCACCTGCCCCATTGCCCACCTCTCTGCTCTGACAAGGAAGGAGAGCCTGTAGCTTTGGGGTTTGGGGCAGGGCTTTGTTCTCTTCCTCCTGCCCACCAGCCAGGGAGATGCTTTGCCAGGCTGAAGGCGGTGATGGGCTGATGGACTGGCCATGCACTCCCTGGGTGGGATGCAGGGCCTGGCCAGGTTTGAGGTGAGGGGTGGGCAGGGGAAGGGGTGAGGGCAGCTCACTTTGGAGTCATTCTGGGGCCAAGCTAGGAAAGGGAGGTGATGCTGTGTTGGGGCTGCATGTGGGTAAGTCTCTGAGCACCCTAAAAATGCATCTGCCTTCTGCCCACGCCAGGAGACTGTGGGCAGCCAACCCCCAGGGGTGGTCCCCATCCTGCTTCCCTCCTCTCTGCCCCGTCAGAGCTGAATGGATGAATCTGGGTTAGAACTCAGGGGTCTGGAAACATCTTCCCCAGCCTTGCTTAAAGCACCAGACTAAACCCCATCTCTGCCCTGAGGTACCTTTGGATCTTAGAGGACTCTTGGCCGAGGGTGCACAGGGTGCTAGTAAGGGGATGCCGCAGGTATCTGCGCAGAGAGGGAGAGTAGTGCCTCCCCCTTTAGCCCTGACCCCTGCTTGGTGGGGGAAGGGGACCCCTGCCCCCCAAACCGTCTGTGGCACAGGTTGCACAGATAGCTGGCTGGATGCTGGACACTGGCTGGGTGCAGCCAGCAGCACTGGGAGGTCTCTTCCAGAGCAGAAATGCGGCTGGCAGGGCTTTGCAGGCTGTCTGCTCTCCTGCCAGCTCACACGCCTTCCTCTCCCTCTCTCTGACTCAGAGCATTTCTGCTTCCCCTCCCGAGAGTCTGCAGGACGAGGAGCAGACAGGAGGCACAGGGCTGAAGCAGAAGCGGGAAGAGAAGGACCTGCCTGGGCATTACGTGAGTGCATCAAAGAGCATGGCTGTGGGAGACGGGCCTGGGCCCTGGAGGTGTCCAGGGAGCTCTGTGCCTACTCTGGGTGCAGAGGGCTGTAATCCTGCAAAATGAAATGGAACGAAATGAAGAGCCCCGGGGAAGCCCCTCAGCCAGAGGGTTGAGTCGCTGCCTGCAGGGCGTGGTGTTGGTCCGTGAGAAGTGATGTGCAGGAGAAAATGGGGTCTCTCTGCTGGCTGGGGTCCTGTGGGACAGGGCCCAGAGCTTGGTCGAGCCTCTCCCACTCCTGACTGAGCCTTTCTGGGTTTCTCCCCCCTTGCAGGATAGCGATGGGGACAAGAGTGACTACAACCTTGTGGTGGATGAGGTAAGCCCCCTCCCTTAAGGGCTTGCTGAAGCCTTGCAGGGTATCCAGCTCAAGCTGCAGTCATCAGGTTTAGGACTCTGGTTCCCAAGCTTTGGGGTTCATTAGGCTCCGAGTCATTGCTGCTGGGCAGGAGTGGCCAGCCAGGCCACGTGCCAGCCCTGCCCTGATGCGTTCATGCCAGCCAAGGCTGATTCCGATTCGCAGTGCTCCGGTTTGAACGTTGTGCCAGCCAGGGCTCAGCTTTGCCAGTCATAGACTTGGCTCCGCTTCACAATCTCGTTTCAGCCCCCTCCTGTAGCATCCCATATGGGGAGGCTGATAAGCTGGGATGAGAGCCCCAGGGAGCTGGGCTTGCTGGTGGCAGCTCACGCAAATGGAGGTGGCAGGAGGAGGCAGGCATGCTGTGCTGCCTTTGGTGGGAGAGCTCACAGCGGACCCTGACCCAGCCCGGCCCTGCCAGTCCCTGTCTGGGTGGTCACATATGGTGCCTGGCCTTGACTTTAACACACTGAGCCCGTGTCCGTGTCTCAGTGCAGGGGACACACTGATTTTCAGTCTCTCGCAACCAAACTGCCAGGCGCTTCTGGTACAACCTTCCCTGACCACCAAGGCAGATACAACAGTACTTTATCCCAGCCCCAGCTATTCTTGTCAGAGGTGGTGTTTTCGAGGACATCCCTTTTCTTCCCCTTCAAGACTGGGGGGAGGGACAACACGTGGTTTTTTTTTCCTCCTGCCACTTCCCAAGAAAATACAAGCCCTGAAAGGAACATCAGCAGGGATTTCTGCAGAAAACGACACTTATAAAAACTGCTCATCGGTGTAATTATGGTGATAAAAATCACAGCCCTAATTGAATGGTTATAGGAGTGCAAGAGCTGATGGGTGGCCTTGGCTCTGAAATGCTGTTGAAGGGCTGCCAAGAAGCCCTTTCTCAGTTCCTTAGGTGTGCTGGTCACCATCCCTCCTTGTGAAGGCATCCGTGGCCACCAGTGTCCTCTGAATCTGCTGTCACCTCTGATTTTGTTCAAAGAGAAAAATCAAGGAGGTTTCTCATCCAGGGGACTGTGGAGCAGAGCTGAGGCCTCTAAGCAGATGCTCCTCGTTAATGCCGCTCAGGCAGACACGGGACAGCAAGCTGCTGGATGAGCAGCTTGCCTGGCAGACAGGGGGAGCAGATGGGGGCTTGATGGTGCCTGCTGGGCTCTGGACCTGGAGGTGGCTCTCCAGGGCCCCTGTGCCTGCCCTCCTGTGCAGAGGGGCTGGGGTTCCTACTCCCTAGAGACCTTTTCTTCCCCCAGGACCCCCCCTCAGAGCCCGGCAGCCCTGGCTGCACACCCAGCAGCCAGTTCCCACCAGCCCGCAGGGAGATGCCTGAGAGCCCTGCCTCCATCGCCTCTAGCCGGAGCACAACACCCCTCAAGCTGAAGGACCAGAGTCTGGTAGGGAGGCACGTGGGCAGCCTGGGCTGTGGGTGGGCAGCAGGGCTGGGGACGTGGCCCCGAAGTTCTCTGTAGCCTGTCTGCTGTAGCCCAAAGGTGGGCGAGGAGATGTCAGTGCCAAGTGTTTGGTACCCACCACCAGACTCCCCAGCACTGGGAGCAGAGGTCTGTGCCCTCAGAGGGAAGCTAATCATCTGCTAGGCAGAGGTCTGGCTCTGCAGGTATTTTCCATCCGGCTGCCTGCAGGATTATCCAGAGCTGCTCATAACAATCGATTTTTCTTTGGGTTTTTTCCCTTCCTCCTTGCCAAGCACCAGCCCAATGCTCAGATTGAAACATCAGTGTGTGGGAAGGGGGAGGGATGTTTCTGCCACTCTCTGGCCCTCCCAACCACCACAGGGACTGAAGCGATGCATCCCCACCATGCCAGGGTCAGGAGCTGGCTGGGGGGCCATGGGGAGCAGCAAGCAATGGCTCCCCGGCACAATCGGATTAGAGCAGACAAAGCGCCCTGAGCAATCTGCCAGCGCAGCACGTAGCTTTTCTCTGTTATTAATTTTTTTCCTTTGCTGGTGTCAACAAAATCCCCAGGCAGAAAAAGAGGAAGAAATAGGAGAAGCAAGAAAAAAGAAAGTAATGAAATAGCTGTGGGGATTGAAGGAGCCAGTTAGTCCCAAATGTTCTCCTGGTCCTGCTCCGCACAGGCCAGGGATGGGGGTGCCCCCTGCACAAGAGGGATTTCACATGAGACCTTGTGCCAGTGGCAGGGTGCTGCAGGGGTGCAGGATTGTGGCAGTTTGGGGTGATGTGGGGCTTGCATTGAGCGTTTGCACCTGGGGAGGGGAGCAGAGGCATGGGGCTCCTTCCATGCTGTGGGAAGGGCATGAGGGGCAAAGGAGGAAAGGAGTGGGGTTTTGGGCTGAGGACGGCCGAGTCCCCCTCCAGCTCTGTCCGAGAGCAGTGCCTCTTGGTGCCCCCCTCCCCTCCCGGGTGGTTCGAGGCTGTTGGCAGGCCTGCGGCACTGGGGATCACTCTCCGGGCAGCGGTCTTGCCACTGAAGATGCTCTTCCCTCTGCCATGCAGACTGACCCTCCAGCCAGCGCTCCTACCTCCAAGCCCTCTGCTTCCTCACCGCCCCGTGACTCCCTCACGCCCAGCCCTGGCCCCAGCTCGGCCGCCCTGCTCCGGCAGCCCCCCACCAAGGCACCTGCCACTGACACCATCAGTGAGTGTTTGGGGACAGTGGGGGGGGTGTTGTGCTCTGCTGCGGACAGTGCCATGGGGCTGGAGTGAGGGGAGACAGGACGCTCTCTCCCGTCAGCAGAGCTGGGGTGGCCATTTTGCTCCATGTAATCAAACATGTTGACCATGGCCAATGTGTGCCCCTATGTGCAATTACCACGTACCTGACTGGTGATGCTTTCCTGGCGGGCTCAGACCTGCTGGAGGTGGTGTGGTGATGTGCAGAGCTCTTCGCTACAGGTGTTCGGGGGGGGCAGGTGTTTTGTTTGGAGGTCCTTGTTTTTCTCTGACAAGTTGTCATTTTGCTGTTGCTATGTGAAGCTGCATGCTTCAGGGCTTGGCTGCAGGGGTAGGAGGGGTGGCTGAGTGCTGCCATTGGCACATGGGCATGCAGGAGGCCAGGACATGGCCAGTCTCCCTGTGCAGCTGAGGAGCTCCGTAGGGGTGAGGGTCTGCACACGCTGGGTGCTGCAGAGACCCTGGGCAAGATCCAGCTGATCCAGGAGCCCCTGTCAATGTCTTCCACCTTCTTCTGAAAGCATGGGGGGCGGGGGGGGTGAGTGCTCAGCAGTGGCCTCTGTGGTGGCTGATGGTGAACTGGTCATGCCCCCTTTTCCTGCCTCAATTTCCTTGAAGACATTTAGGGAAGCCTTGGGGAGAGGTCTCTGGAACAGCTTGACCACTTGTCTAGCCAAAGGGACCAGAAAGTGATGGGAGGAGGACAGCTAGCCCAAGGAAGAAATAGAGCCAGGACTGGAGACGTTAAACCCTTGTCTGGCATTACAGCAGTTTAGCAAAAATTGAATTGGAATCGATTTCAATAAATCATCAAAACCCTGGAAGTAGAGCCACTTAGCCATCAACTGCAAATAATTTGGCCTGGCTGAGACTGAAAAGGTGTTGGCAGCAGAAATGAAGGTTGCTGTGGATTAGCAGCTGGTCCATGGTGCAGCCGTTGGAGGGAAAGAGCCATTTGATCTCCTGTGCTGGATCTGCATCCCAGGTCCCTGACTGATGGGACTCAGGGGCTGCCCCTCTTCTTTGGTCTTTGGCTCCCAATACATAACCTGCCTGCCCTCCTCCTGAGCCACTGGTTCATGCCAGGCTTGGCTGGGCCCGGTGCAGAGGTGATGCAGCCTCTTGCTGCCTGGCTTCTGTCAGATGCCCTTTTCCCTCGGGTGATGTTTGCTCACACCCGTAGGTCAGGGCAAATGAGCAGTTCTCTCCTTGTGCAGCTCTCCGCAGCCCGCTGAGCATGTCCAGCCCCTACATGTCCTCCTTTGGGATGGTGCCTCATGCCACCCTCAACGGGGAGCTTCCAGCCCCCAGCATGTACATGGGAATCCACCTTTCGCCGCAGGTCAGCAGCGCCGTGATGTACGGCCGGTCCCCAATGGTAAGTCACCAAGGGACAGGCCCAATCTGCTGGCACATGTTGGCTCTGTTGTCTGTCCCCTGCTGTCCTGGGCATGCACTGTCCCTGACGTGCAGTATCTGCACTGCTGCAATGAGCTCAAGCTGGGGGGGTTGCAGCCATAGGAGGGGCTCCCTTCTGGAGGTGTCTGGGTTGTGGGGCCAGTGAAGGCTGCAGAGCTCTTGGAGAAGCCCTCACTGGTCTCAATGGTGTGTGGCTGTGTCTTTGGGAGCCATTTTGGCCTTTGTCACCTGCATGTGGAGGAAGCAGCAAGCAGGGACCTTGTGCAGAGCTGTGCTGGTCCGGTCCCAGGGCATGAGCCCAGCCTTCATGTCCCCTCCTGGGGGTTTGGCACTTCACTCATCATGTGCCCTTTCCTTTGTGCAGGTGGCTTTTGAGTCACACCCTCACCTGAGGGCTTCCACCATCTCATCTTCACTCTCCACCATCCCTGGAGGGAAACCGTAAGTGTGGCTGCATGCAGGGGCTGCAGGGAGGGTGGGCAGCAAGGGGCTGAGCCGGGCAGCATGGGGTGGGTGCAGGGGAGTGTGTGTGGGGGGTCTCCTTCCCCATGGCTCATTTCTACACCCAGGTGGTGTAGGGCAGGGCAGGGCCTGGCTGGAGTTTCTTTGTACTTCTGAGTCCAATGCTGTCATTTTGTTCCGGGCAGCTGGTGGTAACAAGGAGCCAGTTAATCATGTCCCTCATTAGCCAGAGTGCACTGGACACCTTCCGCCTGCCTCGAGCATGGCTAATGGGAGAGGTCAGCTCCTGCACTCGGGCATCACGCAAGGATTGTTCAGTCCTCTCTTCTGCTTCTTTCCAGTGCCTACTCCTTCCATGTCAGCGCTGACGGGCAGATGCAACCGGTGCCTTTCCCACCCGATGCCCTCATTGGCTCCGGCATCCCCCGCCATGCGCGGCAGCTCCACACCCTGACCCATGGTGAGGTGGTCTGCGCCGTCACCATCAGCAGCTCCACACAGCACGTCTACACTGGGGGCAAGGGCTGTGTGAAGGTGTGGGACGTGGGGCAGCCGGGTACCAAGACGGCCGTGGCTCAGCTGGACTGCTTGGTAAGGAGAAGGAACAGAAAGGCATGTTGTGGGGGCTGGGAAGAGGAACGTGTTCCTGTTACAATGGAGGCGGACAAGGGCTCCTTTCACGTCTGTGATGAGAAAAGGAGATCTGTCTCCCCACCCCCGCTGCCATGCATTGATCAGCTCCTTCTCCACTTGCCCCATTTGCTGTAATCCCAATTCAGAACCGTGACAACTACATCCGCTCCTGCAAGCTGCTCCCCGATGGCCGGAGCCTGATTGTGGGGGGGGAGGCCAGCACCCTCTCCATCTGGGACCTGGCGGCCCCCACGCCACGTATCAAGGCTGAGCTCACCTCCTCTGCCCCCGCCTGCTACGCCCTGGCCATCAGCCCCGATGCCAAAGTCTGCTTCTCCTGCTGCAGTGACGGCAACATCGTGGTGTGGGACCTGCAGAACCAGACCATGGTGAGGTGAGCCTGGGGCAGGCGGCTGGTGGCACAGAGCAGGAATGTGGTGGGGGATGCTGGCTCTTCGGGAGCTGGCAGCCCTGATGGCCGTGCCCTTGCCTTCCCCCCCCCCCCCCCCCCCCCTCTTTCCCAGGCAATTTCAAGGCCACACAGATGGTGCCAGCTGCATTGACATCTCTAACTATGGCACCAAGCTGTGGACAGGGGGGCTGGACAATACAGTGCGGTGCTGGGACCTGCGGGAGGGGCGTCAGCTGCAGCAGCACGACTTCAGCTCCCAGGTAGGGGCTGGGGCCGGCTGGGAGCACTGTTGGGCTGGCCGGGACCTGCCAGGCTGCTGCCTGACCCTGTCTCTCCCCCCAGATCTTCTCCCTGGGGTACTGCCCGACGGGAGAGTGGCTGGCGGTGGGCATGGAGAGCAGCAACGTGGAGATCCTGCACGTGACCAAACCAGACAAGTACCAGCTGCACCTCCATGAGAGCTGTGTCCTCTCCCTCAAATTTGCCTCCTGCGGTAGGCGAGCGCTGTGTTTTCTGCTTGGACTGTGTCGACTTTGGAATGAGGGGTGGCTCCGTACAGCCCTAGATGGGTCCTTTTGGTGTCATGTCGTGTGTGTGTGTCCCCCGAATGGAGTCCCAAACACTGACCCACTTTGTCTCCTTCCCCAGGGAAGTGGTTTGTGAGCACAGGGAAGGACAACCTGCTGAATGCCTGGCGGACGCCCTATGGAGCCAGCATCTTCCAGGTGCGGGGGAGTCGTTTGGACAGGGTGGGGAGTAAGGGCAGCTTCAGCCACCAGTGCTGCCCTCACCACGTGCCTCTCTCACATTCAGTCTAAAGAGTCCTCGTCGGTGCTGAGCTGTGACATCTCCGTCAACAACAAATTCATCGTTACGGGTTCGGGCGACAAGAAGGCCACAGTGTACGAGGTGGTGTACTGAGGCCCTATCTGTCACCCTCCCTCATCCATCAGGGAAGGGGCCAGGCCTTGCCCAGAGCTGCCAGGGGTGGCGGAGGCCTCCCGTGCTGGGCCAGCCCTCCCGCAGCCCTGCTCTCCCTCCTCTTCCTCCTCTCCTTTCAGCTGCCAGAACAAGGCTAGGGCACAGGCCCCGCTCCCCTGCCCTGGTTCCTGCCCAACATGTCGCAGAGGTGAAGGGGAGAGCTGGATGTGAGCGCTCATTGTGGCCAGGCGTCCCCCCAAGCTGGGCAGCGGGCAGGGGCTGGTCTGGGCATCCTACGGCCTGTCTGTCCATCAGGGCTGGAGGCACGGGGAGCTGGAGAGCTGGCAGAGCGGCAAGGGGAGGCCAAGAGCAACTGACATAGTGTTGCTCCTGAACTACTGCTACTGATTTAATGGCACCCATTTTCTGCTGCAGAAACAGCTGTAAATTATCAGTAATGTATTTAACTGTGTTTTCAATCCCTTACTAATAAAAAGGAACAAATGAGTGGCTGGTCTGGTGATGGGTTGGGGCCTCATGTCACTGCAGGACACTGGAAACCCATCCCTGGGGAGCTGACCGCCAGCCCCAGATGCCCTGAAATGGCGCCTGCAGCTGTACACACGGAGCAGGGGGCTCAGCCCCCTCCCACAGTGGCAGTTGGGGCACAGGGCCCTGCAGCAGGGGGACAGAAGCAGGAGCTGCTCCCATCCCTCACCCCCTCACAGGTACAGAGTAAGCATAGCCCTCTGCTGTGGCTTCCCCAGCCAGCTCTGCCAGGCTGGCCTCGCTCCCAGGCAATGGCAACAGCTGGGCCGTGAAGTGTACCTGGGGGTCCAGGAGAGGCCCCTGCCTTCCCTTGGCCAGCAGCAGTGGTGAGGCCTTTCCTACCATGGGGGAGCCCCTCCTGCCCTGGCTGCCTGCCCATCACAGCAGCTCCAGCAGCGCAGCAGTTGCAAGCCCCAGCTCTGGGCTGGCTGTGGCAAGCTGTGCCTCAGGGCCGCGCTTAGGGCAAGAGCACATCGTGGCTGCCGCGCCACAGCCAACAGCACCTCACTTCCCTGCCAGCCCTCATCGTGGTCGCTGCTGGCAGGCTGTGCACCAAGGCTGTCTGCAACAGCCCTGCCTCCCCCATGGCCGCGCTGGCGGGAAGCCAGACCGATAACCCAGCGCCAACTGCTCACATCTCATTTCCTTTGAAAACCACTTCCTCTAGCACTGGCCTCTCCCCCACACACTGCAGAAGCTGCTCCAGGGACAGTAATACACAGCAGCCGCCGTCACGCATCCTTCCCCTCAGGGTCAGCAGTGGTCCAGCCCCAGGCTGCCCTCCACTGTGCACAGGACCACTGCAGGGCTGAGTGGATAGACTGCAGGCAGTGGAGAGTGCCAGCAAACCTGCCCCAATGCAGGAAAGGGAAAGGAGCAGTGATCTATGGCAGCCAAAAGGGACGATGCTACTGCCCCAGCCTCCCCCAGCCTCACCTGGCTCCATCCCACTGCCACAGAGCACCCAGGCTGCTGCCCAGGACAACGCACAACTCTGCTTTTTGGGGTTTTTTTTTATTATTAAATACATCCTAGGAGGCACAGAGGAAGACGAGGACAGAGCCCATCTTCCCCAGCCTGGCCCAGAGCCTTAACAAAAAAAACCAAAACCCAGCAAAAAGTTAAAAAAAAAACCAAAAAAACAAAACCAAAACAAAAAAGCTCTAACAATGCCAGACCACACCCCCCCACCCAATTCCCCCAGTCCAGATTTAGAAACAAATCAACAAATAAAGAACAAAACAAGGAGAAAGTCCCCAGGAAATTCACTGCGAGCAGCAGCCGCCACCTCCCAGCCCAGCATGACGCCTGGCCATGGTCCCAGGGCCACCTCCACCCCTCGCCGCTTTCCTCTGGCTCGGATGCCCCAGCCACAGGCTGCACAGTCTTTGGGAAGTCAGCAGCAGAGCAGGTAGAGTCCATTCATCTGTGCACGTGGACATCTGCCTGTCCACGTGGCATGGGCCCTCCCGGCAGTTGGCACCTCTCTCACTCTCAGTAAATGACCTCGTAAACCGTAGCTTTCTTGTCCCCTGAGCCAGTCACAATGAACTGGTCATCCGTGGAGACATCGCAGCTGAGGACAGAGGAGGTTTCCTTTGACTGGAGAGAGGAGGGTGGAGGGGGGGGTAAGTGCAAGAAGCAGCCCCAGAGCAAGGTCCCAGTCCCACCCCATGGGACTTGGGGCCCCAAGTTGTGCCTGGGGAGGCTGCAGAGACAAGTTTGTTTATGAGGCTTGTTATTGCTAAGATACATTTGCAGCTGGGTTCTACTGAGCAGTCCCAGCTCTGGGCAACCTCACCCAGAGGAATACCTCCCACTAACCCTGACCCCAACAGCTGCCCACACCCCCCACCTGGAAGATGCTGGCTCCATAGGGCGTCCGCCAGGCGTTCAGCAGGTTGTCCTTCCCTGTGCTCACGAACCATTTCCCTGTAGGAGGGACAGAAGGGACAAAGAGCATCGTGTCACCAAACCAGGCCCACCCACTGGATTCCTGCAGTAAACTGTGCCCAGGTTGTGTAACACAAGGTGGGGACTGGAAGGCCACATCTCTATCACTCCTTAGCCAAGGGGCTGTTTTAAGGAACACAAAGGGGAGTCCTGAGAGAACAGAGCTGAGCATAGCCATGGGTGTTGCTCCAAGAGGGACAGATGCCCCTTCTCTGAGAAATACCACTTACATCCACAGAGGACCAGGCTGGCTACCAGAGCCAGTGCTTGCCCCCAGTACTATGAGCCCTGGCACACACAGTCAGGAGAGACTGCATCCACGAGCCTCCAGAGCTACAGGACTGGGACAGACATGCCTACCGCAAGAAGCAAATTTGAGGGAGAGGACACAGCTCTCATGGAGGTGCAGCTGGTACTTGTCTGGTTTGGTCACGTGCAGGATCTCCACGTTGCTGCTCTCCATGCCCACCGCCAGCCACTCTCCCGTCGGGCAGTACCCCAGGGAGAAGATCTGGGGGGAGAGACAGGGTCAGGCAGCAGCCTGGCAGGTCCCGGCCAGCCCAACAGTGCTCCCAGCCGGCCCCAGCCCCTACCTGGGAGCTGAAGTCGTGCTGCTGCAGCTGACGCCCCTCCCGCAGGTCCCAGCACCGCACTGTATTGTCCAGCCCCCCTGTCCACAGCTTGGTGCCATCATTAGAGATGTCGATGCAGCTGGCACCATCTGTGTGGCCTTGAAATTGCCTGGGAAAGAGGGGGGGGGGGAAAAGGCAAGGGCACGGCCATCAGGGCTGCCAGCATCTGCAGCACAGAGCGCGCACTGGGCCGGCACCCAGCAGTGAGGAGTGGGAGATCTCTGCTGCAAGGACAGGGACTGTCCCATGGCCACAGGGAGGGGTGGGGATGCCCTGGAGGGGACCGAGCGGTTCCTGGCCGGAGGAGGCCCGAGCAGCCCTGCCCATACTCACCTGACCAGGGTCTGGTTCTGCAGGTCCCACACCACGATGTTGCCGTCACTGCAGCAGGAGAAGCAGACTTTGGCATCGGGGCTGATGGCCAGGGCGTAGCAGGCGGGGGCAGAGGAGGTGAGCTCAGCCTTGATACGTGGCGTGGGGGCCGCCAGGTCCCAGATGGAGAGGGTGCTGGCCTCCCCCCCCACAATCAGGCTCCGGCCATCGGGGAGCAGCTTGCAGGAGCGGATGTAGTTGTCACGGTTCTGGGGTGCAGGAGGGAGGACCCCATTAACCCCTTGCCTTCCAGCCCTTCTGCACCCATCCCAGACTGCCTCGTCACCCCGGGGCCAGCAGCTTGTCCCAAGGGCAGGAGCAGCAGCAGCGGGGCAGACCCACAGCCACCCTCCCCAGAACAGTGGGGCTGGGGCAGGGGTGGCTGTGCAGCCCACCTTGTCCCGTGCCCAGAGCGGTCGCCCTGGCTGGCCCCCACAGGAGCCCCTCAGTCTGTTACTGCCCTATGAACGGCCCTGGGGACACCCTCGCCCCACAGTACCCCTGCCAGCAGCTGCCCGACAGACATGGCCAGTCCTGGAGGAGATGAGGAGCAGCCAGGGAGGCAGCTCCAACAAGGCTGCCACAGCCCACGACTCTGAGCACTAAAACACCATTTTCCCCCACTCCCGAATTTCTGATGCAGCTTGAAATTATCATGACTCAGTCATTTCCTTGTTTATGCATCTGTATCTTCAAGGTCAGCATCGTCCAGGAATAATATTTGTCAGGCTGCCCAGGCCCCAAGGCCAGCATATCGAGGAGAGGACTTGGGTTTGGGTTGTTCAAAGCAGGCACAGGGACTCCAATTCCAGCAGCCCATTTAAAAAAAAAAAAAAAATCTCGAAGAACACAGGTTAAAAATACTCTCAGGTGATGGCTGTGCCTCCAGCTTGGCTCTGGTGAGTTGCTGTGGTCTGACAGTCCATCTCATTTATTTTTAAAAGAAATAGGAGTTCTCCCTCTAGCCAAACTCACACAAGCAAAAGCAGAAAGAAGCACAGAGCTGAATCCAAGTGATGCTTCAGCCCATGCGATTCTGGCCCGTACGAAGTATCTGGCCAGGGGGTTGACACTGGCAAAGGCTCGTCTTAGGGCAGGTGCTGTCAAACAAAGCAGTGCCAAGGGGGGGTGTGTATGTGTAAAAGCCCCCCAACGGCTTGGGATGCTCAGAAGAGACAGAGCGGTGCAGGGGAGCATACTGGCAGCATGGAGCCACCATCCCTCCCCAGCAGCCCCACACTGCTGCTGCTTAGAAACGCACATGGAGACTCTCCTCAGTGCACATCATCGTTTTCAGACACCCCCTGCACCTCTGAGGTCCCCAATGCATCCCCAGACCCCATCTTCACCACAGCACAATGGCACAGTGCACGGAAACAAGAAAACAAGCTGTGCCAGAGAAGCGGCGCGCCCCTCCTTACCAAACAGTCCAGCTGAGCCACGGCTGTCTTGGTGCCCGGCTGCCCCACGTCCCACACCTTCACGCAGCCCTTGCCCCCAGTGTAGACATGTCGCGTGGAGTTGCTGATGGTGACGGCACAGACCACCTCACCATGGGTCAGGGTGTGGAGCTGCCGTGCATGGCGGGGGATGCCGGAGCCGATGAGGGCGTCGGGTGGGAAAGGCACCGGTTGCATCTGCCCGTCAGCGCTGACATGGAAGGAATAGGCGCTGGAAGAGGACAGATCAGTGAGAACCATCTAAAGATCCCATGTGGAGAGCGGCCAGTGCCACATCAAACCCAGCACGCACAACACATGCAGCAGGGTTTGGAGTCAGAGCCGTGAGCAGAGTGGCGCCTGGTGAAGCCTGGCCAGGCATGCAACAGCCTGCCACTGCTCGGAACGGGTGCCCCCTGCCAAGGCTGTGCTCCTCATCCCAGCTGTCCCTGGCCCACCTGCACCTCCCAGCTTAAGCCCTGCAGGACTCCTCGTCCCCTGCCCCCAGCACAGCCCCCAGCACAGCCCCACTTACGGTTTCCCTGAGGTCCCCACTTGCATGCCAGCCGCCAGCCCTGGGACGCGCATGTGGGGGTGCGGATCGTAGCCCACCTGGAGGGGACAGTGGGTGAGAGCAGCTCGCGCGCAATGGCCCCCAGGGCCCCGCAGGGAAGAGGCTCACGCACCAGGGGGGAGCGCCCGTAGCTGCCGGCTCCCACGGTGGCCGCAGCCCCATTGAGCTGTGGGGACATGAGGTGGAGGCTGGCATAGGCACCGGTCCCGGCCATGTCCCCGTTAACCGTGGGGTGGGCCATGCCGAAGGCAGCCGAGTAGGCGCTCTGCACTCCCAGCGGGTTCCTCAGGCCCAGGGCTGCTGGGTGAGAGGTGGCATGAAGGGACGGGCCCCAGGGTCTGTCCTCACAGGAGCTGGTGGGACCAGAGCCGCCCACCCAGGCCCTGGCAGGGCCAAGCTCACCCAGTGGGTCCACAGGGGCCTTGGTGGCAGCGGGGCGAAACTGCTGGGCACTGCTGGAGCCTGGGGCCGCGGCGTCACCCTGAGAGGTGGGGGTGCTGGACTTCAGGCTGGGTGTCCCTGCCTTCTCCACCTGCCAGGAACAGAGTGGGAATATCTGACAGCCGTGCTCCTGCCCTGCCAGGGGGTCTCCTCAGGTCTGCCCCAGCAAGCTGGTCCCTGTTCTTCACCCCTGATGGCAGCCCAGCCCAGCCCAGCCAGCACTGCAGGGTGTGCAGGATGGGACACGAGAGGGGATCTAACAGAGCAGAACCCCACCCTGTTCCCCCAGCATTGCCTTTACCCCGTGGGTTTAGAGGCAGATGGACCCACATCCAGCAGCTCTGGCAGCAAGGACGCGAGCACAACCCCCGAGCAAAGCACCCTGGCTGCCCCACACAGTGCATGTACCATGGGTGCATCCTTGCTCCGCGACGGGGACGTGCTGCTCGAGGAGGCCATGGAGGTCGGGCTGAGTGGTACGGCTTCCTTCCTCCCCAGTGGGACCTTCTCCACCCCGTTCTCCCGGGACGAGTAGGAGTGGACACTGTGCGGGGAAGAGGGGTCCTGGGGGGGAGGGAAATCAGCAGGCAGCAGAGCAGGCAGGAGTGGGGGGACATCCCAGACCATGGTGAGCTGGTAGCTCGACTGAGGGCCAGGCTGGGATCCTAGATCCAGGGGCTCATCACTGCCATCAGCGATGGCCAGTGAACGTGACTCAGGGGTCCCACCGCCACCTCCCCGTGCTGCCCGTCTCTGTCTGTAACAGCCTGTTAGCCCCCCACTTAGGCAGAGGGATGGGCAGTGCACACCAACCCCAGCCCCCAGCACACTGACCTCATCCACCACCAAGTTGTCTTCGCTTTTGTCTGCGTCGCTGCCCTGAAACGCAGAGGATGGTTGGAGCTGAAGGAGCTGAGGCTGCCCTCGCTCCTGCCTGGGAAGTGCCGGAGGTGCGGGCAGCTCCGCTCATCGCCCGACAGGAGGGGATAGGGATGCCCCAAGCCCTCCAGCCACCCTTCCCTGGGCTCACATAGTCTGTAACAAAGTCCTTCTCCTCCACCTTCCTCTTCTTGCTGCTGCTCAGGTACTCGGAGATGGCTCGTGCCCGTTCACCATTGGGCAGTGCCAGGGAGCTCTGGGGCAGGGGGACGCAGCATTAGGGGCCGCAAGCCACTGTGCCCAGCTCCCAGGACAGGCAGCGCCAATGTGGGGCTGCAGCCGGCTTCCAGGGCATGGAGGGCCCCAGTGCGGCCCCCTGTGCTGCCAGCTCAGGCTTCAGCTCTTGCCAAAGGAGTGAGGAGGGGGACACTGTGTGGGGGGATAGTATGGTTTGCCCACGTGATGTGGGGAAGGGGAACCCATGGGAAGAGCACCCACCCGCTCTCACCCGGGTGTGCTGGCAGCGGGGCCTCAGCCAGGGAGCAGGACCCAAGGACCTGTCCCCCACGCAGCCACCCGCTCCCGGGGTCCCAGATGGAGCCTGCACAGCCAGAGGGAAACAGTGCAAGAGAAGGAAAAGGCACTTACGGGGCCGGGGTCTCGCTCTGTCACCGTGGCAACGCGGAGCAGCAGGAGAAGGAGGGAAGGAGGGACATGCTGTGCCACTGCCGAGAGCCCCCCAGGAAAGCCGCCCACTCCTCCCGCAGGTGCCAGGGTGCTCGTGGCAGGGCTGGGCCAGTACTACAGCAGCAGGGTGGTCCCAGGCCCCCATCAGGGATGACCCCCCTCTCAGCCCACCCCACTGCCCTCCCAGGAGGTGCTGCTCAGTGGGGGACATCCCGCACCCAAACCCCTCCCAGATGGCAAGCCCCCTGCTCCGCCAGCCTGGTTGGGAGCCCCGAGGCACGGACAAGCTGGCTCCCACCCAGCCCTGGCCCCCACCCCAGGGAAGTGCCCAAGCGGGAAGGGCACGGGGAGTAGAAGCAGCCCTGGGGCCCAGCACCACCCATTCCCAGATTTGCCTGCTGCCAGGAGGGTCACACCAGACTCCCCCCTGGCTCCTGTCCCCCCACGCTCACCCCTGGGCTCGGTGTCGTGGACTCCTCGGTCATCTTTGGCGAGGAGCTGGGCCTGAGCCCCCAGCGCCCCCGAGAGTGCCAGCAGCCCCGAGGTGCTGCCGATGCCTGCGAGGCCAGTGGGCTGCATCCCGGAGGGGTGGGGAGTCAGCGGGATGGGGGGAGCGTGGTGTGAGAGGTGCTGGGTCTGGAGCTGGTGCTGGAGAGGAGCAGGAGGAGAAAGCAGAGCCAAAGGGCCGAGTCAGGACAGCCACTGGGCAGGGGGGACGGAAAGGCTGCTCCTCCCCACCGGCAGCCCTGGGTCAGCCCAGGGATAAGGAGCTGGGTGAGGAAGGGCAGGGCACGCTCCCAGGGTGCCCCCAGCTAAGCTGTGGAGCCATCACGTCCCTCCCACCGCCTCCTCCCACTCTGTGACAGGAGCTACTGGGACAGCTGGGGGACCCTACTCGTATCCATATGGATGGGGGACCCTACCTGTATCCATACCACCGTACCACTGTGGTCTTGAGGGAATAACTGAGGTGTGTGGATGGTGGCAACCCCCCCCTCCACCCAGGCCACAAGACATCAGGACACAGTGACATGCACCAGCCATCACCCCCACACCCTGCTTTGGCACTGCTGCAGCAGCAGCAGCATCTCCTCCACCCCAAGTACTGCTGGCAGCCCCCCAAACCAGCCTGGCTTGTCCCCCTCCTCCCCCTGACTCAGCCATGGGAGAGAGAAGGCAATGGAGCAGAGGGCTGCAGCCGACCCCTGCGTGCTCAGGGCAGGACAGGTCTCCAGCCCCGGGAGACACCATTGCCTGCAGGAGCCCAGCACCCCCAGCCGGGGGGCGGTGGGAAGGGGTGGGTAGAGGGTTGACGTACCCCAATCGCCGCGTTCAGGTCGGTCATAGTCACCTGCTTCGCACGCTCCACGGCCTGGACCACCTGCTGCTGGTGCTGCAGGGAGAGATGAGCGTGTCAGCGCCAGGCGATGCCCCCGCCGACTCCTGCGGCAAGCAGGGCTACAGCAGTCTTGTTTCTTCAGGGGACAGGGCAAAGCCAGCCCCCCCCAGCCCAGCCCAAAGCGCAGGGCCTGGGTCCCCCAGCAGGGACGCTCTCTGTGCCCTGAAGGGAGGTCTGCACACCTGGTCGGGGCCGAAGGGCTCACCCACCTCCTGAGACAGGAACGGGATGAGCTGAGCGCAGATCACGTTGAGCCGCTTCGCAATCTCCGTCTGGCAGAAGAAAAGCAGTGCCCATCAGGGCAAGGGGCAGAGTTGCTCCCGCACTGAGCAGCCCCGACTCGGCAGGAGACCCTTCCTGCCAAGGGTGCTCCCCAGGCAGGCAGACGCCCCCTCCCCATTGCCACCCAAGCCACCACAGGGTGCTGGCGCTTGGCCCCAAGCGCTGCTGCTCAGCACCAAAGAGCAGAAACACCTCGGGGGGGACCAAGAAAACTCTCCTTCCTAACGTCACCCCCTCCAAAAACATGAGCCCAGCATCTTCCACCCCTACCCTGAGAGCCCCAGCATGGCTCTCGCCTCCTCCCTGCCACGGACAGGGAGCCCCATGGCCCATGCCACCAAGGGCCACCCCCAAGAAAGCCCCCAGCCCCACGGCTCATGGCCCCGGCCGACTCCCCTCCGCCCTCTGCACAGCCTCCTGCCAACACCACAACCACTAATTGCTACTCTCCCAGCCCGCAGGAAGCCCTGGAGAGGTGCTCTCTTTCCAGCTGCTGTTTTTCCGCAACACTTGAGTGCCACAGGCAATCAGAAGCGCTGAGCACGGGAGCAGCACAGGGAGGAAGAGAGGCAGCATGCTGTGCTGTGCCACGCTCCCATGGCACCCCACAGCCAGGGCAGAGCCCCCGCTGGCCCCATGCTGGGGGGCGAGCACAGACACTAAACCATCCCCAGCCCCACAGATACATCCCTGGGGAGACCCCCCAGGGGTTGCAGGATCAGGCCCCTGCCCCAAGCACCAGTGAGTGACAGCCAGGAGAGCAGATACGGCTCAAGGCAACAGCGGAGACGCCCACACTGCTCCTCATTGTGCAGAGCTGGGGACCCCACCCCACCTCAGCAGCAGAGAGGGGGCAGAGATCAGCAGCTCTCCCTAAACCCAGGCATCCTCCGCTCCTGGACAGACAGGAGGTGCCCCGGGCACGCAGGGTCCAGGTAAGGTGCTGTCTCAAGCTCCGAGGAGCTCCCTGCCCACCCTGGTGAGGAGGATGACAGCGTTACAGAGCCAGCATGGGGCTGAGAGGAGGGGGTCAAACCCAGACCCTCTTGTCAGCCCCAGGAGGAGACCAGGGCTGAAGGGCCCCAACAGCCAGGGACAGAGCTTAGTCCCGGATCTCCCTGCTTGTCTCCCGTGCCCAGCTGGCACAGGCGCCACAGTGCCAGGGTGAGGGGCCACAGCACTGCCCACCTGGTGTGGGGACACAGACCCAGGGACACCCTGTGCCACCCTCCGGAGCAGCCACCAACCCGTTTTTGCCAGACCCACAGAGAGCAGAAACAATCCAGCACCCGCCCTTGCTTCCCCTTCCGAGGGAGGAAAAAAGAGAAAGAAAAGAAAAGAAAGAAAGCGGGGGGAGCAAGAAGATTTGGCAGCCAGCAGTTCTGGGAAGGATTTAGCTGTCTCCCGGGGCCAGCAGTGATGGATTCTCTTCCCTAATGCACTGATGGGCAGCAGCTCCTTGGGGAGAGCTGCCTCCAATTCACTCGCACTCGTTAATGTGCAATTTACTGGCACTTTAACGCTCTCAGCATGAAAAATGATCATGCTGTTTGCAGCCCCCCCAGCCACCAGCACTGTCACCTCCCCTCTGGCTCGCGGTGAGCAAGTCCAAGGCCAGGCAGATTCAGGGAGGTGGTTTTATAAAAAGCTACAGGCCCCTTCCATGCCAAAAACAAAACAACAATAAAAAAATAACGTCTCCTGCTTGTTCCTGTCTTGAGCCTCCCCTGCCGAGCCTGTGGCTGCCTGGAGAGCTGCACCACCACAACCAGTCCTCCAGCCCTATTTCCCTCCAAACAAACCCAGGGCAAAACCACCCCATGCCTTGGCCCTTGCCGATGCCAGCACTGCTGACACCAGCACCACAGGAGTCAGGCGCCTGGGGAGCCTCCAGGGGATGCTGGGCTGGGCACAGCAGGGACGGAGGCAGCACCGCACCAAGGCACTACCCTGCCTTCACCAGCGGCGATGGGCCAAGTGCTTCCTCGGGGATCCCAGGACAGCCAAGAGCGGTCAGGACCCCTGCCCATGCCCATGAGCAGCGCCAGATTTGAGGGGAGAAGAGGCGGCGACCCGATCTCCCCACAGCAGCGATAACCCACGGCTCCCGCGCAGGCGGTTCCCATTTTTTACACAATGGCCGCTGGCTGTCAGAGCAGACTTACGGGCCCTTGTTAAAAGCGCAGACAGCTCGCTGGCAGGCAGCCAGCGGCACCTGGGACCAGCAGAAAACACGAGCCTGCAAGGGCCAGGGGAGAACCGGCAGCCAGATGAGAGAAGCACACAGCCCTCCAGGGAGGGGGCGCCAGGCTGGGTGGACCCTCGGCGTCGCCCCTCACAAGGGCGGCTTCACGCCTCCTTCTTGGCTGGCTTTGCGCAGCAGGGATGGCAGCATGGGGCAAGGCGCACCACGGGAAACGACGAGAGCAGCAGAAACACCCACCCGGCGGGTGCAAAGCCAGCGAGAGCGGCCATCAGCCAGCCCTGTGCTGGGGGCCGGCACCCCCATGCCACCGGCCCGAGCCGGCTCCTGCGCAACAGTTGGCAGTGGCAGGGCACGCGGCGGGAAGGAAGGAGGCCGCGGCTGCAGCACGCCCTGCCAGGCTCCTCCACAGGCTCTTTAAAAATAGATGAGAAGAAACCTTCTGTCTCAGAGCAGCTGGTGACCCGGAGCGTGTCGCAGCGGGAGGAAGGGAGGGATGGGGAGGCAGCAAGGGGGGGATGTGCAGCCCCGAGCCCTGGGGGAGCCCAGCCTGCACCCATGCCCCAGCCCCCTCCTCCCTACCTCAGGATGCTCCTCAGCCCTGGGCCCCAGGCAAGCTGCCCCCAGGGCCAGCTGGCACTGGACAGTTGCAAAGGCAGCGAGCCAGAGCTCGTCACCCTGCCACGATGCTGCAGCACCCCTTGCCCCGTGGGAGCCAGTCTCCTCCACAGTGGTCCCCAAGAGGCCGCTCATGCAAGCGCAAGTCTTCCACCGCTGCTCTCTCCCCACTGCAACGAGCGCATCGCGACCCAGCTGGGAACACGTTCCCTGAACCCAGTGAGCAAACGGCAGCTCAAGCCGGAGCACACACATGTGCTGAGGAGACAGGCCAAGACCGTGACGCAGAGCAGGGCAGAGCTCCCAAAGCACAGAGAAGGGAGCACGTCCCCCACAAGCGCAGCCTTCCCTGGACCACTTTCTGTGTGAAGGGATGACCCCGAAGGGCCCAGATGGCAAGGCACGGTCAGGGGACCCAGCACAACGCTCTCGTCCTACCCAGACTCACCTGTTTGTGCATCTCTATGTTCAGGCCGTAGGACATCTCGTAGTACTACAAGGGAGAGAAGGCAGCATCAGTGTGGCTGGGGAGCCCAGAGGGACTCCCAACCAGAAAGTCCTCTCTGGCGCTGGCGTGCAGGGTCAGTCCAGCCACAAACATCCACGCTGTGACCAGGCCAGGAGGAGAACACAGTCCCCAGCTCCTTGCCCAGGAGCACAGGTGTCCGTGGCATGCGGCCACAGCCTGCAGAACCAACATGGATCCTGCATGGGAGCAGCTTTGCCACCATTCCGCCACCGTGAGCTGTGGCAGCGAGACCTGCTCCAACACCACGGCTTGTTTTGGGGGAAAACCAGACAATAACAGCCACAGGAACCAGATCTCAGGGCCTGGCCACACAACCCAAACGCAAGTGGAAGCCAAAGCATCTCAGGGTTGCGTGTCCTTTGATGGTTCAGAGGAGACACCCCCCACCGCTCTCCTTCTTTCAGGTGGAGCTCACTAACCATGACATAATGACGCTGGATTTCTGTTTTTTCTGTTGCCAGCTTTTCACATTCTAACTTCAAGCTGTAAAAATAAAGAGAAGAAAGAGAGACAGAGGAAGAGAGAGGGAGAGACCCCCTGCTTCCCCCACAGACAAGATCCCCCTGGCTGGACAGACCATGAGCCCTCCCAGTGCACCACGTGCTTCAGCCTCCTGCTCTCAGATTCAATCCCATCTCCCGGCACAAGCCAAGAAAACCACCTGAAAGAGGGTGGGAAGGGGCTGGTAAAGAGGAGATGGACAGGAAAGGGATCCAGGCATCAGGGAGCAATCTGCATGGAGTTTTAACCCCCTCCCCAGCATCTGCTTCCCAAATGGTGCGCGCACTGCAAAGCCGAGCTGCATTTCAAACCTTGCTCTGCCCAGCACTGTGCACGGAAGGGAAGGTGATCCTGGCCAGCAGCAGGGGGATCAGAGGGACTCCAGGTCTGCTAAGTGATGGCTCCAGCTCAGCCCAGAAGCCGGGCCCTGGAAGCCAGCACCCTCATCCCAGGGCTTTTGGAAGGAGGGCAAGTTTCCCCCTCCAACAGTGTCATTTCAAGCTACCAAGGTGGTGCTTGGCACAGCCGTCCTCCAGATGGACCAGTGCCCACAGCAGCACGGGACTGCACTTCCTGCCAGTCCGCACTGATGCCCAGTGCTGAGGGGGAGCCCGCCTCTCGCCAGCGCCAGTTAAGTGCCCAGCACCTTGCTGGCATGCAAGGTCTGGCAGCTTCTCACCTGTGGTATTGGTTCTGCAGGAACTGGAATTCCTCCTTGATGCGGTCCAAGGTCTCTGGGTAAGTCAGCTTGAGGGACTGTGGGGTGCTGGGGATGGCACTGGCAGCAACAGCGGCTCCAGAGGCAGCAGAGGGAGCCTGGAGATGGGCCTAGGCAGAGGAGGGGACCCCCAGGTTCACTGCTGCTGGCCCAGCGAGGCCCCCAGGGGTTTCCCGCGCCCAGGGGAGAGGCTACGGGCACGTCTGGGAGAGCGGCACATGGAGGAGGCAGCAGAAAGTTATTGCAGAAGATACTGGTTACAGCCAGGCACCGAGGGCAATTGTTCTCCACCTTTTCAGCATCGGTTCAGCCACTGAGCCAGAAGAGGAGGATTAACAACCACGGGTGGCACAGAGCACGAAGCCTACGCAGGCAGAATGTGCAACCCCCCCCGGCTCTCCCGCCCAGCCCCAGCAGCGGGGGTCTGTCCTTGCCCACGTGCCACGAGGCAGAGCTTCCCACCCGCTCATCCCTCACACCCTGACTGCGATCCAGCTTCTAGCATGTCTTAAAACCCAAATCCCCGCCGCTCTGGGGTTCAGCATCAGTTTGGGAAGAGCTGCGACAATGCTCCCGAGTGCATTACAGGCCATCGGCACAACTTCCCAGGCCAAGGCCGAAACCTCCCGCGCTCCCGTGGGGTGAGGCAGGCGGAGAGCTCGGTCTGGGGACACAGGCCCTGCCAAGGGCCAGGCCGGCGCGGCTGCCACAGCACCACGTGCTCGCCCGTGGCCTGGAGGGGACGAGGCCACGCCGCGGGCTCACCGGGGGCCGGTTCTGCGGGAACATCTTTGGCACCGGACAGGCCCAGGATCCCTCTCGCCACTCTGAGCCCCGATGCAGGCTCAGGACGGGAGCCTGGGGACGCTGCCCAGCTCCGGATCGGGCCCTGGGAGAGAGACAGGGAGTCACCACCCGGCGCTGCCCGTTGCCGGCCAGGGCACGGGGCCCTGCGGGAGCCACAGCGGAGCAGGGCAGAGGCCCGGGGCACCGGCCCTGCCCGCAGCTCCCCCGCGGCCGCCAACGCCCGGGACCCCCGCACCGCCGCGCCCCGGCCCAGCCGCTCCGCATCCCCGCGGGGACCGGGGGGGGCCCCGGGGCTCCTTCCGGGCACTGAGGGACCACCCGCCGGCTGCCCGCCCCCAGCGTGGGCTCCACCGCCCCCGGCCCCGCCGCGGGCCCGGCCCGACCCCGCTCCCCCCCGCGCCGCACAGACAATGGCCCCGCCGCCGCCCGCAGCAGGTACGGCCGCGGGGGAGGGACCGGCCTCGCCGCCGCCCCAGGCCCCGAGCGGGGCCGGACCCCGCCCAGCGGGAGTCCCGGAGTGAGCCCGAACCGGCGCGGCGGAGACCGAACCGGGACGGGACGGGACGGGACGGGACGAGACGAGACGGGACGGGACGGGACGGGACGGGACGGGACTTACCGCGCTGCTGGCCCCGGACCCAGGCGCGCGCCCCTGCACTGGGGCGGGCCGGGCCGAACCGTACCGTACCGCACCGGGCCGGGCCGGGCCGGCGCCGGCGCCCCCGCCCCGCCCCGCCCCTCCCCTCCCCTCCCGCCCCCGCCCCGCCGCCGCGGCAGCCGCTCTGCGGAGCGCGATCAATGAACGAGCGCCAGCGCCAGCTCCACGTGGGGCCTGGCCCGTGCGGGCAATCGCCCCGGCCGCCAGCCAATGGGAGCGCCGCGGGAGCGGCCCGCCCCCACGTGGGGCGCGCGGAGCTGCCTTTCCATTGGCCAGCCGGGCCGGCCGCCGCGGAAGGTGTCAATCTGGGGAGGCCGAGCAGCCAAAGAAGAGGCGGCGCGGGCGGGGAGCGGCGATTTAACCCGTGCGGTGCCGGGCGGGCGCGGGGGGCAGCGGGAGGGCGGGCGCTGCCTCCAGGCCGCCCCCCCGCGGCCCCGGCCCCGCTCCGCTGCCGGTGGGCGGGACCCCCGGTCGGCGCGGCGCGGCCCCCCCGCCAGCCCCGCGGCGGGACCCCCGCGACCGGTACCGCAGCTTCGCCTGCAAGACGGAGTCGTGAGTCTTGCACCGAAGACCCTGCGCCAGCCGCCCCGCCGCCGCCCCTTCCCGGTCAGGCAGCGCTCTGGGCTTTGGGCTTTTTTCTCATAAACACTGAACGCAAGAAGTCGTGTCCGCCCCCCCCCCCCTTTTTTTTTTTAATCAAGCAAAGGAACGAAGCCCGAAATCCTCCTGCGGGGCCGCAGGGCTCGGCTCACCGAGAATTCCCTGCGTCGTGTGATGGCGGGGAGCAGCAGCATCCCTCTCGCCGACAGCATCGGGCGCTGGCCTGGGAAGGGCTCCTGGGCCCGGCCCTCTCCCGCGGCCGAGAGCCCCTTCCCGCCCCCTGCTAGGGACCCCCCGCGTTCCCCCCCGCCAGGGGCTCTGCTCCCAGCCCAGCTCCCGGCCATCGCCTGCCCCATGGGGCGGCTTTCCCCAGCTCCGGCGCCCCGCGATGCTGCTCCGGGCGGCCCTTGGGAAAACTCAAGTGTGGAAGAACACTGGAGCTGGGGAAAGGGACCCCCATGTTGCCAGCCCACTCGCCCTACACCAGTCCCTGTCCCTCCTCCCCAGAGCCCCCATGTTTCCAGCCAGCAGGCTGGGGTCCATTCAACCCACTGGGTTTTTCTCGTGGGTTTTCTGGTGGTTTTCTCCTTTCAGGGAGATCGTTTGTTGTTCGACATTTTCTGCTGCCTGCAGGTCAATCCGGGCTTACACAGAGCAGGAAATAAAACATTTGAAGAGCAGCAGCTGTGAGGGGTCAGCCTCTCCTCCTGTTTAACCTTAATCCATGAATCCGGCCCCTTTCCTCCCCACCACAGCTCCATCCTCTTGGTCCCATCACCATCCGGGAAGGCAGCGATGCCATCGGCCCATGGGACAGACCCGTCCTCACACCAGAGCACACAGACACAGGCTTTCCAGGATGATCAAAGTGACTCCACTGAGCAGAAAGCAAAGCAAACCCAGACACTTCCCCAGCCCCTTTTCCTTTGCCCAGATGGTGTTTGTCCAGAGAGACATCAGCTCTGGACATCCAGAAGGGAAACTCCCTCCTGCAGAGTTAAAATTTGCCGTTAAATGCACCCCTTAAATTACCTGAGTGTGGCATCCGCACAGCCTTCCTGCACCTAAGGGCGACTGACCGCGTTTTAGGGCTCACATCTACAGATTGCCCAGAGCGGGGATAGCACAAGGCTCCACACTTACAACAGGAGGGGAAAAATCCAACAGAAAGCAAATTATCCCAAAATGTATACACAGAGACACAGCCACACACATAAACACACGCATGCACAAGTCAGGAAACAAACGAGGTGATGGAGAGGAAAAGCAACAACGGAAATGTCCAAGTTTGATCTGATTTTTATGTTTGGTTTATTTTGCAGCCATTTTGCATCACTGGGACACCCCTGTGATCCCAGACCCCCTCCAGCTGAAATGGGGCTGGGGAGGTGGGTTTGCACTTGCCTTTTCCTCTGCTCCCCGTCCCCATCGCACCAGAGCATGCAGCTGCTCATGCTGGTTCCTAGCGTGCTGCGGGGCAGCACTGGTGGGGTACGCGCCGGGGGAACGAGAGCCCGTCCTCGGGTACAACAACTTGCCTCCAGGCCCTGGTAGAAAAGAACAATAATAATAATAATAACCTCAACGAAACCACTGAAATAGAGCGTGACTGCACAAAGGCCACCCTGCATGTGCCCGGAGGGCTCGGAAGTCCTGGGAGCGATGGGCTACACTGTCCCCTCAGGCTGTGATCAGGGGCTTCCAGCCATGAGCCAGGTTCTGCTGGCTTTACAGAGCCAGGGACCACCCCCAGTCCCCCCGTGGGAAGCTCAGCCTGTTTCACCCCATCTGTCCCCCGGCAGTCCCAGCATTTGCTGAGAGCAGCTGCGGTCTCAGATGGGAGATCTCCCATTACCCCAGCTCTGCCAAGGGGAGTCAAGGAGGGAGACCCCCCCCGTCTCTGGAGCTGAAAAGGGCTGGGGATGCCCCCACCCTCGCTGCACCTGCTCTTGGCCCCACACCAGCGACCTGTGGGGTTTGTGCTTTGTGGAGGGAGGGTGGCTGGGGAGGGAGAGGGCAGAAGAGCGGTCTCCCAGCCCTTATTATTATATTTTAAAATGTGATAGCAGCACAATGTCTATTTTCGTAGACGGAACAGATCATTTCTGGAAGAGGGCCATAAATCTCAAAGGGAGGGGAAATAATTTGGCCAAGGTCATGTTAAGGCAGCAAGAGTGTAAAAGGCAAAAATATTAAAATAACAGGAAAAAAAGTAATTGAGAGCTGGATTGACACGCCATCTCTGCCCCTAAGCCACCTCCCCAGCCTGGGAACCCCGTCCCCTCTGCCCAGCATCATCCCGTGGGCTGAGACGGGTACGAAGGGCTGGCTGGGTGAGAGAGGCCAAAGGAGCAGAAGAGAACAGAGACCCCGATGAGCAGCCCCCAGCACGACCCTGGTACCCTCACTCTCGGGCAGCCCCTTCTTGCAGCCCCCTCTTGCAGCCCCCTCAAGTCCCTTTCCCCTGGCTGCAGCAGCCCCTGCATGCTGTGCCATGCTCAGGGAGCCCTCAGTTGCACCAGGGCGTGGGACCAGGGACAGACTCGTGGCCCTGCATGCCAGGGGACACAAGATGCTCAAGGCGGTGCTGGGCTGTCACAGGGGGAACTGGGCTCCCCCCCGGCTGCACTGTTCCCCAACACGAGGGCACGATGGCAGCAGAGCTGGGCAAATGCCATTGCAGCACTGATGATGAAGGCAACAAAGCTGCTGGCAGATCCCCCTGCCCTGCTGCTGCGGTTTCTCTCATCCTCACCCGCTCCCAGCCAGGCAGCGACAGCCCCTCTATCCCGTCCCAGGCCCGAGTGCCGGGCTCTGACAGCACCATCCATCACCGCCGGCTGCCCACACTGTCCATCTGCAGAGGCAGGGGAGAGGTGCAGGCTTGGAAGGGCCAGGCCTGCTTGCACTGTGTGGGTCATTTCTTCTCCAGCAGCCAGCTCTCACGCAGCACCGCCAAGAGGCAGAGACATGCTGGCAGCAGGGTGATCCCTGCCATAATGGAGAGGGACCTGCAGCCCCTGGTGGCCTCGCAGTGCATTTGGTGGGAACATCACGATAGGAGCGGGAAAGGAAAGGATCCCAGGAATACCCACCTCATCCGCTGTTAGGCAGGTCAGGCCCTCCCCTGAGCAAGAGCCAGGGCTGGTGGGGAAAGGTCAACCATCCCATGGCAGGGCTGGCGCTCGGCAGGCCCACGCTTCCAGAGAGCACGTCCCTGGCAGCGCCACATCTCCACGCGGCTCCTGGCAAGCAGTGGAAAACAAACTGCTGCTCGTACTCTCTGGCTGCTTCTCCAGGCTTGGCTGCCAGCTGCTCCATGCCAGAGCGGCTCTAGCGGGGCCGGGGTTACGCAGCGGGGAGGGCTCCCGGCGGTGCCTGCTGCCCCAGCCGCTTGCCCTGCCGAGGGACAGCCCCAGCCAGCTCCAACCCCTGTGCCAGAGCCAAAAGCAGGGTGACCCTGCATGCTCCAGCGGCACTGGGCACTGGCTTGGGACAGGCTCTTGCCTGGCTGCTCTGATGAGAAAGAGGCATCATTTACCAACCTCCCATGGGAGGGCTTTCCCCTCCTCATTTCCTCCTTCTTTTGCTATTTAATTTATTCTCTAGCCCCCTCCTTCCCTTACTCAGTGAGATCAAAGGAGTCGGTAGCACCAGGGACATTTCATAGGAATCGTCGATTAGAGGGGGAGGGGGGAGGTGGCACTGATGGGATCAGAGGAGGAGAAGGAGGAGAAGGAGGAGGAGGAGAGGCTGGAGGGAGCACCCGTGCTCCCCGCAAGGTCCCGGCAGGCTGGGCCGGGCCGGGCAGCGCGGCGAGGGCACAGGGGACACCGGGGCGGGGGCGGCGGCCCTGCGGCGCTGCCGGGGGCTGGGGGCTCCTCCGGCCGTGCCCCCAGGGGCCCGACAGCCCCGGGCCTCCCCAGCCCCGCGCCGGGGCTGCGCCAGCGGAGCGCCCGGGAGCGGAGCCGGCGCCGCGGGCACCGGCGGCTCCGGGGGCCCCAGGGGCGGCGGCCGGGGCTCGGCGGGGCCGGGGCTGCGGAAGGGCCCCGCTCCAGCGGCTCCGCCGGGCTCCTGCTGCCCTCTGCCGCCGGCCGCCGCGCCCCGGTGCTCCCAGCCGCCTCCGCTCCGCCGAGCCCCGCCTGGCAGCTCCGAGCCAGCACACGAGCGCGGGGCGGGATCGGGCCCTCGCTGCCCGGCGGTGGGGTGGGACGGTGCCTGCTCCCAGCTGGCCGGTGGGAAGGCAGGGGCTGATGCCAGGGGCATGGGCCGCTCAGGGAGCCCGGTCCAGGCACCAGCCCCTCACTCCCAACCGTTCTGGGCCCTCGCAGCCCCCGAGGGCCATGCTAGGCAGCACTGCCACCTCTGGGGGCCACAGCCTGGGGGTCCTGGCCCGGACACCCCAGCTTTGCCCTCGCCACGCTGAGGAGAAGAGGCCCACGCGATGTGGCAGCCCCCCCCATGCCGCTTCCTCACAGGCTGCGCTCGGGCAGGGAGCTGCAAACATCCCCACCCAAAGGTGCAACCTGCTCCACCGGCAGGCATTGGCCCCCTCCCAGCGTGTCCCTGAGCAGGGGCCACCTCGCACCCCCCAGCCGCAGGCTCATCTGGTGGCAGCCTCCTCCCGTGGCTGCTGGCCAGGGAAGGGGATGTTTAAGGGATGAGTAACATCCTTCCTGGCAAGGCCTCTGCCCACTCCTGGAATCGTGCTGCGGGCACCGGGAAGCTCAGCCCCTTTGCCTGCCTCTTGCCCCAATCAGCTGGGGAAAGAAGCCAAGAGCAGGAAGAAACCCGTGGATGGGGCCAGGGAAAATGAACCCAGACAAAGCCCGTTGAATCGGCAGGAGGAGTCCCAGGTGCCAGGGCGAGAGGAGGGAGGATGCTGCGTGGCAAGGCAGGAGGCAGCCAGGAGGCACAGGTTGGGGGAGGCAGCCCAGGGCCCCCTCTGGAGCAGGGCTGGAAGTCAGAGCGTGGCTGAGTGCTGCCAGAAGCAGCTTATTTTGGAAAGGAGGCGTCTTGGCTGAGCACTTGGTGCGTGGAGCTGCTGACGCTGGGGAACAGCACGGCTCTCAGAGAGCAGGTCCCAGCCATGCCTTGCAGGCCAACGCTGCTTGGCTTCAGCCTGCAGCTGAATCAGCCCCAGCACAACCAGGACTGGATCCCTAACTCCTGAGTCACCCACTGCAAAGGGGTTTGGACACCCCAGTCGCAAGCCGGCACAATGACCATGGCCACAACTCACCCTGCACGTGAGCGGAGCTGCCTGGGATCCACCAAGCAGGATGCACAGAGCTCTTGCCAGCTCTGACCCACGGGGCTTGGTACAACCTCAAGCCTTGAATGGGGAAAGGGAGGCACACAAGCTGGTGGGGGGCACTTTACTCCACTGCAAGACCCTGCTCCCCCACCCTCAGCTCCCAAGAGCAATACCAGCCCCACTATGCCAGCAGCGCAGCAAGCCTGGCCCAGATCCTCCCAGTGCTCAGACCGGGGGACTCAAGGCAGCCCCCTCACAGACAGCAGGGTCCGGCCCAGAGCCAGAGCAGCACTAGCAGCACACCACAGCATTCAGCCATGACTGGGGCTAGCAAAAGTGGGACAGATTGAAGACTTTGCAGCAGCCTGCTTTGCCTTCCCCAGTGCCCTGCTGGCATCCATGGGGCCGAGGAGCTGGCACACAGGTAGCTGCCAGCATCCCCTGTCCTTCCAGAGAGGGGCTGGGGAGCACACACAAGGCAGGGGCTGGCTGCAGCTCACAGACCATCACTGTGTCCAGACACGGCTCGGGCGCTCCCTCCAACTCCAGGTTACTCGTGGCTTGGCATGCCATGAATCTGGTCAGGTCTCAGCCCCTCTCCCACATAGAGGCACAGCTGTGAACAGGCGGGCAGCCTTGTCCGCCTGGGGAAAGAGCAGCCGAGCTCCCCACTGCGCACCAGGCTGCCCTGCCCTTCGGAGCCGCACACTGCAGCATTGTGGCCCAGCTGGTTTTTCCAGAGATGCATCCAAGGGGCAAAATCAGATCTCAAGGGAAGGGAGCAGGCACGTTCCTGGCTGCACAGAGTAGCTGACGAGGCAATGCCAGAAACTGGGGCAGCTGCTGGGCACCGCAGCCTGGCCAGAGGAAAACCAAGCAGACAAGCTCCTGAACCTGGGCTGTGCCTCGCTGCCCCCAACTCCAGGAGCTGCTACTCCTTTACAGACCTTTGTTTGCAAACCCTGCGGCAGAGACGCCCTGCCCTGGCACTTCCCACCAGCTTTGTTTTGCACCATCCGATATTAAACAACCAGCCTGGAGGGCTGGGACAGGGGGAAGCAGCCTGCTGGGGGACCAGGGACGGGCTTGCGGGAGGAAAGCTCTCAAAGGAAAACAGAAAAGCAGCGTGTGGTGAGGGAGTTCCCTCCGCACAGGGAAGGTATTTTTGGTCAGGGCTTGTCTAGACTGGAGTAACCCACACTGCGTAAGCACATCAACACCACGCAGCAAGCCCGGGGCATGCAGGGCGCCTGCTGTTCCTCACCAGGACAGACTGGGCTGCGCTGACCAAAGGCAGGCAAGAGGCTCTGGAGGCAGAGCTGACCCCAGGACTGGCCATCCCACCCCCTGAGGGCCTGGGGTGACCCCGGGCGCTCCTGGGCCCTGTTCCCCAGGCCTCGGTACCCTGGAGAGCATGGGATGTGCCCAGGTGGAGGGAGCTTACAGCAGCCGGGACTCTGAGGGTCCAGCTGGGGTTCCCTGTGCCGCATTGGCAGCTCTGCCCACCTCCGGCAAGCTGTGGGCAGGACCCCAGTGGCCCCAAGCACTGGGGGCAGAGCTGGGATCCCCCCATCTTGACCTGAACCCCAGAACTGGGTGCGGCTGTTGCTGACACCGTGGGTGACGCGGTGGAGCAGACACAGCCCTGGCTGACCCTTGAGCCTGGTCCAGCCTGGCCCTGCCAGGGTGCTGCCTCCCGGTGTCCCCCCATCGCTCTCCAGCCGGGCAGAGAGCCCCATGCCCCCCCAGCCCGGGGCCGCTGGCCATCCCTGCCGCAGCCCTTCCCACAGCAGGAAGGACACGGGCTGGCCCTGCCAAGGCTCCCTCTCCTCCCTGCCTTCCCTCAGCTCTGGCTCCCAGAGCAGCCAAGGGAGCTGCAGGCACAAAACGTCACTTTTTCTGAGAGCTTCTCTCTGCCTTCCCTTCCCCCTTGCAGAGGTCGGCCATGGTGCTGGGGAGCACGGGAAGCTCCCAGGGGCAGGGTGAAGGCAGCGCCAGGACAGGACCCAGCTGAGACCCTGCGCTGGCCATGGCTCTTCTCACCTCTTGAAGGCAAGATGTCACAGGCAGCGTGGGCAAGGAGCAGCTGGCCAGCCCTGTCTCTGCTGGGGCTCCCTCCCATGGGAGGGTGCTGCTCCCATCAACCCCTCACTGTCCCATCAGCCCTGGTTGAGCCCAGCTTCCCTGGAGCAACTGGGAGAGGGGCTCAGCAGCCCCAACAGCCCCCCCCGCAGCAAACCTCCCTGCTAGCGAGGGACTTCAGAGCCCTTTCCCTTGGAAAAGGAAACCCTAAATACTCGAGCCCATCCACTCCAAGGCCAGGAGCATCCATGGAGTAAGAGAACAGGCCTGACACAGACATTCTTTAAGGATGATCTAATTTAAAAAACACATTTTTATAAAAACACATCATAATGAAAATTCATGTAGTTTAAAAAGAGGCCCACAGCACTCCAGTGCCGAAGGCAGCTGCGTGTCGGCAATAGGACTGCTCCGTGGCCCATTCCCCACCTTCCCAGGGCGCTCGGAGTCCTGTGTCCTGCTCCACATCCCCATTTATTTTCCTTTACCACAGAAAGCTTTTCCCCTCCCCCCCCCCCCCCCAAAGCATCAGCTGAAGCTACAGGAGAGACAAAGGCTCGAGCATCCCCCTTGCCCCAAGCCAGGCACGAAGCAGCCAGGGTGCAAGAAGACCTCGCTTCCAGCAGTGCAGCATCAGGCACCACCGGAGAAAAGCCTGCCCATGCACCCTTTGCTCACACCAGCTGCTGGCAGCCAGGACTGCTTTTAAAAGTAAATCAGGGAACAGAGAAGAGCTCTGGATTGCTTTAATCCTTTCCAAAAAAAGTATTGCTAGCCCAGCAGCTGTCCTCCTCCCCCTGTGCTTGTGAGGATTTGTACTCATAAGGCTGGATAATTTGACAGGGATAACACACACTCAGCACAGGCCACCTCAGACTTCCCAATGAGTTTGCTCTTCGCTTGGTGCGGTTTGCCAGCCTGACAAATCCACCCCCACGTGCCACCCTCCCTCCCTCTCTTCAGGCGGAGGGCTGGGACCGGGGACAGCCGCCTTGGAGCGTGACTCAGATGCACAGGGGACTGAGGACCTCCCCTCCCGTGGGCAGGGCGCTAGGATCGCTGGGCACCAGCAAGCACAGAGGCACCAAAGGCATAGGGAGCTGCGGCACTGCGGGAGCAGGGATGGGCAGGGCCGTCCTGCAGATACCTGCAGCAGCGAGAGGCACCGGAGCCGTGGAGCCAACGGTTAATACAGAGCCAGCATCCCCGTCCCCCACGCCAGGAGCGGTGCAGAGCACGGTGAGGGGCACGTCTGCAGTCCGGTGCACATGGCCCGCACACAGCTCATGGGGCACCCCGGTAGCTGTAGTGATTGCAGTCGGGGTCGCTCATGGTGAGTGGCAGGCTGGGCTTGCGCTCCGGGTCCTTCTCGTCGCGCTGCCGTGGGGGACGGTGCTTGAAGAAATCAGAGACGTAGCGAACCTGGAAAAGACCGACGGGAAAGAGGGTTTGGGGACCCCTCCGGCAGGCTGAGCTGCAGCCAGCAGCAACCCAGCAGAGCAGAGTCGCGCTGGGGACACTCACGATGAGGACGGCAATGAGAGCCCCTTGGAGCAGCCCTGCCAGCACATCGCTCCAGTGGTGCTTGTAGTCGGACACCCTGGTGTAGCCCACGTAGATGGCAAAGGCGATGAGGAAGAACTGGATGGTGGGGCGCAGGAGCCGGGCCCACTTCCCCACCAGCCGGGCTTGCACGTAGAGCTGGGCAGGGAAGGGGGGAGCAATCACCCAGTGCAGGGGGCACCAACCAGCCTGAAGATGGGGTGCTTGTGGCACCGGTCTGCTGGGAGGGACAGGACCCACAGGGGCTCGCCATCTTCCTGCAGCACGGCACTTACCGCCAGGAACACCATGCAGTACATCCCAAAGGAGGAGTGCCCGGAATAGAAGGACAGCCTGCGGGGCAAAAGGGATGGGTCAGTCCATGAGAGCAAGCCCCCAGTGCCCCACTGGTCCCTCACCCGCTCTGCAGGCTCTGCCCTGCAGCAGGAGAGCGCCGATACCCGTCTGGGGCTGCCGCCAGACTGCAGGAGCCCAGCACCGCCAAGCAGGTGGAGGGGACATGTCCTGTGGCCCCACGCCTCACCTGGACTCGGTGACATTCCTGCTCTCCCCCTGGCAGACATTTTCCAGCTGCACGTAGACGGAGCAGTTCACCTTGGACCAGTCGGGATTGCAGACAGCCAGGAAGTTTGGCCTGAGACGGCCAATCATGTATTTGGCCAGGTCGGTCAGGGACTGGCTGATGGCCCCCCCAAAGAGGAAGGTCCCCACCACCTTGTAGAGAGCAGCCAGGTAGTTGTTAAACTCTGACTTGGAGTAGAGGCGCTCTGTGTAGACCAGGTACGCCTCCCCTGACGAGATCTGCAAGGACCAAGGGGCAAGGGTCTTAAGGCTACCAAGCAGCTCCCCAGCACCAGGGGTACGGGATGCTTTGGCTCTTGGGTCTGTGGCAGAGGAGCACCCGGCACCCGCCTGCCACAGGAGCTCACGGGGCCTCTCCCCCTCCCTGCAGGGAACCAGCCCCACAGGACACAGGTCTCACCGCACCAGAGGGAGCTCCTGACCCCCAGCAGAACTGGGCTTGACCAGAGGGTCCTGTTGCCCTGCCAGGGGTCTGGAGGTGAGCTGTGCCAGGATGTCCCTGCCCCGAGGAAAGGGGATGGCGCTTCCTTACAATGACAACAGTGCAGGTGATGGTGACCCCAGCCATGAGGCCATGGGTGATGGTGTCCGCCTTGTAGGGGTAGCGGATGGAGTCGTCATTGCAGTAGAAGCCCCGCTTGTACGGGGAGTTCACCAGCGTCAGGATGACGAAGGGCAGAGACGCTGCAAGGCAGAGAGAAGGCGAGGACTGGGGACACCCGCCTGCAGGCTCCACACAGGCACCCAGCACCGCACGGTCTCCCCATCCCTTGCCCCCGGGTCTCTGCTCCCCACTGCCAGGGAGGGATCCCCTCTGGGGACGCAGTCCCGAGCCACCTGCACCCAGGGCAGGAGGACTTGCACCCGCCAGCGCGCTGGCCCCACTGCTGATAGGGCCCTATCGGAGCTTGCAGCTGCCTGCAGCCCCCAGATACCACAGAAGATGGCTGCAACCAGGCACCTGCAGAGCCCCTGCGGCTGCCCCACTCCTCCCCAGGCACAGCAGTCGCAAGGCCTGCTGGAGGAGACCAGGGCTGATCTTGTGCCCTCTCCTCACACTCCCCAGGATCCTTTGGCCTAGGAGGATGGAGTTTGTTAGAATTAACGAGCACAGGCATCTTGCAAACCTGTTTTACAGCAGGGAAAGGCCCCCAGGCCCCAGATGGTCCCAGCAGGACCCTCACACTGGCCCCAGGAGAGCCAGTGCCTGGAGATGCTGGTGGGTGATCCAGCCCAGGCATGGTCGGACCCCAGTACACTTGGCTTCCCACTGTCGCCCTCCCGCAGCCTGTGCTCCCGCCACCCTCTCCTCTCCCCCGGCTCCTGGCAGGGCTCTGGAGAGATGCTGCGACCAGCTGGATCAGTCCAGGGAAGGAGGCTTTTCCACCCCGCTTGCCCCAACCCTGGCCACAGGCATTTTAGAGCTCGTCCCTGGATGGGATCGTCCCTGAGACCAAAAGGGATTCGGGGGGGGGGGTGTCTCTGCCCCGTGCAGCAGGCATGCCAAATCCCCCGCTGACAGGGACCCTCCTCCCCCTGCAGCCGCTCCCACCCTGCCCACGGGATGCCTTCCCTGGCAGCTCCCGGCCGGGCAGCCCCGGGAGAAGCCAGGACAGGGCCGAGGGCCGGAGGCACCGCCACGGGGGACACGGGGCGCAACCGGCCCCGGGATGCTCTTCCCCGGGGAAAGGCCCCAGAAAGCGCGGTCCTCCCTCGGCCCGCGGTCCACCTTAAGCCCGGGCTCCCCTCCCGGTTCCGCCTTTCCCGGCGGTTTCCGCCTCCCCTTGTTCCAGCGTCTCCCGGGAACGGGCACCTTTGTCCCCGCCCGCACCCTGCTCCCGGGGGTCCCTCCGCGCCCGGAGCCGCCGCCTCCTCCCCTCGCCCAGCGCGGGGGGAAACGAGAATAAAACAGCAGCCCGCTGCTCCCCGGTCTCCCGCCGCCCCCCTGCTCCCCCCGAGCGGAGGCAGCAGCAGCCAAAAAGCGCTGCCAGGGAGCTGGGAACAAGCCCGGGCTTCTCCCACCCCGCTCCGGCTGCGGGGAGCCGCCTGCCCGGCGCAGGGGTGTCTGCAGACGCCTCTGTGTACACCTCAAACGTTAATTTGCAGCTCAAATTAGACACCAATTTTCTTTCTGGATAATTTCATCCTCCAAAAAAGCTCCCCTAAAAATAAAAGGCACCGGCACACGAGAGAGAAAAGCGACCCAAACAAAAACAGGAACCTGCCTCTCCCCACCGGTGCTTAAGAGCCCAAGAAAGCAACTCCCGGCCCGGGAGGTTCAGGCTGAAATTACGACCTGGGCCTTTATTTTTAGTCCGTCTTAATTAGGTGCTTGCCAGCGTCAGTTTTAGAAACGGGCGTTCGCCTGCACCGGGGGAGGCTGTCGGGGTGCGGGGAAGGGGCACCCCGAGCTCAGCTGCCCGGGGCTGCAGAGCCTCCCGGCCCCGCTCCGGCCGCCCGCGGAGCGCAGAAGGCACCGGCCCTCCCGCCCGAGCGGCGCGGCGGGGCCCTGCCCGCAGCCTCCCGGCCCGGGACCGGCTCCGACCCCCGGCTCCCCGGGGGAGGCCCCCGGACCCGCCCCGGGGCCCCCCGACTCCCGCTCGGCCGCGCCGCGGAGCCCTGCGCCGGGCACGTCCCCGGGGCGCTGCAGGCCCCCCCAAGGCGCCCGGACAACGCGGCGGCCCCGCGTCGGGACGGCAGCTCCGCGGCGGGGCCCGGCAGCTCCGGTGCGGGAGCCGGTGCCCGCCCAGCCCCGCCGCCCCGAGGGCGAAGCGGCGCCGGCGAGGCCGGGGGGCTCCTGGCGGAGGCCCGGAGCCCCGGGACAGGGGCCGGGCAGGTGCCTCCCGGGCTGCCCCCGGCCCGGCCCCGCAGCACCGGCAACGGGCTGGCCCGGGCAGAGGCGCGGGGGGACCCCGGTACCGCCCGCGGACCCGGCCCCAGCCCACGGCACGGCCCCGCCGGGGGCGACCGGGGACGCTCCGGAGCCGCCCGGAGCGGGGGCGCCGCGGCCGCGCCGGTACCGAGCCCTCACCGACCGCCAGGCAGAGCACGTCGAGCACCACGAAGACCTTCCTGCGCTCCATCCCGCTGCCGGTGGCGGCCCCGCGGCCCGGCCCGCGGCTCACATGGCCCGGAACGGCGCGGGCCTGGCCGGGAGGTAAAGTCCGGGCGGACGGGACGGGCCGGGGCGGGGCGGGACGGGGCGGCTCCGGCAGCCGGTGCCCCCGCCCGCTGGCCGGGGCGGGAGCGGGCGTGGGGCGGGGGCCGGGCCGTGGGGCCGGGGCAGGTGTGGGGCGCGGCGGGGGCCGGGGACAGCGGGGCGCCGGAGGCCGCCCGGGCCCCCTCGCCTCCAGCCGCCTCCCCGGGCCCCGCTCCAGCGTCCTCGGCGCCGGCCTCCCCGTCCCCCCGCTCCGCCCGGCCGGTCTCCCCGCTCAGGCTCGGCTGCCTCCCGAAGGGAGAGAAGGGGGAGAAGGAAGGGGGCGAGGCCGCATGTGGGAGCCGCGTGTGTCCCGCCAGCCTCGGGCTTCTTTCCTGAGAAAAGAAAAGGGGGAAAAAAAGAAAAATCCAAGAGTGGTAGAACATGGCCACGGAAATGGGCTGGCTGCATCGGTGCGGTGGCATTTTATCATGGAGCGGATATGGGGCTGACTCAGTCGCGATGCCAGTTGTTGGGGGAAGGAGGGTTCCCCGGGGGCCTTCAGATGCAGTGGGGAGGCCGGTGGGGAGCAGAGCAGCCGGATTTAAACACAGGACAAGGCACATGATTTAACCGCTGAAACGCAGGGTGGTATTTTCCTGTGCCTCAGACATTGTTGGGGCAGGACAGGCTCCTGGTGCTGCCTGTTGGGGCTGGGGACATGCTAGGCCAGTGGCACTTGGAGCACGGACGGGAGCAAAGGTTTGAGCACGGGTCCCTGCAGCGAGTCCCTGGTGGGAGCAGGGACGGCCGCAGCCTGGCTGTTTGCTCCAGGCCTGACTCTCCGTCAGGAGCAGAAGGAAACATAAACAATACAGAAGCCACCCAAATGATAGCTACTGGGCTGGTTTATTTAAGTGCAGCGTGAGTGGCCTGTGGAGAATGTCAAGGCTGTTGTGGGAAGCCAGCAGAGCTGGAAACGCTCTTGGGCTGCCCTGGGATTTAAGGAGAAGGACAGAATCGCTTGCCAGCTTTCCTCTGCTCCGATCCGGCCCGGTGCAACCTCCCTCCTGCCTGTCAGTGCCATGGGGGCCTGGCACCACTGCCAGGGCAGGATTTGCCCCACATTTGTTGCCTGCAGGCCCCAAATCTTGGTGGCAGGCAGGTAAAGCCCCGAGGCAGGAGAGCCGAGGGGATACCAGAGGAGGGGAGGTTGGCCAGCGCCTGTGGGATGCCTGGGCTGTGTTGTGGAAGGGATGCGGGGTTTAACACAGTCTCTCCCACTGCTGATAAATCTGCCCTTCTTGTCACAGCCCCCGGCAGTCCTTGGCCGTGCTAAGCCACCCTCACGGCTGGCGTGGAAGTGCTCTGGGCTGGGGCCATCGTGGGGGCACAGATGTGGCAGCATGGGGCTCAGCAAGGACAGGATACGGCCCAGCGGGGTCATGCTGACCCGTGCTGTGGGTGCGTGGCTCCATGCTGGAGCAGGGCAGAGGGAGCAAGATAAGACAGCTGCTCCCCTGCCCGCGCAGCACGGCCTCACGGTGCGGGCGCCGCAGGCAGGACTTTGCCCCACACGGTGCCGTGGCTGTTGGATGGTGCCAGGGCGGCGGGAGCCACCCAGGAACAGCCCAGCCCGGGTGGACTGGCTGCCCTCAGCTCGGCCCCGCGGGGTTTGCTCAGCCTGTGCGGCGCTGGGCACTGGGCTCAGCCTTCCCGAGCAGGGCTCCACACGGGGCCCCGGCCAGCAAAGGGCCTTGCAGAGCCGTCTGGGGGCCAGCGACGCAGCCCTGGCTGCTGGGGGGGTCGTGGGGAGGCCTGGTGGCATTTGGGCCCCGTTTTCCACATTTCCTCCAGCTTCGCTTTCTGTGGAGTCCCACGGGACGCCGGTCCCGGCCTCTCCCAGCCCCAGGGTGGGCGCTGGGACCCCATCCCGGGGGTCTGCTGATGCCGCGCTCCGGGGGGAGAACGGGGACCCTTCCCCCGCCGCTGCCGGAGGTTTGCCCCCGTCTCTGCTGCCGCCCCCTCGCACAGAGGCCCACGGGAGGCGGACGGTGGCCTCCCGCGGGCCCGAGCCGGAGGAGCGGGGGCTGCTGGGGGCGGCCGAGCCCCTTCCCCGGGCCGCTGCAGCCGCAGGGGGGGCGCCCGTGCGGGGACCCCCTGCGGGGCGGCGCCGGTCCGCGGGCGCGGAGCGGGTCCCCGGCGCGGGGCTGCGGCCCCCTCTGCCGTCCAAGCGCCGCGGCTGCAGCGGCCGCGCCCCGGCCGGGGCCGCGCTCCTGCGGCCTGGAAGCGGGGAGGAAACAACCCCGAAGCCCGCGGGGTGCGGGAGCCTTCGGTGCGGTGCCCTGCTGATCTTACACCCGCGGGAACGTCCCTCGGGTCAGGCAGGGCCAAGAAAGGCATTTCGAAGGATGCGAGGGGCAGCGATCCACCCGAGGGCGTAGAGCGCTCCCACCCTTCCCGCCGCTCCTTAGGGCCTGGAAGGAAGCGGGGAACCCGCTCCGGTCCCTCGTGCTGTGCCCGCCACTGCACCCGGCCTCTGCTGGAGGGAGCCGGGGCCCGCAGGGCCGCAGCCGCTGACCGCCCTCCTCTTCTGCGGCGCAGGCAGAGCTGCGCCCCGGCCCTGCTCGGGGCCCCAGCAGCCGGGGGTGCGCTGCCGTAGGGCCGAGGGCCGCTCCGGGCCACTCTGCCCGCTCCCACCCGCGGCAGCACTGCAGCCTGCTGTTGGCCGAGCGGGTGTTTGCCCTCCCGGCTGAGCTGCCAGGAGAAATGCGGAGTGGGGAAGAGCTCCCAGCCAGAGGGGTGGGCTACCCCTCTCCTGCTGGTTTTCTGGGTGGCATTTTCCAGCTGCAAGCAAGGGAAGCGGGAGCCTGCATCCCATCCCGAGGCCCTGGGACAGAAGGTGAGAGCCAGGCAAGAGCTGGTGAACAGAATTTAAGGGGTTTCTGACAAAACAGAGGGGCTTTGTGGCGAGGAAGGAGCCTTCTTGTGGAAACATACAAGGCAGTTGCAGCAGGAACATTTCTCTCGCCTCCAGGATGTTATTTCTGGCTGAAGCCAGCGAGACGTGGATGGACCCCTGCCTCCCACTGCCACGGGCTCTCCGAAGGCTGCCAGGGTTTCAGAGGACTCAGGGCACCTGTAGGAGCAACAAACAACTCCCTCCCTTCCACACACAGCACCAGGAAGGAAAATTCAGCCGAGGAAGCCAGGCCTCCTCCCAGCTTGTGATGGCATCCCTGGTACAAGGCATGGGAAGGTGGGCAGGGTCAGGAACAGAGAAAAGAGGGACCCCGAGAACCATCCCCAGAGCCCCCAGGACAGGAGCCACAGGCAACTGGGGCAGCTCACGCACGCTGCGGCCACGGGGAGCACCTGCACCACCGACCTGGCCCTGGCCGGGTGGGCTGGAAGCACGAGCTCTTCACTGATCCCAGGGCAAAGATGCCCTCGCCAAGCAGAAGCAGCTGTGCTCAAGAGCAGGTCGAGTTCAGCTTCTGCACCAGGACCTCGGGGCTGTTCTGACAGGCAACCGTATTACCTAGGATGGGAGGACGTGACCCTGCAGGGCTCCAGGGTCACTACCTGGCCTGCCACCACCCGAGGACAGACCCGAGATCAGTGTTCAGCCACATACCCTGCCCTGGGTGTCCTCCCTCTTAGGGACCACGAGCATCTGCTGCCGACAGCTTCCCAAGTGCCACGCTGCACATACCACCCCTGCCCACAGAGCACTCGCCCAGGGTAGGAGAGGATCAGAAAGAAGAGGCAAGGACCCCTTTTCTGGCTTCTGCCATCACGGCGCACAGGACTGCATCAGTCTCAGTCTCCAAAAACATGGCAGGCTTCTGGCTCACTTTCAAATTAGGTTTTTAATTAAATAAATAACGTCGAGGGGTCTTCAAGGCAGTATCACTTCACAGTGTAGGGCTTGGGGGGGGAAAGGGGGGAAAGAGTCCAGCATTAGGAACGGCTCAAAGTGAATGTGCTTTGTAAGAAGGAAAAAGAAAACCCCAACAAAAAACCAAAACCAAACCTCCTCCCCAAGTGACTCCCCCTCCCTGTCCCAGCCCTTTCCACCCCTCTCCCTTAAAGTTATGTGGAAAAAGCGCCACACTCATGTTGAAAGACCCCATGCGAATCTGTAAACAACACTGAAGAACATAAATAAGAGACATTTTTGTCTCCCCCAGCCTCCCCTCTCCTTTCATTAGGGCTTGAAACAAACCAAAGAAAAAATGGTTTCAGGAAAACTAAGAATGTTCTTGGCTGATGGAGAGGAGATGCCAAGGCCTGGCCCTCCCTGGGAGGGCTGCCCGTGCTCTCACCCTGCCTCCTCTTCTCCTTTCAGCCAAGGAGCTTCCTCTCCCCCCCAGAAAAGGGGAATCACAGCCTGGGCAGTTCCACTATGGAGCGGGCACTCGTATTTGCTTTCCGTTTCCAGCAACTGGGGACCTCCGGTTACTGCGTCTGGTTGACAAAGCGATGCCTGGTCAAGGCAGCTGTGTGTGTCTGGAGCTCAGCACCTCTCAGCAGAGCTGGCTGGGGACCAAGGCAAACCCCTGCTAATGCACGCAAAATGGGTCCAGGGCTTGGAAGATGAGAGATAAGGTCTGATCCTGTCACCCTGCGAAGCTTCCTGATGCCGTCTCTGTGCTCCCACTGCAGGGCTGAGCACAACTTCACTAATGGCTTCCATCATCTTCCAAATCCACTGGCAGCAGAACCAACTGCAGGATCACAGCCCGAAGGCCTCTACCAAAACAAGCAAGAAACCTCAACCCAAACCCCTTCCCAAATGCAGAAAATGGCTGGGGGAAGGGAACATCTGCACCAGAGCCTTGCCCAGCAAGTCAGCAGACAGCATTCCCTGCATGGAAAAAAGGGGAATGAGAACATGTGGATTTAAGCCAGTAGCAAACCCCAGACCTGGAACACATTCAGGAAGCGAAGCAGCTCCGGACTCCAGCACACCCACAAACATGCCACTGCGGCTCTCTGCACAGCAGCTGGCCATCTCGCTGCCATGTGAGGCCACCCTCGTCACCTCCTCAAAACATTGCTAATGGCAGTGAAGACATACTTTCCTCTCAGAAAACAGAGAGCTGTTTTTGTGACGCAGAAAGGGGCAGGGCTGCCCAGGGACTGGTGTGCTCTCCTGCCTGGGACTCTGCTAGCACCAGCGTCCTAGACTTAGTACACTGGGAACTAAGCAACCTCCTCCTCCTCCCACAGCTAACAAATTGTTTGAACAAGCTGGGAAGTTACAGATGTTTTCATCTGCATTTTCCCCTTTTGTGCTGCAGCAGTCAGCAAGGATCAAGTCATTCACCGCCAGTAACAGAAGCGGCAGCACTGCACCACTCTGGGGCCAACGTTGCTTTGTGGGTCTAGAAACTCCCTGTACTCCCAGTAAAAGTTCTCCACAGCCCAGCACTGCAAGGGAAGGTGAAAAGGACTTAAGTGCACACAGTGCAACTGCACCACGCAGCATCCCTTTCCAAGGCCTGACGCTTCTGCCAAAGGGCTGTACCAGGCCACGTCCCACCGGCAGCTGGTGGTAGAGCAGGCAGGAAGACACGCAGAGCTGCGAGAGGTTTGAAACCCACGGTGTGCCTGCCTGTCATGACCCACAGCTCAGGAGTGCGGGATAGCTGTTGGGAGGGGAACGGGGAGAATGACTTCTGTTGAAACACACTATCTGTGGGTGAAGGGCCAAGACTCCTCATCTTACTTTGGCATCGCCATGCCCGTCTCTGCAGGCAAACTGGCCTGCAGCCCGGGCGGACTGTGCTCCCTGCGGATTTCCTAAGCTCTCGGACCTCCAGACTGCATCCTCCATCCCAGCCCCCGAAGTGCCGGTGATACACCCCTGTTCTCAAAGCACCTCTGCACTCAGACTGTCCCACTGGGGCCAAGGGACATTTCCCCTATCCCGAGGCAGGGACTCTCCAAACAGCCTGGCATTACCTGGGGTGACACGTGGTCAACGAAAGAGGGGGTGATGGACCCCCTCCCCCCCCCTAAAGCCAGCCACCAGCTTTGTGTGATTGTGTCAGAACACACTGGAGCAGAAAGGTGTTTGGTGTCACTGTAGCCTTGGATCAAGGAGGATGGAAAGACAGATTCTGACCAACAGCTCCAAACTGTCCCTACGGAACAGTGGAAGTTCCAGGATTTCACTCAGTCAGGTCAAAGTCCTTGCTGGGTTTGTGACAAGTTTGTGACTGGAGACTCTCACTGTGACAAAGGCTCTGACCGAGCCACAGGTGGTGCGCAAGCCTGATGAGCAGTCAGAAAACTATTTACATCTCCGATGCCAATGAGGCCAAAATCTGTGACCGATAAGGACACTTGCGCAGGGGCCACCACTGCCTCTGGGTCTCTGTCCAAATCCACAGGGCCAGCAATTAAAGGCAAACCCTCATTAATGTCTGCAGGGAGAGTGAAGTCCATGGTTATCGTCTCACCAGAGCTCCGCAATGTCTCCTGCTTCTCTGCTAGCCCTGGTCCTGCTGGCGGCAAAGCACAGAGCCCTGATTCTGAGGGGCTGACAGTGTGTCTTGTGCAGGAAGCTGAGATGGCGCCTGAGGACGTCTCCTCCGTGGGGTCGAAGGAACAATTTGTCTCCGAAGGAGTACTGCACTCGTAGCCCTGCCCCGATTCACTCATGCTGCCCAGGCTGCAGGCTGTGCTCTCCACGCTCAGGGGCTCTGCACACCACGAAGGAGGAAAATGCAGGAGATAGACAGACAGACAGACAGACAGGGAGGGAGGGAGGAAGAAAGGGTGGGGGACAGCAAGTGAAAGAAAGCTACAGTGAGTCCATAACATACAAAAAGCCAGAATCCAGTTCAATCCCACCTAATCACAACAGTATTTGTTTGATGGCAGAAATGTTTATTATAGCAACCAAGATCCCTGCCAGCATGTACTGAAGAAAGGCAAGATGCAGACAGCAGATGGGAGGCCATCAGTGTTTCTATGGAAATTAAAGGAAATCTCACAGAGACACTCCAAGATAAGCCAAATCCTAAGTCCTATCCCCTCATGCCGACAGCCCCTGGGAAGTGCCTACACAAAGCCCTCATCTGTGGCAGGACGGTGAAGGAATGAACCCATTTAGGGCTCCCTGTGAGTCTTCTCACGGCCAGCTCGCTCTGAAAGCAGTTTGCAGGTACAGCCTGACTTCTGGTGCCTTAAATCAGCCTCCAGAGGACTTGCCTGTGTCTAGCGTGTCTGTGTGTTAGTGCATTGGAAGCACCTAACTCAGGTGCCCAAAGTTAGTGCAAATACTTTTGCTTTGGGAATGACTTAGGCCGCCCCTCCAAGCCCAAAGCAGGAACAACTCTTTAAGTCACTACTAGTCAGCGTAGAGACAGACAAGTCTCCTTTGCTCACACCAAAGTCTGCCCAGGGCTGGTATTTGACACAGGACAATGAGTACACTGGCAAGGCATGGGGAGAAGAGCAACAGCTGGATAATGGCAACAGGAGAAAGGCAAAGGAGGGTCTGTGCTGCTGAATGAGGGAGACAAGTTATCCCCATGGCAGAGAGAAGAAAAGGAAGTTACCTGCGCTCTCTATTGCTATCTGATCTTGACCGAAGTGAGAATCCAGGCAGCTAGTTGCAGAGGGAATTGGTGGGGAGCTCCGAGAACGACTGGTATTTTCTACTTCACCCCCATCCAAGTCATTGTCGGTGTAATCCCTGTGGGGAAAGACAGATAGCACTGCCACCACCTGTTAAGCAGAGAGATGCAGGCAGGGAAAACAGTGACTGGGATTAAAACCCATCAACAAATAAAGCAACAGGACTGTAGAGACCTCACTAGAAGGAAAGTCCATCCCTTCTTGGTCTGCAGATCCCAGTTTAGATTCTGCACTGAGACGATCGCAGTTAACTCAGAGTGGCTAAGACCAGCCCACGATAAACCAGAATGGGCTCTGTAGCTTTCCAAAACAAAGAGCTCTGCCCCCCAGCTCTCTATGAGCCCCAGCCCCTTCCAAAGCAAAATAAATGGTCAAATCCTCTCCCCAGGGAACAGCCAGCTTCACAGAACGACTGCAGTAGGTTGTGACAATGTTAGTGTGCCAGCAAAGACCAAGTGATGGCAGAATATTTTCCCACCCTGGGAGGGACTTGAGATTTCAGGTATTTTCCTGTCTTGCATCAGAATTAAAAAAAAATTTAAGACATCATCTAATGCTTTTAATTGATTCAACTTAAATATTTCATTTTGACCTTTTAAAACATTTCAGTTTCAACCTTTCTGAAAAATATTTTCTGTAATTAGCATATATTTCAAAGTGAAGAATTTGCCTCAAAGGGGGGCAGCAGGGAAAGAAATGAATTCAGGCTCCAAAACACCAGAAATAGTGTATTTTTTAACTTAAAAAGTTCCCTTCCCAAAATCTCATTGAACTGAGTTATTTCCTTAGATCAGCCCTGAATCCCTGGACAGTAGTCTTAATTTTTGTGAATGCATTTGTCTGAAACAAAACAGTATTTTCTGACACAAGAAAGTCCACATCCAAGCAAATAATTACTTTATCTTCCCTCCCCACAGTGTTTATGTTGTGAGAATATCCAAGTGCATCCCTCCATGCTCCCACCCAAGAAACTTTCTAGAGCAGAAAGCGCAGTCTTTTAAGCGGAGGTGCTTTGCAGCAGGAATCTTCACTGGGAGGTTAATATTACTAATTTTAGTGTGAGAATATTCCACGCACGTGGCTCCAGGGTGGAGGACGTACTTCTTCCTTCCTAAACGAGTCTGCTGAGTGAAGTAGTCATAGCGCTCTGATTTTTTCCACATATAGTAATACTCCACACACTCGCCCACTGACCGGGTGCGGACCTGAGGAGAAACATCATAGTCAGAAAGCCATGCATCAAGATGCATCTCATGGAGCAAGGACTATTCTCCCATTTAATCAGCACAGAAAATTAAGTGCATTACAGTAATTTATATTGCTATGGACACATCTATGCTGCAGAACAGAAGCACATACTGAGATTTCCAAGGTGGTAATTGGCCAGAGAAAGAACTCCCCACAGTGCACAATTGTTCTTGCAGACCGCAGTGTACGTTCACACACGGCACATTCGCGCAGGACTTTCCTGCGCTTCCAGTAGCACACTTAACATCGAGAGAGTAAACCTGTATCCATTTTCACTGGCCAGCGTCAACATGCCCACAATTAATCAGCGGTAGAACTGGACTCTCTGGTTCTGCCAACTCCCAGCACAGCAGCATATGTCCTGGGGCCCAGCTCTCCCTACAACAGCATCTTTTGTTCTAGAGGACCCCAGGGGACTTTACAAAACATCCACATGCTTAACTCACTCATTCACAGAAGTACTGCAAGGGCTGAGAGTTTGGAAAGAACTTTTGAGACTCCAGAAAGGGCTAATCAGTAATTAACTGACATCACTCATGCAGGTCAGTGTTGTTTGTGACTTCTCCCACCTGGAAAATAAGGCAGAGCAGGGCAATGAACAGCCCATCACCTGCTAGCATGAGTCAACACAAAGCCTGGGATTGGAACTCAGCAGTCCTGAACTTCTTGCATTAGCCAAGGCTCAAAACATACCTCTGGTGCAAATGCACATGCCTTCCTCCCTTTGTCTTAGTGGGATGCAGGGGTGAGCATCCTTACCTTGTTTGCTTGGATAAGATGAAAGTTTTTCCCATGGACCCTGAAGCCATGTTCAAAGTTTCTACATTCTTCCTCACTCCAGGCACAAAGCTCATCTATAGCAGAAAGAAAGGGGAATTGGAAGAGATGTACAGAATCTAGAAAGGGTTACACGTGCCTTGACGTTTGGGGTAGAACCCAAATATGGGAGGTTCTCACCTCTGATAACCTTCACATTGAACCGTAACCTCCGCAGTGCCTCTTCTGCATTGAAATTGCATTTAACCAGTTCATACAAAGCCTAGGAAACAGAAGAAAATTACTGACAGCATGTACCTGAGCAACACACCACAAACCAACCTGCTGATGACTCACGTTTGTTTCGTAACACTTATTTTTCCCCAGAAGCCACTTTGCCACTAACCTCAGCTTGACCATCAGCATAGATTATTCCACTTTTCAAGGCACTGGATTACAAACCCTGGGACTGAAAAGACGCAGTTCTACCAGCAGCTCTGCAGATTACAGGTGTGCCTCTGTGTTCCTGCAGACTTACTGTGAGAATCTAACCAGGCTAGCTTAGAGTAAACAACTGTTCTGAAGTTTCTTAGCCAAATGTTTGATCTGCTGGCTTCAAAGAAGAATTAGACAATGCTACAGAGGACAGACCCAAAAGGATGTTCCTGCTGCAAGCTCTGGCTCCAAGAGTTTGGGATACTGGGAGAATACAGTCAAAACAGTACCCATTCTCTACTTGCCTAGTCTGTTAGATGCTTTCCACAAACATCTGTTACTGTGTTGGAAGAAAAGTACTAAGCTAGACAGGCCTGTGGTCTGATCCACTACAGCCTTTTCCTGTCTTCCCAACAGGAGCGTGAACGGCCTCCTGAGACTGCAGCTGAGAAGCTACCCTCACTTATGCATGAAGCAGGAGTAGAGGATCACTGGACTTAGGTCTCATTCTCTTTTAAGTGGGTCTCTCAGTCAGGATCTCTGTAGGAAACGTTGCACTATCATGCCAGCACCATGAGAGTATCTGCAGGCTGCAAGAAGCCCCCACGCTTACCTGTTCATTGTCCTTCACCATCTCTCCTTCTGGCAGGCTGCTGCTAGAGAGCTCATCCCATCGCCGCTTCACTGCACGGTATAGGAACTCTTCAACCTCTCTCTCAGGGAGTATGTTTGGGTCCCAAAGCAGCTGATCTTCATTCTCATAGGCTAACAGAAAAAGCACTGAAATAAGCTAATCAAACAGAGAATTCTGCTGCTTTTGAGAAACAGTCTGCATTTATGTGCATGGGAGAGACAGAAGGAGGGAGGAAATCTTTGCTTGGTACTCCAACCCAGCACTAGAGATGACAACTCTCTCTGTGAAGGTACTGCACTTTCCCCTCTCGATTCTGGAGGCAGATATGCTTAATACTCTTTATACCCCTTTTAGAGCCCTAAGCACAGGCTCGGCTTGCTTCCACTTCTTCAGAAGGGTTGGTTGACAAGGTTTTTGTTACCACATTCTCAGAGGTTCTTCCTTTGATTCATTAATCCTGGCAACTTAAAAACCCATAGGTTCTAAGGTGTCTTTTCCAGCACACAGTAAACAAAAGGAGTGGGAGGCGAAGGCAGCTTTGAGCTACAACCATGGCCCAGGCTCAAGACCCTCTCCCTGTCCTAGACGCAAAACTAAGCAGCTGCAAGGCTGTCCCTCCCCTGTGATCGCTTGTAATGCTCCTCCATGAGCTGCTCCACCCACACAGAATAGCAGGAGCACACTGCATCACTAAGTAATTCTTGCCCCTTTCAGCTTTCAAGGCTCTTAGTCCACAAGAACACGGCACACAACAACGCAGAGATGTTTAATAACAGCACAGAGGAAAGCAAGAAGAAAGACTCTGCAATAAAAAACAACCAGAAATATTGAGATTTTTCTATTCAGATAAAAACATTAGAACCCTCTGTACTTAACTCATTTCTAGAGGCAAAGGAACCAACTCTTCTGCCCTGTAGAATCACTAAAATCAGGTCAGAGGCACTATAGACAGGGCATAAAAGACCCCATCAAGATCTACTGTCAGTTTCCTTTCATTTCACACTGATGCGGACATACAGGTTATGGAAAACACCCACTAAATCGTGGGCTTCAATACAGAAGGCTGAGAGCACTGATAAAATAACAGTGAAAAGTTCCGAGAACTATATTGGGTAAATCTGAAATAGTACTTGCAAAACTGATAACTTCTATCTCCTAATTTGCTCAGAGTCTGTTAGGATAAAAGAACTAGGGAGGAAGCAAGTAATTTCTAAAGACATGGCTTTCTGTTAGCTATCTTGTTCAGAAACTCAACAAGCTGGTGCTAGTATTGCAGTAGTTATTAGGTGTAATCTGCAAATCAAGGCACCTCCATCTACTCTGCAGACATCCTATCAAACTGGAAACTGATCAGCTCCAGGCAGTACTGAATGAAAATAACTCCGGCTACTTAAGGAGGACGTTAGAGAAAAGTAAATTAGAATATCTTCAGAAGGGTATTCCTACTCTTTGGCTATAGCTGAGACCCCCTCCTCCAAACCTGTCACACCAACCCAGTTTTCACTGAGCTTCTTAGCTTCTGTAGCTGTGTTACTGGCCCTATTCAAACAGGCTACTTTAAAGCTAGCTCAGGCACAGCTGTAAATTTTGGTGTCAGCACTGAGAGGTGCCAAACCTAGAGACACAGAACAGAACTGGTGAACCAGGGCCCCATCAGATGCCCGGGCCAGCAGCCCTACATCCAAACAAGGTACATAAAGCATGTTGCCTTACCTTTTTCACCATGCCTGTTTAAGTGGAGGATGGGAACAGTGGCTTGGTACTGAGGCCCAACCATGATCTCCTGAAATATCACCACAGAGAAGTGGGTAAATTGAAATGGAAAACGCTCCACGTAGGCACTGAGGCGTACTTCATGATTTAGGGACTATGACACCACGAGGGCGATTTATGTATCGCTAGTCCCCACTGTCACTATTATTTCTAGGGAACCCTGACTATTTTATAGGGTAACTAAAAAGATTTACTACCAACCAGATGATACTTTGGGGACCTTAGGCATTTACATAGTTTTAATGTTAAAGATATATGGCAAGCAGCTAAGGCTGGAGATAAAGAAATGCAGAAGCTCTCCTGCAACCTTCACAACCAGGATGAATTTGGAAGTCTGCTCCTCTCTTTCGTGTGATGGTTCCCCCTCAGTAAATCCTGTTGGGAATATTGGACAGCATTTCACCTTTATAGGGCTACAGGCTGCAGTTTTAATTTACCAAGGCACAACAGCACTTTCCATATCTGAAGCAGAAGATAATTTCAGATACAGGTTCCAAGATTGTATTAAAAAACCTCTTGTAACCCATATCAGCCACCTCCTTCCACAAAACGCAAGGTGCTGAGCAAAAGAAAATAAAAGAAATAAAATGTCTTGAGGAAATATCACAGTGCTTTGGTGTCATGCTTTCCTTGGACTCAGGCGCATTGTGTTAGCTCCCCTTCCCAGTGCACTCAGATCATTTACCTTCTTACACTCATTGGATGGGATGGAATCCTCCTCTGAATCCTCAGCCATGGAGGAAGCACATGGAGATGAACAGGGCTCTTTGTCTTCATCAGCAAGGAAGTTGTTTGCTTTGTGGGAAAGGAAAAGATCTGTAGTTATGATTTTTTTTCTCTGTTGCTCTATGTTCCCTCTCCTTCCCTTCATTTTCTGTCCTAAAGCTACTTTCAGCATGCTCCTCAGCAACAACTTACCTGTATTTTAATTTTCTCCTTTTAAATAAAAGGATTTGCACACTTGCCACACGGGTGGTGCCGACCAACCCGGGTTGCTCAGACTCCTTCGTTTTGCAGGCTAGCAGAAGGAATAAGGTCACTTTACCCTGAGTCTCTCATGCACTTTGGCTTCCTGTGTATTCCGATATTTAGGAACTGCCACAATATGTCACACCACTAGTACTACTGAATTTATTCACTTCTAGAGATGACAGATCAGGTACTGATCTTTCAGACTGCAATTACAGCAGGTAGCAAAACAATTCTCACTTTGTTATGAGTTACAGCTAAAGAAAATTCTCTCTTCATCCCACTGCTCATCTATGCTCTATCATGTCCTAACAGATGCTCAGTAACACCACTGGCACTCAGGTTTATTTGCAGCCCCCAGAAGGAAAGTGGAAAAAATGATGTCAGGAAACTTAGTGACAAAATAAAGAAAAAACATTCTTGCCCTATTCTGCACATCACATCTAAGTAAAAGCCAATTACTTAGAAATTAGTGACACATACAGCCAGGCTGGTTTGGGAATAGGTCCGATGCATCGTGGGACGTGACGGATGGAGTCAGATCATCAGCTGAAGACTGCGTCTCCTCCTCTTCTTCCCCTGAAAGCAAATCCTTCGCTATTTGTTCCTTTTAACAACAACAAGAAAGTGAAAAATATTTTTAAATTAAAAAAAAAAAAAAAGTGTGTGGGTGTGAGGCCTAGAGTAAAGTATTTCTGGCCAAAGATGGCCACATCCACAGATCTCCTCACCCTCCCATAGTTTCTCCAAAGTCAGATTCCCTCTCGCACTCCCCACCACCCCTAGATTATCTTCCCTAGAAGCACTTCTGCAAGTGCCAAGAGTGGCTTCCTATGGAAGCCAGAAAGAGAACAAGCAAGTGGCCCTTTCTGTAGAGCTCCACCCAGAGCAAGTATCTCAAAGATCCTGGAAGGAGAACAAAAAAAAAAAAAAAAAAGCTTTCTACAGACTTTAGCTAGAACAGGAGGAGTCGTATCTTCAGCTGGGAAGATACAAACCTCCCCTGACTCTCCACAGATCCACATCTATATATAAAGACTTGCAACCCAAGTTCCACAAAGCATTTTTACAGTGTTCTTTTTAAAACAGTTATCCTTTCTCCAGTCTCCTGTAAACTCTTTAAATTCAATTTCTGCACCTGGTGTTCCTCGCTGGGACACCAGAACTAGGCAGGCCCCTTCCCCCGGCATCAGCCAAATCCCACCTGAAAAGAGCTACTAGGCACCTCAAGCTCCAAGACAGTACAGTAACCTACAGCACAGGCTAATAGCATACACCCAAGCAGACAGCTACTCTTACCTTATCCAGAGTCATATCTGGGAGATTTGGAGTAATATCATTGCTCTCACTGTCCTGCTCCGAGATGGGATCAGATGCCTCATAGCCATAAAGTGCAAGCAGCTCCTCAAATGGCATTTCACTGCTCTGAGCAAGAGGAGGACAAAGCTTCATCAGGAATGGAACAATCACCGAGTACAACACCAGCTGTAGTGAACACAGAGATATGCAGAGGCAGTCAAGGCAGCTCTGCTCTTCTGGGGGCTCTGAACTGCCTCAGGTAACACTGCGTAACGAAGGAGGCACAGTCTATCAGGATCCACCATAATCTGTTCTTCTCAAAGGTATAGAGAAGCCAGGAACTTTCACCCCAAAGCAATACAGTCAAGGGCATTTTAAAAATATACTTATTTTTTATACTAGATTTCATGCTGGTGAAGGGATGCCAGACAGCAGAACCGTATTTATACTGAGGAAGGGAAAGAGCAAATCCCTATATTAGTCTTGTGCCTGACCTGAAGAGAGTCTCTATCACCCAGAACACGCTTGGTGTTCCACTGAGAGCTTTGTGGGACGACGTCATCTCATCTTTGTGGTTCCTCCACTGTGAAATGGACATACACCCAACAGCTGATGGCTCTTCAGCAAGGTGAGCGAAGACCACCTTGTCAGAGTGGCTACTTGGCAGGGGAAGACTCCAAAGTTTACTGCTGCCACCTGTTGTCAAAACCATTCTTTCCTATCCAAATGCAAACCTAAGACTCGTTGATACCTGGACCTAAATACAGCACACTGCCAGCTGAGCAAGCAAGTCAGAGTTTCACACAAAGATCTTTGGTACCAGTACTGTAAAATCAAACAAGAAAATCCAGCAGGTAATTTCCCTTCCCCTCCCTTGCTGCCTTTACCTGAGAGGCACTGAAGCTCTTCTCCAGCTCTTCTAAAGATTTCTGCTTCTCCTGAGCATCATCATCTTCTTCCCTTTCTTCCCGTACACCATAGTTCTGTGAAAGGATCTCTGCTAGGTTCAATCGATGATCAGCTGAGCCCATTGACACAACTGCAGGGATTAGAAGAAGTTGGGATACTAGCACCACCCTGGACCAAATCTTCAGATGCAACAAAGCTTGGGATGACCCCCTCTTGTGTGTACAGCCACGATAAGCCAGAGGAAGAGATTAGGTAGAAAGGAGTGAGAGGGGCCAGGGAACACAACTGAAAGAAGTCACTCTGTGAGCGCTAAATTGCAAAGCCTGGTTCTCGGCACATTCAAGTCCCACAACTGACTGAAAGCTGAATCTGAAGGTTTTCTGAGTATTTATGTGTCTCTCCTGACTGGATTCGCTAATCTCGTAACATGTGAATGCACACTGCAGCCTTTCCTTCGTCCGAGGTATTTTTAGGATAATTACCCCTTATTGCAAGAATGGGCAAAAGGACATTTGTAGAAGCTTTGGCATCTTTAAGACTTTCCTCCTCTGTCAAATGGCATGGGAATCAACCAACAGGTTTGGACGATGTTGGAAGAAGGGAACAGACAGGCTGATCACAGGAGCCTTGTTTCTTCTGGAAACCAGACCAACAAACAGAAGCATACTTAAACTGTGGCTACCTGCTGCACTCTGAAGGCCAGGCTCTCCAGGACATAGACTGTGAGCTGGGTATGGCACCACCCTCGGACTCTGCCTGCCAACCGAGGCCTTCAAGAAAAGAGAAAAATATGGCTGAGACACCTCTTCTTAAAAACCTCCAGCCACTTAACCCCACCAGCAAATGCAATTAATTTAATTTCAAAGCAGAAGTTAACAAAAACCACACAGGGTAGCATTAGAAACTGTGCTGTGCAAAAAGAGCTCTAGTCAAGTGTATTTAACAGCTCTTCCAGGCCTCCTCTCCTCCGAATTCATCACCTTCCCCTCAGTCTCTAACTGCATATGGCGGTGTTTCTGTTTTATCTTTTTTATCTTCAGCACTCCACTAATTATTTATCCTCTCACCAGTTTAAGACCTCAGATCCTTATGGCTTACATTTTCACATAAAAAAAGGATTTTGACCCGAAGCCATTATTCTAAATACACGCATCGTGCTTGTTTGAACACAGCATTTTTATGAACTGACCCACTCTTTGGAGAGGCAATCAGAAGCAGCCGGCCACAACACGCTGGCTTCTCCATAATGCCTCACCGCATCCAGAAGGCTCAGAGGGGTGAGCAAAGAAATTTAGAGCTGAGCAGGCAGCAAAGGAGTCTGGTAGGACTGCGAGTGGCACTGGTGAGGTGGGAAAGGGTGAGACAGGTAGACACCGAGAACAGGCACCTGCTTTCTGGCATTCAGTGCTCGGTCAGAAGTTCAGGCAGCAGTATGGGCTGAGGCCTGGAAAACAACCCAGAACATCTGCTGCTCCTTGGGCTGCTGTACATGGAAATGCTGTTCATCAAGTTCAGCCTAGGTAGGGAGCAAGCAGGTAATTAACCAATGCCTTTGGGTGACTGAGAGCATCCGACTGTGGAAGAAAATCATAGTGTCAGTCCCCCAGTCACCAATGACATCTTTTTATGATCCTCAGCCATTAATAATCTCAGCTGTGCACCATCACTCCTCACTTACTCAGTGCGAGCCAGGACATCTACAATGCTTCAGTACGAGGCTCTTACAACTTATTTAAGAAAACATAGTACAGCTTCACATCAAAATTCAGCCTGTAACAATAGAGCAAAGTATACACCAAAAAAGCCGCCCTAGATTTTGGGTTCCGAGTTAGTGCCTTCAGGTATTAACACACACATTGCAAATTCCGTAACGACTAGAGAGGCAGCTATTTTCTAGGTATAATTACCACTAAGATAACGGTTGGCCTGGAAGGCAGCAGAAGATATTGCCATATGAGAGAAGGACCGAGAGGGAGGAAGGGAAAGGATCTGTGAAGCAGCTGTGGAATTCTTGCTCCTTCCTCTACCAGGACCGGTGAAAAGAGGATGCCTCTAGTCCAACTGGAGCACACACAGTGTGCTGCAATTCACCATCCCCGAGTGTCTGATTATTAGCAGCAAGATAACCCCACTGGAGACCACTTTGTCTGGCTGCAGGCAGAGCCCAGAGACTGTGCGCACTAAAAGAAAAGGGAGGAGTTTATGGGATAATGAAAGGAGAAGGGGACAGAAAGGATTCGGACAGCCTCCATTTTGAGGATGGTCATACCGGGAAACGGCTTCGTAACTCAGCAAAGTGTCAATGCCCCTTTGTTGGGCCTTGCTGGAATGTGACCAAGTACAAAACACTCTTGGGTAAATGCTTCCAAGCAAACAACCCTGGTTTCATGAAAAGGATAAGGGTGAGGTCTACACTTGCTCCCTCTAGTCTTGAGTGATTTGCAGAACTCTCCTTCCTGAGACAATGATCTATATATCGATTGTGCCTCCTTCGCGTGGGGATCAATAAGGAGCTGCATGCAAAGGATTTTGAAAACAAAGACTGAAACTGTTAGCAGTGGATGGGCTGGCTTGAAAAGATGTCAAGAATACTTCAGCAACAATGAGATCTTATATTAATGATCAGGTGCTGAAATGAAGAGTAATAGTCAGTACAACAGGAAGACAATTCAGTAACTTATCACAAGTTTATTTCCCCAAAGCAGTAACATAGCATTAGAGCAAGTGGGAACTGCTGTGAGCTGGAGTCACCATAAAATAACTAGCACTGCTGTGTTTGGGCTGACAAAAGAAGAAACAAGTGACAGACAAAGCAAATGGCCCATTCCACACCCAAATTTAAACATGTGCGAAACCGAATTATCCCTCAGATTATTTACAAATCCAGAAGACCACAGAAACAAGAGTCAAAGTCAAAGGAGTAGGGGAGAAAGGCAGGTCTGGCTTAAATATGTAAATGACGACAGAGGGAATATTCCCGATTACACTGATTGCTGATGCCACGTGATGTGGAGTTATTTCATTTGAAGGTGAAGTAGCTGTAGTCTGACACTTCAAATCCAAATGTCACAGAGGAGGCAGAAAATCCAACAGCATTGCATGCGTCAGAAAGACAGCAGCAACACTGAGATGCTACCAGATATCTCCAGACCAAGAATGGTTCTTGGCCAAGGTGTAGATGCTCCTGTTGCTGGTGACAGTTTTGGTCACCATGAAAGGTTGCAGTGGTGAACTCCATTTATTTTGACAGTGCAGCATGATGCTAGAAAATGGCTCCTACATCCATCGGCCATTTAATCGCAGCGGGGGAAAAGGGAGATTGAATTCCTTTAATCTCGCTTTAAGTTTCCCAGAAGCTGCTTTCCTTCCACTAGTCTCTGCTTCTCAGGCATAAGAATAACTCTCCTCTCAAAAGTTACACAGCGGTTGACCAATTACTCACTCCCGTGTTTGTATTTCTGGATGACTCCAGCACTCCCTCCTTAATTCTGGACTCAAGGTTTTGAGCACATGGAACAAAGCAACAGCCACGTTTTAGAAAACACAGGCAGAGGAAGAGCCTGAGCTGTTTGCACTGACAAAGCTGTTTTCCAGTGCAAGGCAGATTGTTTGTCCAGACAACTACCAGAGAAAACCCTTCAGGCTGAAACCACTCTTGCAAGAAAGCGAGGAAAAAGAAGGAAAGTTTCCCTTTCCAGTGTTACTACTTTAATAACTAATGCGGTTTCCTGAGCTAGCTTAACACGTATTTCAGACTCAGTGAGAGAAGTGTTCCTTGTTCCTTTGCCTTGTCCGCACGACTCGACATGGGTCCGTTCTCTATGAACTCCAGCTGTAGCCAGAGGGAAGTGGTATGGATGGAAACGGATTCACCCTGTAAGCTATGGACCTGAAAGAGCAAAAAATGAACAGAGGACAAGACACACAGATAATCTCCTGCACTGCTCAGGAAAATCAGTGCCCAAATCACATGCTGTTGCAATGTCACAGCAGAGATACTCCTCGGTTCAAACCTCTTCTGTGAGACAGTGACAGCTCCTGGATCTCCCCAAGACAGAGACCTCTGTGCACAATGGCAATGTGGTGCAGTGTGCCAGGGCAGCACTTCAGCATGTCACATCAGCCCAACAACGTGCCGAAGTAACGCTTCGGCACAGATGAATGCAGCACACTTCATGCTCCACCAAAGGCGGCAGCGAAGACCAAACCATTCTGGCTGGGACGGCAGGCAGGCCAGATGGCACCTTCCTCAGGCAAAACGCTGAAATACCCTGAAAGCAAGGCCCTGCCGTCAAACAGAAGTTGCTTCAGCTAGTGGTGTTCTGAGATCCTGTGGCAGAGCAGCCAGCTACCTCAGTGTCTTCCCAGCGTCCTTTTCCCACATCGTGGTCACCACAAGCATCTTGTGATGGAAATGAAGCGTGGATGTGCCGCGACAACCATTACGACAGAACGGGGATATTTCAAGGATGTGTCAAGACCCAACAGGGAATGGAATCACCAACCATAAGTGTGGTGGAACGATGGCAGTAACATTTCAGCACGACACGCCAAGACAAACATGGTATCGCAATGGAAGAGGCAGCAGGGGCGTCCCGACCCAGCACCAGAGCAGAAGCCTCCCTCACCTGCCAGCTTCCTCGGCAGGGCAGTTCTCCTGCTCCCAGCCGAACTGTTCCCGCTGCGTTCCTCAGTCCTCTGCCATTCCCACATTCCCAGCCTCCATGCTCTCCCGCTGCTCAGGCCCTGTCGCTCACCTCCAGCTTTTGCGAGCCCCTTTCCAGCAGCTCTGCACCCCTCTGATCCCAGCTCCCCAGCGACCCCAATGCTGTCAGACCCTGCTGTGCTAAAGCCTCGGGGGCTCCAGCTTCGCTCTCTGCCGCCGCACCTCTCTGCCAGCCTTCCGGACCCTCGCTGCCCCGCGGTGGAAGCACTCCTCGCTGGGCCACGGGCCCAGGTACAGCGGCCGCGGTCCAGCCCCGGCCGCGCCACCCGGCCCAGCCCCGGCCGCTCAGGCGGGTCCCCGGGCCCAATGCCCCTTCAAGCGCTTCTCCCGTGCCCCTCTCCCGGAGGTCCGGCCACGAGCCCTCCGCCGCGGGCGGCCCCGCTGCTGCCTCCCCCGGCGCCGGCGGGAGGGCAGAGCCGGCGCCGCTCCCCGGGCTTGGGCGCTGCCCCGCCGCCCGCCCCAGCTCTCCCGCCGGGTCCCGCCCAGGCACCCCTTCCCCTGCCACCCCCGCAGGTCCCCCCGGCCCCAGGCCCCAGGCCCGCCCCCCGCACCTCGGCCCGCTGCCGCCCGGGGCCCCGGCGCCGCTCGGCCCAAGTGCCCCCGCCCCGGCGGGCCCCGCTCCGGCGGCCCGCGCCGCCCCGTCCACCCCGCGGCCGAAGGACCCCGGCCCTGGGTGGCCCCGGGCTGCCGGGGCTCGGAGAGCCCCCGGTGTCCCCGCCCGGCCGGGGGAGGCGGGAGGCCCCAGGCCAGGCCCGGCCCGGCCCGGCGCGACCCCGGCGGCGGCTCACTCACCTCCGCCATGGCCGAGCGCGAGCAGCGCGGGGGGGGGGCGCGGGGCCCCGGATGCGGCGGCGGCCGCTCATTGGCTGCGGCGCCGCGAGGGCGGGGGAGCGCCGGGGGCGGGGCGGGGCGGGGCCGGGGTCAGGGGGCGGGGTCAGGGGCGCCGGCGGCGGCGGGGCCCGGGCTGGGGCCGGGCCGGGCCGCGGCCTTTCGCCCGCGGTCGGAGGCGCCGCTGAGGGCCGCTCCCGGGAACCCGGCGCCGTTCGGGCCGAGCGCCGCTGCCGCCACCTCCCGGGGACGCCCCCGTGAACCGGCGTGGAGAGGAGGGGAGGCCGCCAGGCCATGAGCCGCCACGCCAGGCCACGAACCCGCCGTCAGACCCGCTCCGGGGTCCTTGTGAAGGGCCCGCAGAGCCCGAGCAAGTGAACACACGGGGACGGGGCGGCCAGCGGCACACAGAGCCCGGACCCCGCGCTGGGCCGCGGTCGCTGCAGGGAGGAGGTGCTCGCCCTCGGCGATGCCTGCGTGCGCGCCCGTGTCCCTGCGAACCGCCGGCGCTGGGCCCCTTCCGCCGGCCGTGGCGGGGGGGTGTACGAGGCCTGGAGAGAGCCCGCAGCCCCCCCGTGCTGAGCCGCGCTGGGGGCAGCCTCAAACCGGGTCATGGGACAGAGATACGCCGGGGACCGTGCGTGTCAGGGGCTAAAGCAGCGCTCCCAGCCGCAACCTGCACTTTTTAAACGCCAAAGTTAATGGATCACAAAGGTTGAGTCTGCAGGAAGCAAACCTTCCGTGACTCTTGCTGAGCCACTTGTTGATAAAAAGTCACCGCGTCTCATTTAGCAGTCACAGAAGAGGGGAATCGGGGTAGGAGCCCAGGAGCGGTCCCTGCCTTGCAAGGACCAAAATGTAAACGCTATTTTGTGGTTCCTTGCTGTGGCTGCGCTTGGAGAACACCAGAGATGCACGTATGGAAGCTGCTTGATGGGTCTTCTCAGTTCTGTTTAACTGACGACGAGCCACACGATTGCAGAGCATGAGCCTCCAGTGCGCTTTGTTCTCCTTTAATGCCGCACATCTCCAGGACTTCCTGTAGCAAACCACCCTGCCAGGGGACCCTTCCATCCCTCAGGGACCTGCAGCTGCAGCCAGTGGGCCAGCACTTTTCTCAGGGTGTGCATTAATGAGCTGCCAATGCAATTGGCAGGACACGCAGCTGCATTAGCCACCAGATCTCACCATTTGATCGTGTCCGGTAGATCATCATTGAGCTCAAGCCGATGCCTCTCAGGCTGTGACCAGATCTGCCTCTGACAGCAGCGATCCAGCTGCAGAACTGTGCCCGTGGAGGTTTTCTTAGTGCTTAGTCATTAGGAGTAGCCTCCGCACCCGGCACCCTGGCAACTTGCTCTGTGTTGGGCTTCACTCACACTTTTGAGCTCAGGAAGCAAAGTGTTATCAAGTGCTTCGGAAGTGGTGGTGGCCCTTAAGCTGAGAACCAGAGCACTTCAACAGGCCTTTATTCCTTCGCACAGATCTGTTGAGCTCTTCTCAAGGACTAACAGATTGCAGATGCTGTTTATTGAATTAAAAAAATAACCTTGTCTCTAGCTTTCAGAGAAACGTCTACAAAAACTGCTTTCTGCCTTGCTCCCAACAGTGCATCCAGGTGTTTTGTCACCATAAAAACCAGAAAGGCCTGGGTTTGGGGTCAAGATCCGGGGAGAGTGAACTATTCCGCGGCATGAATTTTCAGGCCCTCTGCCTGTTTGCAATTTGCTCCAGGAGCCGTCTTTGCTGGTCTGCTGCCTATCCAGCGTGATCTGGGAAGCGGTTCAGGCAGCCCATGGGACTGGTTATCCACAAGTCTCTGTGCCCATCCCGCAGACACTCGGTATCCAAACTGCAGGCTGACTGCGCAGGGCAGGCTGCAGGCTCTTGTGTGAATTCATGTTCGCACTTTGATATTAGCTTTCCCTTGGTCTCGCAAAGCAAGTGTTGCTCTCCTGAATGTTTGGAAGGAAGCACTCATTGCAGCAAATTTCTTTTAATTCTTCATGACAATTGCCCAGCTCTACTCATTATTTGAGTGCTGCTCCAGGAGCTCAGCTCTACTGACCTGGAGCAATGTCTGTGCCAACTTCTGCTGCTCTGTTTAATGATTGCAGTGACAACTGCCAGGCTGAGTCTCTCCAAGCAGCTGCACTTCCCTGAGGGAGTGGTGAAACACTTTTCAGTAGACACTTCCATTGCCCAGTATGTTAATGTCTGTCCTCAGAATTACCAGGTGCAGTGATTCTCCATCCTGCAGCCACCACCAGACTCTGAAGCCAGCACTCAGCCTGTTCATGGTGCCAGGCTGCAGAGCAGTTAGTGTGTGAGCAAAGGCAGCCCCGCATCAGCACAGTAAGTCAGAGATTTTAGCACCTGACATTCACTAGTTTGAAATTTTCAAAGGCCTTTAAAAAACATGAAGGGTATTAGAATACAGGGTGGCTTAGGCTCCCCAGGTATTTGCAGGTGATTAGTCGTGACTCTCCAACAGCACGCTGGTTTGCAATCACTGCTCTGTGGACAAAGATGACAAAACATAAAAGGGTGAAGCGGCTTTGGCCGAATCCAGGGTTGATTTGGCTGCCAAACTGGGGTGGACCTAAGTCTTGCCCTTCTTTCTCTCCTCTGCTTGTGCTCTACCCAGTAAGAATGCTGCTTCTTGGAAAAGCTTTACAGCCCTGAGACAAACAGCAAATACTTTTTCACCTGATGCAGTTCAGCAATGGGGTGTTTAGCCACAATAGGAAAAAAATTATAATCAGTATTGGGAAAGGACTGACCCCTGCCTAGGGAAAGTAGAGGTTTGTGTCTGGATGTGTCCTGCCACACGGCAGGCATCTGCAGAGTGAAGGATGGTCTAAATGCAGAGGAGGCAATAGAGCTGTATGTATAAACTTTGAATATAAAGAAACACTTGGTTTCCTGTTGGTTGTGACTGTTGACAGACAAAAGAACAGCTTTTAACACTTACCAAAGTAGTTATGAATTAAGCTTTGGAGAAGCATCAGTTTTCATGAATGCTAGATGGAGCTATGCTACTCACAAATAACATACTAGTTTAGGTTTTCAGACAAGCATTTATACTTCTGAAGCCGGCTAGCTTCTCAGGATCCACCAGTGCTGTCAGCTGTTTATTGAACACATGCAATTTACGCAGCTCTTTTCCAGGTTAGTTAAGGCAGCCCAGCCACCCAAGTGAGGCCAGATGATAGAATGGCGGGTTAAGGTGATGCGTCATGGCTGTAGAGTTCCCTTCTTGTACCCATTATCCTCCCTCCCGACAAACCACTTCAAGTCATCACAACCCACAAATACAATTTATTTACAGTCAAATACTTACTATATAATAGTCTGCACAGGCCTCACAAAAATATGTGCATTATCTACAGACGTGAGTAGATAGTTTTGTACCTGATGGTTCTATCAGCCACCAGTGCCTGAGAACCCTTTACAAATATTAGGCCAGGCTTACAGAGCTCATGTCGCTCGTCCCGTAGGAGTGGCTCATGAAATACAGACCATTCTTCCTTTTGAGCTTCCTTAGCCTGTGGATCACACAGTTGATGTCTTTTGATCCTGGCATCTTGCACCTCAAGGCAGCACCCGATAATAAGTGAGCAGGTCTCACTCTCAGCTTAACGCCGACAGGTCTTAACTTGGGATTCCTGCCGATCCTGTGCTAACAATTCTCTTGTGGGGGTAGACATTCGCTCTTAATTGCAAAGCAGTGATGAGCTTCCTGTGGGGAATACCCCTGTTCAATCCAATTATTACTGATCTTATCCTTCTCAGAGTTGACAATACCACAACCCTGACACAGCAGCCTGGTCCGATTTAAAAATTCATCTTTCCAACAGTTACAAGGTTTTAGAAACCTGACAGACCCTTTGCTTTGGCGCTGGTGGGATTCACCCTGCATCCAGTGAAGTTCCTGTATTTGAAATGGACACTGAGGGCAAATTCCTATCCCATGATTTCCCTACCTAATTGCCTGCATTAATTGCCTACCTAATTGCCTGCCTAATTGCCTAAGTGCTGTGTAAGTAACAACTGTAACTGCTGCTTGCAAAGAAAAGCAGAGAAGAAACATGCTAGTGTGTACACAAATGGACGCAGAGGCATTCAGAGCCATGTAAATCCCCACTTTGATTTCACTCATACCAGCATCACTTCTCTACAGCCAAAGGCATGGCCCTGGGTGGGCCCTGGTGAGCAGAATCTGACCCCAAACCTGTTTCTGAAGAAAGGAGGTATGGGACAAGCCTAATAGGAAACACAGACCATGCCAACAAGGGCAGGACAGTATAAAGTCCTCCTGGTTCATCCCTCCTGCCCTGCAGCGTTTCATCCTACCTTTGCACAGAGCAGATGAAGCCCTGGGCTCAGGGGAAGATGCAGAGGCAGGGCTGCCTGCACCCCTCCGATCCCATTGCCCAACTCTAGCCGGTACGTGGCCACAGCCATACGTAAAGGCCTTAAAAAAGCTCTGCAGGTGTCCCCATCCCGGGCTGCCCAGCCCCACCTGCTCTCAGGAGCAGCCCCTTGGTGCTGGGGGCTAATCGCAGAATTAAAAAGCTGTAATCAGCAGAGGATGCTCGCCCTTGCCTGTTTCCTCGCTAGCACTGCCCACAAGTGTTTCTTGCTGATGTCAAGTAATTAAAAGCAGGTGCTTCATTCCAGCCTTGACAGGGGATGCATGGAGGTCAGCCTTGCCTGGACTTGGGTCCCCATGCGATGGGGCAGCGTGGCCCCAGGAACCCCCTGTCTGCCCAGCCGGGGGGCATGACCCCCTTCCAGCCTTGAGCTTGTCTCTGCCAGCCCTTGGCCTGCGCACACACGTGTATACCTGTAGCTTCACACACACATGTTCCTGCGTAACCCCTGCACACTCACCCCTGCAAACACCCCCTCCTCGCCCCGCTGCCAAGGGAGCAGCCTCAGACACTGCTTGGCGGGCTGCATGTGTGCCATCCCGAGCTGGTGGCTCCAGGAGGGAGCTAAATGAAGCAGCACTGATGAGGAACTCATTAATTCTGGTGCCTGTCAGCCTTACAGGATGATGAAACGCTGCATCCTTCTGGAGCAGCGAGATGCAGCAGCAGGACTAGAAGGGAGCAGAGCCGGCCGTCCCGCAGCCCTTCTGCAGCCATCCCTCCACCCTGCGCCCCTCCATCCTGACATACATCTTGCATCCAGCCCTCCATCTGCCCCTGGCAGATCAGGGAGCATGAGAGCCCCCCAGGAGGGATGAGGGGGTTGTGGGGTGGACAAGGCCCCCTGCACGTGTGGGTTATCTGCTGGGTTTTTGCAGACACTGCATTCGCTGTGGCTGCATGCCCGCAGAGGCAGAGGTGGCTCTGCTGTGGTTTCGTGGGGTGTGTGGGGCCAGCTGGCATGCAAAGCACGTATGACTGCCCACGTCTTGGGCCCCACGCACCCGCCTATGCCTTGGTGTGGCCACTGTGCAGCAGCGTGCCCGTGTGTGAGCGTGTGCTGGTGTATGGGGTGGCAGTCCGTGGGACGTCAGCACGTGTTGCTCCCACCGCCCGGGCACCGGCTGAGGCTCCCGTGGTGGAGCACGCCTGGCAGCACTCCTAATGAATTCAGCGCTGCCCTTCACATCAAACAGCCACATGAGAAGGTGTTTTTCAGCCCCATCTTTATTCAATGCGCCAAACGCCACTCCTGCGCCTCACCCTTGCAAACATCTTGTTCACAGCTGCAGCTTCAAAAGGACCAAGGGAGAAGGAGGGGGAGACTGCGAGGTGCAACACAAAGCCAGGGAGTGCACTGGGACTCCCTGCCGTCACCATCCTCCATCAGGGAGGAGCTGAGAGCCCCCTGGACACAACCCCGGCTCTGCTCCCCTGAGATGCCCATGGCCAGCCGTGCTGCTGGGACCTGCCTGTCCCCAGCTGCCCTGCAAGGCGATGCGAGATGCCTCTGACAAGGTCTAGGGCTGGACTGGGGCTGGCGGCATCCCACAGCCTAGCAGAGGGGCAGGAGGTGGATGGAGGGCAAGGGGGGTCTGTCCTACTAGGAGCTGCCTCTGCCCCCTCCTCTTCCTCCCTGCTCTGCTCTCAGCCCAACCCCATCCATCTTGCAGGGCTGAAACCCAATTACCGTCCCAGGGAGGGGGATGGTGCAGCCGGCAGAGATGCCCATTAGCTCCAGGGAATGGAGATAGAGCATTAGGAGCTCTAATGGCTTCTCCACGAGCCCTGATGTCAGGCTGGCTGCCCCGGCTGCATGGGGCCTGCAAGCCTGGGAGGCTGCTGCGAGCATGGGGGGCACCTCCAGCCTCCCACATGCCCCCGGCTGCCCCCAGCTCCCTGCCCTACTCGGTGGCACCTCTCCTCCCTGATGCCATCTGTCTGTCTGCCTTTGAGTGCTGGATGATGGACAGACAGCACGCTGCATGGTGGAGAGCCTCGCAAGACAAGCTAGAGAAGGGTCCCATGGTGGGTGGGATGGGGGCGGGACCTTCCTGCACTGGGGTGACGCCAGCAGCAGTTACATCGTGGTTTGCACCTCTTGGCAGGGATCTTGACGCAGATTTTGAGCTATGCACATGCAAGCGCAAGCATGCGTGCTTGCATGCGCTTGCACGACTTAAAGCCACTCCAAAACCTGCAGGAGCTGCCCCGAAGGGTGGCCTGGCCATCCCGGCTGTAAGGCAGCCCAGAGCTGTTCCCTCCACACCCTCCACCGGTCCCATCGGCAAGAAGGACGCCTGCTGATCTCTGAAGTTTAATTAACCCTGTCTCTCTCCTGCGCAGCCTTCCCTTCCTCTGCTCAGATGCCACAAATGATCCTATGCAGATGCTAATCTGCAGAAGGAAAAAAAAAGATTCCACATTTAATTGCAGAACATGAAGATATTACAGGGTCATTAAAACACCATGAATATGGAAATGAAATCCACAGGCATCCATGCAGATAATGGCAGGGAAAAGGGAGCCGCAGGTGAAGCTGAAAGGTGGAAAGGTGGAAAGGTCAGCTCCAGCTCCATCTGGGTGCATCATTAACCCTGCTCCAGGCAATCTCCAAGGGCCAGGGAGGGGGGAATCTTGGGGGTCTCGGGTGTCCTGGCCTCACCCTGCAGGGCCTGCAGCGGGTGGAGGGTGGTGCTGCCTGGGCAGGAGCCCAGCGGCAAGGGCTGGCCCTTGCTGCAGGCTCTGGGGACCGGCCTCTGCCTGCGGCGGCGGGAGCCCCCAAAGGCGGCTCAAGTTCCCACCGAGCCTGGTCTGTGGCTGGCGACTCCAGCCCCAGCGCTGTGCCGGCAGCGAGCGGCGGGCCAGGCTTGCATCATAAGCGGCATGCCTGCTTTGCCCATGCCCTCGCACCGCTGCACACACCAGGGCCCAGCCTAGGCATGGGGGCTGAAGACAGGCTCCCAAATCTGCTCCAAATGCCAGGGGCAAGTGCTGCAGGAGAGGAGGGAGCTGGGACCCTCCTGTGACCTGGAGCTGTGGGACCTGACGGCAAAGGGAGGGATGCTGGGACGGTGGAGCTTTTGCTCTCCGGGGGCTCACTCCCACCCCGGGGAGGCTGTGGGGCCAGGGCTTGTCCCCATGTGCACCTGGACTTGTTAGTGGGCTGATCCCAGCACTTCGTCTCCCCTCCACCACTCCCAGCAGCTCAGGCTCCATCCCACCACACGCTGCCAGTTTGACACTGATGTGAGCTGTTGAGCGGAAAAAATTAATAGGGGCCTCGCTAATTGGAGCTGAGCCACCAGGAAAGGGAGACAGGGCTGGACGGGGCATCCCCATCTGGAGGAGGCAGGGTGGCTCCGACACCCCGTGGCTGCAGCTGGGAAAGGGGGTGCAGTGGCGTGGGTTGGTGTGGAGTGGCAGGGCCAGTGGGCAGGGTGGCAGGCAGCCACCGCCATCTGGACTTGGGGGCTGTTGGCTGTGCCTGGGGCACTGCCATGCCTCTGTCCTTGCAGCCTTTGGGACATCCCCAGGGAGCTGCAGCCCCCCTGGGCAGCACAGGGCACTGGGGCCTTGATGCCTTCACTGGGGAACTGCTGCCCTCGCTGCCACCAGCCCGCGCGTCCTGGGCGCAGCCAGCGCCAGGAGAGCGAAGGGAGGAGGAGGAAGGAGAGGCCCGGGTGCTCTGAAACTGCTCTGAATTTCTGCCACTGCTGCATCTGGGCCCTGCCAGCCAGCTGCTGCCTGACGGGAGGGCACGGCGAGGAGGGCATGGTGCTGCCGGGACACCTCCAGACCCTCGGGACCCTCCAGACCCCCAGCACAGCGCTGCTGGTGCTCTCCTCGCCGGGCTGCCAGAGCCCCCCTGCTCTCCCAGCAGCAGCTTTTGCCTCCGGGGGGAGAGCGTGAGGAGGAGAAAAGCAGATTAGAGCTATCGCTGCATCTCCACGCTCCGAGCTGCAGAGCTAAATGTCAGATCGCATCTGACACAGCATGGGAGGGGGAGACAAGGAGCCCTGGCGCACCCCTCGCTGGGGTGGGCACCTCTCGGGATGCGGGCAGCGGGGCTGGTGGCCGGGCACCTGCCTTCCCCTGGGAGCGGAGAGGGGGAGACAGACGGCTCTGGGGTCCCGCTGCCTCGCCCGGCTGGCACAATCCCAGCTGCAGCCCCAGAAACTTTCCTCCTCCGGTTCCCATGGAAACGAGGAATTTTCTTCTCCCCAAAGTTGAGCTGGCTGGGGGCTGCAGGGCCGGCAGCAGGCAGGGACAGGCAGCAGGTGATGCCTGTGCTCACCTGCCCAAGTCGAGCCCCTGATGCCGGAGCCCTGCAGGACGACCCGTTTGGTGGGAGCTGCTTGTTCGGCTGGCGTGGTGCATTTGTACAGCTGGTGCTGCTGGCGCAGGGGTGCGTGTCTGCAGAGCGAGAGCCCAGCGGCAGAGCTGGGGGTTGGCGCAGACCCCCTTGCACTGCAGGAGCACTGCATGTTGCAGTGGCTTTCCCCCCTCGGCAGATCGGGATGGCCTGACGGGTGGAGAGGGGCTAAGGAGGGGGAACATCTGCTGAGCGTACCCTTTTGTCTTCTGCAGCTCGGCCGGAGAAAATGAGCCGCCTGCTGGGAAAATTACCCAGCAGAGCGACCAGAGAGCCCTTGCTCCTGCCCCAGCCGTCCTCGTTGCATGAGTCCCTGTGGGTGATGGCCACGCAGAGGGAGCCAGCTCTGCTTTTGGCTCAGGCTGGGAAGGACACTTGGGGGGGCGATTTGAGACCCGTCCATCAGCAATCAGAGGGTTTCAGCACTCTGCTCACCACCCGCAGGAAGATGACAGCCCGACACCTGCTCTGATGAGAGGAAAATCTTTCGCCATCCACCAGCCCCAGGAAGCACCACAGCAGCGGACGTCGCGGCTGTGTCCCCCACGCAGGCCCGGGGCCACTCTCCCCACAGCCAGGGGTCTCTGCCAGCGGAAGCCGGGGGCTGCCCTGACCTTCTGGCAGGCTGGCGGGAGTGGGTGGCTGGGCACCAGGCACCGGGCACCAGCCCTGGGGCCACTGAAATCCTGTGGGCTGAGCTCCGGGAGCTTTTCCATGGGATAAATGTGGAGGAGACAGGTTTAGACAACAATGACTAAAACTAAGCTTCAGCAAAAATTAACTCCAAGCAGAGGAACGTTCCAGGCGCTGCCATTCACTGTCAGTAAAAATAAAACTGCAGGTTAAACACAGCCTTTTCCTCCTGGGTGCTCACATGCCAGATCGGAGAGCTTCCTCCCAGTGAAATGGTTAAAAACCTAAAATCAAGCGCAAGCCCCAAGGTGTGTGGCATGGGACGGAGAGCAGCCCTGCGCTTGGGCGTCCCACATGGCCCTGGAGCACTGTCCCGTGTGGTCCCAGAGCACCATCCCCGCTGCACCCACCCAGGAGCTGTGCGTGGGGATGCCTGCGCCTGCCCCAGCCACCCTCCAGTCAGGGCCAGGGCAGAGGAGGGGGGATGCAGGAGCTGCCCAGCTGGTGCCAGGGTCGGCAGAGACCCAGGCAGCTGCCAGGGCCGTGCAGGCAGTGCCGCTCATGGCGCTGGCACTGGTGCCGGCACAGGGAGGCAGCTGGCGGCGCAGGCTGGCAGCTTCCCTGCAGCCTTCGCCCTCCCCGTGGGAGGTGTGAGATCTCGCACTTCGCTTCGCCCCCACATCACCGCCCACTGCCCTCCCGCCCCCGGCCACGGGGGGACCAGGCGTGAAAGCGCCTGGCGCTGCCGCTGGGGAGGGTGACGCAGCTCCCGGCGCCCGCCCGGGGTTGTCCCACGGGACAGGGACGGGAGCAGGCACCACTGGAGATGCTCCCCTTCCCCCTGCTGCTCCCACGCCCTGATGGGATCCAGCACCATGGTGCAGGAGCGTGACTCCTTCTGGCATCGGGCAAAGACCCCAGCCTGCCGACCCACGGCCCAGCTCTGCCCTGCCCCGCTGGGCACTGTCCTCAGGGGTGGGACGGGGTCCCCAGGGCCCCTTGGCACCAAGGGCTGCAGCAAGGCCAGTGGGCGGGGGCCAGGGCAGCCTTGTTAGCGCTGCAGCTGGTGGCCGGTGAGCGCCCACTCGGCATCTGGGAGCTGGAGGGAGACAGGAGCATGGGATGGCATTTGAGGCTCGCTGGAGAGCTGGCAGGCCCTGTCCCTGTGCCTGCCAGCGCTGGCATGCCTCCAAGCCACGCACCCCTTCTCCTGAGGCCAGCTCCTTCCCTCCGCCTGCCACTCGCGCTGGGTTTTTAATTAGCGCTCCTCTGTATATTCAGATAGCGGGAGCCCAGAATGGAAATGTACAGGTGTCCCCTTGATCCAGTTTCCATGGTTGCCGCATCGAGGTGGGGGCTACAGCTTTTTTTTTTATTTAATAATTTTATTACAGTGGCTTCAATCCATTGACAAAGGAGGGAAGGGGGAGAATGTGGGAGAATAAAAAATGCTGGATGAGAAGGCCACGTTCCCGCGGCTGGGCTTATTTGCTGTCATTCTTTTTGTCTTATTAGCAAGCGCCAGTTTCCAAGATGCTCAAAGTCAAAGAGCTTGGTAACGAGATCCCAGACCTCTCTGGTGTGCGGGAAACAGCCTGGGCAGCCTCGCTGGAGCCGCACGAATGCCCATGAGGCTGCCCCGACAGCAGAGGTGGCCCCTGCAGCGGAAGGAGAGGAGCGGGATGGGCGTCGGAACAAGAGCTGAGCTGTGCTGTCATGTCCACATCCCTGTCCTTATCCCCATCCCCATCCTCATGCCCCCGCCCCATCCAGCCTGCCCACAGGGTTGTCCCTGCCATCCTTCTCTGGGACAGCAAGCTTCCCTGGCCCCAGCTTGTGAAGGGGCCCTGTCTGCCGAGCAGAGGCTGTTGGGGACACTGGGCTCGGTCCCCCACAATGCAGACTGGGGCTGGAGAGCCCAGGGGCATTCCAGGGGGGAGGTCCTGCAGCCTCCCCAGGGAATCCAGCTCATGCTCAGGGACCCCCGGTGCCGCACTCGCTCCAACCTGCTCCATCCTCGCCCAGCGGCACTAGGTCAGGGTGGTGGCTGCCCCAGGGCTCCAGGTGCCAGCGCCAGAAACTCCTCCTTTCCTCTGCACTGAATTTGTCTCAGTCTCCTCTGGCGAGACCAGCGCGGTGTGTAAATGGGCCCATCTGTTACCGTTAGATGATTTAGCCCTGACCCTGTCAGTGCAAGCAGGCAAAATCCATTCTGTTTACTGGGGGGGGGGGCACAGCTTTTGTACAACAGGGGTTAAAAATAACGCGGAAATGACACGGGCCCAGGAAAAAATCTGCTCTCCTCGCACTGCACCACGCGGCTCGGCTTGCCAAGTGCGTGGAAGAAATCCCCTCTCCTCCTTGCGCTGGCAGCGTCCCGTGCTGTCGCAGGCAAACACACACGACGAGCCATGGACCTATTAGTCACCAGTAAATGTTCTTTTCTCTCCTGATTTGTTTCCCTTAAGCTTGATGTTTTCCTCTCCTGCTGCCCCGGTCTCATTAGGCTGCAATTAAAACCAGGAATCAAAGCCACATGGTGCAATTAAAACTACACGGAGGATGCGGGATGCCACAGGGAAGCAGGCAGCCATCGCTTGGCTCTGCTCGCGCACCCAGATATCCTCGTCCACCCGCCCAGCCCCAGGGTGCTTCTCTGGAGTGTGGGGTGTGATGACGGTGTGAGGCAGCAGGACCGGTGTGGGCTGAGCCCAGCTGAGCTCCGCCACAAAGGTCTTTCTCTTGCTCACGGCGTCACCAGATCTGGCGCCTGGAGGATGCGCCGAGATGCATCCACTCTTGAAGCAAGATGAATTTTCCCAGCTGCGAGGATCATTAAACATACAGAGCAGCTCTGAGGGGAAGGAACAGACCAGCTCTGCTCAGTGCCTTTACACTAAGATTAAATCTCCCTCTTGCCAGGGCAGGGCAGTGACTGTCCCCGCATGGGACCCTCCAGCCCCCACGGCCAGGGGGACACGCTGACAGCCACTCGCTGCACCCTTCCCCATGGTTTTCCTTTAGAACCATCCTGGGGATGCAGCTCCCACCAGCAGAACACAGAGCCTCCATGCTGGCTCACGTCCCCATTCCAATGAAGGACTCGGGGGAGAGCCTGCACCGCCGGCGCCCCGCTCCCGGCCAGTTGAGCATGGCTCCGGGTGCCGCATCCAGCTCCGGCACGGGCTGACACCGGCTGGGGCTGCGGGACAAAGGCTTGGCGGCACCGCCCGGGCGGGTGCATTGTCAGTGCCCGTGAGGCGCGACGGCAGGCAGTGAGCCAGCCGTGCAGTGCCTGGGGCAGAGCACGGAGGGGCCGGATCCTGCCACGGAGGGGTCGCATTGCCAGCGTGCTGAGCTCCTTCATAGGACAGGACCAGCTGGCCCCACCAGCACCCAAGCTGCCTGCACAGCACCTGCAGCCAAGCTGTGCCCTGGACAAGCACCAGAGCCAGTGCCACGCGGGAAGCAGGGCTTCACCCTGTGCAGGGCTGAGCCCGCAGAGGGGCAGAGACCCACCACGCTCATCCGCCACAGGGAAGCCAGAAACTCCGGCGTCCCCGAGGCGCCGCCCCGCAGCCCGTCTCCCCACCACCAGGGCATGGCTCGCCAGCCGCCCTGTGCAGAGGCAGCCCCGGCTTTGGAAATATATAGTAACAAGTGAGCGCAGGCAGCAGAAGTAGCAAAGCATATGGTAGGTGTTTGGAGTTTATTCCTGTCGGTGAGTGTCAGCACCGACAGACGGCTGGGGGTGGGAAAGCAAGAGATTTTGGTAGGTGCCCGTGCAACACCACCCTACGGACACTACAGCTGTGGCAAGGGTGGGGACCCCGACGCCTCCCGCCGTGTGCCATCGGGGGGGCACCCGCATGCGCAGGGACCGGTGCGTGGCGATGCTCTCCTGGAGCCAGTGAGGCGCAGCTCGGGGCTGTCTGAGCCACCTCCCTGCACCCCAGGGGCGTTTGGCATCAGTGGTGCCCAGGGCTGAGGCACCCCTAGCCTCACCACACTGTGCAAAAACCACAAATAACTTGACCGCTCCTAAACAAGCGGAGCCCTGTGAGCCCCGTCCGTCCCAGCTGAAGTTCATCTGCCTGATCCAGAGGAGGATCCGAGGAGGACTAATGGCTGCTCCCTAGTCCCAGCTGCCGCTCGGCAGGTTTGGCTGGCCCTGGGGTTTGCCAGTGACCCCGCTGCCACCAGGGAGCTGCCCGCTCAGCCCAGCCTGACTCCACGGTACCCAGGGGCTTTTGGCAAATTGGCCCAGCGGCCAGACCCGCTCCCACCGCCCGACGCCTCTGCCAGGAGACGCTGCGGGCAGGCAGCCAGCAGCGGTGGGAGGGGAACAGATTGTCCGCAAAAAAGCGCGTCAATCCCTGAGCAGCAGCTCAGAGCAGGATCTCCTCTGGGTTTATACACTGTTTGCCTGAGCCCGCTGGGAGGGTTTGAGGGACAGGGCTCCTCTGGGGTCCAGTAACACAGGTGATCACACAGGGTGGGATGCACAGCTCACCTCCCACCGGCAGGACCCTCCTGCGCTGCCTGGACCAGGTCAGGGAGCAGGACCTGCCTCCCCCATTGCCATGCGGAGCAAGAGCTGCTAGAAGAAGGGTGATGCTTTGCTGGTGGTTGGGCTACCAGCAACTTCCCCCTGCCCCTAAAGCCCGAGTCTCCATCTGCTCAACGAGGGGCACCCAAGCAGGGATGGGATGGAGCCAGGCTGTGGTGCTGGGAGCGATGGCAAGAGGAGCCAGGAAACCCAGAATTAAGGCTGACGCTTATCTCCAGCTCCTGCCGCTGTGACAAGCTGAGGTGCAGGCAGCACTCTTTAAGGACACTTCGCCAGCATCACCTTCAGGTTTCTCAGCTCCCCTGGCAGCACCCTGAGAATTGGGGGGGGGAAAGAGCCCCCCCCCCCCAGCAGAGGCTGGCCAGCGTGACCACGCTGCCTGCGGAGCTCCCAACGGCTGCTGCTGCTCAGCAGCTCCTGCACTGCCACTGCCACTGCCACTGCCACTGCCACTGCCATGGCCTCAGCCCCCCCCCCCCCCCCCAAGCATCCCACCCTGCCCAGGGTGGGCAATGGACAGCCCACAAGCACTCAGCCAAGCAGACATCCTCCCCTGGCACAGGTGAAATAAATACTCACCGAGCAGCAGCTCACCTGCTGCTCCTGTTCCTGCTAATTGCAGTGTTCTCACTTCACACTGATGTGCTTGATAAGATTAGTGATTACAGAAATCTCATATGGCAATTGGATTGAATTGGGAGCTGTGTGAGGGAAATTGGACTGAGCTGCAAATAGGAATTAATTATAACCTGGCAGCAGTGAGATTTGAGGTTTTGAATATATATTTTTATGTATTGCCCTGTACAACCTCTGGCTTTGTTGTGGGTGTGAGGGATGCTGAGGGCTTCACTTGCAGCGAGGACATGCTCACTGCCATCCGGGCTGCCACGGGGCTCGGGAAGGGGCTGCCGCTGTGACAGGCCCTGGGCTGGGACTCCTGGTGCTGCCCCGGTGCAGATGAGCACAGCTGGCAGCGTCTCCCCAGGAGCTCAGCCTGCCAGAGCTCCCTGCCCTCCCTGTTCTCCGCCTGGTAGCGGGCCGTTATCTCCATCACCATGGCAATGCCAGAGGAGCTCCATGCGGTGTGTCCAGCGCGATCTCCGGGCGCTACCTCCGCTGGGCAGACTCGGCCGTGATGGCAGATGCAGTCCCACGCCTGGCTCGCGCCCAAATGGTCCCGGAGTGGGCAGGGGCATTAGCACGGCCCTCATGGGCCACAGGGCTGCCACCGCCCCGGGAGAGCTGAGGGAGGGAGATGGAGACATGTCCCCTTGCCCAGGGGCTTGGGGTCTGGGTGGGGAAGCAGAGGGAGAAATGGAGCTCTGCCCTGGCTGGCACCCACAGCATTTCCCAGCCCTTCCCCACCCTGCCCCTCCGGGTCCAGCCGGGTGCCTCCACCGCAGCGGGACCCCCTGTGGCACAGCTGCCCCCGGCTCAGCCAGAGCCCCCCCATGCAGGAGCCAGCGAGCGCCGGTGCCAGCCTGCGGGCGCAGAGCAGGGATCAGCCCGTGGCCCCAAATGCCGTATCGATCGTCGCCTGTCTGCACTGATATTAAAGTGTTTGCCAGCAGCTGCTGGCGTTTAACAAATCCTCCTGTCTGCTTTGTTTATGCCATTTTTTTCCCTCCCACCTGGGCCTATTTGATGCTTTGGGCATTTTGCAAACATTTAAAGGCAGCATTTAAAACTCCAGCAGGCAGCTAGCAAAGAGATCCCTCACCCTGCAAAGCAGCCTCTGCCCTTGCCCTCACCCATCCTCGTAGCCATGCGTTCCCCGTGCTCCCCCAGCGCAGTCCCGTGTGCTCCGTATGCCCGCCTTGGCCTGAGCCGAGCCTGTGCTGGCTCCAGGGGCTTGCATTAATTTCTCCTCTGCCAGAGGAGATGGGGAGGGAGAGTCCAAGGCAGCCCTTCCTCTCCGCTCGCTGCCTTTCCCTGGCTGTGGAGGCAGGATCTGGCCCCTGGCCCCAGGTCCTTGTCAGATTGCCAGCCTCAAAGTAGGAGAGCAAAGGAAAAGCAAAACACATGGAGCGTGCACCCCGGGGCTGGCAGTGACAGGCAGCACTGCCTGCCCTGGGGACACCCTGGCAGCTGCTGCTTCCATGGTGCTGGCTGCCAGCGAACCCGCCAAGTGCCGTGGGGCTGACAAGGAGCCGCAGGTCGGCCCTGCTCCCAGCGGACCTCTGGGTCCCCCAGCCCGGGGGGTTCTGTGTACCCTGGAGGAGCACAGACTGCCAGCTGGCATGGCACAACTGGTGCCCGGCCCAGGGTGCCGGGGCGCCCGAGCCCAGGAGGAGGGCAGGGGGGAATCACTCTTCTCTGGCTTTCTCTCTCGCCTGATGTGACTACAAGGGATTGTGGGATTCAATTAAGTTCTGTTTTCCTCCCAGTAACAGTGGGAGTCTCTCCTCTCTGCTTTAAAACAGACAAGCTGCCATGGAAGACAAATGCTTGCAATAAAGCAAAGGAGTGCGCGTGCTGAGGGAGGCCGATGCTCGCGTGCAGCCAGCGCTGCCTGGGGCGCACTCGCCACTTCCCTGACGCACACCCGCACGCTCGTGTCCACCCCATGCCTCTGTGCTCCTGGTCCCGCACGCAGCGCGTCCCGCCGGCCAGTCCCAGGTGCCCAGAGCTGCATGGCAGAGTTGCTGTGGGCAGCCGGCTGGCCCCAGAGCAGGGTCCCCTCGCACCTCCAGCCCAGCTGATGGCCAGTGACAAGCACGAGGCCGTTTCACCGTCCGCTCCCACAGCTGGGAGCCAGGCTGCGGCCGTGGAGGGGCTGCCTCCATGTCTGCCCCAGGAGGTGGGGGGTTTGCAAGGGCAGCTGCTGCCAAGCCTGGGGTGTGCCTGCGCTTCGCAGAGCTGTTGCCCCTCTGCAGGGCAGCGATGGCTGCAGGGGTCTCGCCCCAGGCGGGAGCCAGGTTTCCCCCCCGCCCCGGAGGTTTTCCTGTGCCATCTGATGGCTGGATGCAGTTGCCTGTTTGCTGGCCTGGTGAATCACACCCTGGGGGAACCATCGTGCTCGAAGGTGGCAGGTTGTGCTCGCCAGCAGCGAGCCCATGGCGGGCAGCGGTTTCGCACCTTGGGCACAGAGCCAGGGAAACACTGCGGTGGCTTCGCACATGCTGTGCCCACCTCCGGCACCGAGCAGCCCCCGCAGCCCCTCGCCCCTGGCACAGCGGGGGCTGCGGGCAGGAGAGAGCCCCCCCCGCCGCTGGACCAGCAGCCGAGGGTTGCCAGGCAACGGGAAGATGCTTTTTCTGACCAAAACAGTAAATCGTCAGCGGGGTCGGGTAGGGGGGAACACAGTGCCACAGGGCTGGGGCTACGCAGGGAGGGACTCGGGGCTCCCCCAGACCGGACAGCACCTGAAAATCTGGAGAGGTTAACCAGCCGTTGCTGCCCCACTCAGCCAAAAGCTGCCCCAGCCCCTACTTAGGACCCCTGAACATCGTCTGGGGACAGCACTCAGCCCTTGGACGCCCCTGCCTGGCTGGAGGACAGGGAAGGGACAGGGTGCCCTCCTGCAGGGACAGCCCTGCTGGCCTCCTCCCTGGGAAACCCTCCCTGGGGAGTCCTGGCTTCACCACGCACCCAGTATAAGATTGAGCCTCTAATTTGCCCTCTCCCTCCCTCACCAGCCATCACGCACACAGCTAAATGAGCTCCAGGCAATTTTCTCAGAAGTTGAGTCCTTGCATTGTAGGAACACAGGACTAAGAATAGACAAGGTCTGTGCGTGCATGTCTCGCCCAGGTGAATCTTGCTCTGGAGATAAGGGTAAAGGAGGCAGCAGCTGCCATCGGCTCCTCCGCATCCAGCCATCTCCCCTCTCTGCCTCAGTTTCCTGCACAGATTGTGCCACCCAAACGTGCACTGTGCCATCCCCCTGCACAACCCATGCACGGCTGCGTCGGCCTGGGTACCCCCAGCCAGGGAAACCCCCCATCAGGGGAAAGCTCCCGGGGCTCGAGCATCCCTCGGCGTGGGCATTGCTGGCGATGGGCAGAGCCGCCCTCGGCCTCAGGCTCTCACCTGGCAGCCTCCAACGGCTGCGCTTCATCCGGGCATCCTCCATCCCGAGGGGCTGCATTGCAGAGAGGGGACATATCCCCCTGCTCCCCCCCAGCCACCACCAGCACCTTCCAATTCAGCGGCTCACCTCAGCCAGACCCCAGCCCTCCTGGGTCCAGCAAGGTGGCCGCATTTCCTTCCCACAATGACTCGATTACAAATTCAGAGTTAAATCTTCCCCCACAAGACGGCCCTCTCCACCCCTCTGACTGCTTCCAGTACTTTGAATGTTGAACACTTTCCAGGGATTTTTCATGTGTTCAAGCTGACCCCATCCACTCTAGTTCAGACTAACTTAATCAGCCTCATTTTATTGCTAACTGCTGTAGCTTTACACCTCTAGAAAAAGCACTACTTAAATTATTAGCACCTGCCAAGCTCTCACCACGCTGCTTTCTCTGCCCCTGTGGGGGCAGGAGGAGAGAGGGTGGATCTGTTTAGTGCTCCCAGCCTTTATTTCTACCAAAAATGACAAATTATTAGAATGGTGGAAATTAGAAAAATGGCATTTAGGTAACAGAAAAGCCTCCCTCTCTTCTTCAGCAGTGTCTGGTTAAAAGCAGATTTGGAAATGGAAGGTGGGGAAAAGAACAGGGTAATCTGCTGAACGTCAGCAGCCAGGCGGGGGGGGCCCTGGAGGGGCAGGGGAGGGAAATGGTCCAGAGGACGCCCCAGGAGCTGCTCATCCAACATCCATGTTGCTCGTGCCACGGAGTACTTGGGAGACACATTCCGGCAGCACCGCAGCACGGGCATGGCTGGGCAGAAACCATCAGGTTTGTTTTCACGCCAAAACACTGCCAGAACAGATCACTGCTGTGCAGGAGCCGGCCCGAGGTGCCGGGGTTTGGAGGGCAAAAGGGCTGTGAAGCTCAGAGAGCGGCAGGGAGGGCTTCCACCCCTGCGCTGCCATGGGGTCAGAACTCAGCTGTGCCCCAAAGAGCCCCCGTGAGGGCAGCCCCAGGGCTGGGGGTGCTGGGCACCCAGCCCCCGCATGGGCAGCACTCCAGCCCACGCAGCCCGCTGCTGACGGGGAGCACAAAAACATCATCATATCACATATCAAAAACATGATCACATCACAATCACCAGCACCGCTGAGAAGGAGCGCAAGGGCCAGGCTGGGGGAGCCAGCGAGGAGGAGGAAGGACTCCCGCGGGAGCGTGGGAAGGGGCTCTCCCTCACCACCACCCCGTCCCCGTGCAGGCAGTGCCCTGGCTCAGCTCTGCCCCAGCTGGGAGGGCCCCAGGTCCCCCCTACACAGGAACAGCCCCTTTCCCCACATCCCCTGTTCTCCCTGGGAGATTTGCTCCCGCCTCACCCCATGGCTGGTCAGCAGCACCAGGGAAGAGCTTCTGAAGCGTTTTGAACCCCTGCAAGGCTGTCAGGAACAGGCAGCACCACCCAGAAGAGCAGTTGCTGCTCCATGGCTGGGCAGTCCCAAGGTCCCAGCTCTGCTCCCCCACCCCTCCACAGCCCAGGGAGCCGACGGGGAAGGCAACAGGGCCAGAGGGATGCTGCAGCCAGAACGATGAAAAGCAAAGGGAATGCCTCAGGGAAACCAGCAGCAGGGGCACCACCTGCATCTGTTTTAGAAATTACTTTATTGCACTAAAAAGGGGAAGTCATCTGTAAACAAACATTCCATTCAGGTATTAATATATTTTTTTCACTCCAAAAATGCATCATTAAATCTAGCCACAGAAATATCAAAGCAGGAACAGTAGAAAAGAGCTACAGGGGAGGAAGGACCCAGCCAGGCCACAGTCCCGGCTCCCACGCCGCCCTCCTGCCTGTCACAGGAGTGGGGCTCACAGCAGCACATCCCAGGGCTTGGCGGACAGCCACATGCCACTCGGCTCCAGCAAGGCAGCCCTGGGACAGGCGGGGGGAACACAGCACAAGCCCCCATGCCCTTGGGTCTCCCCCCAGGGCCAGCCCCAACCCAAGGAGCAGCCCAGGGCCCTGCTCTCATCATCCCCCTTCCCCTAACTCAAAGGCACGCAGCTCTGCCATGGGGGATGCATTACTCCCCAACCCTCTCATAGAGCACCAAAATCTTTGCCCAGCTCCTATTCCCCCTTCCCTTGCAGCCCCCAGCCACGCCTGGGTCCCACCAGCCCCTAGCAGGCACAGCATCCTGGGGACCGCAGCACGCCGGGGACCACAGGGTGCTGGTGAGGGGCGCACGGGGCAGCAGCTGGCCAGGCAGGGTCCCCTTCCTGCCCTGGGTCTGCCCAGGGGCAGGATGCTCGCTCCCAGCCCAGGGACGTGGCCCATCTCCCCGTCCCACCCTCCCCAGAGCCCCCGTCTGCCCCCAGGGCGAGCCTGGGCCCTCGGGGGCCGGGAGCATCCCCTGTGTTGGCTCCTGGGGGAGCAGTGAGAAGCCTCAGGTGGGAAATCCCCCATGCAGGAGAGACGTGTCTGCTCCTTACGTCCTGCACAGTTTGTTTTCAGCCACAAGCTCAACAAACAGCCACGATCACCCCAAATCCCCCCGACATGCAAACACCACGCTATCAGAACCATGCCTCGTGTACCTGAAACATATTTACAGACAGAAGTAAAACACGCTGGGAAAGATCAGCCTCAGATATAAATAGCCAACACTGAAATCTGCCATCTGCTGCAAAGGACAAGGAAGGAACATCAACTGCCACCGACAGAGGTTAACACAGAGGGACACGTGTGTGCGTGTGTCCACACATGCTGCAACAGGCAGGGACAGGAGCACTGCAAATTCTGCTCCCTTCTACAGAAACATGCAGAGCCCGATGCAATGGGTAACACCACACCAAACAACAAGGTGTCTGTTTTGTCCACCCACAGAAACGCCCCGGCTGGCATTTCCCTCACTCCCAGTGCCTCCTGCCAGTTGATGGGGATGGCAGGGAGGGATGGGAAGGGGTGGGAGCACCCCACTCTGCCCCAAAGGGAAACTGCAGAGCCAGGCCCATCCCTTTGGGGAGCTGGATGCCACTGGGCACAGGGGCTTTGTGGCCCCATGGGAGGCATCCCTCCTGGCTGGTGGGTGTAGCTGCTCACGAGCCCATGAGCCCCTGCAGGTGAGGGAGGGCAGAGGGAAGGCAGAGGGAGCCACAGCCACAGCCTGCCCCGCTGCCCAGCAACACCTGGGGATGTCCCCAGTGCCAGCCAGACCACCAGCACTCAGGGAGGGCTACGCCTGTCGCCTCGGCTTGGGTCAGCAAGCACGTCTGCTGGGACCACCCATGTGCCCAGGGCAAGGGGTGCCAGGCCCCCCCACGGCAGTGCCAGCCCCCGGCATCTCCCTCCCATGGGCAGGGGACAGGCACAGGCAGCCTCCTGGATTTGGGCAAACCCAAAGCCCCTGAAGCTCTGTAAGCAGTCTCCTGCAGGGGGTCAGCAGCAGGGGACAGTGCTGGGGGTGGGCAGGGAGGGCACCCTGGGAGGCTGCGGGTGTTGGACCAAGCTGCCTTGCACATCTGTGTAGTCCCACAGGGCTGGGAAGAGTCCAGGAAAGGCTCAAAACCCACAAACCTGACTCATCCCCCAGGGTCACCTCCCTTGGCCCACTCTTGGGTCACCTCTGCAGTATTTTCTCTGCAGTTTCCAAGACTAGAAACTTGTCTTTTAAATTAAAGCTGAGATCAAAGCTATCACCTGACTCCAGGATCTGGGGCTTTGAGAGAGGTGGCAGTAAGTATGCTACAGAGATGTACCCACCTCCAACCTTTGTGCTGGCCAGCTGGAGACCACGGGCACCAGGGAGGGAAGAGCCCAGCAGGTGACATCCATCCTTCCCGGTGGAGATGGGGCCAGTGGCTCCCTGCTTCCCGCTGGGCTCCAGGAGACACAGCCCCGGGAGGGAGCAGGGAGGGAGCAGAGGGGAGAGGCTGCGGCTGCTGGCCCTGCCTGCCCCACCGCAGGAGGGCTGGTGCTGGCAGAGCCCCATGGCAGCACCACCCCCGGGGACCCCCGCGCTCTGCCACGGCCCCGTCCTCCAGTGAGGCTGGGGGACAGGGCTGGCCTCCCCCCCTCGCCCCGGCCCCGCAGGCAGGCTCGCTCCCTCTGGGGCTGGCAGCAAGCACCTACAGGCAGGACAGGAGGGCAGTGAGCGGCACCTCCTTCTCCCCCAGCAGCGTGTCCCGCTTAAGGCTGCTGCCCTTGTTGACCACCTTGAGCTTCAGGGACATCTTCCTGGCGTGGCCGGGGCCCAACCCATCGAAGAAGAAATCCTCATTGAAGATGGGGTTGCGGCTGTTCTTGACGATGGTGCTGCGCTGCTTCTGCAGCTTCCCAGGGTTGAGGCACAGCGAGACACAGCAGTTGATGCTGCGCAGGTCGACGAGGGCGTCGTAGAGGTCCTCGGCGGAGACGAGCCGCACGCGCAGCCGGGCGTTGGAAGGGTCGTACTCGGCGGCCAGGCGCAGGCTCCCACCCCGGCTGAGCCGCAGGCTGTGCTCCCGGTCGCGGCCCGGCGGCAGGTCCAGGGGCAGCAGGGCGGCAGGCGGCTGCCCCCCAGCTGGGGCGCTCCTGGCGCGGCGCTGGGCGCTGGGACTGGTGTCGGCTGAGCTGTCGTCGGTGGACAGTGAGCTGTTGCGGGCTACCGAATGCTTCAGCTTGATGACCTTGGACTGGCTCTCCTGGCTGAAGATCTTCAGCAGGGAGACGGAGCGGGAGAGCAGCGGGGAGCCAAAAGGCGAGGACTCGGCCGAGGAGCACGTGTCACTCTCACCGCCGCTGAAGTAGCGGCCGGGGTGCATGAGGGCTGCGCCCAGGTCAGTGGGTGCCCGGGGCCCACTCTCACCATTGAGCTTGGCTCTGCGCTGGGTGCTGGGTGAGGTGGCCGGCGAGGGGCAGAGGCTGCTGTGCTCGCTGTGGAAGAGCGACTCTTTGCGCCGTGTGTGGGGGCTCTCCACCAGCGTAGCGAAGCCATAGGAGGTCTGCGCCTTGGGCACGTAGGGCAGCGACATGGCCGTCTGCGCCTGCGGGTCCGCGTTGGTGCCGAAGCCCCCCTCGGCCGTCCAGTCCTCAGCGCTCTCGATCTGGATGATGTGCCTGCCGGCGGCCCGCGGCCGGGGGCGGCTGGATGGCCGGGGGCTGCGCGGGGGCTTGCGCCCAGCCAGGTCCTGCTCCGAGGCCGAGGGGCCCAGGGCGGGTGCTGCAGGGGGCTCGGAGCCCTCGGCCTCGGCAGGCGCCGCACTCAGCTTGGGCGGGATGAAGAAGTCGGGGATCTTGTCGGGGGTGAGGACGTTGCTGTAGCGGGACCCCCGCGGGGACTCCTCCGGCCCCGTGCCCCGGGACCCGCCGTTCTCCGCCACGCCGCGCAGCCGCTCCAGGAGCCACATGTTGCCGCCGGGTGCGGCGCTGGAAGAGACCCGAGGGGCAACGCTGTCACCGGGGGCCGCGCACCGGCAGGGGCAGACCGGAGCCGTCAGCCTGGGACGCAACCGGCGGCACCGACAGACGGGGACCCGCCAGCCCGGGGGGTCGGGGACAAGGATGGGAGGGAACCGGCCGCGCCGATGGGCACCGGGACCCGCCAGCCCGGGGGTGGGGAACGGGAAAGAACCGGCCGCGCCGAGGGGTGCGGACCCACCGGCCCCGAGCGATGGGACGGGACGGGACGGCCGCGACGCGATGCCCGGACGGACGGACGACCGACCGACCGACCGACCGACCGACCGAGAGAGGGAGGGACCGACGGACGGACCGACCGGCGCCGCCGCGAGCGGGAAGTTGCCGGTCGCCGCCGCACCTGGAGCGGAGCCGCCGCCGCCGCCGCAGCCCGGGCGGGGCGCGCGCGGACGCGCTTTTATACGGCGGCGGCGGCCCCGCTCCTTCCCCGCGCCGCCGCCGTAATCCTCCGAGCGCGGCGCCCCCGCATTTCCCCGCGCCGCGCCGCCCCGCGCCCGGCCGGACCAGCACCGGCACCGGGCCGAGCGGCCCCGGGGTGCTGATGCTCGGGGGGTGCGGGAGCCCGGTCCCGGGACACCCGGCCGCCTGCCCACGGGAGCGCCGGGGCTGGACGGGACCGGGAGCGGGGGAGCCCTGAGGCGGGAGCGGGACGGCAGCAGCCCCGGGCCCCCGAGCGCCCTCCCGCCCTGAGCGCGGCCGGGGTCCGAGCCCGCGGGACCGAGCCATCCCCGCCGCGCTCTCCCCTCCGAGCTCTTGAGCTCATCAAAGCGCTGAACAAAGCCAACAGCACTCCAAGGCGGCTCGGAGCTCAAGCACTCGCTGAGTGCATTAAGTGGTTTAATATCGTGGCTGGAGCAGTGGGGGGAGGCAGTGCCACGCGTCAGACGTCTCACCAGCACCCGGCAGGGACAGCGCCGGGGCAGGATACGGCCCGGGTGGCGCTGGGGGCACCGGGGCGCAAAACATCGGGAGGATCCACGGAGCATCGCTGCAGGCCCCGGTGCTGCGGGGGGACCGGAGGGGTCAGGGTGATCGGCCCCAGCCCAGGCACCACGTGGATTTATAGCCTTGGGGACAGGGGTGCACCGAGCAGGGCAGTGGCATGAACAGGGGCCAGCGGCTGTTCCCCCCTGGCTACTGCCCCATGGATGCCATTAGGCTGCAGGGACGGCACCATCATCCCACAGTGGTGCAGGGCTGGGAATAATCACCAGGAAGGAGAGCCTGGCTTGGTGAGCTCCTTCAGCAGGGGCTGCTGCAGCCCGGCAACAGCTACGAGAGGTGGGAGCTCTCAGCTCCCTCGGCATCCTGACTCTGAGCTGATAAAAAGAGAAGGACTGCTGTGCCGAGCCAGACGGAGGGCCAGCAGCCAGCTCTGCCAGCACTTGGGAAAGGTGGCAGGAGAGAAGGTCCCCAGGTTCCCCAGGGAACAACCCTCCCCTCTCCCTGCAGCCCCTGGTTTCGCCATGCGTCCTCTGCCTGCCATGCCCAGGCCTCTCCCAGCAGTGAGTGGGCGCTCCCTGGCAGGGCGAGAGCTCTGATTTATGGAGCTTCTTGGCACATTGCTCTGCCTGGCTGGGAGCAGCAGCTCTGACCAACTGCAGACCCTCGCCAGGAGTGGGCCCTTCGGCACGGCTGCCTCTCACTGGCCACAGGAGTGGACCTGGGAAAAGCTGCTGGGACCCTCCAAACGGGGCACGTGGGGAGCAGGAACCAGCCAGGGCCTGGAGGGGTCTGGGCAGGGATGTCTCAGGGGCAGTGGTGGGGAAGGGGGACAGTGGTGTCCTGGCTGGACCCTGGGCTCTGCACTGCCGGGAAGAGGGCAGACAGAGCCCAGGAGAGGAGGACAAGGCTCATGGGAAGGGGAGGCTGGAGAACAAAAGGCTGGTGTTTGCCTTTCCTCCACCCTGCACAACGGTGGGTAAACAAGGTGCAGAAATGGTTGAGTTCCCTTGAGATAACAAAGAGCACTGGAGCTGGGCCAGCCCTGCCCGCTCGGCTCGGGGCCAGCCATCTCTGGGGCACAGAGGGGAGCGGGGTGCTCAGAGCTGCCTGCTGCCTGCACTGAGCTTGCCTGGGCTCAGCTCGGGGCAGGGCTGCCAGGTTTGAGGCAGAAGAGGAGCTGCAGTGGTCGGGCAGAGACGCTGAGGTCCTGAATGCCCCAGTTCCCAGTGAAGGGACAGCAGGAGAGACCCAGTGCTCATGGCAGGAGCTGGCACAGGTGCTCACATCTCAGGCACCTCATGGACATGGGCTGTGCTGGGGGCATCCGTTCCCAGCAGTGCAGGCAGGGGCTACAGCCGGCCCCACTGCCGGCACAGGGCTGCCAGAGACCGGCGCTCGCCTGCGGCACTGTGCTGCCACAACCACTGTGTGCAGCAGGAGCTGCCTGACCCAGAACAGAAACGGGCAGAGAACAAACACTTCGAGGGCCAGCAGAAAAACAAGGTTTCCAGGGCCTCCAAAATGGCCTCTGGACCCTCGCTTGGCACCCAGCAGCGTGGAGCCGGGAGGGGTGCCTTTCCTCGCCTGCCTCCCCCTCGTCCAGGGCTCTGGATGGATCTGGGCAGCGTGGGATGCCAGGAGGGGACAGCTCTCGGGGCTCCAGAGCTGCCTCCCAGGCAGCGTGATGGGGAGCCGGGCAAGGGCTGGGCGAGACGGACAGGGGTCCCTCGTACCGGCCTGGAGGCTGCCGGAGGCATGCGGCACCTGGCAAGGCCTGGGCATGGCACCATGGGCAAGCGACGCCTGGCTGGGGACGCTGGCAGGGCTGGGGATGCCGGCAAGGCTGGGGACGTGGCTGGTGGAGCCGGCAGTGTGCTACCACCTGCTGGAAACTGGGAAGGAGAGAGCCTGGCAAGGAGAAAGGGGCTGCTGCCAGGGCCCTGGGATCCCTCCAGGGCAGGAGTGCTGCACACAGCTCCTCTTCTCCAGCTGGTTAGCTATTTCATGAAACTTGCTGAGCACCAATGTCAGAGTCTCTTACCCCTCTGTCCAGGAAAACTGAACTGGACAGTGTTTGTTGTCAGCACATCTGGAGACCGACAGAGGGACAGTTGGTCAGGGAGATCCCCAAGGCCCTGGGAGTGCAAGGAGGCCATGACCCTCTGCAGTCGCTCTTCTGCGGCTTCCAAACCTTCCCAAAACACCTTGGCCTCCCCAGCATCACACAGGCTGAAGGAGCAGTGCTGAGAGGCGAGTCGCTCTCCGCTTCAGCCCTGCGTTAACTCTGGAGTCTACAGACTGCTACTCCAAACACACCAGCAGCCACCAGTGGTTTCAGCACATGTGCTGCTATCCACTTCGCTCCACCATCGCCCAGCCCCAGCCTCCCATGGGCCCAGTGAAGACCAGTCCAGAGCAGAGCCGCGCTGGGGGTGCAGAGCACACAGAAAGAAATCCAATTTCAGATGGGAGCACTCCCTGGTACTCAGACTGCATTAGTCATGTCCATATTTAACTCAATAAAGGCCTCATATTTGTTTTAATTGTTTTTTTGCTTCAAGAACACTGCTGTGCGGCTCCCAGCCTGCCTCCCCCCACGGGGTCTGGCCCTCATGCCGGGCGGCCGTGGGGCACTGCCCCACAGCAAGACCCTCTCGAGGAGGGTCCCCGAGCCCCTGCACAGCGGCCCTGCAGGCCGGGGCAGGGGGAGCAGAGTCCCCTGCACCCCATGGCCGTCAGCACTGCACAGCAGCCTCAACCAAAGCAGTTAAACCCCTAAAATAAACACTCCACCAGCCTTTCAGGCACCTCACGGCAGCATTGGGGAGGCGAGCGGCCAGGGCAGAGCCAGCAGCAGCCGGTGAGAGGCATGGGTTCGTTCTCCGACGGCAAAAGAAGTAAGTCCGGGCTCTTGCAGCCTTTTCCTGCCTCTGCTATTGAGGGAACAGCGCAATTATATTTGCAGACGCATTACTACATGACAAAAAATAGCAGCCGAGATGGAAGCACCACGTCCCCGTGGGTATTCAGCTATCAATGGAAAATTACACATTCATTACTGGGCTTTATTTAGGGGCTTATTTTATTCATTGACTCAGCCAGCACCCGGCAGCACCGTCCTGGGAGGGGCCGTCCCCAGCGAGGGGCAGAGGGTGCCAGGGTGAACCTGCTCCCCGAGGTGGGTGCCGGCGGTGCAGTGGCAGCACCAGACACGCAGGGCAGAGCTGGGTGGGCTGCTGGCACCCGCCTGGGGCAGGGGGAGCAGAGGGGACCCGGCAGGACCCTGGAGCCAGCCAGTGCCGGGGCTGGTGCCGGACCTGCCAGGAGGCTGCTGCCCACCCGGTGCACCAACGCCGCGGTTCACAGTGAGGCCACACCGCCGGCTCGGGCAGCCTCCCACTGCCAGGCTCCGGCAGTGCTGGGGCAGCCTCCTCCTGCCTCCACTGATTCCAGCCAAGCGCCTTTTCTACCCGCCAGCCATGCTGCGCAGCCGGGAGCCATGGCCAGGCCCACTGCGGGGCTCTCGCTCCGCCGGCTGCCACATTCATTAACAGGAGACGAACAGCAGCTCGGCTCCGGGCTGCTCGGTGCCAGCCCGGCTGCAGCAGGAGCCAGGCCAGGCCTTGCCAGGAGGCTCCGAGGCGAGCGGCTGCATCCTGCCCCTGGGCAGAGGTGGGATGTGAGCCTGCAGGCAGCGGGAGCAGGCAGGGCAGGGAGATGCCAGGTGCAGGGAGGAGATGCCATGCAGGACCAGCGCCCTGGGGCCAAGCCCTGGGTGCTGCAGCCCCCTCCAGAGCTGGGGGGGGGAGCGACCCACGTGCAGAGGGGGGACAGGGTGACCCAAGGGGGCAGAGCCAAGTCTGAGCGGACAGAACAGGACCAGCTGCCACAGCCAACGTGACGTGGGACCAGCCAGGAGCTGGTGGTGATGGAGATGCCATCCCTGCACCCTCTGCATCCCCAGCGTCGTCGAGCCCCCAGGCACAGGAGCCGGCAGCAGCAGCCCCATCCCAGCACCATACCTGGGGGCGGCACGAACAACCGGGGCACCTTGCTCATTTCCACGTTTAATTAGAAACGTATTCCAAACCACGAACCCACGCCAAGTGCCAGACACGCTGGAGAATGGGCTGTGTATGCCATAAAAACCCGCTGAAGCCCCGAGCCGGCCGGGGGGGGTCCCCGGGGGCTGTGGGACACCTCTCCTCCCGGCAACCCCAGCCTCACGAGCCAGCACCGGTAGCTCGCCCCTGCCCTGTGTCTTCCCCGCCGCAGCTTCATCCTGGCCCCAGCCTGGGGAGGGCTGCAGGGGCTTGGGACCGCCGGGAGCCTCGCGTGGCAGCCGTTCCTGGGGAGAATCCATCTGGAAATGTGGGAGCAACAGGGACATCCAGCAGCACTGGCCTCCAAGAGACATCTGTGCCCAACCCCACGGGCAGAGCCAAGCCAGGGGCTACAGCCCCCACTGACAGGGGACCCCATGGATGCGGGTACCCCCTCAATGTCCTGGCAGAGAGGGGGGACTGAGGCAGGGAGCTGGGTCCTGAGCAGCAGTGCTGGGCGAGAGGCATGGCTCTGTGGGCAAAGGGCTGGTCTCCGGGCTGCCCCTCACATACCTACGCACACACGCACATGGATGCACATGTGCACACACACGCATCTGCACACCAAGCCTGCTTGTCCCATCCCACCCAGGGAGCCCTGGGACGAGGCTCCTGGCACCAGCCCTGACCCCATTTGCTCCATCATCATCCAGAGATCAATTCCGTGTGCTGGGATGGAGCCAGTGCTGGGCAGCAGGGCCAGTGGCACCAGCAGCTCAACCAGCCCCACTCTGGCAGGGCTCCCAGGCAGGAAGGGGACATGGCAGCCCCACAGCAATGCCCACCCAGGCCCCCTCCCATCGCTGGGGTGAGCGGGGGGCAGCCCCAGGCAGGAGCAGGCAGCACTGCCCAAGCAGGGTTCAGGCCCCGTCCCTCTCGGTGAGGCCGCCTGCCGGCTCCCAACCTGGCAGCATTTCACCTCCATGCATGGAATAAACATCTTCTCGTCCGGCTGGGCAAGGGGCCCCATGCGGACGATGGAGGGGAGGAAGCAGGGGGTGTGGGTGGGGACCTTCGGGGCCAGGGACTGCAAAACCCGGCTGGGAAGGTGGCTAGGGAGCCCGACCCTGGGGTTTGGGTGGGGCTTTGCCTCCCCGAGGCCAGGCACAACCTGAGGAGGGGAGAGCAGAGGGGCTCTGGCTTTGCCCTGGGGCTGAGGCGAGTTTGGTGCTAGGGGAGTGGGTCGGGGGCTCACGTACCCCCCGGCATCACTGCTTCCTCCGGACAACCTGGCGGAGGTGCAGCTCGCTCTCTGCAGCCACGATGGGCTGCTCGTTCTGCCGGTGGTGGCTGATGAGGTGGCTGATGCTCTCAAACAGCACGTCCTTGGTCCTCACCTGGGGGCCGGGGGGCACAGCGGTCCTGAACCCAGGAGAGCTGCCTCCCACACAGGGTTCCCATGCAACCCCCCGGCGCCTGCCCACCCCCGCAGATCTACCCCCCAGCATCCCCTCCCACCCTGCCCTTACCCCCCATCCCCCATCGCCCACCCTGCGCCCTGCCCTTACCACGCCCTCAGGATCCACCAGCAGCAGGTGCTTGGGCTGCCCGCTGTGCATGCCGGTCAGCACGTACTGCCCGGGGTTGGTGAGGCTGTCCCGCACCAGGAAGTCCCCGTCTGTCTGCAGGAGCCTCTCAGCGTCCCGCCGGCTCATCTTCCCATGGTACCACGGCTCCCGCCTGAGCTGCTCCTCTGTGGGGGCGATGGGGGCTTTCCGTGTGGGGGGGCTCGGCCACTGGTCCTCGATGGGGGGGCTGCTGCTGCCCCCAGCAATGCACTCGTGGAGTTTCAGGGCATCCTCAAACGGCCCTGTGGGAGCCAGGAAGTGTGGGGCGTCACCCCTCGGGGCCCAAAGCACAGCTGGGGCACGGTGGGGACAGGGACGGGCTGAGCGGTGGCAGCAGGACCCGGGGTTACAGCCGGACCCACCTCCAGGCCAGACCCCGCTGCGCCATGGCTGCCCTGGGCATGATGCTGCGCATGATGCTGCGCATGCACCCAGGCACGGAGGGGACGGTGTCCCCCTGCACCAGCACGGCTGCCCCCTCCATGAGGCCAGGCAGGATGGGTGGACAGGGTGCCCACCCGCAGCCCTGCCCCGAGCACGGCACTGCTGCCCCGGCAAGGGCAGGTGAGGATGGGGCCCTGGCTCACGGCCACCCAGCCCCCAGCACTCAGCACGGTGCTGCTCTGGGCTCAGCCAGCGCGGGCACTGCCGGGGCTGTGGCACGTGGCTGGGCAGCCCACCGGCATGGCTTGGCCCCTCTGCAGCAGGTCCTGTGCCATACCCCCAGCCCAGTGGCTTACTCATATCAAAGAGGTCCTTTTTGGGGCTCTCCTCCGGCACCCCGTGAGCTGCCACCTCCGGCTCCCAGGCGTCCAGGCTCTGTGTGTTCACGTACATGTGCTCCTCATACTCTCGTGGCCCCAGGGGGTGGCCGTCCGCCTGCAGGTACCCGTCGCAGGGCTGGCCTGCAAGGACTGGGCATCACTGCCAGCCCGGGCAGGGCAGAGCTGTGGGGACCCCCACTCACGGTCCCTGGGGTCCCCCCGTGATGGTACCTACCCTGGCTCTCCAGGTCCCAGGGTGGCCCTGGCTGGCTGCTCTGGTCTCGCCTGGCTGCAAACCCGCCCTGGGGAGAGGAGACAGTGAGGGGTGTCGGGGGACCTGGTTGGGACCCCCACAGCAGGGCCGGCAGTGGCCACAGGGGCTCACCTGGCTGGGGGGGCCGGAGCTGGAGGGCTGAGTGCGAATGTGGCCCAGGATCATGCCGTGCCGGAGCCGAGAATCGATCAGCCCCCCCGGGGGTGGCTCCTTCCCCGGGATGCTGTTGTAGTAATCGTGCTCGGCCGCCTCCTCGTCCTCCCCCCAGGCCAAGTCCTCCGCACCCAGTGTCCTGCAGCACGGATGGGCGAGCTGGGGACATCCTGCTCGGCTCAGAGCCCTCCCCAGGCCGGGCAGGGATGGGGGCTCCCAGAGCGACCCCCAGCCAGGGGACATTCATGGGACAGGGGGTGCGGGGCTGTGGCGGGGCCCCGTGCCCCCCTACCTGTCTGGGGGTGCCACCACCTTGGGGGGGCTGTGCAGGTACTGCTTGAAGCGCAGCTCGAAGGCCTGTCCCACCGTGCTGATGACGCTCTGAGCCAGCCCCTCGCAGCACTCCAGGACGTGGCAGGCTGCGGACAGATGGACGGATGGCTCGAGCATTTCCCCCACGCTCTCATCACCCCTCCGGGACCACCCTGAGCCACCTCTCATGCCCCCCACAAGGGATCCCCTCCTCCAGCCTTCATCCCCCAGCGCATCCCTCCTCTTCTGCAGAGCTCCCGGGTGCAGGGGCCAGCGTCACCTCTCTGGTTGATGGGGTCCTTGGCGACGTAGGCGACATAGTCTGTGGTGTCCTGGGGGCAGAGGGGGAGCTCAGGGCCTGCGTCCCGCTGCTGTGCAGGGAGCAGGGCTAGGGCCACTGGGGCAAGGGGACGGGCTCGGCCCCAGCCCCACGTCCTGCCCCGGGACCAGGCTGCCCTGCCATTCGGCTCGGCCATAAGACAGGCAGCCCCTGTCCCCGCTGCCCCCAAGGGACTGCGGACGGGGGAGGGCTGGGGCGCACGTGCCTCACCGTGTCCCCGCCGGAGGCGAAGGAGATGGATTGCATGTGGTGGTTGGCGATGATCTGCAGGGGGGACGTGGCCCACGGGGGGTTAGTGTGGGGGCCACCAGCCCCCCAGCTCGCAGCAGGAGGCAGAGGGCTGGGAGGTGGCGGGGCCACGTCCCCAGGGACGGCTCTCACCTGGCGTGTGGTGGGGATCATGAGGTTCAGCCCGTCAACAGAGATGTTGACAGCGATGCTCATGCCAGCAAAGCGGAGGTTGCTCTTGCCCAGGATGGAGAAGAGGGCTTTGTTGGGAGCCTGGTGGGGGAGAGGAGCATGGGGGCGATGCAGGCCCCCAGGACCAGGTTTCCTGGGGTGAATGAGGCAAAGAGCGGTGCCCCGAGAGACCCCAGGCTCTGCCCCACGAACTAGTCAGGCACCCCCAGCACCCTGTCCCACAGCCCTGGCTCGCACCAGGAAGGAGCCCGGGGGGGGGACAGGCTGGGTGCAAACTCACCTTCTTCTTCCAGATGCCCTTCACACCCGGCACCGCCTCATACAGTCTGTTGATGGCTTCCCTGCAAGCCATGGCCCCCAGCTGGGTTACTGTGGCAGACCCCGGCCCCTTCCCGGCCACCTCCCTGCCCACAGCTCCGTGGGGTCTGGGGGCATCAGCCCACGCAGCCCCAGGCACCGCAGTGTCCCGCAGCGCTGCCCCACGTCATGGGCCTGCGGTACGTAATCCCAGCTGGGGCCACCTCCCTTCTCCTCTTTCCGCCCATTGATCCGCGGCAGTGCCCTTCGTCCACGTCCCCATGCGCGGGGTGGATCCCATGGGGCAGGGCTCCCCCAGACCCTGGCCCCGTGTCTCCCCTCCTCCGCAGGGCCCCAGGGAGGGGGAGCATCCAGGGCCACCGGGGGCTCCACGTGGCAGCAGGGTGTGGGAGAGCGGGGCCGTACCTGGTGACCTGTGTCCGGGTGTTGAAGTCGAGGGACCTCATGGAGCGCAGCACCTCGATGCACCCCATGTACTGCGGGGGGGACGTGGTCAGAGCAGCCCACGGCAGGCGATGGAGAGGAGAGGAGGAGCCGGGTGTCGATGAGAAGGGCCCCTTCGATGCGAGCTCCAAAGCTCTCGCCCCAACACACGGCACCCTTTCACCCTCCACCCCAAAATGCCCCACTGCACACCCAGACCCCGTGCCGAGACCCAACAAACTCATCCGTGCATTATGGCTTGTGCCGCCCTCACAGGGGCTGGCTGCCGCTGGGTCCTGGGGCTGGCTCCCCGGCACACAAAGCCCCCCCGGCCCCCGTCCTCTCCCAGGCTGGTTCGGGGGGCTGTGCCGCCCCTCCCGGGATGAGCCAGACGACGTGGGCAGCGTAACGGGGCCGGGCTGCCCGCGATGGGGCGAAGAGGCTGCAGGTGCGTGTGCCGGGGGTGCTGCCCCGGACACCCCCCGGCCCGGAGCCCCACCACGTCCCCGTGGCCGCGGTCACGGCACCGCTCGGCGCCGCGGGCTCCCGCCGCGCCCGTCCCAGGGCAAGTCCCGCGGGAGCCCGGGGACGCGGCCGCAGCCCTCGGCGGCAGAGCCGGCAGCCGGGGGGGGACCCGAATCGGGGGGCTCCGCCCGCAGCCGTCGGGAGGGGCAGGCAGACCCGCCGAGCCCCGGCCCGGCGGCGATGAGGGCTCCCCGGCCGCCCGCTGCCCCGGACACGCGTGGGGCCGGGGGCTTCGCGCCCTCCCGCGCCGGGGCTCGGCGGCTGCGGCGGGACTTACCCGGACGATGTAGGAGACGCCGGGCCCCAGCACCCGCTCGTCGGGGTGCAGCCAGCCCTGCGCCGGCTTGCGGATGAAGCTGCCCTTGCGGCTCCACTCCTCCCCGCCCGGCCGGGCCGCCGCCGCCGCCGCCTCCGCCCGCGCCGCCCGCCCCGCCGCCCCCCGCGGCCGCCCGCCGGCCGGCAGCGAGCAGGGCGCGGCGCAGAGCGGCTCGCAGGCGCCCAGCACGGCGGCCAGCGCCGAGGGGGCCCCCGCGGCCGCGGCGCCGCCCGCCCGGGCCGTGGCGGAGAGCTCCCGGCCGGCGCCGGCGGGGCCGCGGCCGAGGAAGCCGGCGGGGCCGGGGAACTTCCACTGCGGCATCCGCGGCAGCAGCGCGCAGAAGGTGGTGCCGGGCTCGGGCTCCTCGCCCGCCGCGGGGCAGGGCCCGGGGGCGCCGGCGGCGGGCGCGGGGGCCGGCGACGGCATGGGGGCGGTCAGCGGCTCGTCGCGGAAGCGGTCATACTTGGGCTCCGGGAGCATGCCCGGGGCCGCGCTCCGCTCCGCCGCTGCCGCTGCCGCCGCCGCGCCGGCTCCCGCCCCTCGCCCGCTCCCCCGGGGCCGCGCCGCGCTGATGTCATGGTGCGAGCGCTCCGCCGCCCGCCCCGGCCCCCCCGGCCGCCGGCGCATCCCCCGCCCCCGGCCCCCCCCGGCCGTGCTGGACCCGCGGCCGCCCCAGCATCTCCCGGCCGCCAGCGCATCCCCCGCCCGCCCCGGCCCCCCCAGCATCCCCCGGCTGCCCCGGCCGCCCCAGGCCGTGCTGCCCCCGCCCCGAGTCACCAGCGGGGGCTGCGGGAACGGCGGACCGGGCAGGCGCGGTCCCGGCATTCGGGGACAGCGGGGGACGAGGCCGGCCGGGCTCCCCCCGGCACAGCCTGTGCCGGCTGGCAGAGCCCCGGGCACGGCTCCGCAGCCTCCACCGCACCTCTGTGCCCCCGCAAACAGCCCGTGGGGACGGAGCCACTCGCGTTCTGCCCTGCGCCTGGGTCCAAACCCGCTTGCACCGGCCCTGCGGGTTCCCGGCTTTGCTGCAGGCACTGCGGGGTTAACGGGCTGGGGGGCAGCGGAGCAGGAGAGGGCTACCGCCTTCCCCGGGGGCCCTGAGGCTGATGCAGGGGCTGTGCACCCCTCACGTTTTGCAATTAGCTGGAGTGGCAAGCAGGCAGCCTCTGGAAGGGGCCAGCAGCCCCTGGCCGCTGCCCTCACCCACAACGGGGACATTTTCTGCTCTTTCCACATCTTCATCGCTGAGAAGCGCTTGCAGGGAGCCCGGGGCTGGCTGGGAGGCAGGGGGGTGGGAGGCTTTGCCAGGCATCGCTGCACAATGAGGCTGCCATGTTTGTGTGCCTCCCAGGCCACTGGTCTTGTTCCCTCTGATTTCATCTGCCTCCAAAGCCAGGTCTGGCTCCCGCTTGTTTATATCTGTCTGGAGGGCTCAGGCAATAAAAAGCACACTCATTTTCTTGCTTCTCTGCCAGTATCTGCAGCAAGCAGGGAAAAAAAAAAAAAAACAACCTTAAAGGGACTTTCTGACCTCAGTCAAGTAATTCGCCCTTCCTCCAGCCCTGGGGCTGCTGCTTTTTTTCCAGTGGCTCAGAGGACTCAGACCTCCTGTCGAGCCTGGCACCAACCCATGGCATCCCGCTCACCTCAGAGCTCAGAGAGGGGCCGGGCTGTGCGTGTCCCCCCTGGTGTGAGACGGGTGCTGGGCTGGTGCGGACAGAGCCGGGGACTCCCGTTGGAGCTTCCTGCCAGTGCCCGGGGTGGCGGGAGCCGAGCTCCGGCAGAGGGCACAAGCCCCGTCCCTGCGAGGCGATGGGGCGATGCTCCAGCACGACTCACACCAGCTGCCCAGCGTGGCAGAGCCAGGGACCAAGCCTGGAGCGGCTGCTTCCTTTTGAGTTCACCCTCTGCCCCGGCTTTGCCTCAGATGCCAACTCCCCAGCCCCAGCCTGGCTCCAGGCTGGCTGGGTGCAGAGGGGCGAGGGGGCCGCAGCTGAAACCCACCCCCTGGCCCAGAGCAGGGCCCGCAGCTGCTCTGCCGCACTGGTGCCCCAGGGACCCTTGCCTTTCCCCAGCCCAGCCCAGCCCTGCATCCCCTCCATCACCAAAGTCATTGTAACACTGGGCTCTGTCCCCGCAGCGCCGGCATCGCGGGCTCTTTGCAGAGCAGAGGTGCTTGGCTCCAGCTGCCCGAAGGAGCCTCCTTGACTGGGGGGAAACCGCCCCGCTCCCCTGCCTGCGGAGGCGATGCTGCCGCGGCCGCGCAGCCGGGCGGGAGCTCTCCCCCCATGCCAACCAGCACAAACAAAACCGGAGCCTCCCCAGAGGCCGGCCATGCCCTGGGCAATGCGCGGTCGCCTTTGTCTTGCCTTCTCCTCGCTGTCTCCTGCTCCGTGGCAGGTGATGGGGTGAAAGCCAGTAATTGCTCTAAGTGCGATCAATAAATCAAGGTAATAGAATTACATTTGCTGTTGCCATATTAGGAACCGCTTCCCTGCTCTCTCCTCTCTCCGCCCTCCTTGGTTTTGTTTTTGAACTGCTGCAGAGCACTGGAATGAGTCGGGCTCCTCCGTGCTCTCAAGGTGGCTCCAGTGGAGCCCAGCAGGGACTCGGGTCCCTGCCCGGCACGGGCGGCTCTGGGTGCACGTTCCCAGGGGCTGGGGGTCGGCCCGAGGGAAGGCGCTGGGTCCCCGTGGAGGTCACAGGCGTTTTACCACATGCACGTGCAGAGCGCTCTGGGGACCGTGGGCACCCCATGGCGTGGAGACGGGATCGGGGACCCCGCGGCCTGGGGACGGGAGCAAAGCCGGGCACAGAACAACAGCCCCCGCTGGCCCTGTGCCCACCACAGCAGCGTGTTTGCCTGCAGCCCTGGGGAGATGGAGCTGCTCTCCTCTCCTGTGCAAGTCCCTGGAGGCCGGGGGATTATTTTCATCTCATTTGCAGCTGGTCTCAGGCTCTGGAGAGTTAGCTTCACATCAAGGGCTTTCCCCTGGCTGCCTTTAATCATTACTTAAAGGAAAGCCTGTGTGAATAAAGGCTGGATCGCCACCTCGATGCATGCATGGGCAGGGGGGAGCCCTGCAGCATCTCGGCACCCCGCCGCTCTGCGGGCAGAGTCCTGCCCCACTGCCAGATCCCTGCAGTCTCTCCCGGCCACCCCGGCCACTGCCACGTGCGCACGCCGGTCGGCAGCCCCACGCACCCTGGACCAAGCGATGCTGCTGGGGCGGCCAACTCGAGTGGAGGGGCGAGCAGGGCTGGCCCCCGCCCTGCCACTCCCCAGCGGCACCCGATTTGCATAACTTCTCTAAACTGTGCCTAATTAATCTCCTTACACCTCTGGCACCGCATTAGGGGAATCAAGATCAAGTGCTCTCCAATCTGTGAAGGATTAATTAGGGGAGGAGAGCACGTGCTCGCACAGCCAAGCAGGTGAGTGCTGCTCTCGCACCACAGCCCCCCGGCGGTGCCGAGCCCCTCTGGCCCCGGGCCCAGCTGCCCCCTCCCCATCTCCCCTGGGCGCCAGGCTCGGGAAAAGGGCCGGGATCCTCCCAGGAAGGCGCTACCCCGACCGCAGCCGGCCGAGACGCCGGCACCGAGCGGGGCTGCAGTGGTGCAGGGAGGACCCTTCAGCAGCCTCCTGTGCCGCCGCCCCTGGGGTGGCCGTGGGTCCCTGTTCAACCTTCCCGGCCCCAGCCTGGCTCCCGCTCCAGCCAGGAGGTGCCCGCGGGCACACCAGCGCTGCAGCCGGGAGAGCCGGCAGCCGAGCAGACCTGCCCATCACCGTCCATCCGCCCGAGTGCTTACAGTGACCGTGAGCCTGGCAAAAATAAGCCCTACGGGGAGGGGGCAGAGATGGTGGCTCTGTCCCGAGGCCGAGGCGGCCGGGTGGGAGAGCCCGGGGGAAGCAGGGGCTTGGCAGGAGCTCGGTTTGATCTCGGATTCATCGTGGAAGCCAGAAGAAACGTAAAACTTTCGAAGGCCAGGCGGCAGGGGGGCTCCGTCAGGCTGCAGCGAGGGGGAAGCTTGGGGCAGGGCAGTGGGGGCGGGCGGTGGGGACACGTTTCGCCGGGCAGCCAGGAGCGCCCGCCGCCCCCCGACCGGCCGGGGTTCACCGCAGGCGCCGTGGCAACCCGTTATCGCCGGTTTGGTCGTGACAGGCAGGGAGCAGGGCCCCGGCCCGGCCGCTGCACGGGCACGGAGCAGCACGGCGGGCCGGAGCTCTGCCTCCCCCGCCCCGGGGTCTCCTCGGCTGACACCGGACAGGCCGGGAGGCGGCGGGGCCCGCGGGCCCGGCCCACCCGAGCTGCGCCCCGGGGCCGCCGCGCAGCCAGCCGGGCGCAGGAGCGGCTCCTCGGCCCCGGGGGCCCGGCACCCCCTTCGCTGCGACCGACGTCCCCCAGACGGGGCGGGGCAGGGCCGCTCCGCTACCCCCGGCAGCCCTCGGTGTCAGCCCATCTGGCCGGCGCTGCCCCGGGCCAGGTCCGGTGCCGTTAACGCGGGGACGGGGCAGTAGCCGCTCTCCCCGGGGTGGCCCCCGCTGCCCGCGCCGCCGCCCCGGGACGGGCGGCCCGGGGGACCCGGGGGAGGCCCGGAGGACCGGCGCGTCCCGGCATGCCCCGCGCTCCGCCCCTGGCGGGGAACGGCCCCGCCCACCGAGTCCCGTCGTGCCTTGCGCCGCCCTGGGCGGGTGCCGTGACGTCAGCGGCACCGCCCTCCCGGTCCGCTCCCCCTCCCCTCCGGCCAATCGGAGGCCAGCTGGCCTGACCGGGAAGAGGCGGAGCAGCCAATGAGGCGCGACGCGGCGGCGCGCGGCGGCGAGGAGCGGAGCGCCGGCAGTGCCCGTCAGCGCGGTCGTCCGGGCGACGGGGGCGGGGACGGGCGCGGGGCGGGGCGCCCTCCGCCGCCGCCAGCCGCGCCACCGCCCTCGCCCCGCGGCGCCGCCCCCGCGCCCGGCAGCCCCGGGCCCGGCGCTCCCCCGCCCGGTGCGGGTCCGGGTCCGGGCCCGGGCTCGGGCTCGGGGCGGCGCGGCCCGCCGCAGGGAGGATGGGGCAGCCGCGGAGGCCGGCGAACGGCAGCGGCCCGGCGGCGCCATGACCGGCGAGAAAAAGAAGAAGAAGCGGCTGAACCGCAGCGTCCTGCTGGCCAAGAAGATCGTCATCCGGGACGGGGCCGGCGTGAGCGCGGGGGCCCGGGGCGCCGCGGGGGCGTCAGGCGCGGCGTGCGGGGCGGGCGGGGGCCGGGGCCGGGGGCCGCAGCCTGGGGGGCGTCGCGGGCGGGAGCGGGGCGAGCAGGTGCGCGGGGCCTCCGGGCGGGAGCCTGGGCGCGGCGGAACGGGCGCCTGGGCCGTCGGGGGCCTGGGCCGTCGGGGGCTGGGCGAGGGGCGCGCAGCCGGCGCGGGCTCCCGGGGCAGGCGGGGGCGCCGGGGGCCGGTGGGAGCGGGGCCGGCGGGGTGAGGTCGCCCCCGGCAGCGGTGCCGCTCGGCGGGCCGCCCTCCTCCCGGGGTCCACGGCCGCCCGGCCGTGCGGGAGCTCCGGTGCCTGCCGACGCCCTGGGGACGCCAGAGCGCGGCTCTGCCCTCCGTCGGGGCGCGAGGCTGCCGCCCCCCAGGCTGGCGGCTCGATCGCTGTTCCGGGTGCGGGCATCCGCTAGTCGTGAGGCGTCAACGCTGGCATTGAACGTTCGCTTTGAGGATGGCAGGCTGCCTTCAGAGCCGTGCAGAACGTTTCCCTCTTTTGAGTTCCCTGCTGCGGGAGGAGAGCGCCGGGAGAGGCTCCAGGTAGCGCCGGCGGCAGCGTCGTGCCTGCGCAAAGCTTTGAAGCGGGCGCACCTGAGCGTAAGATGGTTGCAAGCTCTTTCCCTCTGGGCTTGCTCTCTTGAGAGAAAGTCGTTCTGGTCATGAGGCGCGGGCCTGTCCTACGGGCTCCTGGTATCTTTTTGCATATTTCCACTTTTTTTCTGTAGCATCTTTGTATTTTGCGGTAGCAGCTGTGCATCCTCTAGAGGAGCGATTTGGTGCAGTGACCACGTACTCCGACGGAGATTAGCTATCCTGAATTGTTTAAGGAGTCTAACGCAATAAGATGGTTGATAAGTGGAAGGAGTGACGTTAAGCTGTGAACAGGTTAGGTCTGGACCCATTCTGTAAAGAGAGAGCGACTGTTAATTTTGTTGCAGTCATGTGGTAGAAATGTTTAACTGCTTGAGAGGGTATAAAGGGGGATGATGAGAGGGGACTGCTCTCTTCTGAGAGAGACTCTTAGGCCGGTGGAGCAAGGTGGGTAATGATAGCTGTACTCTTAATTACTGGCTTTGTGCTGCCTCGGGGCTTCTCCCTCTGCTGTAAAACATTATCTCATTTGTGTGCAATAAAACTGAATTCTTTTAGCGACCATGTCCCCCTCGGGTAGGATGCCTCTCGTGTTGATGCTGTTGATTTGTTTTTTAAGCAGATTTAGCCTGTCTGCGGGAGACAGTTTTAATAGAGCCTGTGAACGTAAACAACGTTTCAGCAGAATAACATCTCTTGCTGCCTTCTCTCATATTTCAGATAAGCTGTATTAGTTATCTGAAATGCAGTGTTATTCTGTCAAAGCTGGGAGGATGTGACTGGGTAAAAGATTGCTCTTCACATGCCAGGTTTCTTGAATTCCTGTCCCTGAGAACCTGTCAGTAGTGAATGCTGGAGGCAGGATACTGATACAGACACATCTTTGGTCTGGTCCATTAAATGATTTGTATCTCAAGAGAACGGTGTAGAAATGTTTGTCAGCTGTGAGGAAATTAATAGAAAAGTCCATTCTCTTAGTCTAGAAGAAATGCCCGTGGATTTGAGGTTTCCCATACCAAATCCAATATCCCTTTGGATGTGAGATTTGTGCAGCTGATGGAAGCTTTTTTAACTTCTGGATACTCTTCAGGCTGCTGGAAGCTGTCTAAATTGCTGGGATTGCAGACATTTCAGGTGGTTTTATTAATAATGTATCAGGGCTAGACTACAGTTCTTGGTGAGTTCAGATCATGTGGTTTGCTAATGTAAGAGATGGGTTCCTATGGAAAAGCACACTGTGCTACTGACTGCTTGGCCCGTGCAGTTCCCTGATGTAATTCAACTGAAACTTGTGTGCTTTCCTCCCGTTCCTTGTGATTTGTTTTCTTTGCGAGCTCGTGACTTTGCAGGTACGTCCTGCGTGGCAGAAGAAAACCTCCTGGGCATGGGGCTGAGATTTGGCACTTGGAAAAGTGACAGAACAAATGCTGCCTTGAAAGCGCCGTGAGAAATCTTTAAGGAAAGAAAGATAAGGAAAGCCTTGAGGTGTGTGGGGTTTTTAATAGCTGATCTAAAGACTGTGCCTTTCCCACCATGCTGGGTAGATGGAGTTGGTGCTGAGGAGTGAAATTGCCTTCCCAAACTTTCTTGGAGAAAAAAATTGAAAACAGTCAGCTCTGTAGGAGGCACATGTTGGTAGACCCCGGATGGAGAGATGCTGCAGCACGAGCTCACCTGCGCTAGGCAGCACTGAATCACCTCGGGAATGGCTTGGGTCAGATTTGACATTTCAGCGTCCAACCACACGCCTCAAATCTATCGCAGATCAAGATACGTGTATTTTTTTTTTTACTTACGGAGCTCTGTTTTGCAGCGACAGGGGATCGGAGAGCCCAGCGTGTACCACGCCGTGGTGGTTATTTTCCTGGAGTTCTTTGCCTGGGGGCTGCTGACCACGCCGATGCTAACGGTGAGTAAGGCTCCCTGGGAATAATACTGGCTCTTGTAGACTAGAGTTCACTGTGGGTTGGCGAGGGTAAAGATCTTAACATAAGCCTTTGGAGTATAGGAAGCAGAAGCCAAGAGGTAACGGTTTGTACCTGAAAAAGTTGGAGCTATAATAATTTTTTTATGGAGTTGGGCAATTATTTTCTGAATTATTGTAGCTTAACTTGAAGCAAAGCTTGAGTTAGATTTTTGAAAGCCTTTGGAGGATTTCAAGAAAGCAGGAGTGAAAGACCTGACCTGAAATTACTGGAATTTACTGGTAGTTGACTATCATTTATTGCCTTTTTTTCCCTAGGTATTAAAAAAAAAAAAAGTGCACTTGGGAGCTTAATGAAAGAAAGTTGAGCAAAGCTTTGACTTTTTATCCAAAGACTGCATCTTTTACCCTGCACTGACTTATTTAGGGATAAAAGAGATTTTTGTTGAACTACCACCATCATTGTCTAGGGTGTCAAAGCAGAGACAATTTCCTGGCAATTTCTCCTTATAGCAGAGCCCACCAGTAACTCATTCAGGACTTACTGAGTCATGATTAACACAGGCAGCAAGGGCTACTTTGCAATCAAGTTAAGTGCAGAGGGACAGCTTTATTAAAGAAACTTAAAATCTCATCTCAGATACTTGCCTTTAGTTAAGGAGCTGTAAACTTCTGCTTTCGCACTTTCAGGAAGAACTCTCAGCTTTTAAAATTCATTTTCTGGTGGTGGAGTGCCAGCTTGCATTGAAGTCTAATGTGCCATGCATATTTTTGACCTGATATCTAGGTAACTATGCAAAAGGAGTCTTTGTTTATGCAAAGGCATTTAGAAATACAGTATTAGCTTAGTAGTATAAAATGCAAATCGAACACAGACAGTACAAAAGGGGGAGAGAAGAACAGAAAAGGTATGTGGTCACGTGAAGTAAAACCAGAGGGAAATCGGAGGGTGCAGGGATGGAGAAGGGCACGTTTCCAATTACCTTAGCCTTGCCCAAGCATGCTGGAATAACTTATAGACCTGGGAAGTATTAAAGAAAGTGACTGCCCCTGTTGGAGAGGGGAGGTAGAGCTCCTCACGTAGGTACAGCGGTGGCATTGTCGGTAGCGTATTTCCCGTTTTCCCTGTTTTGTGCTCTCCCAGGCATCTAGCTGTCAGGTGCTTATGGAAATTTTGCAAAAGTTGCTAGCTCTTGTTTTTTGTTTTTGTTTTGTTGGTTTTTTTCCCCCCTAGGTGTTACACCAGACTTTTCCTCAGCATACATTCTTGATGAATGGCCTGATTCATGGAGTCAAGGTAAGGAATATTCCTTCCAGGCTTTCGTTTGAATCTGTGATCAGTGCAAGAAGTGCATGTCATTTGCTGACGTCAAGCAGTATTTGACAGATAAATGTTCATATTTCAGTTTGGGGTGCTACTGGCAAACCTAATGCAAAATGAAGCATTGACAGAGCATAGCCATCGGGTAGCTTGTGTAGTTGATTTTACCGAACAGTATTAACAACGTGCTGCTTGTCAGCATGGGTTTGGGGCTATAACAGCTGTGCGTTTCAGCTGAAAATATTCTAATCAGCATGAGATCAGCCCTGTATCCATATTCTGGAGCATAACAAAACAATAAAATCGATGACATCTGAACTTACCAGTAACAGAGGTTGAAACTAAATGGGCCTTAGTGGTCTCTCCCCAGACAGAAGGTGGGGAGTATGCTGTGACGTGGTAAGTGGAAGCGGTGAGTTTGGACCAGACCAGCATTCTCAGAGAAGAATTGGAGGCAACTATAGCGAACAAGCAGTAGCCGTGTGTTCTGACTCGGGAATGTGGCAAAACAGATTGTTAGGCCCTGGCAAGAGGATCTCAGAATATGGCCCCAGAGCAGTTTGCTTCAATGTGAGTTGCGCACTCCTGTATGCACTTAAGGGCTCTTCCCTGCCTGTCTTGGGTTTGAAAGACGTTGAAAGGCATTGAACGATTTTATTTGTGCTTAATGGCCTTGGCATCTCATCGGGTCTGTCTTGTCTCCGTCTAAAAGAGAAAGGTTTCCCTAGAACTGCAGCAGATGTTGATGTGATGGAGCTGTGCCAACATCTTTTTAGGTACTGGCCGGGCAACTCCCTGCTGCACAGGCGTGCCTCGGAGGGCCACAGCTGCAGGCTGAGCAGTTGCAGAGAATGGGAAGTAATTGGAGTGTTCAGCAGCGCCTAGCTGGTCGAGGATTTTTTTTTTCCCCTCCCTAAAAGGATGTGAGCAGTTTAACAAACTGTTGTGTTTTGGTAGTATTGCCTGTTTGTAGAAAATAGGAATGGATTGTCTCCTCGTATTTTTATCTTTAGATGATGGTGTCAAAAGCTCTTGCTATCGACAATCAGAATTGGACTGAGGGATTTCTCTCTGTCGTCCTGTCTGTCTTTCTTAGGGTCTGCTTTCTTTTCTAAGTGCCCCGCTGATTGGTGCTCTCTCTGATGTCTGGGGCAGGAAATCCTTCCTCCTCCTCACTGTCTTCTTCACGTGTGCGCCAATTCCCCTTATGAAGATCAGTCCCTGGTGAGTTTACTCTTGTTATAACGAGGGGTTCTGAGGAGAGGAATGAGTGTGAGGCTGAACGATGGGGGATTTGCAGGTGTTGCGTTTGAGGATGAGATGGAAGAGTCCATCCAGTGGAGGAGGATACTCAGCTTAGAGACTAATGCACTTGTCTGGTTCTACCAGAGGGTTCAGCGCCAGGAAGCAAGAGTGTGTCTTCCCTCTCCTAGTGCCTGTTCTCCTGATAGGTGTGTTATCACTGTTAGGGTTTGTTGATGTTTCCTTCCTGCGTGGGGAAAATAAGTGATATAACTCCATGGGCCACCAGACTGAAGCTCGGTGTTCCTGAGCGCTTTCTGGTGCAACGAAGTAGGATGGTGTGAAGGAAGAATAAGGGAGAGGTTCTGACTCAGCAGCTGTGGACTACCGTGTGGTTGCTCTCTAACTCTGCCTTTGGCAATGGCTGTTTCAGGTGGTATTTTGCTGTCATTTCCATGTCTGGAGTCTTTGCTGTCACCTTTTCTGTGATTTTTGCCTACGTTGCCGATATCACACAGGAGCATGAACGCAGCACAGCGTATGGCTTGGTAAGGAGCTGAATAACTGGCTTGTCTCTTGAAAGAAATATTTGGGGCTTTGCAGGTAGGAGAGGTATAAAATTAGAGTGGGAGATGTATTGACAAGCCCGAGGACAGCATCAGTGAAAAGATGATATGCGCTTCACTAATAATACAGTCTCCCTGTTCTTCTGTTTGTGATTTAGCACCGAGGGAGAGGGCTAATTTCTATGCAGTCTGAATACTGGCTGTGTCGTTGCTTAACCTTTAAACCAGCTCGGTCTGTGAACTTCTTTGCACCAGGAAAGGGGGCAGGCTGTGATGCTGGCATGCATACAAGTAGCCTGTGATCAGGCCCTTTCTGTAGGGTTACTGAAAGTATCGTATATGAATTGTTAGGATAGCTTTAATTTCCCTTTGCTAGACCTTAGCCTAGATTGCACCACGGGAACACGTCATCTTTCTGTCTACAGGAGTCCCTGTCCACCTGGGCTATCTCCATCAAAGGTGGCAAAACTAGTACCCTTGGGTTACTCTGGAGGAGAAAATAGGCTCTAGGAAGAAGAGGCTGTATTAATGTTTTATGCTTCCAGGTGTCAGCCACGTTTGCTGCTAGTCTGGTCACAAGCCCAGCGATTGGTGCGTACCTTTCCCAAGCCTATGGCGATACGTTGGTGGTTGTACTAGCTTCAGGTGTTGCTTTGCTGGATATTGGTTTCATCCTGCTGGCTGTGCCAGAGTCTCTGCCAGAAGAGATGCGCCCAGTCTCTTGGGGAGCTCCAATCTCTTGGGAACAAGCAGACCCCTTTGCTGTAAGTAATCTTGCTGGTTTTTTTCTGCATGCTGGTAATGCTTATATTTGCTTTAGTTCTGCTAATTTCTCTCAAGAGGAAGATGCATTCCACAAAAGGTGAAGGATGCGAGGCTTAGATTAACCCCATCGAAGGTACAGTGTTCAACTGACGGCAGACTGCACATATCTAGAGCTGTCTAGCAGCTTCTAACTGATTTCTTATAGCTACAAACCCTCTACAAGCAGCTCCAGATGTCCTGAAGCAAGAGCATCTCTTGGTGGAAATGTGCCAGTTGTTTGAATATAAATTCCCTTACTTAGCAATAGTACTGTGTTCAGGAGAAGTCTTTTGCATTCCTGGTTTCTCAGGACCTTTGCTAACAATGATGAGCTTTGCACAGTTTCACCTCACCTTTGCTTGCTTGGGAGGTTATTTTGGCTGAGTAAAAAAGAATTCTGATCAAAAGCACTTGACTATAAATCTGAGAAACTGAAAGGTAAAAAATCCTCATTCTAGTGTGTAAGTTGATGCAATTGTACGCCTGGTCTGGTGTGTTGTGGCAGTGTTCGCATCTTCCTCTGAAATGCTGGTCTGTTTTCATTCAAGCATTCACTTCTCAGATATAAGATGGTGACTTAAGCACTTGATTTTGCTGTCTCTGTACCTGCAGAATATTTAATGATATTAACCCCCCCTTTTTTTTTTTTTTTACATTTTTTTCATTCCCCACTCCCCTTCCCTACAGTCCTTGCGGAAAGTGGGTCAGGATTCCACAGTGCTGCTCATCTGTATCACCGTCTTTCTCTCCTACCTTCCTGAAGCCGGCCAGTACTCCAGCTTTTTCCTGTACCTGCGACAGGTCAGTCTCTCATGATGAGGGAAGGCTCTGAGTGCAGGAAATGCCAGCCTACAAATATTGTCTTAGTTGCATGTCCTGAGGAAGCTAATGTTGGCCAATAGCTTAGTAAATTTGAAGCTACAAGAAATAGTGACTTGTTCCAGCTTTCCTAAAAAACGTGGGAGCCTGGTGACCACTGTGTAGGCATTGCCAGGACCCTTGCTTGGCTTCTTGCTGGTGGTCTGCCTGTCCATCCTGTGCATGCCACTTTCAGGCATGTAAGGTGAGCCTGGTGATTTAAAGCTGTTTCTTCAGTCAGAGGAAAATCTTCCACTTTATTCCTGTGGCAGCAGGGAGGTGGTGGAAGGTACGGTTGATTAATGTTTAAGTACCTGATAAGCAATGTCAGTAAACGTTAGTGACACTGATGGAGTGGCTTTTCTCGTATGGTACAGATCTTTTGCCTGACAAGTCCCTCTTTGGTGTTTTCACAGGTCATTGGTTTTTCCTCGGAGACTGTGGCAGCCTTTATTGGTGTAGTTGGAATTCTCTCTATACTGGCTCAGGTGAGAAGCGATTTCTGTCTTGGCTCTAGCAGTATGGTTATAAGAATGTCCAAAATTTCTGACAATCAGGGCTGGTGAGTTGTCAGAATCCCTGTGGCCACACAGACATCGGGCCCATGCACGGCCACCTGCAGTCCCTCTTTCTTATCTTTTGAATGTAGCTGTTGTTTGTTGAATAACAAACTGTGGTGAACCGGGGGGTGGCCCCGTGTTGCTTTGTGAAAGTCTATAGATTGAGCTCTGATTGCCATGGACAGGGATGTGCTGGTTTCTGACACGTTACGAGAGTGGAGGAGTGCACGTGCATGATAGCCAGTCTCACAGCAGCACGAGTTCCCTCAGATTCCCTTCCGCTTGTCTTCCAGTGTCGTCATCTTTCTTTGCACTCACTTTGAAAGCACCTGTTTTTCTTTTCAGACAGTAGTGTTGGGAATTCTCATGCGTTCGATAGGAAATAAAAACACCATCCTGTTGGGACTAGGCTTCCAGATCCTGCAGCTTGCCTGGTACGGCTTCGGATCACAGCCGTGGTAAGAGTTTGCCCACGTTTGTCTCCTGGCGTTGGCAGGTTTCTCCCTCCATGGTGGCCCCGTGGCTCTGCGGCAGCTCCCTGTCCCCTGGCAGAGGGAGACGCTGCCCTGCTGCGGTACTGGTCTGCGGCCGGCCCTGGGGAGCCTGCCTCCTAACTGCACTAACTCCTCCTAACTAACTCTTTCTCTCCGAGGATGATGTGGGCAGCAGGAGCTGTGGCTGCCATGTCTAGCATCACCTTCCCAGCCATCAGTGCCATGGTGTCTAGGAACGCGGACCCCGACCAACAGGGTGAGTTGCTTGGGGATTTGTCTAACGGGCGAGTTCATTCCAGCAGGCGCTTGAGCTGACGCACGTTCAAATTGTCAGCATTGGTGGTGGAGGGGTGGGCAGGAGCATCTGCGCCAACTGTGGAGTGTCGCTTTATTCTTAGTAGTAGTATTGACACTCTTGCCTTTGAGCATAGCTGATGCTTTGGGAGGGAATTCTTAAATTATGCACGTAGGCGTTCAGTGTTGCCTGTCTGAGGTAGAGAGGAGACTGCTGCTTAATCGTTTGCCTACTTCATGGTTCGACCCGGAGTCCTCAGACTTGGCTGCCTTAAATTCCAGTTCAGTTGGAAATTGTTGCTTCATGTGCCCATGCTCATTTTATTCTCGAAAGTAGCAAGCCCAGCATTACTGATTTTTGTAAAACCTGATACTGAGCGAAGCTAACCACGAGCTAGCCACTTCATCTGTAGAGTGCATGTCAATCCACATCTGAATGTTTCATCCTGTCTTTAAATATGTAAGCATCCTTGAATAAAACAAGTTTCTTCAGAAAGCTGTAAGCCTGTCTTCCTTTCCTCGCTCTGTCCCCAGGTGTGGTGCAGGGGATGATCACTGGAATTCGGGGTCTGTGTAACGGCCTGGGGCCGGCACTCTATGGCTTTGTCTTCTATCTCTTCCATGTGGAGTTGAATGAAATGGCTGAGGTGGAAACTTTGGGTAAGGCCTCCAAACCCAACATGGCCAACCCTACAGACGAGGTAACCTGTTCAGTGTTATCATTCCATTTGCTGGGCTGCTTCTGTCCTTTCACTTGAGCATTAATCGTTCCTGTGTTTCACCCTACAGAGCGGCATCATCCCAGGGCCTCCGTTCCTGTTTGGGGCTTGTTCTGTCCTGCTGTCGCTCCTGGTGGCCTTGTTCATTCCAGAACACAACCTTGCCCTGAGATCAGGCAGCCACAAGAAGCACAGTAACGGAGCCCAGACCCACACCCACAGCCCGCAGGCCGGAGGATTGGATGGCAAGGAGCCCCTGCTCGAGGACAGCAGCGTATGAGGTTGGGAGAGAAGGACCTGGCTTGCGTCTCGACTCCAGATCAAGGATGGACTTAGCCAGTTGGGAGTTCAGGGAGAGAGGGTGGGGGGAAAGGAGAAACGAGGTAACAGACTGTGCCACTAACAGCTAATGAGAAGGGACAGGGTTTCCCTTCCAGCCAAATATACCCAGCTGGTGCAAAAATGGAATTGTATCATCTGGTTCTGATGGAAAGGGGAGATACTGAACTGCTCCGCGTGCAGGGATAGTTCTTTAAAGCAAACCTGCCCTTGTACCTGAACACTGAACTTCATGGTGTGACCTGCCAAATATTCAACTCGCCAGTGAAAAATTAAGGAGCTAGCATTGTCTTTGTTCTAATGTGAACTAACTGAGTTGCCAGCCAGAGTAAAACGAGGCATCTATTACATGCCCCCATCCCCGTATATAATTGGTACTTGCTACCGGTCCCATTGCAGCTCGGTCGGCTAGCCTCAGCCCGCGGAGAGGCTCGACAGCTGCCTCGGCAGCGCGCACAGCCTGGGCCGTGATAACGCCGGGCAAAAAGGGTGTGCGTGTGTGGGGAGCAGGTAGTGTAGCCAACTGTGCGCAGACCCTTGCTGCTTGAGGATCTGATGAATTTGCCCGTTCTGACCCAAGTGAAACTTAGACCAAAAAAAGAAATCTGCTGACTTAATGTTCTGATGAAGATAAGGAAAATTAAGAAGTAAAGTTGCCACTGACACAAGGGAGAATGGGCGGATGAGAGAGGGGCAACTACATGAACTACGAACGCTTGGATGGTCAGTGACGTTTGTATTTCTGTTTGGTTTTTCTTTTCTTGTTACACTGACATAACATCTGTCTGTCGCTACCTCCATAGGTAGTGGGTAGAAGGATTTTTCAGAAATCTTTTTCTGGAACTGTAAGTGTTGTTTAGAAAAGACAGTTCTCTGAGAGGTTGGAGAAACAACTAAACTCTGCTAAGCACTTTGATAAAGCATGGTTTCCTGAGAGAAAGGTCAAAAAAATAGCTGTTTATCTTGAGCACTTTTATAAAGCATGTTGATTTTTTCCCCAGCCTCTTGCCAGCTGATATTAAAACCAGATAATGACTGTAGCTTGTTTTTTCTCAGTCCAAAAGATCCTGATGGTGATGATTGCAATTGATTTGAACTTACAGGTTTGGATTCCATGTAGCATTTCTGAGCCTGCTCCGAAGGCTTTCATTTTGTTGAAAAATGAAATTGCAACCTCTGTTGCAGGGTTCAGCTCTGTTTAGAAAGAGCAGCAGATAACTTGAACTTGAATGTTGCAAAAGAAGCCGAGACAAACTTAGAGGGAACGCTTGGTTGTTTATAGCTGCATAGAGAGATGGCAGAGGGCAGGAAACAACTGTTCTCATTGGAGTAAGATCAGAAATAACGGCATTGAGCAGTCACTGGGGAAGTAAGGACCAAACTGGGAACACTTAAGAAATGAGTTAAGGGAATTGAGGAGACAGTGGCCAAAAATAGTCCTGTCTCAGCGGGGGGTATGTGCAACGGCTGTCGTTCTCTGGCTGGGATCCCTTCTCTGTAGGTTTGGGACAGTAACTTAGGGGAGAAAGGCCAAAAGGGAGGGAGCACTATTACTTAATGTCTTGGGTCTTTGCAAACGGGTAATCGCGGCTGATGCTGTGCCTGCGCAGCAGTGCCTGCAAATGCCATATCCCTCTGGGTTTAATGGAAAACACCAGCTGGACGACACCGGAGAGCTGGGTCCCTGACCCACCGCCGGCACAAGCAGGGGAGAGCGCTGCCCGTGCCCCGCTCTGCCCTGGCAGTATGGCTCGCCCCGCTCCGGGGGCACGCGGGGACGTGAGCTCCAGGGTGCTTGCAGCGTCTGACCCCTTCTGTGCGCTTGTCAGCGTGAGGGCTGGGTAACGTCGGCTTTGGACAGACCAAGAGCTGCAATTTTGTGTAGGTCTCAAACGCCTGTCAGATATTAACAGCTTGGAACCACTGCCTGCCTAGACTGGGCTGAACTAATAATTAAATGTCTGTTTACCAATTTTCTGGGCCAGTTAGTTACTGGAGGTGGACATTTAAGTGAAATAATTCATAGTTTGTTTTGCATTAATCCAGCCTGGTACCCAGATCCCGTGATCAGAACTGTAAGAGTAGATTATTGTCCGTGCAGAGGGTGGCCGCCTCGGACACTGGGGTTTGCTGATGTGGATCTAACTGCAGGACTGGAGAGCAGAGCTAGCAGAAAGCCTCAGTGACCTGTGGTGACTCTGGTTTTCCCAGGCTCATTGTGGTGATGCTCCAAATTCCCAGACGTTACTGGGATGGTCTGTACCGCGCATGCACAGCAAACTTCTTTCCTGAAAGAAATCCAGTCACTTAAACTTCCAGGCAGCAGTCCCAACTCTGTATTGCTTACAAAAATGCCTTTTTTAGTCTGGAGCGTTACCAAGTACGTCTGGTGATGCATTTATTTACACTATTAAAATTAACTGAAGTAGGTTTGTCCCTCACACGCAAATGAAGTGAAATGAAACACCGAATCGTTACCTCGTTCACACTGAGGCACTCGGAGCTTCACGGGTAGAATATAGCGGGACGGTACAAAAAGACAAACGTAATTTATATGACCTGAAGTATATAGAGATATATTTTTAAAAGTCCTTTCCTTTATTGAATAGTTTATTGAAACCAATGTGTTTCTAGTCCTGTTCCCTCTCACCACCGCTGCTGCCGCCTGCAGCGTCTCAGCCTCTCCTTCCCTTCAGACAGCAGAACCGGGCGAGCTTCCCTCCTCAGTCCCCACCCGTCACAACGCGGTACCCGCGCTTCCAGCGATGCCGACATCCCGCGGTTCATGAGTAGTGGACCTGGAGCGTTTTGGTCACTTCAGACCCTGAGCTCGGGGCCAGGCGCTGCCGCAGGTTACTGCCACGTCGGCGGGCTGCAGCCTGGCTCTTCGGAAGGCTCTACCACGGCAGGGGTTTCTTCGGCTGCTGGGGGTGCAGCGTTGGGCGGCTGCGCCGGCAGAGTGTACGCTGCCAACGCCGTTATCAGCATGAAGGGGACTTGTACATCGGTCCCTCGCCGTGCTGGTGCAGGGGCCTCTCGCCGGCGCAGGGGCTGGCCCTGGGACGTGGCGTAGCCCCGAGCCCGGGCACCCGCGGTGCGTGGACCTGCTCCAGGTTGCTCGCCTGCCCCAGAGGTGTCGCTTGTTCCTGGCGCTGGGAGCAGGCAGGGATTCCTTTCCACGGCTTTGGAGGTCCTTTTGCCTGGCTCGGCGGGGCCTCGGCCCCAGGTAACTCCCCTCCCCGTCAGCGCAGGGATGTGACCCCCCCACTGCCTGCCTTCAAGTGACAGAGGAGGACTGGGGCCGGGCGGTGACGGAGCTGAAATTACCAGACCTGAATGAAGAATGTCTCATTCTGAAGGGGTGGTAATTCTTCAGCGTCCCATGTGGAAACTGGAAAATCTGTACGGAGCATTCAGCTAGTTTTGCCAATTTTTGTTACTTTATATGAAAACACAACTTTTCTAAAACAGCCTTTTCTTAAAATCCCCTTGATCTGCTGTGTAGTGCCTGAGCCTGGCTGTTTAACATCACCATTCCCACAATTTGTCTGCAGTGACTTAAAATTCAGGTCAGTAACAGCAATGCTCCAAACACAAGGCAAAAATTGGCTTAATTGCCCTTCTTCTGCAGTTCCAGTATTAATGGCAGCAGTTCAAGTGAGTTTAAACTGACCTCGTTGCATCAAAAAACCTGCGTTAAACCATTGCTTTCTCTTTTGCCATTACTTTTGCAAAATATAACTTTTTACTTCACTGGTTTTTATTCTTTTCTCTGCACTTGAATGGCTGCTAACATCTTTAAAAAGCGTGGGCATGCGGCAAGCCCACGCTCACTGAAGAATGGCAGTACCTCTGCTCTCAAAGTTTACTATTGCGTGTGTTTCTGTATCTCTCTTTTTTAAGCTAACGATGAAATGTATTTCAGTTCAGGTTGTGTTTAGAACTGGCTAATCTCTCCCTCCGATGGATTATTTATTAAACTGCTGCTTTCCTGTTGTGTTGAAGTTCTCTGTCCGCATCCTTCTCTCCCCCTGCGTTACAGCTTTCCCAGCTGGCCCCGTGCTGCTGCCCGGCGCCTCTCCACCCTCGGAGACGGTTACAAGAGACCACGCACCAGGCCTTGTGCATCGACCTCCTGTCTCTAATGGGCACAAGTCGTTGAGCTATTTCTACCAATTCCTTAAAACTAGAGTATTCTAGAGCAAAAAGTACTTGGAACCAATTCATGTTCACCCTCGATCCTAAAGTAGCTATCCAGGTTTCCACGGGAGTATTAAAATAGCAGTACCTCAACAGCTCGAGCCTCTCTGGTGCTTGGGCACAAAGCGTTCTGAGCCCCAAACCTGCTGCTCGCCCTGGATGGGGGCCGAGCGCTTGCGCAAGAGGAGGCTGTTTTCGGGCAGTTTGTGCGGGGCAATATGTACAATATCGGGCCACGCAGGGAGCAGCCAAAGGCTCTGGAGGAGTGAGCGGTCTGCTGCGCGTGGTGGGGCAGTGCCGTAGCTGTCGCCTTCAGCAGGTGAAGACTTGCCGGCAGGTTTGTGTAAGCTGGGACAGGGCTGCCTGCCCCCAGCCCGAGCCCACGGAGCGGGTCCTCGCGCCAGGTCCCTGGCTCCTGGCTCCCCGCACCAGCGCCGGCCCCGCAGGAGCCTCCTCCCAGGGCTGGTTTTAGCATCCCAGACTATTGTCTTCATTTCCAGACAGGCTTAATTTAGATCTTATCTTACTCACTTAAACACTTATTTTGGTGTTTGAGGATGGTACTAAGTGAACAACATAATCCCAAGAATTATAAACACATCCAAGTCAGCTCTTGGATGGGACCTGGTGTTTGATGGCTGATATCCTGTAATGAGCTGGAACCACAAGCCGTCTATTATACAATAGCTTGCCTTTTGTATTTATTTCCTCTGAACTTGAGCTTAGTTTTATTTTTTTCAGCTGTATTTGAGAAAGGAACCATCAGCTTGTCCCAGTTTGCATCACTGGAGAAAAAGGGGAAGGTATTTCAGTACAGCGTGTCGTTGGCCGTCCTCTCCTCGATGCAGTGGTCATTCGGGCGGTGTGTGTAGCCCGACATCGCTGCGATGGGGACGCCGTGGTCGTGCCACCAGGTGAGGGGCAGAGCCGGTCTGCAGGACGAGCCTCCCCCGGGTGGGATTCCCGTGTTTTGCACCACGCAGAAAACCTTAATCTTGTTCCAGTCGTCCTCATTAGCACCTACTCCAGCCCTGTCATTTCTGATATGATGGATGTCAGATGTGATGACAGCCCGGGGCTACGCCCCAGCCCGAGGGGCTCCGGCGCTGCCGGCGGCGGCGCAGGGGTATCCTGTGCCAGGGGCCAGTGCTCGTCCCACTGCGGTTTGTCTCTCCTCGCTGAACTGTTTTGTTTCCTGAGAAATGCCTCTGGACTGAGCGCTGCCTGGCGAGAGCCCCCGGCCCCTGCCCCTCAGGAGGAAGCACGATCCGCTTCCAGGAAAAATGTTCAGGCTTCTGTTTCTCAAAAACCATCGTTCCCTTCGCTCTGACCCAAAAGGTTTCCTGTTGAGTGGAAAACTGTCCTGGTGCCTAAGCTTGCTCTTTCTGCCCTGTGTCTGCAACCTGTTGATCTTTCTTTGCCGTGCTCGAGGCAGGGGGAGCTGCCTGTGCGCGCCTCCGGGATGGAGGGAAGATCCTCTGAGTCTATTAAAGCGAAGCCCCCGAGCGGATGGTGGAATGGGAGCTGCGGTGGGTTGCTGCAGGTGGGGCGAGGGGGAGCGTGGGGTCAGACCTGGAAGAGCTGCCTTGGGGGCCCACTGCCACGTTATTCTGAGCTCGGATGAGTCCCCTGGCCTCTCCCTGGCTCAATAACGGTGCCGTTAGAGCTGGGCCTCGTGGCGTTGGAAGTTTTATCAGGTTTCCATAAGTCCGATTTCCTCTGCGAGCCGTGTTGCCCATCCACCTGCGTGGTGGGCAGCTCCCAGGCGCTTGCGGCGTCAAGTGCTCTGCAAGCCCCGAACCGGAGGAAGTGCATCACGAGGCGCTGGACTTTCTGGTAGCTATTAATCTCCTGATGACAGGTCTGGGAAAGCTTCTTTTTAAAAGAAAGGCCTGCTCCATAAGTGCTCAACTCTGGTTCGGACACTGATTTATGGGGGTTTTGTTTTCTCACCTGAAGCACCATTTTGAGGGGCAGCTGGGGGCTTGGGGTGTGATGCTGAGGGCTCGTGGAGAGCTGCCTCTCGCGGGAATGTCAGTCTGGTCCCTGACAGACCTGGGCCTGGCAGCCGGTGCAGCCGGTGGGCACTGAAAGGCCGGGACTGATCCCCCGGGACCTGTTGGTGTTGGTCCATCATTGCAGGAGCCCTAGCTGAAAACTGCACCAGACCCCAGCCAAGGGCGGCTTCCTGGGCTTGGATAATTTATTTTTTTAACTGTCTGTGTTTTGCCCCTCCTGCCCCAAAATCCTGTAGCAGTGAGCATGGTCTGTGAGGATGGTCTTTCCCTTCTTTAAGCTCTTACTTGGTGACATTACGGAGCAATCCTTCCCCTAATGAAGTAACTCATTGCTTGGTGCTTAACCTCTCTGCACACCGCTGCGGGTGTGCAGCCTGCGCAGCCCCGGCCGTTCCCTCCCAGGGCTCGCCCATCGCCCACGCAGGGACCGGCAGGGCGGCCTCCTGCATCCGAGCAGGCGCCACGGATGCGGGCTGCAGGACCGGGAGGTGAAACCCTGGCATCCTCCTGTCTTCGGGCATCCTGGGCTCGCTGCTGGGAAGAGCCTGGCCAGTGTGGGGAGCAGCCCTGGCCACCATTTGTCCCCCACCAGAGCTGGGCCAGGGGCTCTGGCGGTCGCTGGAAACTCCGGGAAGCGGCTCTGTTAACACAGGATGGAAGGAACAAAAACCCCAGAGCCATTAATCACCCAGCTTTGGCTGAATGTGCATATTTGATGGCAGCTGTTTACAGAGCACTTCCCTTGCTCAGAGGCCTCCTGGACCATCAAAGGATTAATTGCCTGGCCTCCCGAAAGGATGCGCGACGCGCCCAGTGCCCGGAGCTGCCTCTCTGGGGGGTTCCCAGATGGGAAAGGGCTGGGTCCTGCGCTGACTTTCCACCTTCTGTGACAGGGGGAGGAAGGCTGGGCACGTCCCGTCCCTCGGCCCTTCGGCACCTTCCCTGGCCCCAGCCGCAGCTCGGCGGGATGGGATGGGGCAGAAACTCTTCCCAGGGAGCTGGGTAGGAGCGAGGAAGTGATGCCAGACCTGCCATGAGACAGAGGACAGGCGCTGAGGCTGTGCCAGGGCCTTGGGGCTAGATAATGCGGGGTAATCAACGTCTTCCACGTGGTAGCACTTTCTCCTTCTATACCATAAAACCGACCCTCCCAGGAACACCTGCTTTCATCCTTGAAAACACCCTGTTCTGGGAATAAATGGTGTTTGCAGCCTGAGCAGCACCCAAGCCTGGGGCTGGACACCTCCTCCCCCTGCCCTGGGGATGCGCCTTCCCAAACCCCGCGTGTCGGGGCAGTCGGGGCTCGGGGCTGGGCTGCTCCCACGTGCCTGCGTGCCGCTGCCCGGGCTGCGAGGGGGCTGCCCGCTCCTAAGGCCGTGCTCCCGCAGGCATCCCGGTGGGATGTGCCCTGGGCAGACGCTGTAGCCCCAGGCCACCCTCCCTCCACCCTGCGTGCTGGCCGCAGGCAGCAGTGCTTGCCGGTGATGTTAAACGTGGGCCCTGGCTCTGCTTTTGGGGCTGGGGTCTGAGACAGCCCCTCCAACAGACAGGCATCCGCAGCCATCCCCACGGTGGTTCATTTCAGCTCTTGGTGCTCAGGGCATGAAAATGGCTGGTTTGCCAGGGGCTCTGTGGGAGAACGGTGGAGCCTGGGGAGAACTGGGGAAGGGACGGGATCTCGGCCGCGTCTTGGGGTGCAGGCGCCTGCGCAGGGCTGCCCAGTGGGGGCGATGGGGGCCCCTGCAGCCACGTGGGGACCCTTTGGAACAAGGGCTCTCCCGGGTTTGGGGCTGCCGGCATGGCCCTTGGCTGCAGAGCTGCATGTTGCGCAAGACTGAACTTGGAAGAAAATCAGAAACCTCCCTCTGGAAATACCCTTTGGGCTGGAAAGTCACAGAGGCCCCGGGGCTGCTGCTCACGGGGGCGGTTCCTGCAAAGCTTAAGAAGGGCTGAGGACGGGCTGGTGGCTAGAAGGAGACAGCCCCCACCAGCGGCGTTTGCTCTCTGGAAGGAGGGAAGGAAGGAAAACCATCCCTTGCTGCTGTCCTGCCCTGCTGTTGGCTCTGCGGACGATGGAGCTGGCTCCTCTCCTCCTCCTCCTCGGCTTGCTGTGGGGCTGCAGTGGTGAGTGCTGCGGGGGCCAAGAGCCGTCCCGATCCTTTAACCCACCGTGCTGCCCGGCCCTGCCTGCTGCTCTCTTTGCTTTGCAACATGGCACCGCGGGCCAACGCGGCCCCAGGGTCTCCCCACCGTTGAGCCCCGATGGCCGCCGTGTCCCACATGCGTTGCTGCTACAGCGCTCCTCGTCCTGGCGCTGCAGCCCGGCGCTCAGGGCCACGGAGCGCGCCGCCGTGCAAGCGACAGCGTGCGCCTGGCCTGGGCTCACTCTCCCGCTGCCAAAAGAGCAGCGATGCTGGTGAAGGATGAGAACTGGGGGGAAGGGGCGTTTGGGCTCATTTCCCCAAGAAACGGCTGGAAAACTTTGGTGGTAAACAGAGACGGATGAAGCAGCAATGCCAGCAACGGGGCAGACCCGGGCTGGCCATTGCCACAGGCACATCAGCTCCACGCACTCCTGGTGCCGGGTGGCTGCGAGCGGCTGCCCCGGGACAGCAGCAGTGCGGGGGAAGCCTCGGCCGCCCTTAATGAGCTGTTGCTAATGAGCAGTGCCCCCCCCGCGGTGATGGGGAAGGAGCTTTTGCAACGTCCGAGTGTGACCGTCCACTTCTCAGCAAAGGGGGAACCAGCTCCCCGTTTGCGTTGTAAACAACTGGGTTCTGGTGATTGTCCTCTTCCCTAAACCCCACGGTTTCCTCCTTCCTCTGCCCAGGGCGACCCGCTAACAAGCTGGTGGTGATGCCGCAGGAGCCAGTGGTGCGGTACGGGGGCTCGGTGCAGCTGAACTGCTCCCTGGCCTGCACGGGGGGCGCGGTGCAGTGGAAGGGGCTGGACACCAACCTGGGGAGCATCACCTCCTTCCCCACCCACAGTATCCTGCACGTCAGCAGTGCCGTGGTCGCCACGGCGGGCACCAAGATCTGCCAGGGGACCTGCCACGGGCAGCACTACCAGGACAGCGTCAACCTGAAGGTCTATGGTAAGCATCCCCCAGCCCATCCCTCACCACCTCCCTGGCAAAGTCCTGCATCCCCGGAGGCAGCCCGCTTCCTCCTGGGCAGCAGTGCCAAAAATCACCACTCGACACTGCGATTCCTCTCTCAGCCCTCCCGGACACGCTGCAGCTGGAGGCGACCCCCCGCGACCTGGAGCCGGGGCAGCCCGCCAGCCTGCACTGCTCGGCCCAGCGAGTGTACCCACTCATGGGGCTGGTGGTGAAGTGGTACTGGGGGGACCAAGTGCTGGAGGAGGAAGACTTCGATGTCACAGAGACCGACGAGGAGCTGTTTGACATTGTGTCCACACTGTCGGTGGCTGGGAAGGAGGTGGAAGAAGGGATGGAGTTCAGGTGCGAGGTGACGCTGAGCGTCGGACAGGAGACCTTCACCCAGGTGGCATCTGTGACCGTGAGCGCTGGGGGTGAGTGCCGGGGTGGGAGCTAGGGACGCGGGTTTGCACGCTGCCCCGTCCGCTGCCCCCATTGCCCTGCGCTGCTTGAAATGGCTTTGCTGGAATGGGAGCAGCCCCCATTTCTGCACCGCTCTGCAAATCTCCTGTGCCATCCCTGTCCCTGGCCGTGCTGCCATGCTGGCGGTGCCCATTTGCTTCTGCTCGCTGCCTCTCCCTGCTCAGGGCTGGCCGCGTTTGTGGGGTGGAGGAGGATGGGGCCATGGGGTGGTGCAGGTGGAGGGGGTTGTCACCCCATGGGGATAACGCGTGCCAGAGAGGCCCCATCCCAGCTCTGAGCCGTGGTAAGGCCACCCGTGACCTGCTGTCTTCACAGCCGTGACAGAGCAGCCGGTGGCCATGGCCACCTCGACGAGGAGCCCCAGCACAGCCGGGCCTGTGACCACCACAGCGCTGTCCCCAGCGCCAAGCATCCCCACAGATGATCCCACCACAGCCCTGACCACCCGACTGTGGGAGCCTGACTCTGAGACCATCCTGGAGCCGGCTGCTGCCACCGAACCCCCCTCCACAGAGCACCCTGCTCCTGGCGACCTCATTGCAGGCAGTACCACGGTGCGTCCGGCCACCACCACGTTCCCTGGCTTCGGCACAGCAAGTCCCCCAGCTGAGGCGCCGGGGACGGCTGCGGGCAGCATCAGCTGGGGCTCTCCCCTGGCGGAGAAGGGGACAGGGCTGTCCACGGGGACGGTGCCCACCTGCAGCCTGCGGATCTGGTCGCTGCCTCCCAATGGGATGCGGGGCAGGGCCCTGAGCATCGAGTGCCACGCGCGGTGCGCTGGGAACGCCACTGTCCGCTGGTTGCGGACCCCCGTGAACCTCTCGCAGTACCGGGAGGAGGCAGCGGGCAGTGGCTCCACGCTGCGCCTGGACCGCGCCGAGCCCCAGCACCAGGGCCACTACCAGTGCATCCTGCTCGGCCACCGCTCCCAGGCGGTCAGCCTGCAGCTGATGGTTTTGGATGGTGAGTGGTGGTCTGCAGCCCCCTTCTCCTGTACCCCCCCACCCTTCGGCTTGGGCTGCAGCGAGTCGTGTTAGTGCCACGTTCGGTGCTGGGGGTGTCATGCTCACCCCTGGGTATTTGCTGATGTGGGCAGAGTCTGCCTGCAATTATATGTCCTTCTCCTGTCTTTGCAGATCCGTTCAGCATGGGCCCTGCCATTGCCGTGGGGACCACGATCTCGCTGTTGGGACTGATCGTGACTGGCATCATGTCTCATTGCAAGTGGAAACGATTCAGATCTCAGTACAAGCTGTCCTAGGAGTGCGAGCTGCCTACAGATGCCCACAGCCCTCCAAACCAGTCCCTGCTGTCACCCTTTCTGCTGGTGGCCTTGCCCGGCCCCTGGGACGATGAGCAGCCGATGGAGCCCGGCGGAGCTGCTGGGGTGCGGGATGCTGCTGTGAGACCCCAGAGAAGAGCAGCCCCCGCCCCAGGACAAGCGCTCCGGGGCGCCGACACCTCCGAGCCGCTGCTGCTTTTGAAAGCTTCATCCGTGCCTGCGGCTGCTGCTGCCCGGGACGCTGAGGGGCTGGTGAGGGGAGAGGCCGGGCCCCTCGCGGGCCCCCGAGCTCGGGGAACTGCTCGGCTGCCGGTGCTGCTCCGAGGGACTCCCGCCAGAGGCCTGCGGGAGGGGAGCGGAGCCTCGGGGCTGCCTGCGGGGTCCGGGAGAGGGGAGGGCTGGAGGGGAGATGGCCGCGGTGACGGGCGGGCGGCGACGCTGCCGGGGCTGGACCGTGTCGGGCCGGTGCCGAGCGCCAGGGCGGGGTCCGGCCTTCGAGGGCTGCCGGCACCCACGCGGGTGGGCGGGAGAGCGACGACCGGTCGTCTGTCACGACAGAGGGGTCAGAAGCAGCCCGGGGGGGGCGTCCCGCGGGCGCGGGCGGCGGGGCGCGCCCGTAAGGGCTGTTTCTGTGGGAGCCCGAGCCAGCGCCGCTCTGGGGGCGGGGGCGGCCCCGGGCCCTCGGCGGCCCCGGGCAGCGTCCGCAGCGACCGCCGCGCGCGCGGTTGCTAAGGGCGGGGCACCTGCCCGGAGTAGCCATGGCGGCCGGGCGCGGCTCCTTTGCCCACCTACACACAAGATGGCGGCCCGCCGCCTCACCCAATGGCGGCGCGCTTCGCCTGCCTTCCCGCCCACCGATTGGCTGCCAGTGTGCAAGATGGCGGCGCGGGAACTTCCCGGAACGGCCGCCCAAGATGGCCGGAACCGGCCTTCGCCGCCCGCAGCCAAGATGGCGGCGTACGAGAAGCGGCGGGCGGCCGTCGCCCCGGCCCCGACGGCGGGCAGCGGGCTAGCGGAGCAGGCTGGCGCGGCAGCCGGCGGGCTGGGGAGCGAGGCGGAGTTCCTGCTGCGGGCCGGCGTCACCGCCATGGTGCGGGAGGCGCTGCTGAAGGTGCTGGAGGCGCGGCCCGAGGAGCCCGTCTCCTTCCTGGCCGACTACTTCGAGCGGCTGGTGCTGGGCAGCCCCGGCGCGGCGGGCGAGGCCGCCGCGGAGCTCCCGGGGCCGCCGCAGCGCCTGGCCCGGGCGCTGTGGTACGTGCGCCTGGCTCACCACTCCCACAGGTGCGGGCGGCGGCGGCGGGGGGCGGGCGGCGGACTATGGCTCCCGGCGTGCCCCGCGGCCGCGGCCATTCCGCGCCGGCGGCCGGGCGCCCGGGGCACGCTGGGAGCTGTAGTTCGGGGCGGGCTGGGGTGAGGCAGCGTGTCTGTGTCTGTGCCGTGTCGCGACAGGACGGCCTTCGACAGCAACGCCGGCGCGGCCTACGAGGTGCTGGGCGCCGGCGGCCGGCGGCGGAAGGCGGGCGTGGACGGGCGGCTGTACAGCGAGCTGCTGCGGCGCATCTGCCAGCACGGGGGAGCGCCGGCGGAGGCAGCGGCGGCGCTGCTGGGGCGGGTGCGCTGCCGCGACCACGAGGCCGTGCCTTTCGACGTCTTCCGCTACGGCGTCCTCACCTGCTTCGTGCTGCTGGAGTTCGCCGCCAAGGCAGACGCGCTCTTCGGTGTCCTGGACGGCGGCTCCGGCACTGCCGATGGGAGGGTCTGCCAGGCTGTGCTGCGGGCGCTGGAGGACGCGCTGGGCGCCGGCCACTTCTCTCTCCCCAGCCGCTACCTGGAGGCGGGCTCCAAGCTGGGGCCGGACGGCCTGGCCCTGGCCATGGACCGGGCGCTGCAGGAGAGGAAGCTTGGCACCTCCATGAGCCGGGAGGAGTTCCTGAAGAAAGCCACTGCCTTGTTCGTTGCAAAAGTGAAGCCTGTCGAGTAACGCCCGGGCGGGAGCAGCACTGACTGCGTCCGCTTTGACCTCCGCAAGTGCTCCGCACAGAGCCGTTTACGCGAAGGGGGCTCTGGACCCCGGCGCTAAGCTGGACGGCGAGCACCGGGGGCTGGCCAGGCGCTGTCTGGAGAGCCTGGGTCTGCCCGACGAGAGATTCCCCATTGCCACGCTCCCTTCCTTGTTTGAGTGCGACGGGTGCCCAGCCAGTGCTGGATGTGTCCCTGTCGGCTGTGCCTCTCCCAGCCGCAGCTCCTCTGACCCAGCTGGCATTAGTGAATCTGTTTTAGGCGTTAACTGGGGACTTGCATGGAGGCCTGTAAGATATAGGGCAGTGTTAGTCATTAAAAATGAGCCAGAATGAAGTAAATGTGGGGCTGGACCTCCAGCTATCCTGCAGTTTTGTCCTAGCCCTGGCCGTGTCGTGTCATGCAGCTTCAGCGGGGAACTTTGTTTCTGGTTTTGGGTTTGTTTCACACCTACCTGTGAAGTGGGGGGCGATGCTTATCTACCTACTACCGTGAGGATTCGCAAGCAAATACAGGGCTGATTGGGAGTGTGAGATAAGGCATTATTTATTAAGTAAAATGTCTTAAATGCATGGCAGATGAGAAGTGGCTGGCTGGGAAGCAAACCTCACCGGGAAGGGCTGTGAGCTGGAGGGGGGTCTGTCTCTGCCAGCAGCCAGGCTGCAAGGCGATGAGCTGTCCCTGCTGCCTCCTCGCTCACTGTTTACCCAGCCGCCTCTGGCCGCTGCGGTCCAGACTGTGACGATCAAAGCTCATACCTGAGCGATGGCTCCTGCTATGGTTTCGACAATGATTTGGGTCGTGGAGCACCCGGTCAAGACGAGACAAACCCCGTTCCCTGAGGTCATCGTTTGCTTTTGAACAGAGATGCGTGTTGAACCATGTGTTATTTATTTGAACTTGTCCGTGTTAATTATTTATACTGTGCAATTATTGGTTTACTGTAAGACATTAAAGCTTTTTGTTACGTTTTTAGTGGCCAATTTCTTTGATGCCAGGGAGAACCGCAGCAGCGCTCGCGTCCCTGAGGTAGTCTCTGTCTTCAGGGGTTGATGCTGGCAGCCTGTAGCAGCCTGCCCGGCTGAAGGTACGGGAGTGCAAAGCAGTTGTAGTCACTGCCACAAAAAAAAAAAAAGAGAAGCTGGGAGGACGGGAGGACGCCCTTGGCGCTCCGGGATGTTTGTTCGTTCGCTGTTGGCTGTTCCCGTCCCCGCAGGCAGGACGGGCGCTGCCTGGAGCCGGGCTGGGCGAGGCTGCGGCGCAGGTGACGGGATGTGACACCGGGGAGGGGGCAGCCCGGGGGGCTGCGGACATCTTCTCTGCGGGGGCCGCGCCGGGAGCCCGAATGCCAGCCGCTGCCTCGCGCGGGCCCAGCGGCCGTGCCGAGTGCCTCCTCCTGCCTGGCGGGTGCCGTCCCCTGCCGACGCGTACCCCGCTTCGCTCGTGCTGAATGCTGACCCGAAGCAGCACGGCTGCATTGCGAGCCCCGGCGCCGCCACCGGGGCGGGATTCAGCGTCGGTCCGTGAGCCGAGGGCGCCCCGGGGAGCCCCCGGCGGGCGGGGGACGGGGGAGCCGGGGCTGCGCGGCTGCTCGGGCCCGATCTCTGAGGCGGCCCTCGCACGGTGACGGCGGCCCGAGGCGCCGGCGCGCCCCGTTACAGCGGGCCCGGGGGGAACGGGCGGCGCAGAGGCTGCCGGGAAGAGCCCCGCCCCCCGGCCCGGAGCTGCGCTCTGATAGGCGGAGATCGCCAGGGGGAGGAGCCCTCTGCCTGCCCCGCCCCCCGCGCCGACAGCGCGCTCTGATAGGCGGGCTGTGCCTCTGTGGGCGGGGCCTGAGGCGGCCCCGCCCCGCGCGGGCGGACTACAGCTCCCGCCGTGCCCCGCGCGGCTGCGCTCGGAGCGGCCGCGGAGCAGCCGGACCCGTCCCCGCCGCCCCCCGCCTCGCAGCGGCCGTCGCGCCTACGCCAGTTCCCGGCTTCGCTCGCGGCCTATCCCGGCTCCTCGGTATGGCGCGGCCCCTCGTGCCCAGCTCGCAGAAGGCGCTGCTGCTGGAGCTCAAAGGGCTGCAGGAGGAGCCCGTGGAAGGGTTCCGGGTCAACCTGGTGGACGAGGGGGACCTCTACAACTGGGAGGTGGCCATCTTCGGCCCCCCGAACACCTACTATGAGGGCGGGTACTTCAAGGTGAGGGGCTGGGGGCAGCAGGGCGGGGTGCGGTGTCGGGAGGACCGAGGTCTCGAGGAGGCGAAGCTCTGGTGGCGTGGCGGGGGCCGGGGGTGGAGGTGTGTGGTGGGAGATGGGGCTTTGGAGGGGTGAAGGCAGAGTGGGTGGTGTTGGGGGATGCACTGGGGAGAGGATGCCTTGGGAAGGGAGAGAGACCGCAGGAGAGCGGGGAGACCCTGGGAAGGGGCTGTGGGGTGAGAGGGAGCGGGTCTCGGGGGTCAGGTTGAGGTGGGTACTGGGGGGGCATGGCAGGGGTGCCCCTGGGCTTGAGGGGGTGACGAGGGCCAGGGAGACCTGGGTCTGTAGCTGGGCACCTTGGGGTCGCTGGGGTTTTGGGAGCCGGGGTGTTCCTGGGGTGCCTGCGAGGAGGAGCTGGGGTGAGGAAAGGAGCCTGTGCACAGGTGCCTGCTGCCAAATGAGGCAAGGACCGCCTTTGTCAGAAGGGGGATTTGGGCCCCCAGGGGCTCTGCCTCTGAGGGCTTTTCCTTCCCGCCCCCTCCATCCCCACAGACTGTGGGCGCAGGGTCGCTGGTGTTCCCTCTCCCAGAAGGGATCTGGGGCATCGCCACCAAACTAGAGGGAAGAGACAAAGAGCTCTCCTGTGCAGGCACAGACGGCTTGGGCCGAGCGAGCAGCAGCTCGAGCTGGGTGGGGAGCGGGTGCTGCGGTTTTGTTTGGGGTTTGAGTGGGGGAAGAAGGCGTGCGCAGCCCAACTGCGCAGTCCCTATCAGGAGGATGTGTATGTGCTCTTCCTAGGTGTTGTGCAACCTGTGTTTTCTTCCTCTTTCTCATCCTCCCTCCTCCACTATGAGTTCTGTCTTCATCCTGTTGTTGGCAGGGTGGGGATGCGCCCGGGGTGAGTCAGCCCAAGGGTCAGCTGTGCCCCAGAAGATGGGTGGTTTGTTTTTCTCATGGAGCGGTGGCAGGCAAGTCTGATGCTTCAGAGTCAGGTTTTATCTCTTCGCTGAAATGGAGTCTTTTTCCGTAGCCTCTTTTGGCACTGGGCCCTTTGAACTCTCACCCTTTCAGCAGCTTGTGCTCCTGTTTTGTGCCTGAGAGCTTCCAGACTCGGCACTGTTGGGTGGCAGTAGATGAGACTTTCTGCGTAAGAGGAGTGAAGGGGCCCAGGCCTCTTCCAGCTCGTGCTAACGTCAGACCGTTTGTGTATGGCAAAGCAGGGTTGCTTTCCGAGCCTCCTTCGTGATTGCTTTGCCTCTGACTGGTTTTGTTCTGATCCCTTCTGACACAACAAAGGGGATTATTCTGCAAAGTTCAGCTGTTTGGCCAGAGCCCAGCACAGGGCCGTGTGTTGCTGTGTGCACGCATGCTGCCCTGGGCTGCCCGGAGCTCCACGCACACAAAACGCGTCCGGCCCCAGCTGCCACCTCGCTTTTCCTTCTTTCCACCCCTTGTCCTGTGCTGCAGAGCACAGAGCGGTCAGACAAAGGGCCAGCCTGGGAGGCAAGGCAGTAACGCACGTAGGGACGGACCCGCCGCGGTCGGGGGCTCCTTGGACTCGCGATAAGATCAACTTGTGCTGGGGCCAGATCCTGGCAGGGTGGGAGGGGGGTGGAGAGCAGAGGGGTTGGGACCCAGGATGGCGTTGGGGTTGGTCAGGGCAGCAGGGAGGAGGACAGATGTCTCTCTGCCTTCTACACTAATCTCTTAACGGCTGTGAGCTGATGACTGGGTTTGGCAGCGTCTCCTATTGTCGAGGCTGTAATTCCAGAAGCATCCGAAGCCTCGCTTGCAGTTACCCCCCCGAACGGGGCCCGCGCCGGGCTCGTTCCGCAGGTGAAGAGTGATCCCGGATCGCTGTCCCCCGCTGCTGGGCAGAGCTGGGGTAGTTTGTGCTCTCACATCACAGATCCAACATCTAAATTCTCATGTACGTGAATTGAGGGAGCAAGAAATGTTCAGGGAGTTGTTGCGTGTTTTAAATCTTCACTATTTTTTTGTTTGTTTCTGGCTGTTGGCTTTTTTGGGAGCAGCAGCTGAATCTCGATCTGGAAGCTTCCTTCCAGAGCCTGGAAACACCCGAAAGCTGAAACGGTCACTGCAGGTTGTTCAGCGATGCGGGGAGAAGCTGCCCCTGTCCTCGTGGGATGCCTGGCGCCGGTGGGCTGGGGCAGCAGCTCTCTGGGGAAGATGGGGATGTTGCTGTACGTCTCCGTCCCACCTCAGGCTTCACCTTCTCACTCAGAGGCTGACAGCGGGCCTGTCCTTTTGACCTGCCTTAATACCTCGGGTTTTATGGCCATTGCCTCCAGGAAAAGCCAGTGGCGGGCCAGTTGTCTCTGCTGGTGCTGGAGTCGTGGACTGCGGCGTGATCTTCATGTGCCTTTATTTTTAGCACCTGAGCTACGCGCTGTGGCCAGTTCTGACTTGGTCTCTTTTTGCAGCGGTGATGGGCTATTTTTAGAGCTTCAGTGTGTTAATCGGAGCACCGAGCACCTGATGCTTCCTTCCCTGTGAGCTGTGAAGGGTAAACAGCCTTTCCTCTGGTGGCGCGGCCATCGCGTGTCCCTGACAGCAGGACCGGGGATGACCCTGGACTTGCAGTCTGGCTTGAGTGCTGCTTGGTTTGTTCAGGCGTGCGGCTTGAGCTGGGGTCCCCAGCCTCGTCTGCCGCCTTACAGCCACGAGGCCCTCGCCTTGCTGCTGTTTGCCATCCAGAAGCAGCCAGCCCTTGGCATTGTCACCCTGTGCCATGGGTGCCGGTGTGGGAGGGGACGGCGAGCGTGTGAGGCGTGTGCCGGAGCGGCACTGCGAGCTCCCGCTGCGCTCTGCCTGGGGCTCGCTGCCTCCCTCCGCATCGGAGAGCACCAGGTTAGTGTGGGTGGGCCCCAGTGGAGAAGAGGTTGTGGGGCAGGATGGCGGTGAGGGAGCTGCCGCAGCTCGCAGGCCCATCCACTTGCCTTCCTCTGTGCGGTGGCAGGGCAGCCACGCTGCTGGTGTCCTGCCTGCAGAGCCGGCGGGCGCGGAGGCTCTGTCTCTGCGGAGCACAGCTGGACTTGGCAGAGGTTCCTTTTTCCTGCTGGTGTTGGGAGATCCGTGGTTTCCTTCCCTTCCTGCTCACAAGCTGATGCTCACTTCTCCTTATTGTTTCCTTGCAGGCTCGTCTCCGGTTTCCCATCGACTACCCCTATTCTCCTCCTGCCTTTAGGTTCTTGACCAAAATGTGGCATCCCAATATCTACGAGGTAGGTTGTCTGGGATGGCACAGGGCACCTGGGACAGCCGGAGGGGGCACGTGTCCATCTGTTGTGACAGTACTGGGTGAAAATGCCAGCCTTTGTCTGGCATTGGAAACTCAGTGCCTTTGGTGTTTAGTGCCTGGCACTGGAAACGCAGCTAATGAGCTTACAACAGCCCGTCTCCTGTCCTGGAGCTCGTTCCAGGTCAGCCAGGCTTGAAGGCTCCCACGCTTGGCTGGTGGGGACGTCGTGCTTACGTAGAGCGAGCGATGTGCGTGGTCCCGGGGCTGCGTGCTTGCGGTGGATTCCTGCCTGGGGGCGCGTGGGGTTGGGCTGTTGTCGGGGGGGCGCCGGGAGGGCTGTGCTGGGGACGCAGCGTGTTCAGGCATCGGACAGTTGATGGTTAGGCAGCCTCGTCTGTACTGTGCTGGCAGTCATGGGGTGCTTATCCAACTTATCCAAGGCCTGAGTCTGCGGGCAGCATAGCGGGGACCACCGCTTCTGCTGTCCCTTCCTAGGGACCGAAAGAACGGGCTGAGATTGCCTCACCTGGCTTAAGCCAAAGTGAAGAGCAAGCAGGCTACTGGAGCAGAGGACCGAGCTGCTGCTGGGGGGTGCTTGGGGCAGCAGCTCCTAAGGATCCTGTTTCACTTGTGCTTTCAGACCGGTGATGTCTGCATCTCCATCCTCCATCCGCCGGTGGATGACCCGCAGAGCGGGGAGCTGCCGTCTGAGCGGTGGAACCCCACCCAGAACGTGCGGTAAGGGCTGCGTGGGGAGGGAGCTGCGGGCAGGAGGCTGGTCTGAGGGCAGGGATGGGAAAACGGGGAGATGGGGACAGCCTTCCTCTCCCAAAGCCTGCGGGAGATGCCTAGAGGTTGCCGAAAGGCACTCGGGCTGTGTGCTTTGCCAAGGAACAGCTAGAGCTTGCACGGGGATGTGTGTGAGCCCGACAGCCCGTGCGCTGCTGTCTCCTGCCTGGCCTGCTTGACTTCGCTGGGGTACCCCCTTGCTGGTGGGCCAGCACCAGGCTCTCTCCCTGACCCATGGGACGCAGCTGCGCTGTGGCACTGAGGCTGCTGGCATTGCTGGGACGTGAGCAGTTGCTGACCTGCCTCGGCTCTTACCTGCTGCTGTTTATTGATTGCCAGGACCATTCTCCTGAGCGTGATCTCACTGCTGAATGAACCCAACACATTTTCTCCAGCCAACGTGGACGCCTCCGTGATGTACCGCAAGTGGAAGGAGAGCAAAGGGAAGGACCGGGAGTACATGGACATCATCAGGTGCGTGCTGAGCTGAGCCCAGGCCCAGCAGTGCTGTGGCACTGTCGAGAACGCTTGCTAAGCTATGGTCTTGTTAGGGCACAGAGGATCTTAAGGGCGTATCCTGCCCTCTTGAGTCCCATCTGCAGACTGGTGGGAGGGAGGGATTCTGGCTGAGTGTGGCTTTTGGGAGAAGCTTGGTTGGGTTATGTGCCCGGCTTTGCTCTCAGCCTAAGCTCTGGCCCTTTTCTGCTCCAGAGCTGAGGATTCTGGGTTCGTAGCAGACACGGTGCCACCACACTTGCTCCACGGTGCTCTCCCTCCCCTGCCCTTTCACCAGTCTTGTGTGGGCGAGCGACCATGAGCTGGGGCGTGAGACGGGAAGGGCTGTGTCACCGGGCGTGAGCCACACGTGGCGACGTGGGTGTGCTGTGCAAAGCTCCGTCCTTACCCCCCGCTTCTCACCTTCCAGGAAGCAAGTCTTGGGCACGAAGGTGGACGCCGAGCGGGATGGCGTGAAGGTCCCCACCACGCTGGCAGAGTACTGTGTAAAGACCAAGACTCCAGCCCCAGATGAGGGCTCAGACCTCTTCTATGATGACTATTATGAGGATGATGAGATGGAGGAGGAAGCAGACAGCTGTTATGGTGATGAGGATGACTCTGGCAATGAGGAATCTTGATGGCCCTCTGGCATGCAAAACTTACTATAAACTACTGAATTTTACCTCAACTAGGACAAACTGGTTTGAATTTAGGATCTGTCAGCCCTGAAACTAACTCTCTACCTCGCAGGGAGACTGTTCTGCTGTTGCAAAGGAAATCCCACCACTGTCTTTGTAGAAAAAGCAAAAAGCAAAACCAAACCCTTTTATAAAGTTCCTGGGTGGGAGACGGGTGGGGAGGGGGAGGGTCGTTCACAAATCCACAGAAACAGGGGAGCTGGTGGCTCTGGCTGGATGAGGAGTGACAGCAAAACCTGGTGTTGGCTGCCCGTCGCTGGGGCACGTTCAGCTCCTCCTCGGCCCTGCGTGGGAGGAGCGGTTTGGGGAGGCTCTGGGGCTGGCGAGTGGTTGCTTTGGGTGGGAAGCGTGTGAGCGTTGCTGAGCTTTCTGCAGCCTTTGGGGTGTCTGAGCAGGAAGGGCTGGGGGTGACCCTCCTGCCGCCCCTCCCCGTGATGCTGGAGCCCTGTTGGCAGGGAGCGGGCTGGGAAGGGCCGGGACATCGGGCAGGACGTGCCTGGCAGCTGCCTGGCACTGCAGGGCACGCGGATGGGCTGTTTGTAGTTTTTAACTAGCTGGGAGGGACGGGGTAGTTCTGAGTCTTTCTGCTTCTGTTTTTTTGGAAACTATTTAATAAAGTACTTCAAGGGAATGGCTGTGTGGTGCGTGGGTGAGGCTCTGCCCCGGTCTGTGCCAGGCTGCGGGGGTTTCCGTGTCAGCTGTGAGCCAGCTCCTGCCCCGCAGCCCTGGCAGGGAGCGGTGGGTGGGCTGGCTGCTCTGCCGGGGCTGCAGGGCGGCCTCTGGGACTCGCAGCAACTGTCTTTCCTCCCTCCCCAGCCTCCGGGAGCGGGCAGGAATGTCTGGGCAGGGCTGGCCTGGCGAGCATCTCTGCCCCTCCTGGGGAGGGCGCCACGGCCACCGCTTGGCCTCTGCCTGGGTGGAAGGGTGGGCTCCGCCGAGCCCTCAAAACCCTCCAGCACTGCACTGGGAAGGTATTTTTCCCTCTTGCTCCTCCCAAGATGCTGAGCTCCTCCGAGACCAGCTGTGCGGCACAGGCACCTCTGCAGGCAGCAGGCCTGCCCGGGCAGCGCCTGGCTGTGCAGAGCGGTGGCCGATGGGTGCCTGGGGCCCGCTGGGTGCAGCTGGGTGCGCCCTGAGCCCACAGGCCAGGACCAGCCGGGGCATGTGAGCTCCCAGCTGCCCTGCTCCAGCTGTGCAGCCGAGGGGCATCGCCGGTGCCTTGTCCGGCTGGGATGGGGAGGTCAGCTCTGCTGCCAGCTCCCTGGGGCTGTGTGCCTGGCAAACCGCCTGCCTAGGGCTCTCCGTGTCCCCGGTGGGGCTCCTGCCCCGCTCCTACCCCCTGGGCAAAGCTCGTCAGAGGGGTGATGAGCAAAACTTCCCCCGTGCCCCCAGGGAGCCGTGCAAACAGGATCAGGGTTTCGGTGACACCTGTGACTGCACGTGGCAAGGACATGTGCTTTGTTGCCTTAGGAAATGCGGCTAAAAGGTGAATAGGATTATTGTCGCTTTATTCAGGCCTGGCAAACGGCTTCCAAGGTCGCCCAGCTGGTATGGAGCAGCAGTGGCCCCAGCTGCTGGTTCAAAGCCAGCCCCCCCTCCTTTTCCCGGGGGGCCGCTCCACGCACCCCCTGCAGCTTCCCGCGCCCTGGCTGGTCCCCAGCCATGGATATGTCCAGGGAATCACCGTGCCCGTGTACCCCTGCTTTTGCCAGCTCCTTGCAGCCGGTTACCTCCCTGATGCTGCTGCAGGTGACGGGGTGACGTTCCCCATGGCACCGTGAGCCATCACTGCCTGTGGGTCCTGGGGCATCCAGGAGTGCCCCAGCCGTGGCCCTGCAAAACCGGGCAGCTTGGAGAGGGGCAGCCTCCCTGCCGCTTGCTCTCCCGCCAGCAGGAAGGTACTGGGGCCCTGCGTGGCCCCTCTGCCTCAGCCTGGATGGCTGAGAGCTCTTGGCGGCGCTGGCTGTGAGACATGGCATGCCGGAGGCTGCCCGGAGCGGGGACTGGCTCTTTGGGTAGAGGATGCCGCAGGCTGCCATACTCTGCCCCGTTTCTGCCCCACAGGAGCTGCATCTGCCGAATCCCTTGGCGCAGGGGCGAGCACGGCGGCCGGCGGATGGGAGGGGGCGGCTGGGCAGGACGTGCTGGGGCAGCCACAGCGCTGGGGGGAAGAAACGCTCCAGGAGGATTCGGGAGCTTGCAAGAGCCGGCAGATCCCTGCGGAGAGCACGGCGGGTTCTGGCGCTGCCGGCCCCATTGTTTTGGCTCTTCCTGACCCCTGCCCAGCGCCTCCGGCCCCCGGCTGCGAGCGCTCCACCTCGCTCCCAGGGCCGGGTTAGCCGAGAGTCGGCTGCCGGCTCGGGGAAGAGCTGGGGACAGAGCCGCTGCCCTGCAGAGGCCCCCTTGCCCAGGCCCCCTGGGCGTCGAAGGGCCCGGCTGTGCTTGGTTATCACCCACCCCAGCCCCGCGGGGTTATCAGGCGGCTCCAGCTGGGCCGGTCCCGGGGACTCGAGGCCCAGCATCCCCCCGGCCTCACGGAAAGCACCGCCTGGGCTGAGATCCCGGGGCCGGGCGCTTTCCCCGCGCCTCGGGGCGCCCGACCGGGCTCGGGCCCTATGCCGAAGGCCGGAGGAGGCCGCGGGACAGGGCCCCGGCGCGCAGGGCTGCCGGTTTGCCCTGGCACGGGCCCCGCTGTTTGCAGGAGCCACCGCCTCTGCCCCGCTGCCGCGCCGGGGAAGCGCCGCACGGTTCCCGTCCCGTGTCTCGCCGTGGGGACGCAGCCCCCGCGCCGGCGGCCCTGGCTCGCCTCGGGGGTCGGGGCCCCCGGGGGCCCCCGCCGCTAGAGAAAACCCGCCGGCTCCCCGCGCCCCTGCCCGCGCTGCGCCCCGGGGTCCGCACGGCCCCCGCGGCTCCGGTGCCTCCCTCCGCGCCGCGGGCGCTCCTCGGCCCGGCAGATGTGTCTTTAGCTCCCCCTCCTCGCCTGCAGCGAGCCCCCACGTTCCCGGGCCGGCACCTCCGCCTGCTCCCCGTTGCCCCGACCTCCAGCCCGCGCCCCCGCCTCACGCAGCCCGGGCCACCGCCGGCAGCCTCCCCGTGCAGCACGGAGCTGCGCGGCGGCAGCGGAGCAGCCTTTCCCCAGGGCCGGGACCGGGACCCCCGGTGCCGCCGCTCCCCACCCCCCCGTGCGGGAGCGGCCCCGGCCCCGCGCGCCGCCACCGGGCGCCGCAGCCGCTGGTCCCGCGCCGCCCGCCTCTCCCCGCCGCGCCTCCCCATTGGCTGCGCTCCCGGCTGGGGGGCGTGGCCGCGGCGGGACCGGCCCGAACCGGCTCTCCCGCAGGGGACAGGACGGAGGAGAAGGGTGCTCGGCCAGCCCTTCTCTCTGATTGGCCGCGATGGGCTGGGTGGGCGGGCCAGCTCGCCGAGGCGCCGCGCGATTGGCTGTCGGAAGGGCCGAGGGGGTGCCGCCCGCCCCGCCCTCGCCTCCGTGAGCCGGCGCGGCGCTTATAGCGGGCGGCGCGGCACAGCACAGCACAGAGCGCGGGCGGTGATGGCGGCGGGCGCGGCGGGGCCGTGCGGCCTCCTGGCGCTGCTGCTCCTCGGCGGGCTGGCTGCCGGCGTCGAGGGGACAAGTACGGGACGGCGGGGATCGGGATCGGATCGGGCTGGGCTGGGCTGGGCTGGGTCGGGTCGGGTCGGGTCGGGCCCGGGGGGCTCGGTCGGGCCGGGCCGCGGCGGCTTTAGGCCCGGGGGCCCTGGGGAGAGGGGGGCCGACTTGGGGGGGCCCGGCGGCGGGGGGCGGCTCTCGGTCGGGGGCTGGGGCCGCGGCCGGGGGCTGCGGGGCTCCGCGGCGGGCGCGGGGCGGAGCGGCGCCGGGGCCGAGCAGGCGGCGGGCGGGCGCCCTGCGGCGAGGCACGTCGCGCGGCGGGCGGGGCCGGGCGGGGGGGGGCGGTCCCGGGCGGGGGGGGGGGGCCCCAAAACCCAGCGCGGGGGCCCAGGGCGGGAGCGGGGGCGGCGGGGCCGCGGCGGCGGCGGCTGGGCTGGGCCGGGCCCGGCGTCCGCGCTGCCCGGCGCCTCCCGCTCGCCCCGGGCTCCGGCCGCCCGGCGCGGCGAGCTGGCGTCCTGTGGTCTGCCCGGCGGTCTGTCCGCTGCTGCTGGCCCGTCCCCTCGCACGGAGGGCCGGCGAAGTCTGCTGGCGCTCCCAGAGGCACTGACTTGGTTTCCCCGTAGCAAAAAGGAGAAAGCTTCTTCCTCGCAGCCGCTGCCCCGGGTTCTGGGGCTTACAAGCCGTACCGGGGCTCTAGGCTGTAAAACCGTAACGATGTTCACAAGGTGCTTAGGTTGGTAATCCCCGAATGAGGAAATGTCTGCTCCCGGTCTCTGGCTATTTACGATGTGCGGTTGGAAGCTGGATGCAGTGCTGGGAATGCAGTGGCCTGCTGTTGGGTTCTTGAAAGCACAACCCCAAACGAGCCGGGATTTGCCACGTGCTGTTGCTCTGACGTTTCATTTTCTCACTTCTTGCGCTAGCGTCAAAGGAGCCAGGCCGATTGGCGTGTTGAGAGCCACGGGCAAGCAGGCTGCCCTGGCAAACGCAGTGGGTTTTTGCCTGGAGGATGCCCCAGCCTCTGATTCAGACCTGGCGCAGGAGGTGCTGGTGGTAAAGGCTCTGTTTTATTGTGAGTGGTAGGCTGCTGTTTCAGGCTGCTTAGCATATTGGGTACTAAAAATTTGTAGCCTGTTTGCAGTATCAGACTTCCTTCAGTGTAGTAGAGCCAAACCCAAAGATTGAGGCAAAAGAGCGGGAGGATTCTGAAAAGTCCAGGGGTAGCGACAGAAGTGTCTGCTCCAACATTTCCATGCAGCAGCGTTGCATTTTAATACTGCAGAACGGGAGGGCAGGGGAGAGCCTGCTCCTGAACTTCACACTTAGGGCAGTACATGAGTTTCATAAACTAAGCTTAAGCCACCCGTGTTGGCTGCTTCCCGCTCCCTCTGCCGCACTGAGCAATCCCTTCTCTGAGGGATTGGCACAAAGGAGATGTGGAGAAGGCTGTTTCTATCCTTGGTCTGCAGAGCCACGGAAGGAAGATCTGCTCCGCAGGCCCGCCGGTGGCGTGGCGTGTCCTGCCCCGGCTGTGGGCTCTCGGGCTCGGTGCGTAATGATGCGCGTTCTTCACGTAAGCAGAGCGGGGGGCTGGAAAGTGAGGGGTTTTCCCTCTTGACGGTGTTTAGGTTTGGCTTTATGGAGCAGGCTCCACGAGAGATGGTCCTTTTAATCTGCAGTGCCTCGACTCTCGGTAGCTCACCACGCAGAACGTGCAGCTGGAGCGTAGGGAGGTGTGCGCTTGGACTCTGTGCCCTCAGGAGGAGGTATCCTGCCTGAGAGCACTTGCCTTTGACCTGCCTGTGCAGTGACTGCCTGGTTATGCGAAACTTAAGGGGAGAGTAGATTTTACAGCTATTAGTGGAAATGGCAAAAAGTGTCAGAGCCTCATATGTCCCCTTCTGAGGCCAAGAAACAAAGGTCATGCCAGGGAGGAGAGTGTACGCTGCGGGCCGGTGCAGGCTGCTGCCAGGCTCGGCTGCCCTGAGCGCAGGCACTGTTTACAGCACGAGGACTGCTCGGGGGGAGGGGTTGGTTTTAGTTTGAAGGTGACCCGGGAGAACGTTATCTGGTCTTGTCTGCCTTCACCACTGTCCAGCTTGATCGGGCACCACGCTGCGCCCGAGAGAAGTCTTCGGCTCAGTTTTGTGAAGGATGTCTTGTTTTTTGTGAGCTCGTTTCAACTTGCAGCCCATCGCCATTTGGAAAACGTTTGCATAGCTCTGATCAATTCCAGCGGGTTGATGCTGGCTGTGCTCCTGTGCCCCTGGGCTCGGCAGGCGCTTTCCCATCCTTGAGTGCCCAGGGTTTTGATTGCCTGGTCTGCCTCGCGTTGGGAGGAGAGGGGATATTAATCCCATGTGAATGCAGAAGGTACTTGCTGTTACTGCTTGCTGAAGCTTTATAGCCTGTCTGAACTGCATGAAGTGCCCTCTAACTCTGAGCAAATAACCTTGCAACAGCTTATTTTGTCAGCATACCATAATCACCTTGTATCTGTAGAAAAAAAAAAACAACAACCTTGATCTTTACTAGCTCCCATTTTAAATCAGGCTGTAGTTAAAATGGGACAAGCTTCTACACGTGCTGTAGTCAGTTCCGTGACTTTTCAAAATTAGGTGTTTGGGAGTGTTTAATCACAGGCCCGTAGTGTAAAAAAACCCATTTGGCACACAGGTCAGTTCTTCTAGAAGTGAAGCTCAGTGTATGAGAACGTTGCTTACAGCTGATACCTCCATACGCCTTTTGGGACCCCTGTCACCTACCGCTTTTTTAAAATCAGTTCAAGAAGATCGTTCTGGTATCTCTGGGACAATTCTGTCATCAAGAGTCACTTGGAAACCTTGACATCTCTGCAGAAGCATTGTTGAACAGCGCGTTTCTGAAGGTAGCCCGCAGTACTGCGGGCGGTGTATGAAATAGCAGCAGAGGTTTTTAGCCCTCGAGTAACTCTCAGACTTCTGTTTTAAGGTGCCTCAGCCTTCTCCTAAAAGTGTCTTGGTCTCAGAGGAGGGTCGGATCTCTCCTTCCTCATCCAGACATATTTATTCTTCCTGACTTCTAAAGCTTTAGTATGTAAAACTAATTCTTCCTTTGAGAAATGTGAAATTGATTATTTAGGACTCTGAAACTTACCTTGCAGACTGACTTGTCTTTTTCTTGAGTTTGGGCAAACTTGATTTTGTAATAGTGATCTTTATGCTCACAAAAAATAGTCATAGGATTTCATATTAAAAAATTTGCTCCCTGCCCTGCTTCCTTCGTGCCTGTAGGTCATGGTATGTGTATGGAGGGCTGTATATAATCCTGCACTTTAAGTGCTTTATAACTGAGTAAATCGATTTCCTGGAAGCCGTTTTGGTGTGCGGGATGCCCTGTAAGCCCGCTGTTGGCACATCTGACGTGCACTCAGTGCGTGGGAAGGACGTGTCGCAAGCTTAACTAGTTCTTCTTAAATCTGACTGAGGTTGAGTCACGTAAGTAACCTTGACCCACGAATGATGTCTTTTCCCGAAGCGACGTTGCTAGAGCCTCCCTTCCTGCCCCTGCCAAGAACGGCTCCCCTGGGGCCCTGCCTTCTCCCGGCTGCCTTGTAATGACTTGGGCAGCCTGTACCTGGGGACCGCTGGTCGCAGCGGCTGAGCTGCGCCTGGCTAGTAGCCTAAAGATGTTTGGCAGCTCGGCTTTCCGCCGTCCAGGGGCTCACGGACCTACCTTTGGACTGTTTTCGAAAGCTGAACCCGCTGGCCTCTCACTGCAAGAGCAGTTTGAAAAATACCGTAGTTCTGGCCTGCGGCTGCTTCTCCTGCTTTTCATCTGTTCATTACTAATTTACCTCTGCAAAGTTATCTCGCCTGAGATGAAAAGTCCGATTTCTTTGTTTGTGTGACAACAAATGTTACACATTTCCTCACCTGGCTTGCAACGTCTTGCAGACTGCAAGATGTTCCTCCCCCCTAAAAAGAGCTATTATCTTGATATTGTGTTTAAAAGTATCTGCCAGGCATCTTAGTGAGCAGAGTGATGAAACAAGTGGGTGAGAACGGGGCAGAGAGCAGCCCCTGCAGCGCGGTGAGGCCGGCAAAGCGTACCGTACGTGTAGTGGCGGGCGCTGCCTTCCCTGCAGCAGGACCTGTGAACGGGGCCGTGCTGCCTTGCTGCGGCCAGCCTTCCGTCGCAGCCTGCGGTGGGGGCTTTGGCAGACCCGGGGGGCACCTTGCCAGAGCACAGGGATGTTAAACTTGTGTGGGGACCATGGAGGCTGGATAAGCCCTTGCAACAAAAATCTGCTGCTGTCTTTATCCTGAGCTGAAGGTGCTTGGAGACCGGGGAAGCGTTGCAGGCTCTTGGTCTGCCCCAGTGAGTGTCATGCTGTAATGCCGTCCCTCGCGGAAGGCAGGCAATGCCATGACTGCTGTGGGTTTCTTGTTTGGATAGTGGCAAATACCGCGTGCCAGTTTGGATGTTCTGGTTTTGCAGCGGAGTCGCAGGAAGTATTGTTGGCTGGAGATACAACAATTCAAAATAACAGCCCTGTCCGAGCTGGGCAGAGTTCAGAGAGCATGGAGGGGGGGAGAGGGAAGAGTACACTGATCTGAAGATTGTATGTGGCCTCTTCTCAATGGCTGAATTCTTTTGTTTTGCTTGTAGAGGGTGAATTCTTGCTTTGCACTAACACTTTGCACTAATACCTCTTCAACTCATAGCTGGTTTTATAAAGTCACCGCTGTCTCAAAAGAGACTGACTCAGGACAGCGTGGAGTTGTACTGCGAGGCGATTGGCAATCCTATCCCTGAGATCCAGTGGTGGTTTGAGGGAAACGAGCCAAATGAGACCTATGCTCAGCTCTGGGATGGCGCACGGCAGGACCGTGTCAAAATCAACGCCACCTACAACCTGCACTCTACCAGCACCATCTACATCGCAAACCTCACAAGCGACGACTCAGGCATGTATGAGTGCCGGGCTAGCAACGACCCTGACCGCAACCACTTGTCGAAGAGCCCCAAAGTCAAGTGGATCCGTTCCCAGGCAAACGTTTTTGTCATCGAACGTGAGTGGCCACACTGAGGCCTTGGCACTTGCTCGGACACTGGTGTCTTGAGTCTCCTGCCATGCTCACCCCTGCACCCGTGTCCTGTGGCTCCTGAAAGCTCCCCGCACCCTCCCACCCCAGCTGTAGAACCGAGAGACTCCCACCCTCTGTCATCTCCCTCACCACCCATGACTCGACCCAAAATGGCCCTGCTCAAAAAGGGTTGTGGCTTCCCAACCAAAACGCCCTTCGGCAATCCCGTGTCTTTTCCGGAGCCAAAGACCTGGAACCTACCGCTTATTCCCAAGTGCCTCTGAGTCCTGGCGCTGGCTTGCAGAGTTGAGAGTCTTGATTCTGTGGTAGACTCTGCCCTAACCACCACTGACAAACCGGCCCTTCCCTACAGCTCGTACAGCTTCTGCTCCTGTCAACAGTCTTGCTTTAAGCTTGCTTTCTTGCTAGTCATACAAGCTGTGGGGAACCAAATCTGCTTTGAGTTTCTTGAGATGCAACCGTTTTTGAAATGGCCCTGTCTGTGTGTGACACTGAATGTGATGTAGTTGCTTGTCCTGTGGAAGATTCCCTCCACTTACAGAGCTGGCAGTTGAACTCTGGAGCTAACAGGCGGCTGCTTTGAGTAATAGAAACCTGGGCCAGTGTAGGGGATTTAACATGCTGCTAAGGTCTCGCCATGAATCCTGAAGTTAGCAGAGCAGCATAGCAGTCTTTTCAGCATAAATGTGCTAGGGAATACAGAACTCCAGCAGAACCTTCTTCCAGTGGAATTTGGGTAGGAGGAAAAGCAAAATGCCTGTCAGCCCTGTGCAAAACTTGGTCCTTCCAAGAGACTGAGATTGGGAGGAAGGGTAGGAACCGTAGTGCCACCAGGGCTGTGTAATGGTGCTGCTAATGGCGCCTGTTTTCTTGGACTGCCTCCTACAAGGAGAAATGCCTGAGTCATCTTATGTAGCATAATTTACTGCTGCTTCACACATGGAGGCCCAGGACCATTTGGAGTCATGGTTCTGTGTGTTCTCCCTGGAGTAAATCTAGCTATAATCTTTTGGGCTGCATCAGATGATGCACCTATTGCTTGCATGTGGTCTTGTTTCCTACCCCTCACAACTGATGGCGGTCGAGACCCTCTGTTATGTCACCTGGAGGTGTCTAAACCTGCTCAGATTCTGGAAGGTGTTGACACAGCGAGTGCTGTGGTGGCTCATAAAAGCAGAGCGCCATACTCTGCCCTTCACATATGGCCTTTTCCATTGCTCATTGAGCACTTAGCTCTGCTGGAGCTGCACCTGTTGTAGGGACAGCAGGAGGCTCAGAACTACCCAGAGCACGTGGCAGCCATCCTGCTCCAGGTGGGAGCAGCTGCATGGTCACATCGGTCATCGCTAGGTGCAGTCAGGCCCTAGTCGCCTGGTTTTCAGGTCTCTCCTATGCTGGTGGTGTCAGTTCTGGTAGGAAACTGATTGCAAAGGTAAGTGAAAGCTATGATAGAGACAAGGAGCTGTGGGTTTTGGTAACTGTTTGCATAAATGTCCTTGGGCAGGCATGTGACCTCTGGAAGACTACATGTTAACTTCAGTTCAATTATTTACAAATGCAGGTCCAGACATCGAAGTTCACGTAAGCAGTGTTTCTGGCAAGCTGATCCTCACCTGTAACATGACTGCGCCTTACCCTGCCATCGAGGGTCACAAATGGATGCATGGGGACAAGACGCTTCAAACAGACATGGAGTCAAGTGTTTTCACCAGTTACACGTGAGTGTCAGGGGCAAAGTCAGATAAGAATCTGAACACGGGGGACAGGTTTTTTACCAGATGCAGTTAATGTTTCCTATTGACTGAACCCAAAGCTAAGTGCTTGCAGTCTTGCTGAAAATGTTGGCTTTTTAAACTTTAGAACATAAGATGGGCTAAACAAAGTTTTGGCCCAACATTTTCTGCTTTATGGGGAGGAGGGGGCAAAAAGGAGGAGGAGGGGATAGTTATGTGCTGCAAATATCCTCTTAGTAAGAGAAGTTCTGCTGTTTCATGTCTTTATGCAGGGTTCAGCTGGGCTCGGTTGGTTTGTCAGGTGTGGGGTGCAAGGTGCAGTGTGGCTCGGGCTGCCGTTTGGCCTGTGTCTGCACTGTCTGTCTGCAGCACTGACATCGGTGTGCTAGAGCTGTTTTCCCAGAGCTTTGAGGGACCCCTGCTCCGGGCGGGACATCAGCTCCCCGCTCCCCAGAGGCCACATGTGGAATGAGAGACTCCCGTGTACATCACCTCTGCCGTTGGGTTTTACGTACCTTTCCAACCGTTGTTACAGAACAAGCTGGGAAGCTGCTTGCAAGTTATGGTCAATGCTCAGAAACTGTTTGCAGGGTGTAGCTGAGCAGAAGCGGGAATACCAGCCTTATTGTGACAGTGCAGCGAGCTTTCCTTTTTGATTACAGTCAGGCCTGGCTGGCACTGACCCAGCAGCTCTAGAGGCATCACGTCCTTTTGTATGGCAGTGCCGACGTGCCTGTCTCCCCATAGCAACAGGGAGCTGAACAAGGATTAAAGTATTTATAACCCAGCCTCCCTCCCGTGACCTCAATTCCTTAGCCGAGTGGTCTCTGGAAGTGGGAAGCGCCATGCACAGCACAACTAACAAACAGCCTGTTGTCCCAGTGCAGCCACGGGACTGAAACTTTGCCTGCCCCTTCCCTTGAGTGGGTATTGCTAAGCTGCAGAATGAGATGTTTGTTGCAGTGCAGCATAATCCACTAAATCTCATTGCAGCAGCTTTACAAAAAGAAAAATGTGAGAGTTCTCCCTGTCAATCCAGAGTAACCCAGCCTGGGTGTTTCTTTGCCCCTGCTTTGTTGTGTGTTTTCAGTGGACTTTCCTGCATGGGAAGAATAACCTTCCTCTGAGTCTGCTGTCCTGAGCTCCTTGCCTGTCTCCTTTAGAGGTGAACTGCAGGGCTGATGTCTTACATGAGGTGTGTGGCCATGTCCTGGGTTGTGCTAACTAGAGGACTCTCTTGCTGCGCTCCAGGTTCTGTTGGCTTTGCTCAGTAGGGTTTAATTTTTTTTTTAATGAGCCTGGGGTCTGTATGGAAGAGGGAGAAGCATGGAGTGGGCTACTTCTGAAGTGTACATGTGGCCCTGCATGGTGTAATGTTGTCCTGGTGCTCCTGGTTTTCTTCATCTATACTAGCTAGCAGTCTAGGTCTTACATTTTTTCCCTTTGTAGAGGTTCTGATGGCAAGAGTGCTTGGGATTAGGGAGTGAAAGCTGCTGGTTTTCAAGATTCAGGACATAGGATCAGTGATCACTGACTTGACATACCCATGTCAGACTTGGTGTACGTGAAATCCTCTTCTGCCATCCTCAATGTGTGGGGAGAGAAAGGTGGAGAGTTGGGTTGCTGTAGGTACATGGTGCAGCATGAATACTGGCACCGGAATGGGAGAAATTGCCTAAGGAGGAGATTGCTGAGCCTTATAGATGTCTGTTTCTGTGGGTCTGGAGTTTGGTATCTGTTTGTGGATAAGCCGTGCTGAATGCTTATCTGACATCCTGGTTTTTGGTAGAATTGAGGGGAAGAAGGAAGAGCACTCTGGTGTCTACGAATGTGTCTACGAAACAAGCCCGGTGATAAAAGGACAAGTGAATGTTTCAGGTAACTTCATATGTTTGCTTCTGGGTGTGAGGAGGGGAGTGGGGAAGCTGGGATCTCCTGAACCCTTTGCTTTGGCATCTTTTCAGCTTCTTGAAAAGCTGCATCTAGCCCTTACTAATGAGGCTGCAGGACTCTACGTGCGTACTACCAGACTTGCTCTGTGAGACAGCTCCATTTTATCAGGCAGCTGAAGTGTCGGTAGAGTCAGCTCTTAGACTTTACATTAAATCAGCCTTCTGCTGTGGGCATGTTCCCACAAGGATAATGGGAGAGGGATAATACCTGGTTGACAATCCGTTGGAGCCTTTCTCGAAGCAGCTTGACGTGCTTTCCTCTCTGAACATGCCAAACAATGCGCAAGTGAGGGGAATAGACCCACTAACACATTTCTTAAACGGAAGTCGAGCTTTATGGGTAACTTTGTCTGATTCTGGCAAGGTGGACTGCAGGAAGTATGAATCTTCTACCTGTTTTCTGTAATGAGGTGTCTGATTTTCTTTTCTTTTGCCGTAGTTGCACCCCAAGTGATGACGTACAAGAAGTCTGAGCATGGCAATGAGGGGGACACAGGTGTGCTGACCTGCAAGAATCCTTCTTTCCCCCCTGTCACTTCTTGGCTTTGGTACAAAAACGGTCAAGAGGTAAGTGCTGTGGTTTGCTCTTTCTCCCCTCCTGCCTACCCTACTTCCCGGCAAAGAGGTAGAGGACCTCGTCCCATCAGAATTGGCTCTTTAAGAGTAGCCTCCTCAGTGCCATGGCAAGGAGGATTTCTGTAGTGGTAGGATCATGCGTGGTAAGTGAGCAGCTCCCCTCATGTCAGCACTACCCTGAGAGCTGTTTCTCTTCCTCCCTCCCTCCAGCCCATCATCAATGGTTCTGGTCGATACATTATCAATTCCAGTGGCAACAAGACAGAGTTACGCATTCTTAAACTGAATATCGAGGAGGATGCAGGTGATTACCACTGCAATGGCAGTAACTTTTATGGTTTTGGTGGCGCTACAGTAAACCTGCGTGTACGTAGCCGCCTGGCAGCACTCTGGCCCTTCCTGGGTATTGTGGCAGAAGTCCTCGTTCTTGTCACCATCATCTTCATCTATGAGAAGAGGAGGAAGCCAGATGAAGTTCTTGATGGTAAGAGGTGCCTGGGGTTAACTCTTTCTGGGAAGACCAAGTAACTTGTAGGGTGCAGGCAAAATGTTCTCATAGAGAACTTGGCGTTCCCTTTGTCAGATGGGCATTAATTGAGGGCTGCTTCTCAGGGCACTTCTTGTAAAAACCATGGTAGTCTTTACCAGGCTACTTTAGCTGTGAAGTTGCAAGTAATTGCACTGTTTGTGACAGCCCTTCAGCAAGCTGTGCTTTGGATCTGGAGCGAGATAAGATTCAGTGCAGGTCAGCCTGACCCTTTGTGTCACCAGTTCCTCTGCACTTTGCTCAAGTGCTTCATGTGAGTGTCTGCAGGACCGGGTTTTCTGTGGCAGCTAACATTCTGGAGAAGCTGATTTCTGAATAAGTAGTAGGGCTTTTCTGGTGCTGCAGACTCAGAGGACTGTGTCAGTGATTCCATAAGACCAGGCTTAGCTTAATTCAGGTTCACTTCATGGCTCTGTTTTGGGTCCTCAGATCCATATATCCTGACTCTCCGGAGAGTTCCTCAAAGCCTAGTGCTATCTTTAATCTGTTCTGGAAGTATCAGCTCCTCCCTTTCCTTATCAGTAAGAATGCGCATTGTGTTAGCCCAGCTGCCTCTCCCTTATCTGATCCAGTTAACAATAAAGTGTAAATGCTTGGTATCCTTCCTGCTTGCTGGGTCAGGCCCCTTAGCCTTCTGCTGGGGGCAGGCTGAGCGATGTGAGGTGCAGCAGAGGGACTAAAACTGAATGTGCCTCCCCTAACTACAGGGCTTGGGGAATTCTGCTCAAGGCAGTTTTACAAGCAGATGCTTTGCCTTCTGATGCTCTTGGCTGGAGGGCAGATGTTGTCTTAAGGATGTTGTAGCTGCATCTTCCAGCAAAAAAGCTAGCCTGGTTGTGTTGAGTGATCTAGCTTCTGGTGACATCAGCCTGGTCAAGATCATGTCAGTGCTGACCTGTCAGAGCTGTAGCAGATGCTTTGACAGATGAAGACAGGGCGTGAATACTGGAGTGTCCCGATGCTGCTCAGCCAGAGCTCTTAAGCTCAGGTTCCCAGGTGCTTGTGGATAAGGATACAGCATCATACCTGTTTGACAAACATACACAGCTTTACACTTTCCTGGTGTAAAGTGGTTATCTCTCCCCAAAAGTCTTTGTAGCTTTGCCCCTCTCAAAGAGGAGGTAACAGTAAGGCATTGCCGAGCCAGCTCAGACCAGTGCTGTTCCTCACGGTATGTGGTTGTGAGCTGGCTGCTCCCTGTTACCTGCGATGGGGAGAGTCTGGCTTGTGTATGGTGTGATATCCTTGCCGGTGTTATCTCTCTACTCTTCCCTTCTCTGCTGCTGGGTGCCACCTCAAATGGTAAGTAGAAGATAGTTCCAGCCATGTTTCTGCAACTATCCTCTTACCAGCTGTATGCAGATCTCGGTGCCCGAGGCAGTCCCAGGGCTTAGAGCGTGGGCCTCACTGCTCCGCTCGGTGCCTTTGGAGGGGAGCCTGGACTGCAGAAGAGATGATGGGGAGCCTTCTGTTGGAAGGTGGCAGATTGCAAGGAGCTGGTGAAAGGCCACAGGGCTTGGCACGTGTTGGCAGAGATGTTTTTCTTAGGTGTGCTTCTCAGCATAGCAAGAATGTGGCGTGCAGTGTGTTTATTTGGATTTCACAAAGTGTGTGGGGAGGAAGAAGGGCGTACTGCTGCCGATGCTTAAAGCCTCATTCCTGAAACGTCCTGTTTGGATTTCCCTTTACTTGCTGTTGAAGTGTGTGCTCCGATCTGGGAGCCATCTGAATTAGTGGTGCTTCAGGGGTGAGAGCAGCAGGTAGATCAGTGGCAGCAGTGCTGTCTCGCTGGGTGGATCTGTGGCTCTTTTCCAGTTTTAAGTGCTGGTGGTGGGAAGACAGGCTGGTATGCTGGGGATACACAGGGTGCAGATGTTAAACAGATGTTACCAGTCAGCAGTGCTGCTTCAGAGACTGCCTGGTGCTCCCCTGTGTCATTCTACCTCTGTGGCCTCCTGGGGTACTCAGGTGTGCCTCGGGGCTACCGAGGTGCCGGGCCTGACCTGCTGAGTGCCGGGGTGGCGGTGGTGACTTGGTTATCCTGTGAGCCAAGCCTACCTTGTGCCAACAGAAGCAACTGCGTAACAGGAGCTTTTGTCTAAGCTTAGACAAGAAGCAGCTTAAAACTCACGCCGGGGGTGGTAGCGTTCTGGTAAGAAGTAGCCCCCTGCTCTGCCAGGCCCTGGTGAAACAGGAGCCTGTGGGTGAGATGACCTTTTGGGTTCAGTCCTGTGAAGGCAGTAGTATCCAGTAACCTGTCTGGAATGCAGTCCCGGAGTTTTAAGAGGTGGCAGGGATTACTTCTTACATGCTCTTCCCTGACACTCTTTGTGCTTGCTTTCTTTCTTTCTATGCTGTCCTGAATGCGAAGATGATGATGGAGGTTCTGCACCACTGTAAGTACCTTGCTTTTTCCTATTTAGCCAGATTTGTACTGGCAGATCACATTCATCCAGGGAATCTGCTCTGAATATAAAAGCTAGCTGGTGTGGGAATAACACACTAGCTTGCTGGGCAAGAGACTTTCCCCACCATGGTTCACTTAATGTGGCCTGTGTCTAAACCACATAGAACTGGGGATGGCACCAGTGTCTCAAAAACTGACACTGTTCTGGTAACTAATCTCATCTTGCCTTTTCTTGACCATCTATTTGGACCTGAATTACATTAGCGGGTAGGGTGGGGCTTTGTGCTTTTTCTTTCCTCACTGCCCCTTTTTTCTTTCCAGGAAAAGCAATGCCACAAACCACAAGGACAAGAATGTCCGCCAGAGAAATGCTAACTAAGAGTGGGGGCCAGGTGAGTGCCATTCCTGAGGGCAGAGTTGCAGCTGAGAACAGCTGCTGGGCCAGGCTCCTCACAGCGAAGGGCTTCTCCAGCGACTTGAGCTGCCCGGCTCTAGCTGTAATGTAGCTGGAGCTCTTTATCAGCTGCTCAGAGCTCTGGCCCGGCTGCAGCATCTGCATCTGCAAAGGGTCTCTGGAAGAAGCAGGAGCATCCATGCAGGCAGAGGCTCTTCTAGCACAACGTCGTACTGTGGGATCTGGGGAGGGGGTGGGGGGGGGGGAAATGCGTGTTGCTGTGAGGTTCATGCATGGGCCATTCGTAGCCTGGTAGGAACCTGCCAAAGCTGCTGGGACTGCATGTGGGGAGCAGCAGTGTGGCTGGCCTCGGCCCCGACAGGCAAGGGGAGAGGGAGAAGAAAGTTTTGGACTGTACTGTGGGGCTCTGAAGCATGGGAAAGTCAGGACTGCCTGATAACACCCGCCCTGGACTCAAGCGGGAGATGTGTCCTAGCCCACAGCTTTCCTGAAGGGCAGCCTTTGTCCTGTACTGCTCCGTCAACCCCCTCTAGCACAGTGCAGCCATACTGGTACAACTGGGTTATCTAACTGGCCTTTCTTTCTCTCCTGCCAGGTGACATGCAGATGAAGAACTCGTCTGGACAATTTTGTTTTCTTCTAATTTTTTGGTGAAATAGCACCGTGAAATATTCTAGTGCATCCTTGCGATTCAGTTACTTCACTTTCTAAGAAACTTAAGTTGTAGAGTCTAAAATACACTTTTTTAAAAAAAAGAGTTGTGGGAGGGTTTTTCTACCTGTAAACGTAAATCCCTTGTTTCTGGTAGTCTAGGTCACTGGCTGTTTCTGTCCTAGGTTTCTTCGTGGTGGTACAGAGTGGGTGGGTGGGAGTACAACCTATTTCTTCCTGACCGCTGGGAAGAGCGGGGTGTGTTAGGTGGGGCTGTTCTGAAACGCCCTCCTGGCCCCACCTCCGTGTTTGTGGCCACTCGAGGAGCTGCGGATAACAGACCCGAACGCGCAGTGAAATGTGCGCGGTTCCTTGCGTGCTGCTCCACGGGACGTGGCTGGCGTGGCCTCTTCCCAGCGGGTCTGTTCTGCCCTGTTTGCGTGGGTCAGGGAGAAGCTGCCTTGGTGACTGTCTGGAGATGACCCGATCTGACCGAAGGGTTTAGGAAGGTAGTTCTGTGTCTTTCCCAGTGCATCACCTGGAGCAAGGCTGCACCCTTCCCTAGCGTGGCAGTGGCATCTGTCCTTGTAAGCCACTGGGGCACAGCTGCTGGTGCGGCTCCTGGGGAGGAGCAGGCGAAGGGCTCGTTCTTTGGCATGTGCCACACCAGCCAGACCTGCACGCGGTGCCGTACCGTGTCCGGTAGATTCCCGGTCAGCTCCTCCAGAGCTGCTTTAGTTACCCTCTTAGTCAGACAACCAGGAGGCAGTGTTAGAGCAGGACACTGGATAAATGATTGCTGTTAATTTATTTCATGGATTGTTAGTATCTCTTCTCAAGTTGCTGCAGTGGGGGATAGGGGCAGAATGAGCAGGGGCTGCGGTGCTGGGGGGGCAGTTTAACAGCGTGTGTTCTTGTGCATGAGCCACCGTGATATTTGTGTGACATAGGAGCCTGAGAGCAGACAAATGCGCAGTGGAGTCTAATACCTTTATTGCTGGGTAGCATTGAACTGTTAACACACTTCACAAATAAAGATGATTCCTCTCTCTTTTTTTTTTTCCATCTTTGTTTAGACTCTGGTCTTTCTTCCCTGCTGGCTGGCCCCCTGGGTTGCCCAACCTGCTGACTCATTTCTGGCTCCTCTGGCTGTAGAACACGATGCTGTGTCTCACAGTTCGGTGCCAGCTCTGACAGCGCTCTAATCACCAAGTATTTGCAGCTCGAGCAGCGTTCAAGCCTTTGCAAAGGGAGGCAAGCGGTGCTCCCTGCTCCGCAGAGCCCGGAGCAGCACTGGTCACTGGGGACAGGCGTCGCCTCACCCTGCTGCGCAGTTCCTCTGTCTCTTGTGGCTCTGGGGTCAAGGATCAGCCCCAACCTACAGGAGTCCTTGTAGGACATGCTGCTTGCATGTCTCCTGCTTCTCTAAGTTATTTTTCCTTCTCCCTGCTCTTTCCTGGGGGGGAGAGCAAAGGTGTGAGGCCTTTGCTGCCTTTGTGCGCAGCGTTGTGCCTCTGGAGAGCACTGAGGATGGGGTGGGGCGTCCCTTTCCTACCACCAGCCCTGAGCTCGGTGGGCTGCTGCCAGCGCTCCTGCCCTTGGAGCGAGGCCGTGGGCCGGAGAGGAGCCCCCGCGTGCTCCCAGCTGGCCCAAGGTGCCTCTGCCTGCCCGAACCCTGCCTGGTCCCAGCGAGCGTGTGAGCTGTGGCCTTGCCCTGTAGCCAAACACTTCTCCCTGCCAAAAAAGGGGTAATTAGGGAGTGTGGCTCTGATTGCAGGGCTGTGCCCAGAGAGCTGCCGGCTGCGGTGTGGCAGGCAGGTATGGAGCCGTGGTGGCCTGGTCACTCTCGATAGCATTTCTGCTGCCTCGGTTTGTCATCAGCTGGGCAGCCCCGGGGCTGACCGGGCAGCGTGGCTCTGCAGCACGTAAGTGGGTTATGCAAGCCTTTCACAGCCGGCCTTGTGCTTGTGGGTGCCGTCCTGGTGAAAAAAAAAAAAAATCAATGCATGGCTTAATTTCCTTGATGAGGATTATGGGTCCTGCCTGACCCGGCCGCAGCACAAAGCACTGCTTGTGCCTTTTGTTCAGCAGGGCTGGTGCAGGGGGGGAACGAAGCGCAGGGAGCAGGGGAGGGGATGCAGCGGCATCGTGCTGCTCTCTGCAGGGCCCGCTCCCCTGCGGCAGCTGCCACAGCGAGCCGAGGCAGAGCCCTGCCGCGTCGAGCTCTGCGCAGGGATGGTGTGAACAGGCCTCTCCCGCGGTGCCCCGCTCCCTCCCGGGGAGAGGGTGGGTGCTCTGGGCACTGCCAGCTGCGGGGATCCCGCTCTGCCTCCCGATGCCGCGGAGCGAGCCCCAAGCTGCTGCCTCGCTGCGGCCTTGCTTGTTCGCTCCAATGGCTCCAGCCTCCCGCTCAGGTTAAGCTGCGGTGTCGGCTCGTTGGGGGCTCCTCCGTGGGCTTGGGGCTGGCGGGCGGGCAGCGCCGCGCTCGGGGGCGGTTTGGAGAAATGGGCTGTTGCTTGCAGACAGCAATGCGAAGCCAAGGGCGTCGTTTGCTGCGGAGCCAGCCTGCTGTGGCCTGGAGCGCGGCTTTCGGGGCGTCCTCTCCCGTGGGGCTCAGCGGAGGGGCTGCGGCTGCCCGCTCCCCACCGCGGGCACGGAGCAGAGCTGGCTCCGGCCGCGGCCAGCGTGGGAGCCGGACACGCACGCTGTCCGCTGTGCTTCTGTTCCGTGGGCAGCAGATGGTGCCACCCGCTGCGGCCTCGTCGCCCGAGCGGCACCGCGACCCCGTCGGGTCTTGCCCTGCCCTGGGCCTGCGGCCCGGTGGAGCCGGGGCTGCCGGAGCCGTGCCCGCCGGGGTCCGGCCGTTCGAGGGTGCCCGGGGCTCACCCGGCCTCCTCGCCCCGGTGTGCTCCGACGCCGCGCAGCCCGGGGAAGCCGCAGCGGGACGGGCACGTTCCTGGGGCGGCGGGGCAGGGGGTGCTGGTCCCGCTGACCTGTTCCCGGCACCCGGGGAATCGGACCCTGCTGCGCCTGGCGTGGGTGCGGGCGTCCCCTCCGGCGGCGTCCGGCTGCGGTTTGCTGGGACGCGCAGTAGCCGCCCTGGCCGCGGGCGTCAGCCCCGGGTCCCATCCCTGCGCCCACCCCGGGCGGCTCCTCCTCCTCGGTGCAGGGGGGCTCGGCCCTGGGGGCTCGGTGGGCGGCAGCGCCTCGGGCTGCGGCAGGGCGAAGCCACGTCTTCCCGGTCTGCACGGAGCCCCTCTGCCGCCCGGGGGACTGCGGGGTCCGGCCCCGGCCCGGCGCTGGGCTCGGGCCGCCCGGCAGCGGGGCCCCGGAGGCCAAGGGGCGTTTCGGGGCGCAGCGCCCGCAGCGCTCCCTCCCCGGCGGGGCGGAGGGGCCGCTGGGTCCCGGAGCCCCGCGGGGGCCGCGCTGCCGAAGGCCGGGGTGCCGGCACCCCCGCGAGGGGCCGGGGCCGTCGGGCGGAGCGGCGGCGGCCCGGCGGCCGGTCCCGCCGGCGAGGGCTGTGCCGGCGGGGGGAGCTGCGGAGCCGCCCGGTCCCCGGCCCGGCCCCGCCGCCCGCCCCCGGCCCGCCCCGGCCCGCCCCCGCCGCGGCGGCGGGCGCCACTCGGCCGCCGGTGGCCTCGGCGGCGGCAGCGGCAGGATGCGGGCGGGCCGCGGCGCGGCGGGCGGGGAGGCGGCGGCCGAGGAGGAGGCGGCCGAGGCGGCCAAGCGCGGCGGGGCGGCGGCGGCGGCGGCGGCGGGGCGGGCGCGGGGCCGCGGCGGGAAGGGGTCCCCGAACGGCGAGTGCCGGCGCGGGGAGCCGCCGCGGAGCCCCGGCCCGGAGCCGCCCCGGGAGCCCAAGGTCTCCTTCTCCTGCGGCGGCGGCGGCGCGTCCCCCGGCGGGGCCAAGGCGGCCGAGGAGGGCGCGGGCGAGGATGCGGGCGAGGAGGCCCGCGGCAGCCAGGCCAGCTTCATGCAGCGGCAGTTCGGGGCGATGCTCCAGCCCGGCGTCAACAAGTTCTCGCTGCGGATGTTCGGCTCCCAGAAGGCGGTGGAGCGGGAGCAGGAGCGCGTCAAGTCGGCGGGGGCCTGGATCATCCACCCCTACAGCGACTTCAGGTGCGCGCCCGGCCGGGCGGGGGGCGAGCGCGGCGCCCGGGACCCCGCAGGGTCCGCGATCCCCCGGGGACGGAGCGCCGGGCCGGGCCGCTGCATCCCAGCCTGGGGACCGCGGGTGGGGACGGGGGGCGAGCGGAGCCCGGGGCCGGCCCCGCCGGCCGGGGAGGGGGAGGCCGTGCCGTGCCCTGGGAGAGGGCACCTTGAGCTGTGCTGGAGGTGGCAGCGCGGATGCTGCTGGCCTGTGTGCGGGGAGGGGCTGGCGGCTGGGCGTCCCCCTCCCCAGCGGAGCAGCAGTCGGCCCGGGGATGCCAAGAGCCCGCTGCTTCGACGGGGGGTGCCCGGGCAAGGGCATCCCCTCGTCCTTCCCGGGGCCTCAGGCGGCTCGGCCCGGCACGGACCTTCTGGAGCCCCACCGGGCTTCGGCTCTGCCCCCGAACCGCCCCGGGGGAAGGCGTCCCCCTCCCCTCGGGGCCGGGGGTCTGGGCTGGAGGACGCGCTGCTCTCTCCTTGCAAAGGCTTCCCCCTCCCCCAAGGAGGCCTGAGATTCAGGGATTTTGAGGAGGGATTCATCTCGCTCCCAAGAGGACCAGAGCCCTCAAGACCCAGCCCGTGTGGCTTCCATCTGAGCAATGGCAAACCCGGGGAGAGAGGCTGCAGCTCCCTCTCCTCTCCAGCCCTTCAGCCCCCGGGGAGCTCAGAAGTGGCAGATGCTTCCTGGGTCGTGTGCAGGCTACCAGAGGGATGTGCTGCTCGACCGGCTGGGGCAGGCGGCACGCCACCTCGCAGGGATGGGTGGCCGAGACCTTGCTGGCAAGCCAGCCATCAGGGGCCCCTGGTCCAGCGACCTCGAAGGGGCTGGGGGGAGCGAGGGGCTCCGCTCTGAGTCATTCTGCTGCTGTTCTGGTGCATGGTTTGGGGAGGCTGGAGGGAGCCGGTGCCGGTGTGAGGGATGCCACCAAGCCAGACCCTGGGCTCTGTTCACCGCTGGTGCTGATGGGTCCCCACTGGCGCAGGGGTCCCCGGGGCAGGTGGAGGCGGCCGTGGGCGGTGGGGTCTGCCCTGCCAGGCGGGCTCGGAGCAGGGACCAGTGCTTGCACCTCCTGTTCCCGCTCTCGTGCGCTTCTCCTGGCATCTTCCAGAGGAGCAGATGGAGGCCCTCAGCCTCCTCTCGGGGCTGACCTCCCACACAGGGGTCTTGCACCCTTGCAGCAGATGTTCCCATTGGGAACCTGCTGAAGGTATCCATCGGAGCCCCCTCCTTGGCTCGCCAGCCGCGTACCAGCTCTGCTGCAGAGCCAGGATGAGGAGCGGCTGCACCACCTGGCCATTGCTGGTCCTGTGGCGGAGGGAGCTCTGCCACCCCTGCCGTGACCGGGCAGGTGTGGCGGTGCCAGGTGGATCCCCGGCACCCGGGGGCTGGTGAGCCGGGGGACTCTGCCCCTCCATGCTGCCCGTGCTCCGCTTCGCCCTCAGCAGCTGCGGGCTGTAGGGGGAGGCTGGGATCAGGGCAATGGCCTGGCCCCGCTGTCCCCCACCACGACTGTACAGGGCCAGAACCCGCCCCGCTCCTGCGGCCGACTCCGAGCCAGCAGAGCCGCGGTCCCAGTGGCAGAGCCTGCGGTGCTGCCGAGAGCAGGGTCTCCCTGCGGTGAGCCCACGGCAGGAGCGAGGCCTCGGAGGGTTCCCCGGGGCGCAGCAGCGTCGCTCCCTGGGCTGGCGCTAGCGGCGGGCGGGCAGGCACCAGTCCATGCTGGGGTGACCTTGGAGAGTCACCCTGGGTGGCCTGCCCTGCGCTGGCTCCATCCCTCCCGGAGTCGCTATCAAGTCTTGAAACCCATTGGGGAAGAGCCGCTGCCTGTGTTTTGATGCTGCAAGTGGCGTAGGAGAGTTCCCTGCCCAGCGAGGAGGAGCTGCAGGCAGAGCCACGGCATCGGCTGGGTCTACAAACGTGCACATAAACAGGATCGGCCCAACGCAGGGCTGAAAGCCCGGTCGTGAGGAGCCAGCTCTGCTTGTGCACGTTGAGGACATGTCTCCATCTATTCCACATTGTCCTGCCTTAAAAAAAAAAAAAAAAATTATGTTTATCTAGTAATGATAATGGAGCATGAACCCAGCCATGTTTGCCCCGCAAAGCCCATTTTCCCATCTTAAGATAAAATCATTACCCATCTGCATATGTGACATCATTTCATAATCGGAGTCATTTAGAGATCCTGTCTCCTCATGGACACGGCGCTGCAACTATTCATGCAAAATTCAGGGGCAGACTTGCTCCAGGAATGGAAGTTGCTATTTACATAAATATTGAATTATTAGGAAGCAGCCTGGGTGGCTGGTTGAGATCATGAGCTGCAAATCTGATAAAAGAGACCTTGTAAATTGTGCGCTGAAGTAGACAGTGTCAAGCAGAGCCACCTCCTTTTGGGTGGGGTGCTCAGTTGTCTTCTCTGTCTTCGCCGCTTCTGGTCTTTATCGATGGGAGGAAAAAACCTGGCTAGGATCGACTTTTTCATTATTTCTGTTGGTGTTTCTGCAACTGAGGTATCGCTCTTGGAGCGGGACTGGGAGCCGAGGGGCCGCATCCAGCCCTTGTTTCGCAGTGACCTGGGCACGTTGCTGCTCTGGCTCCCATCTTTACACCCTGTGTGCACCCGGGAGCCGGGCAGGGGCATGCACGGGCCCGGGGGTGCTGCGAGGCCTCGGGGGCAGAGGTGTACGTGGGGCCAGGGCCGAGGAGGCCGGTGGCATTCCTGGGGGAGCGGGTGCTTCCTGGGGCGCAGGAGCCTGGGCACTGGGGAGCGGGTGCTCCAGCTCCATGGTGGATCCCTTCCCCTTCTTGTGCGGTGAGAGGCTTGCATAAGCCTGGGTGGAGAATTTAGCCCAGACGCCTTGCTGGATGCAGCAGTAATGCTGCGAGCTGCATGCAGCTGGTGATTCAGTGGTGGTGGCGGTGCCTGCTTCCCATGACCACCGCGGGGCCGCCTGATGCGGCTACGCCGGCGTCCCCTCCCGCCAGCCCCGCGCTCGCAGCCTTCCATGAGGCGTGGGACTGAGCTGTGGGTTTTCACTGCTGGTGAATTTCTGTTGCAAGAGCTGCTCCCGCACCTGATTTGGGGGCAAAGCCGCATCCAGAGCATGTGTCCCTGGTGCTCCTTGGCCGGAGTCGTCGTCTTCTGGGCTTAGAATGGTTTCTGGGGCTTTGCTGCTGCCTGGATGGTGCCACCGACCTGTCGGTGCCACTGTCGGGGCTCCTAAGCAGAGGGACCAGGCTCGCCAGCTGCTGTCGCTCCAAATGTGCATGCCAGCGCTGCGACCTGCTGCTGGTCCCAGTGTTACCGTTCCCTCTGGTGAAGGTGTCAGGGAGCTGCTCTCCCCCGCTGCAGCCTCAGCATGGGGCAGTTGGACCTGGGGGTGCTGAGAGCCACCGCTGGGTCATCAGGGAAGAAAGGCTGTGACCGACTCCCTGGGGGAATTGTGAAGGTTGGGGTCCTTGAGCAGTTTGCAAAGCCTTTATCCCCCCTCCCTTCCCCAGGGACCCCCAGGGTAAAAGGCTTTTCCAGGGGAGAGCAGCACCAGTCATTCGTCACAACTGGTTGTACTGGGACGCAGGAGCACAGATGGTGCATAGGGCGCTGTACCTCACTGCTCACTCAGCTTGGGCAAACTTCTGCCATTGGCTTCTTAACCCACTTCTAAGAGTGACCTCATTTTTAGAATATGAGTATTTAGTGTGAGTTTGCGAAGCGCCGATCCCACACCGATCCTGCGCTGCTCCTGCACCGATCCCGTGCTGCTCCCGCCCGCCGGGCAGCCTGGCTCTTTGCAGCCAGGGCCCCAGTCCGGGCCGAGGGGCTCAGCCCGAGGGGCACCTCCTGCAGAGCGGGGGCTCGGGGAGCTTTGTCCACCCAGGCAGCTCAGTGCCCGGTTGATGGGATCACCACGGAGGGTAGCGATGTGTTGCACTGAGCTTGCTGAGGCGGCTGGATCATCCCCGGCAGCACCCTGGAGCTTGTGTGCTGGCAGTGGAGCTGAGCGGCAGCGTCCCTGGTGTCCTGCGGCCGTGTCCCCTGGATGGCTCGGGGGGCTTCTTCTGGCCCCCTCCCAGGCACTAACAGCAGGCGGACGGGGAGGCTTTGCTGGTGCGGCGGTTGGGATTGCCCTGAGCCTCTGCGGCCTCGGGGTCTCCGTCGGGGTTGTGGAGATGTCGGGGCGGTGGCAGCTCTGTGGAGGGATGTGCTCTGGGGTCTTGGGGGCAGGAGCGTGGTAGGGCCCCTGGGAGTTGCTGCGGGGCAGTGTGGAGGCTCGGCTCCGATTCGGCTCCTGGCCAGGATCTGCGGGGCAGCACCGCTGTGCCAGGCTTTGGGCAGACGATGGAGGAGGAACGCAGCAGCCCCTGCTCGCAGAGGCTTTCGTCATCTTCTGTCACCATCGCTGTCGTTCAATTGGGTCAGGAGCAAGGGAGGGGGTGCTGAGGATCCTAATTAATTTGTTTTCAGGTATTTTTAGTAGCCTGGATTGGATCTTTTTTCCTATGCACACACTGCCCTCCGAGGAAGAAAGCGTTGGCGTTGCACCCAGGTCCCCGAAGAGATCGCACAGAGTCAGTCGCGTGTGTTGGGGGGGAGCAGGAGCAGTTTATCTTTCTCAGCAGGCCGAATTCTGCCCTGGCTCAGCCAGATTGCAAAGGGGTTTGAGCCGGAAGAGTTTTGCCCAGCTGGCGTGGTTATTTAATCTTTGTTCTTCACAGCTTTGCATGGCTAATGCCCCCATGGGACTCGCTTTGTGCAGCAGGGTCAGTTTGCAGTGTGAGCTGCCAGGGGGTTTGCAGGACAGATAGAGCCCGGTGCCGCCACCATGGGCTGCCCCGGCCCCAGCAGCGGCTCTGCCGATGCCGGCGTCTCTGGGGAGTCATGCCGTGCGGCTGGAGCCCGGGGGGTCCGGCAGGGCCCACCACAGCCATGGCCTCGCTGCCTGGGGGGGTCGCAGGGCACTGGAGCTGCTCGGTGCCGGCGGCCAGAGCTCGTCCGTGGGGGTACGGGGGGAGCACAGCCTGCTCCTCCCGGCTGGCAGCTGACGAGGGTACCCTGGAGATGGCCCTGGGTGTGAAGTCATCGTTGTGCAGCAGTGACATCACTCACGGTTGCCACGGCAACATCTCACATGGGGAAGGTGTCATTGGAGAAAGGTCAGGAGCTGGGATGCTCGGCTCCTTCTGGTCCTGTGCTAATCTGTACGGGGGGGTGGATCCAGCCCGTTTCCCGTTCCTGTGTGCGGGAGGGCCCCCCCTCATCCCCCCGTCCCCTGCAGCGTGGCCAGGGCACAGCGGGGCCCTGCCCATCATCCTGCAGCTCCCGGGGTCCTGCCCAGGGCGGGCAGGGTGGGCTGAGCCGAGAGGCGTGGGCAAGGGTCCTGCGTGTCCGTGTGCATGGCACCGGGGGGGTATCTCCCCTCCTGTCCCCCCAGGCGAGCACCGGGGCGTGGGGCAGGTGGGGAGCGAGGGGCCGGGGTTCCCTCTGCACCATCCTGCCGGGACGGGGCTGCTGTGACCTTGCAGGCGCTCGGAAAGGTCGTCGGTGGCCCAGAAGATGGTGACAAGGAGAAAGGAGAGAGGGACGGGTGAGGCAGGAGAGGGTGGAGGCGGTGGAAGAGCCGTGCAGCCCAGGCAAAGGCACAGGCGGCCGCCCGCCCCTCCGCCGTCTGACCGGGGCTGCGGGTGATGCCGGCGCCAGCTGCAGCCGTACGTGATCTGCTGCACCGGGGGCTGCGGCTGCATTGCTGGGGTGGGACATGAAACCCCCGTCTGCGCACCCCCTAAAGCAGGACCACAGCCCGGTCCGGGCAGGCGCTGGGGTGGGATGGCCCTGGCTGTCCCCGGGAACGCTGTTCCCTGTCCTCGGTCCCCCCTCTGGGAGCGGGGAGGGGTGGGGGCTGCTCCCGGGGCAGCAGGGGGGGCGCCGGGCTCCCCCATCCTGCCTCTGCGTGCCTGCGGGGGCGATGGCCCCGCCGCATCGGGTGGTTTGGGGATGTGGGTGGTCCCCAGCCCGCAGGCTGCCCCAGGGTCTCCCCCAGGTCTGGCGCCTGCCTCATCGTTCTCCCCTCGCCCCGGGCCCTGCCTGGGTTTGGTGCTCAGGGCAGCCCTCCGGCCCAACCAGCACGGCAGGAAGAGCCCTCTCTAGCGGACAGCCCCCAGCCTCATCCTGCACCCCCCTCTGCACAGCCCTACCTCACCCAGTGGGACTGTGCTGGCCTGCAGGATCAGGCCTGGGGGCAGTTTGGAGTGGGGGGGGAGCAGGATGTGGCCCCTGGGGAGAGCAGAGGGGTGCCTGTGGCCGTGGTGGCATCAGAGGGGCAGCAGCCGGTAGCACGGGTCCCTTAGGGCGGGGCGCGATGGCTGGGTCCCCTCGATGCAGGGGTGGCTGCAGGGCACTGGTGACACCCTCCTCCCTCCTCTCGCTCCCCAGGTTTTACTGGGACTTCACGATGCTGCTCTTCATGGTGGGCAACCTGATCATCATTCCCGTGGGCATCACCTTCTTCAAGGAGGAGACCACGGCGCCCTGGATCGTGTTCAACGTGGTCTCCGACACCTTCTTCCTGATGGACCTGGTGCTGAACTTCCGGACGGGGATTGTGATTGAGGACAACACGGAAATCATCCTGGACCCCGAGAGGATCAAGAAGAAGTACCTCAAGACCTGGTTTGTGGTGGACTTTGTCTCCTCCATCCCCGTGGACTACGTCTTCCTCATTGTGGAGAAGGGCATAGACTCGGAGGTGTACAAGACAGCCCGTGCCCTCCGCATCGTCCGCTTCACCAAGATCCTCAGCCTCCTGCGGCTCCTCCGCCTATCCCGGCTCATCCGCTACATCCACCAGTGGGAGGAGGTAGGGGTCCTGGGGACGCAGCCTGGCAGTGGGTCCCTCCTCCGGCAGCGGCAGGACCAGCCCAAGGGAGCGGGAGCCAGGAGGGGCCCCTGCAAGGGCGGTGGAGCTCGGGGCTGCCCGAGGAGCTGGCGGGTTGGATGGGGTCTGCGGGGCTGTGTGTGGGGCCAGTGGGCAACTGTGACCCTCCCTGGAAGGGGGAGGCTCCGGACATCCCTGGGCATCCCCCACCTTCCCCTCTGCTCTGGGACATGAGAGCACTCCTGGTCTGCTTCCGCGCAAAGGCAGTCCCTCTGGCTCCTCGGGGCCCGCTGAGCGCCGCAGCCGAGCCGTGCCCTGTGTGTGTGCGCACCCGGGTGCTGGGGTTTGCGCAGCTGGTCCTGGTGCCGTGGTACAGCACCACCCACGGGTGACAGCATGGCCAGCACAAGCAGGCGTGCCGCCCTGGCAGCTCGACCACGTCCCCCTGCTCAGCTCCCTGCATGCCAGGGCAGACAGGCAACACTCCTCGCCTCCGGTCCCCTCGGGCTCCCTGCTCCACCAGGACCTCAGGGAGCACTGGGGGGGCCTGCAGGAGCCCCAGCGCCTCGGGGGCGGCAGGACCCCTGGGTCCCCCGGGCAGGAGGCAGGGTGCTGCCCGGGCTTGGCGCATCCAGGGCTGCGTGGGCTGTGAGGCGACGTGCCTTTGTGTCGGGATGCGGCGTGCTCGGCTTTGCCACGTGGCTCCGGTGCGTGGGCTGGCGCCTCGCGGCAGCTCTGCTGGCTGAGGCTGTGCAGGTGCTCTCGGAGGCGCCGCGGTCGGGGCTGGCGGATGCTGCAGGAGCATCTCCATGCGCCTGATTTTGCCCCCAGCAGCCTCGGTGGTGGCAGGGAGAGGGGAAGCGAGGGGCTGCCCCGGGGGGCAATTGCCGCTGGCCGGAGGGGCGAAGGGGCTGGCAGAGATGGGGCTGGGGCTGCTCCTGCCTGTCCTCGCCCCAGGCTGCCCCTTCCCAAGCCCCTTGCGCTTCCCATCGCACCACACCAGCTCTGCCGTGCCCTCCCTGGGCAGGCAGCCTGAGAGCCCAGGGCTGGGCACAGAGGAAAAAGGGGATGCCATGCCCTTGCCCTTGCCCTTGCCCTCGCCGTGCGGCTTCTCCATGTGATGCTGTAGGGCTCCAGCCTTGGATCTGCAGCGGGGGGAGACTGGGGATGTCACTGCTGGGGATTTAATTTCTCATTGTCTTTCTTTTTTCCCTCCTTGAATTCACCTTTTCTGGACCCTAAAAATATTAAAGGAAAAGGAGCAAGTCCTCAGCCCATGGCTCAGTTTGCAACCAGGAGCACACGTCTCTACCCCCTGAGTTTGCCTGTGCGGGTGCCCTGGGGCGAGAGGTGCTAAGGCCAGGCTGGGACTGGGGATGCGGCCAGGGGGAAGCCCTGCTCTCACGGGAGCTGCGGGCTGGTGCTGGGAGCGAGGGGTGCGCTCGGAGCACTGAGCAGCCGCTCCTGGAGGCATGCCCTTCGCACATCCCTCCACGGCCAGGGCTCTGGCCTGGGAGCACCGTGGTGGGTCCCCACGGTCACGGCTCCCTCCCACACCCACCCCGGGCTGGGGGCTCTCCCAGGGTGTCGCTGACGGGTCTCAGCATTTGATGCTCCTACAGCCACCGGCCCTGGGAGGGGGACGCAGGCGCGTCCCCATCAGGGTGGGATCTCCAGCAGAGCAGAGGAGCTGCCCTGGCCACTCGCCCCAGATCGGGGTCTCCCTTCAGCCCCACCCTGACGTGGGCACCTCGGACTCTCTTTACCGAAAGCCGCCCCGTGGCTGAGCCCGGCCCCCCGCGCCGGCTGCCCTGGGGGCTGCCCCGCTCTCTCCCCAGCACCCGGAGTACTTGGCTCCGCCTGGGCATCCACCAGCGCTGGCTTATCCTCATCAAAGCTCGCAGCCATTAGTGCTTTCGAGGGCGGCAGCGTGGCGGCATCCCGCTGGCTATAAATAGGCAGGTGGAGGGCTGGGGTCGGGCCAGCCGCGAGTGCCTATTTCAGCTGAGGCCGTGTGGGTCGGTGGCCTAAGCGGGGCCGGGCAGTGGGGGGACGGTCCCTGCGCTCACCCTCTGCCATCCCACCCCGGCCCCTCCACCCGCAGATCTTCCACATGACCTATGACCTGGCCAGCGCGGTGATGAGGATCATCAACCTCATCGGCATGATGCTGCTGCTCTGCCACTGGGACGGCTGCCTCCAGTTCCTTGTGCCCATGCTGCAGGATTTCCCCCAGAACTGCTGGGTCTCCATCAACGGGATGGTGGTGAGTGCCGGCCCCTACCCCAACCCCGTCGCGCTCCCTGCCCTGCTCCCCCCAGGCCCCCGTCCATCCCTGTGTCGCCTGGCCTCTCTCCGCTGACCCCAGAAGATGCCATCCCCGCGCCGGCCGGTGCCGCGGTGCCCCGACAGAGCGAGCGCAGAGGGTGCGCAGGGCACCCCGCGCCTGCTGCGGTCTCACAGGACTCGGGGCAGCGGATCGATCCGGGCGGGAGGGAGATGCTGACACAGCGCTCTGCCCCATCCCCTGCTGCCTCCTCCTGCTAATTAGCAACAAAGCTGCTATTAATAAATAATGGGCCACGTTTCTAATTGCTCCCTCTCAGCCCTGCAGCCTGCTACAAATGGCTCTTCACCCTCTGTCCGTCTCGTCCTGTTCTGCCGGTGTTTCCATCTCTGCTCTGTTCCCCCACCTGGCTTCATCCCTGGCCTCTCCTTCCCATCTCACGCCTCTCCTTCCCCGGCTGCTTCGCTCCTGGGGGGGACCCGGGGCTTCGCGTGAGCCTGGGCTGGGGGATTCCTGCCCTAGGAGCCACCAGCCCATCCCTGCCTGCAGCTGCCTGCTGCCCCAGCCAGGTCCGCAGGCTCCCAAGCACGAGTGGTGCGATAACTCAGTGGCTTCCACAAACTCAGAGCTTGTTCCCATCACAGCATTTCACAGGAGCATGCTGCGCTTTTGTATATCAGCTTAAAAAAAAAAAAAAAAAAAAAAAGACTGGCTACCTAAAGTCCTAAAGTGAAGCCAGGCGGGCGGTGAGGTGCGGAAACCCGCCGGGAAGGAGCGGAGGGCTGTGGGATGGCCGCAGCCCAGGCCGTGCCTGGGGTTTGGGTTTGTTCGTATCTCACCTGCAAGGTGAGACCGTCAAAACCAACCAAACAAAGAAAAGAAATGCCATTGCTGAGCGCTGTTGGGAGATGCAGGCAGAGAACCTGGATCGTCTGCCAGGCCTGAGTCAGAGCGTTGTATGCATGTGTGCCCATGCACACACATGTGCAAGCAGCTGTGCACCAGCGCGGGCTGAGCGCCGCCACCGTCCCTGTCGCTGCAGAACGACTCCTGGAGCGAGCTGTACTCCTTTGCCCTCTTCAAGTCAATGAGCCACATGCTCTGCATCGGCTATGGGAAGCAGGCACCCGAGAGCATGACGGACATCTGGCTGACGATGCTGAGCATGATTGTGGGGGCCACCTGCTACGCCATGTTCATCGGCCATGCCACCGCCCTCATCCAGTCTCTGGACTCCTCCCGGCGCCAGTACCAGGAGAAGGTAGGACTGGGCTGGATGGGGGCCATGGTTCCTGTCCTGCACCTGGCCGTCGCATCCCCTCCTGGAGCCGCAGCGGCGCCTGCGGGTGCAGCCAGGCGGGGCGAGGGTTCTGTATCGATACCATCCCCAGGGCAGGGACAGAGCGGTGAGGGGGATCTGCCAGCCAGGAGGGGCCCAGTACCCACCCCATGGAGCGGGGAGGTGGGGGGGGGGTCCTGGCCCCGCAGCCCCAGCCCCTCTGGACGCTGACGCTGCCTCTCCCCACAGTACAAGCAGGTGGAGCAGTACATGTCCTTCCACAAGCTGCCTGCCGACTTTCGCCAGAAGATCCATGACTACTACGAGCACCGCTACCAGGGCAAGATGTTCGACGAGGACAGCATCCTGGGGGAGCTCAACGAGCCCCTGCGCGAGGTAAGGGCCCTGGGGGCTGCAGAGCCGGCTGGGGATGCTGCGGTGAGGACGGCGACCGCCCCACCCACAGCAGGGGCCCCCTGCGCCCTGCTGCAGGGGAGGCTGCGGGTCCCACTGGCTCCTGCAGCGTACGTGCATGGGGTTGAGCACCTCTTGCGCCAGCTTTGCAGCTCCAAGTGTGAGTGTGTCCGTGCACAACTGTGTCTGTGTGCTGACACCTGTTTTTGTGAGCCTGCCTTGGGGGAAGCCATGTCCCTGCCTCCTGCTCCCTCACCTCCTTCCCCTGCAGGAAATCGTGAACTTCAACTGCCGCAAGCTGGTGGCCTCGATGCCGCTCTTTGCCAATGCGGATCCCAACTTCGTCACAGCGATGCTCACCAAGCTGAAGTTTGAGGTGTTTCAGCCAGGCGACTACATCATCCGCGAGGGCACCATCGGCAAGAAGATGTACTTCATCCAGCACGGGGTGGTCAGCATTCTCACCAAGGGCAACAAGGAGATGAAACTCTCTGATGGGTCCTATTTTGGAGGTGAGTGTTGGTGGGGCTGAGCCCGGGTCCCCTCCTGGGGTCTGCGAGAGGCACCGGGACAGCCGTGCTGTCCTGGGGCACTGCCGTGCTGTCCCGGGGCACCCACCACTCAATGGTTCTCGCCCCTCGCTCCTGGCCTGTCCCCATTTCCAGTCCTTGCTGGTGGTGTTGTGACTTTGGCACCATTGTATCCCCCGTAGAAATCTGCCTGCTGACCCGTGGCCGGCGCACGGCCAGTGTCCGGGCAGACACCTACTGCCGCCTCTACTCGCTCTCGGTGGACAACTTCAACGAGGTGCTGGAGGAGTACCCCATGATGAGACGGGCCTTTGAGACCGTGGCCATTGACCGCCTCGACCGCATTGGTAGGGCACAGGGGGCTGTGGGGGAGGCCGGGGGGTGTCCTGGCAGCGTGGGGCAGCCATGGCTGGGGGGGGAGGGCCAGCGTAGCCCCAGCACAGGGTCTCACAGTGCTCCCTATCCCGGCCCCCTCCCTGCAGGGAAGAAGAATTCGATCCTGCTCCACAAAGTGCAGCACGACCTCAACTCAGGTGTCTTCAACAACCAGGAGAACGAGATCATCCAGGAGATCGTCAAGTACGACCGGGAGATGGTGCAGCAGGCGGAGCTGCAGCAGCACACGGCCATGTACAGCCCTGTCCAGCCCCAGGTCACCTCCGCCATCGCCACCCTCCAGCAAGCCGTCGCCATGAGCTTCTGCCCACAGATGGCCAGCCCGCTGGTGGGCTCCATGGCCCTGGGCTCGCCCCGCATGATGCGCCGCTTGCAGTACGCCCAGGCCGTGCCCAGCCCCTTCGCCATCTCCCCCGTCTTGCTGCAGCAGAGCCCCCCGCAGCAGTCGCAGCCCCCTGTGCCCCACGCCAACCCCTCGCCCTCACAGGACCAGGCGCAGCCCGCAGCCCTGCCCACCTCCACCAGCGCCTTCGCCACGGCAGCGGCCAGCCCGCCATCCCAAAGCCCCCTGGCCAGCCGGACGTTCGCCTATGGAGGCGCCCCGGGGCAGCTGGGCTCCCAGCTCTCCCTCAGCCAGCAGCAGGCGCCCGGCTCGCCCCAGCGCCTGGCTGCCCACAAAAGCACACAGGCGCTGCACACCAGCAGCCTCAGCCAGGATTCGCGGCCCCTGTCGGCCTCGCAGCCCTCCCTGCCCCACGGGCTGGCGGCCGGCAGCACCCAGAGCCCCCCGGCCTCAGCCCGTGAGTCCTGCGCCTCCATCGGTGGGGGCCCGGCTGCCACCTTGCCAGGCCCCGGGCCCCCAGCTGGGCTGCGGGGCCAGGCACCCTCACGGGGGACCCTGGCCCACCCGGCGTCCACGGGCTCGGTGCACGCGGGGCCGCCCGCCCTGCCGCAGGACTCGGCGGCGGCCCGCAAGGATTCGGCGGCCAGCACACCCGACACGGACCCGGCCAAGTCCAGGCTGTCTTCCAACTTGTGACCTCCATGCCGTGCCGGGCGCAGGGACAAGTGCACCGGAGGGGGCTGCGGCAGTGAGTCCCGTCTCGCCCTGCGCCCATCCTGCGCCACCCCGCTGAGGAGCGCTGGGTGAGGGCCACGGCCGCCCCGCCGGCTGCCTCCCCCTGCCGCGGCACCAGCCCCGCTCCCCGGCTTCCTCCCGCCAACGCTGCAGAGTGGGGCAGCTGCCGGGGGTGGGCACGGGGCCTCTGTGCCCCCCACCCACCGCGGGGGCACGGTGGGGGGCTGGGCTGAGCCCCCTGGCTGCGTCGCCTCCGACCAAAGTCTGGCCACATCTCCCGCTCCCCACGGCAAAGTCCTGCTGCCCCCAGCCTCCCCGGCTGCCCCATAGAAGCCACAGCTGCATCACCCCCCCGATCAACTCTGTATATGATATATATGACCTGAATACATACCTGTGTGTGTGTGCATCTGCAGGACACCTCCCTGGGGCTTTAGGCACGCCGGCCAGCCCCAGCACCTGCGCGTGTCCCTGCCTCCCCTCCCGCAGGCCCGAGGCGAGGGGTGACGGTCCAGGACTGCAGGTAAGTTGGCGGGTCTGAGGGACGGTCACCCTGAGGCTCGTGAGCACCCACGCACACGCTGCCCCCGGGGCTGGGGGGTAAACATGGCCCGACTCACTCCTAGTCAGCGTTAGGACAGAGGCAGACGCCAGAGCCTGGGGACCCAAGCCCTGGGGCTGCCCCACGGGCAATCCCCCCTTAAGGCTGGGAAAGGCACACGCTGCGTGTACCAGCGTGCCTCTGTGTGTGCGTGTGCACCTACAGACGTGTGTGCAGGGGTGTGTGCGTGCATGTGTGTGCACGTATGCCTCTCCGCCTGCCACCCTGGAGCCTTCCACATTGAATGTATGCAGTGACCGTGAGCGAGGGGCCGCGTGCCAGCCCGACGCCCTGCAGCTGCGCAGCCGGCGGGACAGGGCCCCGCTCCAAGCATCCACCTTTCCATCCAGCCCATCCTGTGCAATAAACGTCAGTAACTGACAGAGCTACGCACGACTCCGTCTCTGTTCTCCTTCGCCACTACCCATCCCTGCCGTGACTCCGGCTGCTCCCGCTCCCCTCGCCCAGCCCTGGGAGCCCTGCCACTGGGCACAGCCCCAGCCCGGGCTGCAGGAGGCAGCTTTGTCCTTTGAAGAGCTGCTTCCTTGCCAGAAAAATGACAAGGCAAAAAGCCTCCTCCCACCACCTTTCCCCTCGCTGGCAGGGCCATGTCCTGCCCTGCCCAGCGTCAGCTGGACACCACGGAGCTGCAGTGGGGAAGGAGCTGGGAGCAGGCTGTGAACTGGAGCCGGTAGGTGCAGGGCTCAGCCAAGAGCTGGGCCAAACACAGAGCTCCAGCTGCAAGATCTCCAAGCACCAACTGCTGCAGGAGCCGGGACACAAGCACGCAGCCCCACAGACAGCAGAAGGCCCCAGTCTGTAAGACAGGAGCTCCTGGCTAGAAACACAAGGGCTGAGTGGCTGCAGCCAGCCCCGGTGAGAGCCCTGCTCCCCCTGCAGCTGCGCCAGCCAGTCTCTGCTGAAGGAAAGTTTTGTCTCTGTTTCTGCTACAAAAGCATTTCCAGAATGTGACACCCCTGTCCATAACTGAAACCCAACCAAGGAGCAAAACAGTGGCAGTCTAGGGAGGCATCAGTCCCCCCTCCTGGACACCCTGCAGACTTCAAGCAAAAATACCGAGAAGGACACGATTCCCATCTAGTATTTCAAAAAACGTTTTATTTACAGTATCGTACACCTCCACCCCTGTGTTAGTGGTTTTCCCTGCCTGAGACCCAGCGAGCAGAATTGAAACCGATCCCTGGAAATGAAAGTCAGGAGCCACAGAGGCTGCGGTACAGGAGAGTGGTGACAGTGCCCAGCAGCTGGAGCAGGGCATGGAGAGCAGCACCCACCCTGCAGCCGAGAGCGGGAGGCTCCTGCTGCAGCCACAGCCGCCTGCCTGCCCCTCCAGCCCGGCTGGAGGAGAGGGACGGAGAGGGATGGCAGCCCAGGACAGGCACCAGCCAGGCAGGCTCTGGAGGTCTCAGCAGTGGCAGGCACATGGTGCCAAGGCGAGGACTGAGGGGAGCCAGCCCCATCTACCATCACCCCTCTGAGCCCCCACCAGAGAGACGCAGCCTTGCCCAGGGCTCGATGCCCTCTGCCCTTGCCTAGGAAGCAGACAGTAACAGCAAACAGTGCAGACACCCTGTCCCCCACCGGCCCCTCGTGGCTGCTCCTGCGCTCCTCGAGGAGCCCCAGTTTGCCCCAGCATCCCAGTGTTGGGCAGGTATCTCTTGCTGGGCAGCTGTACCCACATTCCCCGTGAGAGGCAGGACAGAGGAGCCTCGCAGGCGAGTGCCTACCGCAGCCTCTGAGGCAGGCCGGCAGTCCAGAGGTAGTCCAGGGCCCTGCTGGCTGCCGGGGCTCAGCTGAAGAAATAGGTGGAATCCATCACCTTCTTCAGGTTGAATTCGCCTGGGGGAAGCGAGGGAGAGGACAGGTCAGAGCAGGGTGGAAATGGGGCAACTGGGAGAGAAGCTGCTCCGAGCCCTGTTTCAGCTTCCTGCAGAAAACTACTTCAGCTCAGCCCCTGCTGCAGGGTAGGTCACGACAGCAGGGATCTTAGACATCTTCCAGGAACTGATGTCCCTCCAAATTTATCTAGGACAGTGGTAGGAAGAGCAGGACAGAAGAGCGTAACAGCAGCAAGGCAGGGAAGGAAGAGAGGAGCGCACAGCCTCACAGTACAAACGGATTGTGCTGCCTCTGGGGCTGACCACGGCAGCTGCTCAACAGCAACGGAGCACTGGCCTGTTCCGTTTTGCAAAGGCAGAACAAAGGTTAGCCAGATGGTCTGGCAGAGGCAGGGCCCAGAGATTAGGAGGAGTTAAACTAATTGCCTTAATCCCATTGCATGTGTATCATCTAGATCCTGGCAATTACCATGCTGAGTGCCTCAATCCCATCTCCAGGCAAATACCTCGTGGTTGGAAACAGATGGGAGAGGAACAACAAGACGGGGACGGGATGAGCCTGGGGAAAATCCCAGGGGCTCAGCTCCGGGGAAGGCAGGGACCGCTCACAGAGATGCTACAGGGGAACGTCTTAAGGCACTGCCCCATGGCTCTGCTGTCCCCCACAGGCAGGACAACCTGACCTTAGGGCACAGCTTTAGCACAGCTGGCCAGACCCTCACTATGTCCAACTTCGGACACCACATGGGCTCAGTGACTTCGGGGGCCACTCCCCATCTCACTCCCTTTGTCTCCAAACTGCTCCTGAGCTTTGCAGTTCCTGTCCTGTGCTCCTACCTGTCTTGGGGACATTCGACAGCTGCTCCATCAGTTTCTTCTGCCAGAGGGCTCTAGTCTCTCTGCCGGGGCTAGACGAACCAGAAAGAAAGCAAATCAACATGGGAGCTCTGGGAGAAGGCGCACCCTCCTCTGCTCCCCAGTGCAGGCCCCTGACAACAGGATTCACCTCTTCCAAAACACGAGACACCCTGCAGCAGGAGCGGGAGCCCAGTCCCTGCCACAGCAGCCCTAGGCAGGCGCTGAGGCATCTACAGACCCTGCCCAGGACTGGGTCAGTCCGTGCCATCTGGCTGGCTCTGTGGTGGCAACAGAGGGCCACACACTGGGCCAACCCAACGCACGTCTTCGCTGCTCCTTACTGCCTCATTCACAGCGGGGAACCAAGGCACAGACATTATGGCCCGCCCCAGGCCCACTGAGGGATTCAAGCACCAAACCCTGCTTCAGTTCTGCAGCAAAAGGATGCAGACACCTTGTTTTTCACACCGAGGTCTGAGGCAATTTGGGCATCGGTCAAGAAGGAAGCACAACTTCCCTCCAGAGCAACCCCCAGGCAGATGACCCAACCCGTGAGCATCTGGGCACAACAACTGCTGGGAGAGGGAATCGGCGTGGGCAGGAAGGAGAGCGGTGGGGGTTCGCCAACAGGCGAGGAATACCTGCAGTACTTCTCCAGCATGAACTTGGACAGATCCTGCAGGATCTTCTCGCTGTGCAGAGCCACAAATTGCTGCCGACAGATCTGATCCGGGGAGCAATGGTGAGTCGCAGGTTAACAGGCGTTTTCCCCTCCTTCCCCTCAGTGCTTCTCAGCCAAGACAGGTCAGAGGTGAGGGGCAGGGAAGGCAGCAGGCAAGAGTGGGAAGGGGGGGCTGCCAGACAAGGGTGAAGGGAATCAGCCTGGGGAGGCGGGAAGCAGAGGCTGACCCCCATTTATCAATCCACTGCACAACAGCCCTTGTAGGACTCCAGGGGAAAGAGCCCAGGGCAAGACAGAGGCACTGACTCTGCTAGGCGCTGTGTCTAGCGCCAATTTACAGGCACAGGTTCTCCCGCACACCCTCCTTGAAGGGCGGGAGGAGATGGGGCTACGGCACCAGGAAATCAGCTGCAATCGCCAGCAAGCACCCCAGGTTCACCTTGCCTGGTTAAATAAATCAGCCTATGGAGCAAAGCCCAGGGGAAGCAAGGGCTGGCGAGTGCCCAGAGGACAGATCAGCAAGATCCCTGCTCACAAGGGACCCGGGAGGACACTTTTACCTGGTTCATGACATCCACAGTGAGCGCGTGAGTCCAGTAGCAATCGTGGACCGAGACGAAGGTCAGACCCTGCCTGGGAGGCAGCAGAAGGTGCCATGAAGTAGTGCTGAGAGCCCCCTCTTTGCGATGTCCCCTGTCCCATGTAGGCCCTCTTGCTGGGACATAAGCAGGGACCATGCAAGCAGGGGACCTCCCCGCACAGTGCCTGCAGATCTTCAGAGAGAGACGGCTAACCCCACAATCTCCCTGTCCCTGCCCTGCTGCCTCCTCTCAACCCTTCTCTGCCAGAAGGCCCAAACACCCACCCCACAAGGGAAACCTCTTTCCCACATTGCACGCCTCGCCCTGGCGATGCTCTCCCAGCAGACGCCGAGTCCCGGAGCCAGGGAAGAGCCCCAGCTGCCTGCTCCCTACCTGAGGCAGTGCAGAGCCGTGAGCATCATGTGCGTGGAGTCCAGGGAGTGGATGAAGTTGGGCGGGAAGGCGTTCTTCTGCTTCACTGTATCAGGCTTCCTGCAGCACAGAGCGGGAGACAGGAGGAGCTGGGGCACTTCCAGGTCCAAAGATGAGCGTGCCAGCACAGAGCCAGTGCCAGCCAAAACTAGGGATTGATGGGGGCAGCCCTGGAGGGCCCCAAGACCCGCTGAAGCACAGGGCCCTGCTCTGGCTGGCTTTCTGCAGCTCAGGGGGATACCAGGAGCTTTGGCACTCACTGGCAGGTTCCACTGATGGGAAGGTTTTGTCCCCAAAGCACAGGCTGGGGACAGCAGGGGCTCAGTAAAGACTGTGGTTTCATACTTACTGGTTGCTGTTGGAGTTTTTCACACTCAAGTTCTGCATGCTGCAATTCAGCTGCAGGGAGAGAGAAAGGGGATCAGCTGTCACACCGCCCTGCCCAGCCAGCACAAGGCACTCAGCACTGCCCTGTCCTTCTGGAGAGGGGCTCGCACGGACCACGAGCTACTCTGCTCTGCAGCAAATGTCCCTGGCTGCAACAAGGGGCCTGGGCAGGGACCTTTCCAGGGCATCCCAGTCACCACGGCAGCTGTCACTCCTCAGTGACACCTTGCCTGCTCCCCCTCTTGGGGATGCTGGCAGGCATCCTTCACCCCTTCCCAGCGATGCACTGATTCACCCCTGCGAGGGCTAAGAGAAGGGCTCCTGGAGGTGAGCGGCTGTGAGGACGAGACAGGCTGGGGAGACGTGAGTCAGCGCGGCAGCGTGTGGGAGGCAAGAGCAGCGAGACTGAATCACAGGAGCCCTGAGGAAGGCTCCTCGGTGCGGGGAACGGGCCCGTGCCCCAGCTGCCTGAGTGGGACGGGAGCAGCAGAGCTTCCTCACCAGCCCACCCACACACTCCAGTCTGCAGGGAGCGATGAGGTTGGAGGATGTGCCTGCACACACAAATCCCACCTACTCTGCAGGCTCACCCGCAGGTGATGCTGACCTGCCAGGCTCTAGCTGGCTGCCTCGAAGCCCGGCTGCCTGGAAGCCCGGCTGCCCTCTCCCTGCTCCCCACCATGGCAGAGGGAGGGGTAGATGGGTCCTGCACACGAGATACTCACCACAGTGGGCCTGGACCGATAGTAGGGCTGCACGATGGGAAGACCCAGCGGCGTGACCCACTCCACCGTCCGTCCCGACTGGGCAATGAGCTTGGCACTCTCCGTCAGCCAGTTCTTCAGCAGACGGAAGTGGGGAAGAAAGCGGCTGGAGTTAGCATGGGCAGCTGGGAGACCCCATCCCCAACCAGCACAGGTGAGCCCGACTCCTGCCACCGACTGTGACAGCCCAGCGCTTTTGGGGGAGTTTGGCCCTGCAACAGCCACAATCCCACACCTCTGGGCTGGGACAGGAGGATCTTCTCTGGGCCAGGACCCAGAATAACCATCCCCATGGAGCATTCCCTGGTCTATGTATGGGTGGGCCAGAGAAGGAGAAAAGGCAGAGAGAGATAAGAGGAAACAGGCACCTTACCTGGATATCTCGAGTTGCTGAGAACATCTCCTTGATGCCATTGAACACCTGCTTTACGAGGTAGTGAGATGCTTCCCACAAGTATTCCTGCACAGACCGAAGGCAGAGCAAGGGGTCAGGCCAAGGGGCAGCAAAAGATACGAAGCAAAGTGATGGGACCTAGGGTAAGCTAAAAGAGCACCTCCCTGCTCTCCGGTGCCTCAAAATTGCCTCCATCACAGACTGTGCTAAGTCTTGAGCTGTTGCAGATGGCTGTGGGTTGTGATGGAGGGAGGCCGAGATCAGCATTTCAGACAGCTCCTTGTCTGAGGACAGGCTGATCTCTGCGTAACGTCCCTGGACAAACAGGAGGCTCTTGCTGCCTCATCTGCCCCAGGAATATAATGCAGCCCAGCACCAACCTGCCACAGCAAACCACCCACTCAGCAAGGACTGTCTCACAGTGGGGTCACAGAATGAGAAACAGGCGCCAGGAGAAGCAAGCCTCCAAGAGCTCTGTGAGAGACAAGGGCCACTTCCAGAGGCAAGAGCACAGCCACAAACCTTGTTTTGCATCTGAAACACCAGCTGGAGCTGTCATGCCACCAAGCTGGGCCCGGGAAGGATGAGGAGCAGCCCCACCTGAAGAATCCCTCCCCACCCACAAGTGCTGGCAGACAGCTCTCCCGCAAGATGGACAAGCCTGGCACAGGCACGGGGGATGCGGTCCTGCACGTCCCTCTGCTAGCTGAGATTTGGGGGGTAAGGAGAGAGCAGGGCAGCAGGAAACCCCCAGGAAGGGCAGTGCAGGTACCTCTGCCAGCAGGGACTGAGAGCTGAGCAAAACACTGCTGGGGGAGGCCGGGGCAGGCACGCTACCTCAGGGAACTCGTCAATCTCCTTGAGACGCTTCTCCATCTGCAGCCGCCCGCCATAGCGTGTGACACCGTACACCACCGTCATCACCGTCTGCTTCACCACCTTGCGGCTCACGAAGCCTTGCAGCACCTGGGCGACCTTCACCCCCTGTTCAGCATCCTTCTTTCGAAACTCCTCCACCTGAGGAGGAGAGCGCCCCAGGAGGTCAGCCCCACCGCGAGCCGTGCTGGCCCAAGCCCCCTCCATGGCTGGGGGAGAGTCGGGGGGCCACACAAGACCCTCCCAGCTGTGCGCTGCCTGGCCTGACCTCCCATCAGAAACCCTGCAGCCCATCTTCACCAGCCCTAGTTAGCAGGGATCATCGGCTGAAGGAATCAAGAGGCATCCGCATCTCCCAGATAACCGTGCCCACGGGGACCAGAGCCTTCCACTGCTGCCTCAGCAGAGCAGTGTCCCTTGGCAGCGGGGCGGTGCCAGACATCACAAGGACATGGCACTAGGACTGTGGCTCACGACTCAGGTTCTCCCACCTCTGCCACCCCCAATGATAACTCTGAGCAAACCATGCACCCTCTGTGTGCTCCTCCCGCCCTCTGGTGCGGTGCTGCCTGGATAAAATGTGCTGAGACCTAGAAGGGAGAGCCAGGGGTTCAATGCCAGTTGAGTCTGGTAGATCTCAGCACACTTCCCAGCAGGCTCATTTCACATCATGTCTTGCCAAGAAAACTGAAGACTTAGCAGCTGTGCCAAAGGCTGAATCTCTCCCCAGTCCCTCCTGCCCAGCTCAAACGAAGAAAATCCCATAACCTGCAGGCCACCCAGCTGTGACCAGGAGATGAAGAACACTCTCTGCTCTCTTCTACCTCTCTACCCTGCTTCTCCCAGACTTCATTCAGGAGAAGTGAGGACAGCAGAAATCCCAGTGGATTCCTCACAGCTACCTCTGTCAGGACAGATCTCCAGCCAGATCCCCACTGCGGTTGTTGCAGTGGTTCTCATTCAGGGAGGGAGAGACTCCCTGCCTGCAGCCAGCTCTTGCTTTCCCAGCCCTCTGTACGCTGGTTGTACCTTGACACTTCTCCTTGGGAGCTAGAGTGACCCTGTGCAACACACTGGCAAGGGAGGGAGGCAGTTCCAAGAGGACACCTCCCCCTGTCCCCACTGTGCCTCACCTGCTGGGCCACCGCACTGTAGACATCCTGGGGGACATTGCAGGGCATCAGATTGACAGAGATGGCACCAATAAGGTCCCGGCCAAGAGCTGCGTAGTGCTGTAGACCATTGCAAGAGCCATCCTGCGTGTGGGAAAACAAGGTGTCAGTGTGTGGATGGAGCCCTGCTCATCTGCCCCCATTCAACAGCACAGATACACTTGGCTCAAAAGGTTATTGCCATTTCCCCCCCCCTTCGGACAGGTTTGCAGCTGATCTCCCAGTAGTGGCCAGGGCCACACCAGTTTCCATCTTCCTTCTGGCCAGCTTTCCTGTCTGGGTCTCATCACTAAATACTGCTGCCTATGAGGTTTAAAAAAAGAAAACCTCACATCACACTGCCCCCTCCATGAATTTGCAAAGACAGAGCTCTGTGGAAACACTGAAAAACAGAAAATTTGGAAAACAACAAATCTGTCTGGGATGCTAAAAGAAGCCCCAAGAGCCAGCAGTCAAAACAACCTCAGAAACCCCAGGAGCGGGATCAGAGGCAGGCCGAGCCAAAGATCACTCAGCAAGCCGCAGCTGACTCTGAGGCTCCAGCTAGCTGGGCTACCTCTGCTCTGTGGCTGATGAAAACCTTCTGACAGAAACCAGCTCCGACCCAGCCTATCCCAAAGCTGCAGTTACAGAGGCAGGCCAACCAATCTGTCACAGCAGCTGCCCTGACAGCCCTCCTGGGACCGAGACCAGCTCGGATGAGATAGGCAGGACCTGACCGATGGCGTGGGAAGGTCCTGCTGTTCCCCAAACAGCACCACCAGAAACGCTTCTCCCAGAAGACGTGCTGCTGCTTTGGACCATCCCTGCTCCTCCTGTGCTTGGGCTCTGCCTGGTCAAAGGGAGCCTGCAGCTGCCGGCAGGATCAACCCTCCTCTCCTCTCCGCCTCCTCCCCACACCCTGCAGTGCAGCAAGTTGCAGAGCCGAGACTTGACAGGGCTCCGGCAGCCCTGCCGCGGCAGAAGAGCTGCCTCTATTAACTGAGCGCTGATGACTCAGGTGGAAAGAGACTGGGGTGCCCTCCAGAAGAAGTACTTGCTTGAATTTCATTAACGGCACCCTCCACACACCCCCGACTGCTCTCTTGATCTTTTGTTGTCATAACTATATCAGTTTAGATGGTCTCATACAGATTCCAGACCATTGCTACTGGCAGAATACACCCCATTCTCCCCCCCACTTCATTAGGGCCATCTGATCTTCTAATGAGATAAATGAGCAAACCGCTCTCACCAGGAAAACAATTAATCATTGTCTCCCATGCAGCAAGGGGATTTATCAGTGCAGACAGATAGCTGGCTCGGCAGCGGCTGCAGAGAGTGCTGCAGATCTGCTGGGACGCAGCAGGGAGAAAGGGCTGAGTGCTGGCTACCGGGAGCGGCTGCCTGGCTCCTCTCCCTGACCGGGAAGGACAGACGCCTTCAGAGAGCTGAGCAGCACTTGAACGATTGCACTTGCCCCGCTCAGAGCGCAGGCACATCTGGGACCAAGCAGGGACAGGGCACATGGTGAATGACAGCCATGTCACTGAATGCAGGGGACAGATCACCTCTGTCCTCCTCCCCTTCTTCAGAGCTCCAGACCTGCCATCTTTTGCTCCTGCAGAGCTGCTTGGCTCCAGCCTCAGAACAGGAGCAAAGGCCCCCAAAGCCTCCATACAGCCCCAAGCACTGCAGATACGCAGGTGCTGCCACGCACCACCCCACATCCCACCCAGCCAGGGTCGGGCTGATTTCCAGTCCTGATCCTGCGGCTGGAGAAGGTAAGACTGGCCCGGGTCTCACCCTGCGGGCAGCTGACAGCAATCTCCCAGACAGGCTCTGCTCCAGCCAAAGGAAGCAAAGCAGCACTTAACTGTACTGGCTCATTAACAGCTGCATGGAGCAGCAAATTACTGGAGCTCTCAAGCCAAGATGCCTGTAGACTGCACTCCCATGCTTAAGAAAGCCTGGTCGCATGGCATAGTAAATGCGGCACTGGAGGCCTGGGCGCTTCTGCCCTGCCCTGAGCTTTCTGCTCTGCCCGTTTTCCTCCCCCGGCTCAGCCACACGGGCCATGCGGATCCGCTGGGCTCCCACCTGGTGAACCGGGAAGTGAGAGATGTAGGCTGCCGGATCCGGGGACCGTGAGGCTTTGGTGATTTCCATACAGCATGCCAAGGCTTGCCAGGGTTCGTCGGTGTTCATCCACCACTTCCTGCCCTGGGAAAACAAAAGCACACACTGGTAGGAGCAGGCAGTGCTCCCGTGGCACCCCAAAGCCAAGACAGGAGCCCTTGTGCCCTCGGGATATGCTGGGCAAGGCACCTCCACCTGCCGTGCCTCCATTTCCCTAATATTTCATCGTGTTTTCAGATAGGAATATGTTATTTAGGAAACTCTGCAACACTTTGTTTCCCTTTTTCCTCTCAAAGTGTTATCTTTCAAAATGTTTTTGTTTCAAAATTGATCTGATTTCCATTTTATTTTACTTTCTAGAAGATATGCTAAATAAGAGGAATGGTTAAGTCTCCTCTGAAATTAACACCAATCCCTTTTTCACTTAGCTCATTTGGACAATTCCTATTTGGACTCCAACACAGAGGAACTTGCCTGCTTTTCAGTTCAGTCACTGCAGGGGAACCTCCCAACCCACCTGGGGCTAGCTGCAGGCTCCCGGAGCCCACGCTATGCCCCTGTGGCTCAGGGTCCCACCACTCCACCCCAAGAGCGAGCAGAGCCCTGCCAGCCGTTCCCCACCTACCGTGAGCGGGTGGTCAGCCGAGTCCAGGATCTCCTCCATGATTTCATTGGCGTATTCCAGCCGCTCCTGCAAGGCGCTCTTCTTCTTCAGCCCCGTGAGGTTAATGAGGTGGATCTTCAGCCAGTCAAGGCCCTTGGGCCCCAGTGGCCTTCCCTCTGCGAACAGCAGGATGGCCCGGGTGACATCGTTACCGAGGTGGTTGAAATAAGGTGGGCAAGGGTAAGTCCTGCCTCGGAAGTCCATGTTGTGAGGAAACCAGAACACCTTGTCCCTGACGTAGTTGGCGATGGAGAGCTTATAGAGCGCATCCATGCGCAAGCTGTGCATTTCAGCTGCCTTCTTCTTGCACAGCAGCAACTCGTGCTTCTGGGACTTGTTCCAGGCAGAGGAATTGCTGGGAGCAGCAGAAGGCCTGGGGGCCTCAGAGATGGGCGGTGGGATGTCCAGCTTCTCATTGCCTTTGTCATTGAAGATGGAGATGATGATATCCAGCACTGGCTGGTTAATCTTCCAGGCACAGTTGCCCAGCTGGTTCAGGGCATCCAGCACAGGGTGGAGGTTCACCGGAGGACACTGCTCCAGGAGCAGCTGGTGCTGGATGGCCCCATCCACAAAGCGCATCAACTTGGTGTCATTCAGGACATAGGCACCAAAGTGGGGGGAAGTCCAGGGTACTGGGGGGCACAGCATAGGTATGGCGGAGGAGTTAAAGGTCAGCAAGGTCTCTGCAGCATCTGACACAATCTGGGAGAAGATGGGATGGGGCTTTATCAGCCCAACCTGGAGAGGAGAATCAGAGAGGTGAAGGTCAGCAGTAGAGGATTAGGGCTGGAGCCTGGAAGAGCATGTGGTCAGCCAGCCGCTACATGACGATCATGCTAAGTACTGACGCTGTCTGCACAGAACCAAAGGCCCCTCCAAGTGTCCCCAAGCAGGAAAGGCAGCAGGGAGGGAAAAGGGCCTTGCAAAGGCCCAGTTCCGATGAAGAGGTGACCTGCACAGCCCCAGAGCCCCCAGGACAAGGCTCACCTGCCAGCTGCTGCGGAAGGAGTAGATGTGGTAGAGGACAGGGATAAGCTTGGGCTCCAGGCGAGGACTGAGGATGTTCCTGGGCACCTTGACAGCCTGCACCAGGAGTTCCAGCATGTGCATACCCAGGCGCAGGAGGAGCATGTATGGCCAGCTGCAGTCCTTCAAGTTCAGGGAAGGCCCAAAGCCTGCTTCTGCCACCAGCTTCTCCCAATATTCGCGTGGCAAGTACTCGTCAGGCTGGGAGGTGGAAGGAGAAAAATCGGGTCAGCTGGAGGGGCCAGCCATGCTGCTCCCAGGGAGTTTGCTGGATGGGATCTATGTACCTGTACAGCTCTGAGAAGGACCCTGCTGTCTCTGTGTCCCTGTGAGGTCCTCCCTGACAGGGGTAGTTGGGGGAAGGACTGCTGACGTGGCTGGGGCAAGCCCAACAGCGAGAACCTGCTTCTGCTGCAGGCCAGGAGAGCGGCACTGTAAATCCCTTCCTCTTGCCACATCCTTGTGCTGACACCCTCTCCCCACACCATCCTGACCCTCCTTCCCAGACTGCAGATCTGCCTCCCCCGCCACGCCACGCGCACACAGCTCTGGGAACGACCTGCTCATCCTCGAGCTGCCCAGATTGGTGGCCTTGGCCCCTTTCTCCCCTCCTGTCCTGTCCTGCCCTGCAAAGTGCACCCTCCTCAAGCCCCAGAGCTCTCCTGCACAGGATGCCTGGCTCCAAAGGATCAGTTCTGCCGATTTAAAACCTTCAGACTCAGAAATACCCACTGCTATGCCAGAACTGACCCATCTGTTACCATGGGGCAGGGGGCCTGCCGAGCGCTAGATGGGGCTCTACTGGTTCTGGTGGCCTCTGCAGCAGCAGATTCCCAGAACCTGGACCTCGTGCTTGCGAGGAGGTGGACAAACTGCTTTGCCCCGTCTCTGCTCTGTAACCCACAGGCCCCAGGCCCGCCCTCTCTCAGGTGTACCTACCTGGCTGTCCTTTGCCAGCAGGTGGATATAGTCCTCGTAGATCTCCTGCACCTTCTCCAGCTGGCGGCTGCGCAGCTTCCTCTGGGTGATGTATCTGTTGTAGACTTTGGCGCCCAGCTCCCTGGCCAAGACAGCCAGGGATTCTCCTTGTGGAGAGAGGGTGTTGAGGATCTGAGAAAGGGGAAGGCAAAGAGGGTCTTAAGGACGGAGGAACAGAAAGACGGAACAGAGAGACAAAGTGGGAGTTAAAGCCCCTGTGTGGGGAGCATAGAAAGATGCTGATTCCCGTGATGCTGAGCAAATGAGGAGGAAGGAAACATGGCCAGGACAGAGCAGGGCTTCTCTGACTGCTCAGCACAGGGAGCAGACAGAGCCTGCACCAACTTTGAAGCTCATGTTCTGATTCTGCTGGCCCGAGCAGGACATCGGTGCTTTGTGGCAGCCCTATGGCTGTCTGGGCGGCCCTGTTCCTGTGGCGCTGTGAGGGCAGGGCAGGGTCCTACCTGCAGCATGATCCCCACGTACTCCTCATCCGGCAGCAGGCACAGGTAGGGGTAGAGAATGTTGTACCCCGACGCTGTCTTGAGCTTGGACATGTTGTGCTTTGACTTCTGCAGGGCCTGGAGGATGGAATCGTGCCAGTGGGAACGAAGGGTGGCCAGCAGTTTGCGCTACACAGAAATGGAAGCAAGACAGTAACGCTGTCGTGAGAGTGTGTCACCAGGGTGCTGCCCCCCTCTTTAGGCCACTGACCCCTGCATCCAGGTCCTGAGGGCTGAACGGCCCCCCTTCCCTCCAGACATGCAGCCCCAGACTTCCTGAGCTTTACCGCTTTAATGGCTTGCGGGGTCAGAGGTTTGGTTGACTCCACTGACTCGATGGTTACAGTGTTGTCCAGCTCCATCTCCAGCTGCTGCTGAAAGCGCTCCTGCAGCTCCTGCACAGAGAAATCCAGCTTGGGGTATGACACCGTCTTCTTCTGCAACAAGAGAGAGACATTAAGTGCCAAAAGCCAGAGGAAGAGAAGACATGCTCGCTCTCCCAGCTTCCCTGTAAGAGGCATGTGGTATGAGTCCCTGCTGAAGGCACCTTTCTGGGACCTCTGAGGTCTGAGGTCCCTGCCTGGCAAACCCCAGGGAGTCTGGAGTAACAGGCCCCTCCAGAGGCTGCTCTGTTCCTGTCTCATGGTCAAGCATCCCCCCCAGGCACACCCTCCAGCACATGAAGGTCATCTCCACCCCTCGGCTTCTCTGTTCCCCTGTAAGGCTGTTGGTAAGGCTATTCACTTCCTCGGAACAAGGAGCTGCCTGATGATTTGCGTGGGCTAGTGAACAGAGATCAGCTAAAAAGTTCTTCCCATATCACAGTCCTGGGCTGGACCTGAGGACACCTGTGAACACCATCTGTCCAGCTCCAACACCTCTCTGAGCTGCAGAGACATCCCTGAGCTCTGTGGCTTACTTTGGAGTAGAAGCCCTGGAGCAGAGAAGACTTGCAGGTCTGGGGCTTGGGTGGAGCGGGCAGCCGGTAGTTGGGCTGGACAATCCTGATGGCCCTCAGCACCTTCTCCTTCTCATCTTCCTCAAACAAGCACTTTTGGAAGAGCTCATCCACGTGGAAGCCATCGCTCTTCAGCTGCTGCACACATCTGAAGAGGGGCAGATAAGATAGGCTTAATCTTTCACAGGGGACTGTGTGTGTTGGACAGAAATCAGCACATAATGAGGCAGGGAACAAAGTTTTTAAACAGAAGACTAAGCATGGAGGAGTCAGATGGGGGTGACCCCTTTTGAGGATCCAAGAGCCTTGACTGTGTCAGGCTTTTCCTTCCTCACTTGTGCCCTCAACAGCATCACCCAGACCCACGTGAGACACACCACAGGACAAAGAGCCGCCCCTCCCAAATCCCTGGCAGCCACAGAAGCAAAACCCTCTCCCAAAGCAGGGCTTGGGGGCTGGCACCCACCAAGAATTAGCTGTGAGCATATGGCAGGAGACTGATACACGGCTCCAGGCCGTTCCAGGAGGGCTGGAGGGGCCTCCTCATGCCGGGTGGTTCCCAGCAGCTTTCCTCTGCGCCACCGTTCATGCCAGGGCAGCTGCAGGAAGGGTGCAACCTCTCACACTCCTTGGAAAGGCTCTGACAGCCCCGGGGAGCGGGATGTGCCCCATGCACTTGCCCTGGGATGCCTCTTCCCTTCTCCTGCATCCTCCTCAGAGCAAGCAGCAACCGCTGAAAGCCTTGCAGCAACTTGTGCCTGGCCACACTGATGTCTGCCCAGCCCCAGGCAGGGAAGAATGGCACAGAAATGGGCATAACTGGGAAACCCACAGGAGGCAGATGCCTCAGTCCACCAAGAGCGTGACTGCCAGGCAGGCTAGCAGCAGGACGCTGTCCTGCGGGAACACGGGAGCTCTCCCTGCCCTCCGCACACAGCCAGGAGACAGCTCTCAGGGCTGCCGGAGCTGCTGGGGTGGGAGCTGCCTCTGGAGCACAGCCCGTCCCGACAAGGTCACCCGCCTCGGGTTACAGCAATCAATTATCCACCCCTCCAGCCCGCACCACTGCTGAGCAGGCAGCTTTCACCTTCACACTCGGGTGGGGAAACTGAGCTCTGCTGCCCTTGTGAGACCGAGCAAAAAGATGCGGGTTCCTTCACCCCCAAATAACCCTGCTCTCCCCTCCAGCCCATGGCAGCAGAAGGGAACCCACGGGCTGGTCAGAGCTTGGGCAAAGGGACAGGGGGCTGCGGTTCATGCACTGAGCCTGGGAGCCAGGGCACAGGAGCACGGCTCGCAGGGCTGCAGCAGGAACAGCCTGAGCACCAGGAGCAGCTGCAGCACTTGCGAGAAAGCTCTTTTTCCTGCAGCCCCCATTGCTGCCAGGGACCAAAATCCCCTGCACATGCTGAGATCTCCCACTCCCCAGCCTCACCAAGGAGGCTGCAGGACCGCATCCTCCTGGCTCTGCCGGGCCAGAGCTGGGATCTGGGGCACAGCAGAGCCCAGAGCCCCACCTGCCGACTGGCCTGGCCCACACCAGGTGACACGGGCAGGAGGACAGGCAGACCCGGGTGACAGTGGCACCAGCCAGGCCCCAGCCCAGGCCCCCATCAGCCACAGAAAGCAAAACGGGCAGGAGGGAGCCCCTGGCAGCTTTGGGAAAGCATTAAGAGCCCAAGAGGTGACACACAGTGCCCTGAGCCAGAACTGCAACACGCTGTGAATCCTGCTGCTGCATGCGCCCCAGCTGCATTTCGGTATGTTTGGGAGCAGGCAGGGGCTTTGGCGAGGAACAGCTCTACATCTCTGCAGAGCCACTCTCCCCAAAAACTACCCCACAGCAGCCCAGTTAAAACAAGCAACTCCCACCTTACACGTTCAAAGGGACCCTGCAGTCTGGGAGCAGAGTGAAAAACAACCCCCATTTCGCCTGCTCCCAGGACAGGCTCAGCGCTCCAGGCCAGCCACTGCCATGTCCAACTGGGAGAGCACGGGAAATGAGAGCTCATAGCCACACACAGAGCGTCAGCAAACAGAAACAGTTGTGGGGAAACACACACATGCCCTGGCGAGGCTTGGGGTTGACAAATCCGTGCAGGTGTGCTCTAAACATTTGCTTATAGACAGCCCTACAGGTGTACTGCTGTACTGACGCAACACCCACACACCGAGGCAGCAAAGTCAATGCCAGTCACTTCTAAATCAACTGACTGGAAGACGTTCACTCAGAAGCACCTAGAACTTGTTAGCCAGTGATAAATCCCTGAACCACCCAAGGGTGTTGGTGCAGCCATAGCAGATCACGAGAAAGCCTTCTCCATCCTCTGGCAAGGCAGCTGGCTGTGCTACCAGACCCAAGCGCTGCCCCTAGAGCCAGCCTGCTGGGATCTCACAGGGCTCCTTCAGCTCCTCACTTTGGGTCTGACACTTATTTTGCCCATTACGCTCCACAAAATCCATCCAAATCTCCTGATCATGCTCCTCCAGAGAGCTGGCACCCTGCAAAACCAGCTGTTGGCTGAGCCTGCCAGGAAGGGCAAACTCCATGGAGGTGCTGTAAAAACAAACGGAGAAGCCATTCCTATTGGGCAGTGATGGAGGGACCAGTGGGAGAGAGATGCCCGGGATGGGTGCAGAACCAGGGAGACTGCAGAGAGGCTGCTCCCAGCCCAGGGAGCTGCTCTGTGAGCTCTGGGGGAGCAGACACAGCTCTGGCCAGAAGCAAGGTTGTTCTCACCTCCTACATCTCCTTTCTCTGCAAGATCTCGGACAAACTCCCTAGCAGCTGGGGGTGGCGAGGAGGGCCCACTGCAAGAGCTCTGCCCGCCCCTAAATCTGGCCACGAGAAGCGGGTCAGAGCATCTAGATGCGCACACAGCAGGGGCAGGTCTTCCCGACCCCGGGCCAGTGCATCTCCTCCCCAGAGCAAGCTCCCAGTTCTCCCAGCACAGCGGCAGGCTATGGAGATGCCGCCCAGGGCTTGGCGGCACCCCGCGGCAGGTGAAGTGTGTTACCTCCGGATGGCTTTGGCGGATGACTGGTTCCGGCCCATGCACTCCAGCGCCGCCGCATAGGAGTCCAGGTTGGGCCGGAGGCCGACAGACTCCAGCATGGAAAACAGCCGGTTGATGTGCTGCAAGTGGCCCTGCGGATGAGAAGGGAAGGGGCTGTGGACACAGACACCAGCAGCCCCAAATCACAGCCTCACGCCCCTCTGCTCCTGTTCAAATTTAGCCACGTCTATCCCGCCCCATCCCCTTCTTCCCCTCAAAGCCACCTCACAGGATCAGTGGCCTGATTCAGGGGCCTCCTATCTGCTCTGTCCCTCTCAGCAGAAGACAAGCCCTCCTTAAACACTTGCTGAAGGCAGATGTGACAAACAGATAAAACCATGACCACTGCTTCTACAAGCATGAGGCTCTTCCTCCTGAGCCAGCCCCCCTCTCCCACCCAGAAAACCTGACAGCCGGACCAGGGCAGCAGCCCCCAGGCTCGGTACCTTTCTTGCCCAGCTACGCATCACGATGTTGTACGCATTGACATTCAAAAGCCTTCTCTTCACAGGGGAGCTGTGGTACAAGAGAAGGAACCTCTCGGCCTCCTCTGGCTGCTGCAAGAAGAGGAAGCATTCGAGGTTGGACTGGATGGTCTGCTGCAGGATCTTGTACTGGCTGCTGTCCTTGTCCTCCAGCACCCTCTGAGGCCTCTGTGCCTTCGTACCCTCCTTCACCGCTGCCACCCTGGGCTTGCTGCGGGCGTAGGCACGGTGGAGGCCAGTGTGGCTCTGGCTCCAGGCAGCAGCCACTTTAGCCTTTGGGCTCTTCAGGCTCTTCTTGGCTTTAGCTTTAGCTTTGGCCTTGGCCTTGGCCTTGGCCTTTGGTTTGGCCTTGGCCTGGCCCTTCAGAGCTGGCTGGGAGGCGGCGATGGATAACTTTCGCTCCACCTTCAGCTGCCGGATGTACATCTCCTTCTTCAGCTTCTCAACCCAGCTGCTGGGCCGGGCCGGGCTCTCATCCCTTCCCCTGGCAGCAGGTTGTTCCTCCACGGGGCCAGGAGCCACCACTTTCTGCAGCGGGTCCTGGTACTTGTCATTCCCCAGTGGGGCCAGCTCTGCTTTGTTGACCATCGCCTCCGGGACATTACTGGCTTGGAGCTGCTTCACTCGAGCTTTCAGCACTGCCAGGAAACACACAGCCGGGGAGAGGTGAAGGGATGCAAGGCACAGCAGAACGTTGCGTCCTACCCCAGGGCCTCGCCTCTGGGAGCGCCCAGGGACATGCTCAGGAAAAGGGGGTCCACACAAGGACTTCTTCGCTCTCTGGCCAGCCCTCCTCCCAGCAATCAGCTGCTTTGACCACTGTCTTTCTGGGATCCACCCATATGCTGTGGCCCATCCTAGCATCCCAGGGAACCCAACAGTGTCACTGCAAGGGAAAAAGCACCAGCTCACGCTTGTCTAACCTGCTGCCTGGTCACTTCACCGGGCCTCTCTCCAAGGACCTCATGTCCTCAGCTCACTGGGGCAGAGAGCCCGCAGCCAGAGCGTGTTCCAGGGCAGTCTGCAGGGCTCTCGCACACCCTGGAGGGACTCTTCTACTGTCCCTTAGGACCACCGTGCATTTTACAGCAACTCAACGCTCCCTGTGGGCAGGGTGGGTCTCCAGGTCCTTGGAACAGGACAGAACTTGCTCAGGGAGGGCAGCAAGTCCATGGGAAGCCCCACATCCTTGTCCAGGCTACAAGTGCTTCTAGTCCCAAATATCTTCTTTATGGCTACACAGAATGGGAAGACTCCTAGAAAACCTCCCGGACACTGAATAAGGGAAACCCCTGCAGCTCTCCCCAACTCACCTTCCAGCAGCTCTGTCCTCTCACAGATGGCATTTCTGCTCGCCTTCTCCTTGGCGCTGGCAGAGGAGTAGCTCCTGAGAACACTCCATGGGACCCCTGCAGCGGAAAGACACCAGGACAGGGAGGTCAGAGGAGGCTTCACCCCTTACAGCGCTCACTGCCCCACGGCCGGGCCCCAGCTGGGCAGCGGGGAGGGCGCAGAGGGGAGAAGGCGAGCGGCGGTTCCCAGCCCAGCCTGCAGGACCCAGCAGCAGCGGGGGGCAGCTCCGTGGCCGGGACGCCCCTCACCCCCGGCTCTGACCTCTTGGAGGAAGCACGGCCCCGGGGACGCCACAAACCCCAGCTCTGCTGCACGGGGCGACGAGACCCCAGCGACCCCCAGAGCAGGCAGACCCGGTCCCGCAGCAGGGCCGGGACCCCAGAGTCGCCCATTTCTGTCCTTAGAGAACGACAACGCCCCAGGACACCCGCAGCCGCCACCTCTGTCCCTAGGGCGGGCTCAGGACGCAACACGACCCTCAGCCCCCAGCTCTCTCCCAAGGGAGGGCTCGGGACACCAGGGACCCCCACAGCACCCAGCTCTGTCCTGGGGGCGATGCTCCGGACCGCGGGGACCCCCCAGCCCCAGCTCCGTCCCCGGGGGCTGACGGGGGGGACCCCAGGGCCGCCCCCCGCTCCGCTCCCTCGGCACCCCGCGGCCTCAGGCCCCCTCCCCGGCCCCAGGCCCCCCGCCCCCGGCCCCTCACCGGCGCCCCGCAGCCGGGCCGGGCCCAGCAGCGCCGCCCGCAGCCGCAGCAGCGCCATGGCCCCGCGCTACGCCGCCATGCCGCGCCGCGCCGCCGCACTGCGCAGGCGCCGCGCGATGCTCGCCGGGAGGGGGCGGCCCGCCGCGCCGGACTACAGCTCCCATGATGCAGCGCGGCCGCACGCCGCACCCCACGCCCCCTGGCGGCCGCGGCGGCCCCGACGGGACGGGACGGGACGGGACGGGACGGGACGGGACGGGACGGAACCGGCGGAGGGGGACCCGGCGCAGCCCCGCGCCCGTCCCGGCCCCGAGCCCGGCGTGCCCCGGGGCTGGACCGCAGCCGGACACCGACACCACCACCACCGGGCCGGGGGCCACGGCGGCCCCGCCTCTCCGCGAGGGGCCCGGACCACCCGCCGCGGGAGCCGGGGCGCGCAGGCCCCCAACCGGGCGCCCTGCGAGCGCAAGTGAACGCCCGGCGACCGGGAACGGCTGGGACAGCCGTCGGGGCACCGATTTATGAACGGGAGGCCCCGCCCCGCCCCGCCCATTGGCCGCCGCGGCCCCCGCCCCGCCCCGCCCCGCCGGCTCGCCCCGCGCCCGGCCCGCCCGCGCCGTCGGGGCCGGTCGCCGCCGCCGCGGCCATGGCCCGTCGCCCGCCGCCCCGCCGCGCCCCGCCGCCCGCCCGCCGCCCGCCGCCATGAGGCGCGGGGGCCCCGCCGCCCTCGCCGCCTGCCTCGCCGGGGCGCTCGCCGTGCTGGCGGGGCCGGGGCCGGGGCCGGGGGCGGGCAGCGCCGCCTGGGGCGGCCGGCGGCCCCCCCGCAGCTACGGCCACCTGGAAGGCGACGTGCGCTGGCGGCGGCTCTTCTCCGCCACCCGCTTCTTCCTGCGCATCGACGGCGGCGGCGGCGTGGAGGGGACGCGCTGGAGGGAGCGGCCGGGCAGTGAGTGGGGCCGGGGCCGGGGCCGGGGCCGGGGAGAGCCGGCGCCTGGGGCCGCCCCGCGGGGCCGCCCGGGGTCCCACCGCTCTCCCACCCACGGGGGCGAGAGCCCAAGGCCGCCGGGGCGCCGGGGCTGCGGCAGAGGCGGGCGCCGCCGGGGCCGGGCGCGGGCAGAGGGCACGGCGGGGGGCGAGGGCTGGACGGAGGCGCCCCGGGACGGCGGCGGGACCCCGCCGTGCCCGGCCCCGGGAGCGCCCGCGGCTCCTCCCGCCCAGCAAAAACCTCGGCAAAGCATCTCCTCCGGCCGGGCGGGAGCCGCCGTCCCCGCTGCCCCGCCGTCCCCGCTGCCCCGCAGACGGCTGGCCGGGGCACGAACGGCTCCTGCTGCCCTCGGCCCCGGGAGCCCCTTTCCCGGGGTTTGCTGCCCGCCGCGCTGCGGGAGCGATGAGGGGTGCGCGGGCACCGGCGTGCTCTGGCCGGGGACCCGGTGTCGCTTTGCCAGCTCTGCCCAGCGCCGGGGGTGACCCGGGGAGTCCCTCGTCCCATCTCGTCCTGCCGGCACAGTCAGGGGGCTGCCTCCCCTGCACTGCGTTTCGGGTACCTTCATCCAGCACTGACTGGGGGGGATCTGATTGTTCCCCATAAACACACTGGGGAGGATAAAGGCTGAGGAGGAAGAGGGACAGAGGAAGCTTCGGGGTGATGCTGGTCTCAGAACCGAGCATCTGCGAGGCTGGCACAGGAGAGCAGAGCAGCCCCGGTGGAGGGGACCACAGAGCATCCGCTGCCCGCAGAGCGGGTCAGGGCTCGGCACAGTCTGAGGGCACGTGTGGACCACAGGAAAACCCGTCACGCAGGGCCCCGGGTGGGCACAGCCAGCAGCCCCCGCCGCAGCACGCAGAGGGGGGCACTTGCTGCAGCCTCCCTGCGGGCTGCTCCCGCAGAGGGGCCCGGGGGGGCTCACGGGGCCGGGCAGCGCACCCCAGGGTGGATGGAGAGGGCAAACGCTGCGGGATGTCAGCGCTGCCCGGGCTGTGCTGTGATCTGGAGCTTGGGAACAAGCAGGCAGGATTAGGCCTTCCCCTGGGGCTGGGGCTGTGTCTGCTCCACCCTGCAGCCCTTGGGAGCGGCCGTGTGCGGCGGTGGGAAGAGGCGGCTGCGGAGGCCAGCACCGGGGTCCCCGCGCCAGCGGAGAGGCTGCTCCCGGCACCGGGATCCTGCCTCGGCTCCTCGGCCGCCTGCTCCCGCCTGGGCCCTCTCCACGTGATAGCGCCGTGGGTCCTGAGGGGACGTGGCACCCACAGTACGGCTGCGGCAAGAGCCAGGGCTGCAAGCCCAGCTTCAGCACCCGTGGTATCAGCCCGCTTTGGGTGCTGGGTCCCAGCCCCCTGGGACAGGGAGGGGGCACCAGGCTGGCAGGGCAGTGGCTGCACAGGGTGGGGATGCTGGGGGCCTTGGGAAGGGGGGATGCCTGAGCATCCCTGGGGGGCCCTGGCAGGGCGCCGGGGTTTGGGGTGGGAAGGATGCTGAGGATGGGAGCAGCATCCCCTGGCCCATGCCCCGGAGGCAGCGGGGGCTGCCCTCCCTCCTGGCCAGCACAGGAGGATTTCACCCGGCCGAGGGAGCCCAGCCCAGCCCAGGGAACCCTCTCGCGGTGTCAGAGGCTGTCAAGAGTCCCGATGGGGCACGCTGCCAGCACAAAGCGCCCCAACACGTTCCCTCGGCCGTGTGGCAATGGGGCCTGGCAGGTGGAGCGGCTCCAGGCTGTCGCATGGGGCTCGCTCTGGTTATCGGCGCAGAAGAGAACCTGTGCTTGGGCCGGGCTCGGGCTCTGCTCCTCAGCCCTTGCGGCAGCTGCGGGACCAGCCCCGCCGGTGGCTGCAGGGTGGCAGGGCTGTCCCAGGGCTTCTCCCGCCTCGGGCCGTGCATCTGCCCCAGCCTCCCTGGGACCCCACTGGGGCTGACGGTGCGAGACTGGGAGCACTGGGAGCTGCTTCCAAGCTGCTGCATGGTCCTGGGCTGCTGCCCCGCGCCTGCAGGGACCCGTCCCCACTGCGCAGAGCCAGGCACTGGCCAGGCACCTGCGAGCAAAGCGCAGCAGAGCTGGCCGGGGCGCCGGGAACAGCAACGGGGGATTATTTTTAGAAAACTAGAAGTCCTTTGTTATAAATAGCAGCAGCTCCAGACGATGATCAAGTGGGATGGATTTGCAGGCATTCACTCAGCCCTTCCTCACGGCTGCTGCTCGTCGGTGGCTTCACTGGGCTGGGCCCTGCGGGTCCCAGTGGGTGCTGGGGCTGGTGGCAGCACCGAGGCAGCTGGACTGAAAATCCCCTCTTACACATCGCCCCCAAGGAGCCGAACGCTCAGGAGCCCTCATGCTGCCCTGGCGCTGCGTCCGCCCCATCTGCTCCCAGCGAGGGCGATGCCCAGGCAATGCCGGCTCAGCCGGGGGGTCGATGCCTGGCAAAAGCCCCCGCCCAGGGGCTGCAGCCCCCTGCCCTGTGCGTGCCGCTGCCAGCCAAAGCCTCTGCTCATCCTCCCACCCCGTCCAGCTGGGGCAGCCCCAGGCAGCGGTGCCCATGGGCAGCTCCTGCTGCGGCACACGCCCTGCCCGCTGCCCTGCCTGCATCTCTGCCCACTGGAGATTCCTTCTCCCCTTCCCGCAGCACCACGGGCCCGGCGGGTGGCAGGACTGGCAGTGGCACCCCGGGCTGGTCGGGTGCTGGCAGGCGTGAGGCAGTGCAGGAATCCAGAGGCTCTGATGGTGCTCTGGGTGTTTCCCCTGTCAGAGCCGCTGGTCTGACCACATGCCTTTCCCATTAGCGGCTGTGCCGGGGGCTCGGCGGCCAGGCACAAGCGCTCCAGCCCAGCCATGGCTGGGCCCCGCTGTGGCTTCACGGCCCGGCTGTAGCTGCCTCCTGGGCTCGTCCCCAGGCCCTGCAGCACCGCCACGTCCCTCCCGCCGCAGTCCCCGGTGCAGGGCCGCATGTCCATGTTTGTGCCAGCCGGGCGATTGGCACCAGCATCCGTGGGCAGCACTGTCCCGGCCGCATTCCCGCCCCTGCAGCCCTCTGCCCCAGTGCCTCCGTCCACTGTAACGCAGCTGCGCGCCGTCGCTGCTACCCCCGTGCACACTTTGTCCCTCCAGGGCCACGCTGGCCTCGGTGCCTTGAGTGCGCGGTGGGCCGGGTGCCGCAAGAGGTGGGTTGGGTCCCCAGGGCACCGCAGGCGGGTTCAGGACAGATGCACGGGCAGAGCTGCCAAGGAGGGTAGGATAAAGGCAAGTTCGGCACCAGGCAGAGGCTGACAGGTTGTTCCAGGCAAGGGGAGGTTGTGCTTGGCATTGCTCCTGCGCAGCCCGGCTCCTGGGAAGCGGCTGGGCCCTGGGAAGGAGAGGAGTAAAGATCAAATCCCCCCCCCCGACCAGAGATTCCCCCTCCTGCTCCTGGCTCAGGCTGCAGCCCTCATTCCTGCCATCCCTCTGGCTGCTCCGGTGTTGGGCGAGGGGCAGCGGCCCCGTCCCTCCAGGGCAGCACTTTGCGGCCACAGACCTGGCGTTGGGGCAGGGCCCCTCGGGGAGGTCGCCTGTCCTTCCTCGGCTCACCGCCACGCTTCCCTGTCCTGCAGGCATCGTCGAGATCCGGTCGGTGCGTGTCGGCGTCGTGGCCATCCGGGCGGTGCACACTGGCTTCTACCTGGCCATGAACAAGCAGGGGAGGCTCTACGGGTCGGTAGGTCGGACGCTGCCTCCCGGGCGGGACCGGACCGGGGTCAGAGGCACAGGGCAGAGCTGGAACAGGGGGTCCCAAATCCACTGGGACCAGTGCCCAGGAGCGGGCTCCTGGTTTCCCACACCCTGACCTGCTCCCCAGTGGGGGACTGCACCCACAGAGCCCCTCTGCCCTCCAGGGACCGGGGAGGAGCCGGGGTCCTGCCCTGCCCCGCTCTTGGGGTCTGACCCCGCTGGAGCAGGGTGACGACGGGTCCTGGCTGAGCACAGCCGCCCCTCACCCCCTTCCCTCTCCTGCCAGAAGGAGTTCACCCCCAACTGCAAGTTCACGGAGCGCATTGAGGAGAACGGCTACAACACCTACGCGTCGCTGCGCTGGCGGCACCGGGGCCGCCCCATGTTCCTCTCACTCAATAGCAAGGGCAGGCCACAGCGAGGGGGCAAGACGCGCCGGCAGCACCTCTCCACCCACTTCCTCCCCATGCTCGTCAGCTGAGCCCCACAGGCGGCTCCGGACCGTCCTGTAGGAAAAAAATGGAAAAAAAGGGTTATTTTATTTATGTACATATCTATTTTTTTGCTATTTATTGTTTTATTTTTAAATGCACGGCGGATGGATGCGGAAGGCAGATGCTCCAGACGCAGCCTGGAGCCGCACAGGGACACGGCTCTCCCCACCATCCCACCGAGGCAGAGCTGGCACGGTGCAGCCCGGGGAGCACGGCCACCACGTGCCGGGGCTGTGGACATTGCGTCCCACCCGCGCAGCCCGGACCCGGTGGCCGTTGCTCTGCTAACGGCGTCTCTGCAGGGGCTGGGACAGAGGCTGCGGGGCTGGGATGTAACGGCGGGTCGTATTTGTCTTGTGTCCAAGCACCTGTGGCAATTAAAGCTGTGTTCGTGGTACAGAAAGGGGAGTGAGTCTTGGAGCTTCGACGGTGGGCTTGGCTCAGGCTGGGTGGGGTTGGCTCCCCTGGGGTCGCGGCTGCAGCCACCAGCGTCGTCCCTGCTGCCACCAGTGGGGAGCCCAGCTGGTCCCCCACCGCATCCAGCTCCTCATCGACCCACACCCTCACCCGCGCAAGTGGGCAGAGAGACACCCAACCCAAAACCTAACCCGCAGGAAAACACAGCGATGGGCGTTCGGTGGCACAAAGAAGGGAGCAGAAAAAGCAGCTGCTAGCGTGGGAGAGCCCGGACCCTGCGCTAGTGCCGGAGCAAAGCACACGCACGTGTGACCCGCAGCCAGAGCGGTGCAGCTCCAGGGAGGAGCATCCCCCAGCAGGCGCCAGGCTCTGTGCAAGGGCCGCGGCCCTGGAGACCCAAAGGCACTAGGCACAGGGGGCAAGGGGTCGAGAGGGTCCCCGGTGCCACAGCAAGAGCCCGGTCGCAGCCAAACATCCTGCTGCAGCATTGCAGCGGGCTCTGCAGGAGCAGGTGCTGGGCAGCGGCGCAGGAGCCAGCCCAGACCCTCGGGCAGACGCAGCCCCAGCCCCGGGGCCGCCCCTGGCTGGAGGGAGCTGGGACGCTGCTCCCCACCCATCTGCAGACTCCGAGCCAGGACATCGTGAGCAGAAGGGAGCAGACCCGCGCTGGGGACCCGTCCCCAGCAGGAGCACCTGGGCCACAGGCTCCCGCTTGGGCGGATGGTGCCCAACCCACGCCCTGGACCGAGACCCGAGGTGCAGCGGGGCAGCCGGCCCCCAGCCAGCCCCAACTCCCCAGGCTGCAGCCACTGCCTCCAGGCTGGTCCTGCCCCTCCTCAGCCCAGCTCTGCTCCATCGTCCCCAGCAGAGATGGAGCCGGGAAGGCGGCTGGTGGCGAGGACCAGCCCCTCGCCTGGAGGGGAGCACGGCCAGAAATAGCACCTGCGCCTTGGCCTCCCGGCCAGGGCACGTTCCTGCGCCGCCCTCCGCAGCGAGGCATCGCAGCTTGGTCACTTTGTCACGTCAGACGTGAGCAATGGCCCCAGCGAAAACCACCAAACTTGTTCCATTTCTTACCCAACCAGCTCCAAACGAGTCTGCGAGAGGGAACAGCCACCACCTCGACTGTGTGGTGACCGCGGTGGGCACCGGCCCTGGCCAGGAGCCCCTGCCAGGCGGGTCGGCAGCAGCCGTGGCCCCACCGCAGGCTTCACTTCGCCCACTTGAAACCAAGCATGGCTCACACGTGAGAAATTGCCTCCTGAGCTTCGGGGGAGGCAGGAACCCCGCACTGCAGCCAGCAGCTGAAACGTGGCAGGAGAAGATTTTCCAGGTCTCCCGGGCTGCGTTTTGGTGACTAAACAGCAAAGCCTTCCTCCATGCCGGCCCGGCCGATGGGCACGCACAGGCTCAGCCAGGGACCTTCTTGCTGCCACCCGCCTCCCAAGCTCCGGATCCTGGTGGCAGAAGCTTCTGGCTCAACCTCCGGCGGAGGATGAGCTATTAACCCTGATCTACCAGTCCTGAGATAAACCCTCGTCCCGCAGGCATCCGCCCGCCGAGATGAAAGGCGCCGCTGGGCTGCCCTGGCTGCCCTGGCAAAGCCAAGGAGGAAAAACATTCCAGCAGAGTTGCTCAGCACCGGCCGCGTGGCCCCGGCAGGCTTGGCAAAGGCTGCTTGCCATCCGCGTTTGGGACATTTTCTCCAACGAACCTTCTCTTACTCCAGAATGGCTGAAGAAACCCCCAACAAGCGCCTGCCTTCCCCTCCTACGGGCGGCACGTCCCTTCGCAGGAAGCTCTCGGGAGGGAGGGCCAGGTCCCCAGGAAAGGCTGCTTCGAAAGCGGCACCAAAGCTCTGCTGGCACCAGGACCCCGAGTGCCCAGGGAGGCCAGCGCCTTCCCCAGCCCCCCCCCGCGCGCTCAGAGGGCCCCAAAAGCCGGAGGAGACGCAGGGAGCCTCCCAGGCCGTTGAAGCCTCCGCCCAGCGCACCCAGCAGAGCCGGGGCAGGCTCCCCATCTCCTGCTCCGGTGTCTGCCACAGCAAGGTGCTGACAGGCGGCCGGAGCGCGCAGCACCGTCACAAACACCCGGCTGGCGGGCCAGGGAGACCCGCTGGCCGCCCGAAGTCCCTGCAATGGAAAGGGGCATGAGGTGATGCTGTCCCACGCCACCCGGGCCAGCGCTTCGGAGCCACACGCCACCACCTTGCTCCTCGCGCCCCCTCCCCACGTGCACTCCTCCAAGGGCGTCTCCCCCCGGCGCCCCTGCCCCAGGCTTCTCCCGGAGCTGGCAGGGCTGCGCTGGACTCGGCCCGACCAGACCAAAAGCGAAGGCCCTGGGCGAGAGCGCCAAGCGACCCCGGGTTTTTGTCCCTCTCGCGCCTCCCGGCCCAGGTGAGCACGGACGCAGGCCGCGGGTAGGTCGCTGCCCGCTCCGGTCACATTCTTCTCATTCTCCAACCTCCAGCTCTGTCCCAGAAACTGAGTCACAAACACACCTGGATATTTGTCTCTCTCTCTCCTTTTTTAATCAGCTGTATTTTAAGTAGCTTTGAAATACATTTTTCTCCAAAATGTTGTTTTTCCTGTGTATTATTTGATCACAATGATATTTGGCTGGTCCTTCTTCTGATGCGCACCCAGTCCTGATGTCGACACAGTGGAAAAGTCTGCTCAGGCTGAGAGAAGGGCAGGACTGCAACAGGGAGAAGGTGTAAAAAATACAAAAGACCAGGCAAAGATGCTCTCAGTTGCAATCCTGCAGCCAACCGCTCAACGATCCGCGGGCTGGCAACGCACGTACAGGTGCTGGTCACATCGGAGCCTGGCGCCCGGAGCTCGCAGCATGCCTGCGCTCGGCACGGGAGGGCTCGGACAAGCCCAGCCTGCCCTGGGGTGAAACGGCACGGCTCAGCACAGCAGTCTCCGGAGAGCTTACCCTGTAAGTTTTCCTCAAATCATGCATAACGCCTCGTTGAGCTGAAACGTCCATTTATTTAACAGCAGTAATAATTTAAAATTATAAAAACCCTTTCAGTGTTGAGTATCAGAAGGGCGAGGTCGTAAAGAAAAATAAATGGGACTTGAGAGGGGGAAGGGAAGGATAACGGGGTCTATTTCAAGAGTTCATTTTTTCAGTGACAACTATTGGCCCTCCCCAGCTGGAGATCCTGGGGGGGAGGCAGTAACGTTACACTTTCTTTTTAAAGACTTCAATCTCCAAAGCAGAAGAAATAATATCCAAGGGGAGGAGGAGGAGCAAAAGAAATAAAGAAAGGAATCTCAAATTCAAACCATACAAACAACCTTTCCATTTAGAATTGCAACCGCTAGCTCAGCGCCTCAGGTTTCCCATCTGTGGAGCGCAGCAGCCTTTCACTGCAACGGTTAAAAGTCCACGCGGCAAATAGGTGTTTTTATTAATAGACGGAGCTCTCTCCCCCCATCACAGAACTTGAGGCTTCTCATCTCTGAAGGACCCAGAGTCTCCGTGTCTTCCGAACTCAAAAGGGAATTCTGGGGGTGCTGCTTCCCCCTCGCCACCCTCCCCTCGCTCTGCTCTGGAAGCCCCTTTCGTTGCTTACGTTGGCTGGGGAGGGAGGAAGGACAATGGACAGGGCCCCGGGGACAGAGGGTTGGATTAAGATTCATGAGTTGTTCGATGAGTTTTCGTTACTTGGTGAGCTGGAGGAAGAGGAGGAGGAGGATGATGAGAAGTTCATCCCCGTGAGTCCTGGGGGGTTTGTGGCAGTGTTTTGTCCACTTAAGCTTTTCCGGCACACAGGACACGTGTCATGCTTTGGAGAGCAGACAAAAACAAAACAAGAAATATGGGAAATGGGATTAGAAACACGATACAGGAACAGCACTCAAGGAAAAGGCTAGGATGACACTCCTTCCTCTGATCAAAGGCTGCTCATGCTTAGGCCTCATCATGGAGGTATGAAAATATTTAGAGAGGAGAACAGTACCACCAGAAAAAACACCCCAGTGCCCCCAAACCCCCGTCACCCGCTCAGGCGGCACTAACCTGTTCCAGCCAAGGGACGATACAGCTGTTGTGGAATAGGTGATTGCAGGGTAACTGTCGGACATTTTCACCGACTGTATAGTCTTCTTTACACACAGGACACTCTAACCCAGAATCTGTGTCACAAGGAGAAAGCAAAACACGGCTAAGCAATAAAGGAGGGAACGACACTCAAAGCACCCAACTCGGGATCCCATCACCACTTCCCCGTCCCCCCACTGCTGCTTCATCCCTGCAGAGAGGAAAGCTTGCCGCTCTGCAGTTCCTACCGCCATCACTCCACCCCTCACTGCCCTGCGTTTGCTTCATCGTTCCCTTCCCTTCTGCTTTTTCATCTCTATCCACACTGAACTTTACAGAACAGTTTGCCTCCCCAGGGCAAATCCAACCAGTCTACGCTGCTCTTTTTTTTTGTGAATGTAACAGAGCAACACTTCAGCTTTCTCCCCTCTTTGCAATGTTTTAGGCCTTGAAGGTACTAGCAGACAAAATTAAGATCCCAAGAAAACGTTAAACAGAACTTTCACAGAGTTCTTGGAATGATTCCCTGGATGAGATATACATACCTACGTGTTCCTGTGTGATCTCTATGGTGGGGAGGGCCTGGATCTTTTCTTTGTCTGCTGGCGGCGGTCCAGTGTTTTCAAACTGATTTAGTAACTGGAAAAACAATAGGCCACAGAAGGCAGAAAGAAGCCGTGAGCTCAGCAGCACACAGAATCTGTTCATTTATTGAACCAGGTCACTGGAACCCTGCAGCGCCTGCACTGTGGACCTTGTCTCCCATTTCTGCACCTTCAGTGGTTTGCCCCCTGCATCACAACAGCTGCTGGCAATTTTTTGGCACTGCACAAGAGGACAGGAGACGCCATTATAATGCCAATTTTACCTGTGTAATAATTGCATCCAAGCCGTTGGCACCCCAGGCGTAGTCCATTGGATTTGAATGCAAGACTCCCCTTTAAGAATAAGGACAACAATTAAATTTGGCTGGGAGTACCAGCAAGAACACTGTCAGAAAGAGCAGTACATCTTCCAACTCACCAAGGACCCAGTCCCAGGTTTGGTATTGTTGTAGGTGCAATAATTCCATTGACCAGCTGCTGGATAATTCTGAAAGACAAGAAAACCAGGATTACATAAGAATTCGTGCCTGCTAATGCGCAGAAACATGACACGGAAGGACTGGCTAAACACTGTCGCATCATCAGAGGGAAAAGGAAAAACAGCCTGTAGCAATTGCATCTTATGAACTGATTATTCATTGATAAAGAGCAGTTTCAATATTTTACTCGTAAGGGGATAATTTCTGGCAAAGACGGCAAGTGGCTCTCCAGGATGCACTTAAAGAAACATTAGTCTTGCTGTCCAGTGTTTTCTCTCGTTTCCCCTCGCACCGAGTACAACATTTTGGTAATACCGGGTAATGACCAGGGAATGCTTTCTCGTTGCAGGTTTAACAGCCAAAACTCCCAGCCGCGCTGTTGTCCATGCCACTGTGCTCAGAAATGGCCCCTATAAACTCAAGGCAAGAACTAGCCAACAGCTGCAGGCCCAGCTGAATCCGGACCATCCAGCAGCGTGAGCTCACAGGGGCAAAGCTGGGCACCTACGGAAGAGTTGCCCTGGACAGCTGTGCTCAGATGAGAACAAGGGGTGGGCTGATTTTTAGCGAACTCTCATGAGTGAAAAATAACGGGGCTTCCTCCACAAGAACCTGGCAGTTGTTCTCACCCTTCTAGCGTGGGAACTCCCTCGTGCCTGCCAGCGGCACGGCGTGTGGCGAGACGGGCTCGGGGCTGCCTTGCACCGTATCGATGCCGAGACTGATGCTCTCGCTCCCTCCGGTTCTCAGAGTCCCTGTTGTCTTCCGACTGCACATTGGACCCGAATGGAAACTCAAAGCTGTCATCAAAGATGCCGAAGGCGAATTGGCCATAGCCCTGTGGCAAGGTGAATAAGTGCTGATCCACGTTCTGGGAGGGAGAGAATTCAGGGAACAGATTGGAACGAGGAGAGAAACAGCTCTCAGCTTTCATGCCTGGTATTTCACCAGCCTTCCAACAAAGACTAGTCTCTTCAGATCCCCAGCAACTCACAAGCCTTGGCTGACACGGGTGGATCAGAGCACTCGCAGAGGCAGCTTAGAGAGGAACAGACACAGACTGAAACCACGTACGAAGGTAAGAAATAACTACAACTTCCCTGGTTTCTCTTTAGCTGCTGCATGCAACTGCTGCCTTTTAAGCTGAGGCTACTGCATAGCAACACACCCAGACAGCTCACTAAATCCCAGCTTAGCCCCCTCACAACAAGAATAAGCTACAAGTGATGGTCCTATTAAAAACACGCAGTAAAAATACGACATGCAGAGATTTCAGGAGCAGCATGTGGATAATATTAATACCTCCCTTCCTAAATTTTGTCATGATCAGGGGAACATTTAAACAACGTACTAATGGAAAAATACTTCAATTCAATGGCGAAGCAGAAAATGCTGGAAGAGAGAGAGAGGACACTCTCACCTCAAACGGATGCCTGCTCTGATCGCTGGTTGACGTAGAGGAGCTGGTCTCATTGTCAGCATTCCTGTAAAGAATGAGGAGCACTGGTAAGCCTCAGAAAGGTGCTACAAAAAGATGTTCCCAGCAGAGGGGAGTGAGGGACATGAGCCTGACAGGAAAAGCAGACACCGCAGCTGCACGTCACAGCACGCAGGAAGTGACCCGTTTGTTTCTGTGCCGAGCTCGAAGGGACCTCAGAGGTCTGCGCACCTTCCCTTCTGCCCCGGGGCAGGGTCAGCTCCATACAGAAACCAGTCCGCCCTCAGCTGCTGTTTTTCTAATTGTTCATATCAATTTTCCCACATCTTCGTCCATCTTTCCCCACCTTTTTAGATTCTGATTTCATGAAGTTACAGAGAAGTGACTGAACCACGATGTCAAGCAAGGATTCCCTGCACAATCCACCTCAAACAAATCAGCTAATCCTCTGGAGCACCAGGAAGAGAAGACTTAAGGTACAAACCCTGATCACTATGACCCAAACGTGCTTAAGCCTAATCTTGAATCAAAGGAACTTCTCTATTGCAGAGGCATGTGACCAAATGGGGCAGATTATTAAGAAAACTCTTAATACTGTTAGGCTTCTGCTTTTAGAAAGTTGCAGGAACATGTACCGCTCAGTATCCAGGTCTACGCTTTGACATTCAGGGTAATAAAAAGCTAAGGTTCAGCGATTACGTGACTATCCCAAGGTCACAGGAAATCACCAATACAGTTAGGATTAGCCAGGATGGATTTTCAGCCTCTAAGGTTGGTGCAGTCAGACCAAACGTCACCTTGTCAGTACAGAAACCTCAGTCTGTGAGAGACCACCTCTCTCGGCAGGCAGCAACAAGCGGCTGGCACACCCCCCCACGCAGCTCAGCGTGCCCTTGTGCTGAACGCCTGCCCGCACGCTGCCTGCCCCGAAGCCTGTCACAGCCAAGGTCCAGCAAACGTGCCTGAAACATTTTAAGACATTTCTCCTACTCTTGCCCGTTCTGACACTGCCAGAGAGCAGTCCCACTACTGAGTCAGCAGTAAAGCACGTGAACGCAGATCTCGGCTGCTACCAGTGCAGAGTCCAAAGTCTCAGTCAAAATGTTTTGCCGTTGCTGCTCTAAGTTATTAAATGATACACTGAAGCATACAGACACTTTCCATTCCACAGACTCCGCTCTGACAGGGTTATCTCTACCCTGATGACTCAAACTAGTTCAGAGCTACCACATGCCATGGGGAAAGCCTCTCTACCACTTTTTTTTGTTTGTGTGTTTTAAATCAATCCATTCCTCCCCCGCCCTTTACCAGCAATGTGTGACACTCAGCATTCCCATGGCTGATTTACCTGTAGATGCAAACTATGCAAATTAAGCACACTCTACCCATAGTGAGGAAAGATAAGCCAAATATTGGGCAGAAGTAGTAAAAATGGTGTATTTAGCATTCAGCGTTGCCTTTTAACTAGAGAAAGGAAAAGAGCAAAGCAGACTGAGTTCATTCCAGCAACAGCCTTTGGAGCAGCACATTACCTTGGCTCTTCAGGAAGTTCTTCAATAAAACCAGATTCACACCGTGGGCAAATATAGTCCTACGGGAGAAGAAATACTGAATGAGAAAAGAAAGCGGTACATAAAACCTGCAGACTGCCTTCAGTGCGATGGGGTGGAAGAGTCCTGCAGCCCATTGTCCCAAACGCACACCACAATTACAGAGCCAAAAAGACCCCAAACCACTGATATTTGCCTTCACCAGACTAGTGAGGCAAACTGTTAAGCTTGAGTCTGCCTGGAACTTGGCTTTAGCAAAGACTTGGATAACACTAATTAATCCCCAGTATAGACAAAGCATTAGATAACATCGGATGCAGTTCTGGGTGAAGTGAAAGCAAAACCACCGGCCTTCCCAGAACAGCCGCATTCAAACACTAGTTTTTAAACAGCTGCGTGTTGTGGGGGCCTTCTCCCACCCTCCTCAAGGGGCCAAACTGTCCTAATGAAAGAAACAAGGAGGGAAGGGCAGCATAGGCTAATCGCAGTGCCACTGTCGCTTAGGAAGGGCTGAATGGAAAGCTGTTACTAACGTAGCCTGGGGTTCACACCACGCAGAGGTCAAGGAGACACAAGAGGGTCATTCTGCAACACACAATACCAGAATTTTACACTCCCACACTCAACGCTCATTACAGAAAGCTACTGCCGCCCTTGTAGCCTTTAACACTGAAGACTGCGTATGCTGGAATAAACAGCCCGTGTGTGCAGAAGCAGAATTCCTCAGGAGTTCGTGACAGTCAGTTTTCCTCACAATTCCTGGTGTTAGTGAAGAACTTATACTCCACAACCATACTGTCCTAGCGAGCAGCAGCCCAGAACGCTTGAGGTCCTGAAAGGAAATTACTTCACTTTTCAGCGCTTGAGAAGAAGTAGCACCATGCAGCGCTGCCGAGTCAGAAGAGGAAGCGACAGACCCTGTACCGAACCCCAACCATGGCCGAGGCAGAACAGCTGCTGTGGGCAAACACAACCACTCAAAACCCCGCGCTGGCAAAGCCAGGCTCAGCATGGAAGAAATTTAAAAGCTTCTAAAAATAATGCTACTTCCCTTTACTACTGCTACATTCGAATTGGCACAGGCCCTTAAACAAAGTCAATGGATTCCCCGAAAGAGGAGAGGATGCCAGCCACACGGGTCTGCTCTGATAAGACATCTGGGACCACTCCTCCAGCCGCTGCAGAAAAACTTGATAAGGCCCAAGCATGAGGCGATCCACTCAACGTGGCCCCTGCCTGCCCAGCAAGATAAGGAAGCAGCAAACCCCAAGACCTAGAAACAGACTCAGAGAAGTTGCTGCTCCCTCTTCTGCACAGGACTCTCTAGATTTGCAATTGTGAAATAACTGGGTCTACGCAATTTACACAATGTTTGATTTCAAAAACATTCCTACACCATCCAAATTCTTTGCAAAGCTTGTTACCGGCACACGGGAACTCCTGTGTTGAACGCAGGAAATCAGATCAATTGCCTCTGCCTTGGAAATATCCCCTTACCATTCTACTTTCCACCAGTACACCACTGGGGTAAATTATTACAGTAGCCACGCTCAAGCAGCGAACAACTTACTCCTCTCAACTCTTAGTTAAGGGAGGCTTTTTTTTCTGTGTGCTTACAGACAACTCTGAACACAGGGATCAGCAAATTCCTCTGCAGCTGGAACAGCACAAATGTCAAAGTTTGCTGTTTCTCAGGCTGTCTGAATCACTCCTTTTGCAGCATATGCTACAGCACCTCCAGTAGCTCGGTCTGCAAACAGTAAGTGAAACCGAATGAACTCGGACCCCCAAAACAGGTTCATTAACTAGCAATTAACTAGACCTGAATCAACAAACGCAGCTGTCCACTCCCTACCACAGTTCAGTGCGTTCACTGCCAGATGTGCTCTGCTGGCACAAGCCCAGCACCGGGTGTTTAAACAAAAAAAAAACGACCGATATTTCTAGGTTACAACCTCCAGCTCCTGAGCCACTTTCTCCAGCCCGTCTATGTACTTAGCAGGAGCTTTATCAAGAGTTTTGTCCTCACGCTTAAATACAAGCTGTGAGATTTACCAGCAAGGCCTACCCTCGCCTGACCAGTAAGACCGACAGAGAGGGCGAAAGGACAAACAGCGCGTCACAAAACCAAACTGACAGCAAAGCGTAATCAACTGTGGCAGAGAAACACCTATACTCACCATCAGGTGACTGTTAAAATTCAATAAACGTTAACAAAAAGCAATGCCTTATTCTGACAAGAGGCTCTGAGAAGTTTCAGGACAAATAGAGACCGGCAGGATCCTCCGAATCGAATTTAACATCTCGCAACATTTGGCAGGCGATCAACAGCAAACCTAGCTGTGGCCCACCACGATGTTTCAGCCAGTTCCTTTCCAACAGCCAATGCTCCTTTTCTACCCACACCAGAAAAATAGGACTCTTACGAGCAGGGCTTTTACTCAGTGATTAAAGCACATCTGCTCACGCACCACACCTAGCCTACAAAGCACTTCTGCAGTAGCGAGTGGAAACGGAGCGTACGTATCATCTATGCACTTGCCTACGTCTTAGACATTATCACCCGTGAAGCTTTTCTCGTGCTCATTTAAATCCTACTGAAAGAGACAAAAAAGAAACGGCCTCGTTATCCCAGTTGGCTCCGGACGAAGAAGCGGGGTGCCGGTGCTCGAGCCCAGGGGGATGCCTCAGCGTTTCAGCCCCAGCCGGGGGTGCGGAAAGCCCGGGGCTGGGCCGGGGAGGGGCTGCCGCAGGCCGGGACCGGGACCGCCGCCCTCAAACCCGCTCCGAGGCGGGGCTGCCCCTTCCTCACCGGCGCACGAACCACTGCGGCCCCGCAGACAGCCGGGCCGGGCCGCCCCCGCACCGGGCCGAGGGCCCCGGGCCCCCTCCCGCCGCGCCGCCCCCGCCACACCCGGCGCTGGCTCCACCGGCTGCTTCCCCTCAGCCGGGGCCGCCCCGTTCCCCCCCCCCAGGCCCCACGTCCTCGCTCGGAGCCCCCCGAACCCCAACCGCCACCCGCGGAACCACCCGCCCCCCGAGGCCCTCACCGCCGCACCCCGCTCCCCCCCCCCCCCCGCTCCTCCCGGCCCTGAGGGCCCGGTCCCCCCTTCAGACCTCACCCCCACGTCCGGGCCGCCCGCAGCCCCCCTCCAACCCCACCGCCTGACCCCCGTCCCCGCTCACGGGCAGTCGCGGGGCGATCTCCGCCGAGCAGCAGTGGCAGAAGAACCGTCCCGGTTGCGGTGAAGCCTCCGCCATCTTCCCACCCCCCCCCCCCCCGGGTCGCCTCACACCCGGCCCGCCCAGAGACGCGGGGCGGGGAACGACGGCGGCCGAGCGGGGACAGAAAAGGGAAACGGCGGCAGAAACGCGGAAAAGAGGGGGCGGGGGGAGAAACGCTCCGAGGGGGCGGGGATTGGGGCGGGGCTTAGGCTTTATAAGGAGGGAGGGCGAGCGCGGCGGCCGTTATTCTGTGGCGAGGAGGGGGAGGCCCGGGCTCTCGGCCCTCCCCCCCCCGTCCCCGTTTTATTCCCTCAGGGCTGTGAGCCCCCCGTACCCCGTGTTTGGAAGCCCTGGAGAGCTGCCTGAGTCTTCCAGGCACCTCACGGCCTGGTTAGAGCAGGCCTGTGGGGATGGGGAAGGCCGAGGGAGAAAGAGCAGGAAAGGGCCACAGCTGCCTGGGTTCCTTGGGGCGGCTCAGAAACGAGGCGCGGGCCCAGGCTCAGCCCTGCTTGCTCGGGATCGTGCCCGAAATCCACTACGGGGCTCGGCTCCGGCCCGGCCCGTTCCCGAGGCTGCGGCTTTTGGGGGAGCGCGGGGTCTGCGTGGGCCCCGCTGGGGGCCAGCACCGCGGCTCCGCCGAGCTGGGGGTTTGGGGCTGCGGGGTGCGGGGGTTTCTGCATGGTGGGGTTCGGGGCTGCGGGGTTTGGGGTCTCAGGGCTGCAGGGTTCGGGGTTTTGGGGCTGCGGGGTGCCCGCCGGCCCGTGGCACCAGACCCACTTCCAGCAGGTGGCATCTTCAGCCCAGGTTTTACTGCTCCGGCTTTTTTTTTTCGGGTGATGGAGCAGGCTGGGGAGGCGGTTTGTGAAGCAGCTCTGGAGTCCTGGAAAGCAAAGCCCGGGGACGCTCCCCCGAAGGCCTCCCCTGCCTGGACGGGGCGTAGCAGGCAGGGGCAGGATGCTGTAAACTGGGTGCTGGTGGGAAACGGCCGTGTAACGGCTCAGTAACTGGTCGGCAGCTTCTGGAAGGGTTTGGTCATTGTGTGGAAATTGCAACTGTGGGACAAATTTGCAGTCGTTTAGTTGCTGATTGATGATCCCAGCTGTTGATAAGACATGTTAGCAATTATTTACAACCGATGAGGAAACTGCTACTGAGTCCTGCAACTCCTTTATTCAGGAGGTGGGTCTAGACAGCCCGGCGTGGCCCAGCCCTGGAGCCAGACGGAGCCTGGCTGCCCGCAGAGCGGAGCCCGCGGCCCTGGACGGGGCATTTCACACCCCGGAGGGAAGTTCCCTTCCGTGCTGAGGACGTGGATGCATTTCTCCTTGCCCTGTTTCATGGTTGGAGGACAAGTTGCCACTTGATCAAATGGGTGCTGGGTGCCTGTGGGATGGGGAGGGAAGGATCCGTCTCCACTGACTTTGTCCCTCTGGAATTCCCTGACGCAGGAACTGCAGAAGCTGAACGTGGCAACACTCGTCGGGATGCAAATGGCAACAGATATTAATGCACGTGGAGATAAGGGCGGGCAGGGTGGCCCGCAGCCTGCTGCCCCAACGCCTCCAGCACGCAGCAGTCGAGAAGAGCCCCCCTCCCCGAGCCCCTCAGCTGATCGGGATGTGTTTGCACAGGGAGAGGCGGCTCAGGGCGAGGACCCTCCACTGCAGGACCGCCTTGTCCCTGGGCTCGGGAGCCCGGGCAGGGGGAGAGCTCTGTGTTAGAGCTGCGGCTCCTCCAGCACTCTGCCTGTGACCTGCAGCCCCCGGGCTTGCGCAGGGTCCCCTGCCCAGACCTCGACCCTCTGCATCCCCGATGCTGAGTGTGGAGAGGGGATCCCACGCGAGAGCCCTTCGCTGGGGCTTGAGGTTCCCACTGCCCCCAGGCAGCCCCGTGCCCTGCCTTCGGCCCTGGCCCCAGTCCCTCCTGCAGGGGACACGAGGGTGCCTGGGCAGACGCACCCCGTCTCTGCCGTCGCTCTGGCAGGGGCTGCGCACCCCGGGAGTTGGGTGTCTGGACTTGGCTGTCCCCCACCTGCCCTCCGAGGGAGCTGGGTCTGGTCGGGAGTGAATTTGAGTCACCCTGGGAAGCCAGCGGCCAGGAGGATTTTCCCACGGTGAAAAAAGCAAACTGCACCCTATTCCACGAGGACTGACGAAGAGGTGACACCTCCCGAATTAGTATCGATTCATCGTTAGAGCCTGTTCCCGAAGCAGCTGGGCGGGCAAAGCGGCCATTCCCGCCCGGGGAAAGCGGAAGGGAAAGAGGGAGGGTTTTGGCCAAGGGCAGTGGAAAATATCCTGGGCCCGTGGTTGTCCAAGGGGATGGGACGGGCTGGGAGGCTCCTCTGGCAGCTCCGCGTCGCGATCCCACCTGGACTACGCTGTGGAGGGACACATGCCCCTCTGCGATCCCTGCCCGGGCTCACGGGAGCCCACGGGTGCATTGGCCTCTGCCACAAAATCCACGGGTGTTTGGGAGCAGAGGTGGCGTGGGGCTGCTGGTCCCCCCTGCCAGCCGGGGCTTGGCAAGAAAGGCAAAAAAACCCTGGCGCTGCTCTGGATCGTGCTGGTGTCAGGAGGAGGCGAGTGGCGGGTGCCACGTGGGAGCCACCTGAGGCTGCGGTGCCCTGCGCCGCGGTGCCCGCCGGCCCCGGACAGGGAGCGTTCCCAGCAGCCCATGCGGATGCTGCGGAGGTTAGTCAGGGCCCGCTCCCGCAGCACCCGGCACTGCCACTCGCGTTGCCCAGGCCGCGGGTGTTGGTGATGAGCTCACGTCCCGAGACATTACTTAATTCAGACAGTGCCACTGTGCCAGGCGCTGGCGGGGGGCGGCCGCGGGCTGCGGTGGTGCAGCCGCCGGCGGGCTCTGGCACGTGCGTGTGCGTGCACACGCCCCGAGCGCGCAGTCTCGGCGGGAGCCAACGTGCAGTACGGCCAGACTCGCCCCGTGGCTCCAGCTGGGTGTGTGGGCACCGTGCCAGCTGCTCAGGGTCCAGTTCCCATCGAGCCACGGTGGTCAGCAGGTGGAGGAGCCCATTGCTGGGGCCAGCCCCACGCTGGCCTGTCCTGCAGGGAGCACCGAGGGCTCCGGGTAAATTCTGCCGGTTTGCTGACGTGGGATCTGCAGTGTTCGGATAAACCCAGACGTGCAGGTGTTGCCGCAGGCAGCCACGGCATTGCACGGGCGTGTTGCCGATGGCGCTCCCCCTCCGTCGGCACCACGCTTGTCGTGCTCTGCTGAAGCCTGGGGTCTCTGGCTTGTCATGTCTCCTGACGATGAGCGTGGAGGGATGGATGGTGGTGCTTAAAAAAGGACCTGGCTTCCCTCTCCAGCCCCACATGCTCCTGCCTCGCGGGGCTGGGGGCAGCCAGCGCTTTCAGCAGATCCTGGCAGCGTTGGGTGCAGCTTCCATCTCTGCTGCCAACTCCCTGGTGACTCGGGCAAGTTGTTTTCTAAAAGGTCTTGGCCTCTGGGCCCCGTGCTTTAAATAAGGTGGTCGCTGTGGCTAAAGCCCACTCGCTGCCTAGCCGTCTGGGCCCGGCCGTGCCAAGCGGGGGATCCGGGGCCAGCTCTGAGCACGGGCTCTGTCCCGGGCTCTGCCTCCAGCCCTTGAAAGCACAAGCACCTCCTGGAGTCGGAGCAGCTTTCCAGCACGGTTCCTGCCAAGTGAGAATAACTGGTGCAGCTGGTCTCCCCGCTCCCCTCCACCCCACATTATATATAATTGCCTATTTTAATTAATAAATTGGAGGCCACTCAAAGGAAAGCAGCAAGATTTGTTACAAACACTGCAGGGATTGTCTGCCAGCCCCGAGCCAGTCATGTCACGGCGGATTTGAATCGGTCTCCCTTTGAATTCACACACAGACAGATCAGGAGATTTACATCGCCCACCTCGTCTCCCCGAGCCTTGCACCTCCGGGCTGCAGGTCTGGATCCCGCCCTGGCAGTTATCTGGCAGCTCCTGATAACCCGCGAGCAGCGGGCGCAGGCTGAGCCCGGTCCTCACCACCGCCGCGCCGACCGGCTGTGAGGTCTAAGGGATGCCGGTGGCCTGCGGTCCCCGGCTGGCTGCCTGCACGGCTCTGATCTCCTGGACCCGGGATTTCACCAGCAGGCAGGGGCTGGCAGCTGCTGAGGCAGGGCAGCGGCGTGGCAGCGCAGTGCCCACATCTCGAGCCCACCTGCCTCCGGGAGCAGCGACGGCGCAGAGGCTCGGGGGAAGTTCAGCGTCTCAGGGGACTGCTTTTGGGCTCCACCAAAAATTTCCCTTTTCTTTTTTTTTTCTTTTTGGATTCTTTGCTTTTCTTATGCTTGATTTAAACCATTGTTTTTCAAGGGAAATTTTAATGTGAAAAACATGTTTTGTTTTTCTACTAACTGCAAGGCTGGGCTATGTAAGCAATCAAGCTTCTCCTCTGATGAGGGCTGTGGGGCGGATGGGGGTTCCGCGGGGGGACATGCCCTGTGGCAGCTCTGCCCTTCGCTGGACGAACCTCCGGCTGCCAAGGGCCAGGGACCGGGGTCCTGCGGGGCCGCCAGGCTGGCGGGGCCCGGATGCCCCAGCCCGGCTCGGCTCAGCCTCGGCCCCAGTGGCTGTCGTCATCGCAGCTTGTAGCAGAAATCTCCTTCTCCCGGCGAGGGCCGCTGCTGCGAGGTCAGACTGTGGGAACGGTGTCAGCCCCCTGGCATCCGCGGGACCTGTGCAGGATCAGCCCCTCCAGTGGCTGTCGGATGGCTGGGCCCTTCGCAGGAGGGTTTCGATCAGCCCTCGCTCACCACGCAGCCTGCGCCGTGCTGTGCAGGATAGCCACTTGCCTTTGCTTTCCCAAATGCGCTGCCCTCATCCTGGGCAGCGCTGCCCCAGCCTCCTGCGGGAGCCCTGGGCCTGTGCTCTGGTGTCCGTCAGCCCCTGCGCCCTCGTCCGTCGGACTGACAGCGGGATGTGGCTGCAGGGGCTGCATCTGGTGATGGGGTCAATGGGCAGAACGAGGCCAGCATCTCCCACCCCTTCCCGAGCCAAGCTCTGTCCATGATGAGCGCTGGGTTATGCTGGCGTGGGGCTCCAGGAGCACTCTGGAGAAGATCCCCTGGGCAGGAAGGTGGAAGAAAAGTGCTTAGGTGCCGGCTGAGTCTGCATCCTCCACCTGGCCGGTATTGGAGGAGGGTGACCAGCAGCCCGGCTCTCCCATCCGGATAACCAGCACGTTGCTCCCGGACCAAAGATCAGCGGGGCAGACGCTGCCCTTCCTGGCGCTGCTCTGCCTCCGCCAGCAGCACCTCCCCACGGCCTCTCCGAGGAGCCAGAGAGGCTGTAATGACCCAGGAGGTTTTACTGACTCCAGCTCCTCTGGACCCAGTTCAGCCCCACACGATTTCATTACGTTTTACGGCGCTGCCAGCTCTTCCCTCGAGGCTTGGTTTGGTCCTTCCTTCCACCGCGGCAGAGGAAGCATTTACACTGGGGAAACCGCACGGCTGGCCCGGCCGCTGACTCACGGCTTGTTTACATGGCGTGCCCGTGAAAGTTACTCAGAGAAGTGTGTCACGCATGGTGGAGCCCAGCCACACGAGCCCGGAGACCCGGCAGCCGCTGCAGCTCCTGCAGGGACGGTTACCGAAAGCACGGCTGAGCGGGGGATGACCAGCTGCTCCCAGCGAGGCGCCGGGCACAGAGGTGATTCCTGCAGCCGCTTCCCCGCGGACGCTTGAAGCAGCACCGTCCTCTGCCCTGTGGGATGAAGGACCCAATTTGCTCACAGCTTGTCCTTGCACCACCTTCAGCTCCTGGAGGATGGAGGTGCACCACCGCTCTTCCCTCTGCATGCGTGTATGTGGGTCGTTTTCCTGCATCACCTTCCTCGTGAAGGTGTTCCCGGCTTGGAAGCACTTAGTGCGGTGGGGACTGGCCCTGGCAGCAGCGCAGGGCTGAGCGGGGCTGAGCGGGGCTGAGCAGCAGCAGGGAAGCCCACTCTCCTTCCTCCCCGGACAGAGCCATGGCCTGGGTGCAGCCAGCATCTTCCCGCTCTGCTCGCAGTGCGCCTGGCTCGGGCCGGACCCCGGCAGGTGACCTGTGGCTTGTGCAGGCGTTCGGGGCTGCCGACATGAGCCTCACCGGCCATGGTGGAGCCCTGCCCACCCCTCACCCCGGCTCCCCCTGTGAGGCTCAGCCAGCCATGTGGGCAACAAGATCATTCCGTAAGGAACTCATTAAGGCGGCTATAAATCTGTGTGTGCACAGACAGGAGAGATGAAAACCAGAGCCAACTGCAGGCCATAGACAAGAGACATCTGTTCTTTCACTGAGAGGGGAAACGCGCTTTGTCAGACCCGCCTCCTTCTCCTGGGCTGGGCAGCAGGGTCCTGTGGGATGGGACAGGATGGGACGGGACGGGAAGGGACATCCCTGCTGCCTCCTGGCTCCGGCTGCTGCTTTCCCTCATCCCAGCCTTCCTGATCTCCGCTCCACGCTGCTTGCACCTTCTGGCTCCATGCACCAGCATTTGCCCAGCAAAGACAGAGCCCAGAGCATCTTCCATCCAACACGGGGCAGAGCTGGGGACACCAGAACCGAAGATGCTTGGAAGGGAAGAGGCATCGGGCAAGTGCGGCTCTTGCAGGGGGCAGCTGAAGCCCTGGAGAGCGGGAGGACGGTGCTGAGGAGGGGAGAGGGAGCAAACCCGCCCTGGGATGATGGTTCCTGCAGCTCTGGGCCCTGCAGTGCACAGGGCGATGCCGGGTGCCAGCAGCAGGAAGGGGCCTGGGTCTGTCCCCGACAGCCCCCGAGGCCCGGCCAGGACCCACCACCCCAAGGGAGAGGCGCGGAGGGGGAGAGGGCCCCGAGCAGCGGCAGCAGCAAGGCCAAAACCAGAGAGCTGAGAGCCGCCCTGATGGACTCACTGGCTGGGCGTGCGGGGGGGGGCGCGGGCAGCAGAAGAGATCTGGGCTTTAATTAAGCCTTTGACACGGTGCCTTGTGAAATCTTACCCGAATAATTATATAATACCCGAATCCAATTGCCGGAGATATGAGGACTTTTACAATACACTGAAAACTGGCACGGGGATCACCAGCAAATGGCAGGGAGTCAGGCTGCGGGGGCTGCAGGGGGGCAGCGGGTGCTGTGTTGTTTAAGCTCTTTCCTGCCGGCAGCCTGGAAGCGGAGGTAAAGGGTGTGCTAATTAACTGCCCGGTTGATGCTGCGTGAGGGGCCAAAGCCACGAGGGGAACGGCACGCTGCAAGAAGCCGTCTCGCAAGTCCCGCAGCCCACTCCTCAGTCTGGGCGTTCGCAGGGTGCAGCTGGGGTGGCAGAAAGGCTTTGGTGGGAGGGATCTCAGTTTGATCAGGAGTCAAACAGGCCGGGTGATCAGATTTGGAGGGGCAGGTCTTGGGAAGACATGCAAGCCTCCCGCCCCCCTGCCCTCCCCACACGCAAGCTCTCCCGCCCTGCCCTCCTTCATCTGCAGAAGTGGAAGTGCCCCAGGAACATGAAACGATTACTCGGCGAGGAGAATCCAGCTCAGCACTTCTTGGCATTTGTTCACGGCTTTTCATCTTCAAAGCTCCTTGCAAACATTAGCTAACTAATCCCTGCAACCTTCCTGTGAGATAGTGAAGGATCAAGCAGAGGAGCATTATCTCGCCACAGCAGATGGGGAAACTGAGGCATGGAGCGGTGACGCTGCCGCCCCAGGGCACGGGGCGAAGCTACGTGTCAGCGCTGGGGGTGGAGTGTGGCTGGCTGGGCCATCGAGGTGCGGATCGTGCCGCTCCGCCACTCTCTCCCCAACGCTGGTGATGCAGCCATGAGCCATAAGCATCTCTCATTTACTCGGCTGGAGCCGTGCGGGCACGGCGGAGAAAATCCAGCTCTGGGGTCAGAGCCGCCGGCAGCAGCCCCGCACGTCGAGGGGCAGCTCCCCACCAGGGTGAAGGGGCCATGTGCTGCTGGGCTGCGGAGCCAGTGCTGCCCCCAGCACCGGGGCTGTGCCTTCAGCTCACAGCTCACACCGGCGACTCGCCGCGTGCTCTGAGGGATGCTCGTGGAGGGCGACACTGCGGCTCGGGCTGAGCTTCACCTGCTCACTGGGTTCTCACTGCCCTTTGGTGCCAACCCTCAGCAGATAACGAGCTGGCCCCGCTGCACAGAGCGCAGGTCCCATCCCCGGGGGTTTCTGGGTTCCGTGGCCCCATGCTACGCCTGAACTCGGGCAGTGCCTTGGGCGGCAGGGACCCCCGGCCGGCAGCCCCGCTCCCCAGGGGCGCTGCTGGGGCGTTTGGCAGCATCTCTGCTTGCGTGGAAGAAACCTGGGAGTCCCACTGCGATGGGGAATGTAACAGGGCCAGGATCACTTCGCTCCAACGGGCAAACGGCGACCAAAAGACATCCAGGGACCTGCCCAATGCCTGCCAGCGGATCCACGCCATCAATATGAAACCTCTGCTCTTTTGCCTGTGCCTTGACCCTGGGTTCTGAGAAACACTTCTCAATTGAATGTCTTGTTGCAAATTGCAGCTCTAATTGGTTTAGCAGGGTTTAATTAGCCTGAACTGATGAGAGAGGCGAGATTCCCTCCTTAAAGGAGCCCAGCAGTTCAGGAGGAGAAGGGAGCCGCCAGGGTTTTGGGGGGGAGGATGCTTGGCTCTTGAACCTCAGCCTGAAATCTTGCTGCAGTCCGAACCGTAGGGGGAAGCTGCCCAACCCAGCACAATACCAGCACCCAGACGGAAAGGTCAGATGTGAAGCTGCCATTCACTGTGGCTGCAAAGAGCTCCTTTGTCCCCGCTCCGGCTCCTCCCGCCGCCCCCAGCCCCCTGCCCGGCCCATGGACTCCTTTGATTCTCCTTGGGTGCCGCTGCCGTGGCAGGGCTGGTTTCTCCGTGGTTCCCAGCCTGGCTTCTCTCCCCGCTGGCTCTGCGGGTGCTGCTGGGGCTCGGTTGCTGCCCAGGCAGTTCGTGGGAGTGGAGGGGAGTGGGGAGGCAGCATCGCCCCACATGGGCCAGACTGGTCGGTGGAGTTTTGCTCCCAGCATTGCTTGAGAACCAGCCTTGGCCCCCGCCTGAGGCGTGACCGCGGGCAAGTCACTTCCCTGCCCATGGCAGGATGGCGCTTCCCAGGGCTGCCGAGGCCAAAGGCAGGGCAGGGGGCAAGCGGAGCCCCTGGCACGGCTTTGCTGGGAGCAGGATGGCCTCGGTGGGGCTCCGAGCCCCTGGGCACCGGCAGGCCTTCTAGAGGCAGCGCCGAGTTACTCCCGCTCAGGGGAAGGAGCCCAACCCGCTTCCCTCCCGGCCTCCAGGCTCCTCCTGCCCCACGTCAGGCGGAGCGGGAGCCCGGCTGCTCCCTTCCAGATGCGGCAGCGCCTGCCGCTCTGGAGCGAGGTCCGACCCCTTCCCTGCCAGAGCCGGCCGGTTGTGCAACGCTGCTCGCAGCCAGGGAAAATCCCTTCCTGGCCTCTGCAAGCTCCTCTTGCATCCTGGAGCATGTGAGTGAGTGCATCACCACCCGCTCGCTCATTGAAATCCAGCTCGGGAATTTGGCTCCCCAGCCCTCTGCCCTTACATGGGCAATTGCTCCGAGGCCGGCAGAGCGAGCCAGGGGTCACGCCGGCCAGGAATGGGGACGGGGACAGGGAAGGGAGCAGCGCTGCTCAGCCCCGGGCCAGCAGCACACCAGGAGCCTGCACAGCCAGGGGCTGCTGGCTCTGTCCTTCCTCCCCAGGACAGCAGACCCTTGGCTGTCCCTCGCCGCGGGGCTCCCTGCCCCCTACACTCGCTGTCCAGAGGTACCCTGGCACTGCAGGGCCCGAGGGCTCCTCCACCAAAGCCCTGCAGTTTACACCAATGCCACCTGGGGTAAAATCCCAGCCCTCCCCTTTCCTGTCCCCTCCCTGGGGGTGCAAGGGGCCATATGGGGAGAAGAGGGGGAAGATCCGCCTCGGTGGAGGGCCAGCCCACTGCCCTTCCCTGGGACGAGAGGGACGGGGTCGTGGTGGTGCCAGCGGACACAACCGCTCTGCCTGCGCTGGCTGCTGGCATCGCACCCTGCTCCCCCCCGGTCATGGGACCCGGGCTGCTCCGTGCCTCACCAGACCAAGGCTGCATCCAGCCCCATCCCGCCCCAAACCGAGCTGCTCATGCTGTGCTGGCACCGGCTCGGAGCGAGGAGGCTGCTGCCGGGCCAGAGGGGTGGTGCAAGGTCCCCCGGGCGCTCCGGCCGGGGCCGCTCTCCTGAAAGAGCCCAGCGCAGTTCTGCCGAAAACATGACCTCAGCTGAGGCCAGTGCAAAGGGTAAAACGTTCCTCAGCTGCACAGCCGGGAGACCGACACACAAGTTCATGGGGCTGGAGAAGGGCCCTGGGCTGCAGCAGGAGGAGCGGGGACAGGCAGAGAGCCCCGTGTCTGCCCGGGGAGCAGGGTGGCAGATGGGGGGCCCTGACTGTGCCCCGACCCCCTTGCAGACGGGTGGGCGATCTCTGTGTGCTGGCACTGAGAGGGAGCGAGGCCAGGTGATGTCAGGGAGCCAGACCCGCCTCGGCCTGGGCTCCCCGCAGTCCGCAGCCCCCCTGCCTGCCCCCGTCCTGACGGGAACCCCCCGAAGCCTGGCAGCGCAGGCAGAGCCCAGGCCGGGCTGTGCAGGGTCCGGCACGCGTTCGGGAGCTGGGATGGAGCGGCCCTGGCGGCGATGGGGACCGGTGGGTAGGACGGTGACAGTGTGTGTCATGGGGGTGACGTCCCCCTGGCTCTTCTCCTTCCCCCCCTCCCCTTGCACAGCTTCCCCAGGCGAGGGCTCATGGGGCTCGTGGCAGCGGGACCCAGCGATGCCTCAGTTTCCCTACCGGCGCAGTGTGGGTGATGCTGGGCTGCCAGCGGAGCTGCGCTGGGGTTTAGGGAGCGGAGATGAAGGGAGCCACATGACACAGACCTTACCGTAACTCCGCTGCCGGCCGGGGCTGCTGTGGGGAGGAGGAGGAGGGTGGGAGGAGGCAGACAGAGGGTTCATGCGAGGATGGGTTCGTGGGGAAGGAGTGGCGTGCGGGAGGGACAGGGTCGGGCAGGGGGGCTGCTCAGGGCGGCACCCAGGCCCCAGCGGACCCTGCACCTCGGGGGCTCCCAGGACGCGTCTCCGCGCCCTCTGCCCCGGCCCTCGCTCCGCTGCGGGGCTCCGCCACCGCACCCCAGCACGGGGGTCACCCCCAAACCTCCCCACCTCCATCCCGGCGCGGCCCGGCCGCGGGGTGCCGGCCCCCTGCTCGGTCTGGAGGACAGCCGGACGCATCCCCGCCCCGGCACCCCCCCCCCCGCCCACCCGGCCCCCGCAGGCGGTGCCGACCAGACCCTCGCTGCCCCCCCCCCCGCTCCCACCGACACCCCCGCCCCCAAAATTTCCCCCCTCACCCCCACCTCTCAGCACCCACCCCCTCGCCCCCCAGCTGCCGCCCCCGCCCGCTGCCCCCGCCCCCGGCCGCGGCCCCCCCGCCGCCGCCCCGCCCGGTGATTCACGCCGCCCCGCCGCTTTATAGCGCCGCCGGCCCCGCCGCCGCCTCACAGGCAACAGGTCGCCGGAGCGTCCCGGCCCCGTCCCGGCCCGGCCATGCCGCTGCGGCTGGCGCTCTGCCTGCTCGCCCTCTGCAGCCCCGCCGCCGCGCACGGTAAGTGCCGCCCGGGGCGGCGGGGGGTCCCGGCGGGGGGGGGGGGCCGCGGCGGGGGCGCCGGGGCCGCCCGCCCGCTCCGTCCGCCGCCCCGGGCCGTCGGTGCCGCCGCTCCCCGCCGGCAGGTGCTTGGGGCCGGGGTCCCGGCGCCGTTACCGGGCTGCGCCCCCCCCCCCCCCCGCCCCGGCTGCCGCTGTCCCCCCCCGCCCCTCCCGGCAGCCGCCGCCTCGGCTGGGTGCGGGCTGCGGAGCTGGGCTCTCGGCGGCAGAACCCCGTGTTACCGGGAGGCGCTGGGGTGCCGGGCGGCGGCGGAGCGGTGCCCGGTGCCCGGCAGTGCCGCTCAGGTGGCCCCCGCGCCCCGCTGTCCCTCCCCGCAGGCGGCCGCCTCCGTCGGGCTCGGCCCCGGGGCTGCCACAGCGGGAGCCGGTGCCCGGGGTCCCGCATGGCCCCGCTGCCACGTCCCGTACCGCGGCAGCGCCGGTGCCCGACCCCGGCATCCCGCACCCCTGTGTGCCCTGGGATGGCGGCCACCGGGGCAACAGCCTGGCCAGCCCTGCCAGCCGCCCTGCATCGCTCCCGGGGCGGCTGCTTGAGAGGGGGTCCCTCTCCCCAGGCTGGGGCAGGAGAGCTGCGCTCCGGCGCGTTGTGACCCGGGTCGGAAGAACGGGGAACGGCGGCCGGTTTGTGATTTGGGTGTGGAGTTTGCAGCTCGAACCCCTCCCGGTTCGGCTGACGGTGCTGGCAGCGCTCGTGGGCGCCTGGGAGGCGTCTGGGCTCTTTGGTAGCTGTTCCCTCGCAGGGAAGCCATGCCGGCACCCAGGCCGGCCAGGACACCGGTCTGCGGCTCCAGCAGCCCTTCCCAGCGCTGCGGAGCTGTGGCTGCTACTGCCAGCATCGGCTTTCCTGCAGCGGCACTGGAGTTTCCATCTTCCCCCTCGCAGGGTCCCATTCGTCTCCCTGCCAGTGTGGGCAGGCACTGCGCTCCCCGGATAGCGGCAGGTCAGGATGCCCCGAAGGACGGGGGAGGCTCCTGTGAGGCCCCTTGTGCTGCTGCAGCCCCCGGGATCGAGTTTGACATCGTCCCAGCCCACGGGATTTCTGCTTGCTGCTTTGCAGGGTTGAGTACAAGCACTGGAAGGCCCCGGGCAGGGACACGCTGTGTCCCCCCTGGCCAGAGCCTGGGTCCTCCAGCCACGCTGAGCGTGGGAGTGCTGCACCCTCGCAGCTGAGGCGCCGAGGATGGGGTGTCCTGAGAGCCCCACGCTGGCCGCCTTCGGCCCGCAGCCGCCTGGGTCCGCTCGCAGGGCGGGTGGGCTCCGTCCCCCGTGCCTGAGGCACATCCCTTGGCAGGGTCCCTGCGCCCTGGCGTGGCTCGGGGGGCGGCGGGTGGCCCACTGCCGCTGGCCAGGGGGGCGCCCCAGGCTGGACGCGTGGGCAGTGGGTGCGTGGATCTGTCCCGTTGCGGGTGGGATCGCTCTGCGCGTGGCTGTGCCCATGGGCAGTGGGTTGCGGGGCAAGCACGGTCTAAAGCCAGCACGTGGCTCCCAGGGAGCTTGGTGCTGTGGGGGAATTGGCGTCACAGGGTGTTGTAAAAGAAAAATGGGCTTGAAAGAGCAATTAGACAAATCCACGGGGGGATAAACCCACCAATGGCAGAGGTGTGTTGGCCTGGCTGGTGCTTCGAGGTGTCCAGGCTGCTGGTTCCTGCAGCCCAAGGGTTTGGTCCGTTCACGACCGCCCTGCAGAGCTGCTGCTGGCTGCAGCCAAACCAAAATCGGGTGTGTGGGGGGGACGATGACACACATCTGGGGTCCGAGGCAGGTGCAGACTCTGCTTTGGAGCAGGGTGAATCCCTGCTTTGGAGGGGAGCGACTGCAGCCCGGCACTGGCAGGATCCGTCCCTTCCCCCATCCCTCCCTCACATCTTTAGCCGTTTAACAAACCTCAAATGCAGCTAATGAGAGCATAAACCCAAATAAGCGTCAGAAGAGGCTGGTTTGCAGAGGCGGAAATTGCAAAGGAATCACTCACAAAAAAAAAATATAACTGATTTGCTCGTGGGGTTAAGGAACAAACAGGCTTTTGACTCAGAGGGATCCGATGCCGCTGGGCTGGCCCCGTCCCAAGGGCTGTGTCAAGTGCCCTGTTCTCCAGCCGGTGGCTCGGCTGCTCCTCGCAAAGGCCGTGGGCGTCGGGCCCCCGTGCCGCAGGGACGGTCCCCATCCCTCCGCGGGGCCACTGGCGCACACTGGGGACCCAGCCCTCGCAGCACGGGCGCCCGTCAGTCCCGCTTTGGGTGTCCCTGTGGGGAGGTGGTGGGGGCTGGAGCCTCCCCTCTGTGGGGTCAGGCAGGAGTTAGGCAGCGATGCAGGCAGGGAGGGCAGGGCAAGGGGGTAAGCTGCAAGCCCGCATCCTGGCTTGCTGGCTGGGCATCTCCCAGAGCATCAGTTGCTCATGCTGGGATAACTGATGCGCCTCTGCGGTCCCAGTGCTGGGTTTGAAGCCTGTTGCCAGAGGAGCCGGGCTGCTGGAACCCTGGGGCGCTGAGGCGGCAGCGCGGGCACAGAGCTGCCACACTGTGCCAGGGGCCCACGGGGATGCCTGTGCCGGGACAGCCCTTGTGCCACCGGAGAGGTGGGAGCCAGCGCGGAGCCTCTTTAGGTTCCCCAACTTGTCCCATGCTGACCCTTCCCGGGCACCGGTGCAGTTCCCACGCCTCTGCCCCACGGTGGCCTGGCCACGGCCAGGGTCTTGCTGCCCTTCACACAGTGGCACAGCGCAGCAGGACCCTCACCCTCTGCCCTCTCTGCAGGTGGGATCTGCTGGCTGCAGCAGGGGAAGGAGGCCAAGTGCACCATGATCCTGAAGACGGGCGTGACGTGGGAGGAATGCTGTGCCAACGGCAACGTGGATGTGGCTTGGTCTAATTACACCTACCCAGGCAACAAGATCAGTCTGCTGGGCTTCCTGGGGCTGGTGACCTGCCACCCCTGCAAAGGTGAGCACGGCTGTGGGGCGAGCGGGCTGTGGCAGGGCTGAGCTCTCCTCGGGGAGGATGCTCGGAGCCCACAGCTCCGGGTGAAGCGGCAGCAATGGGACTGGGCTGCCCCTCACCAGGCAGGGCTCTTCAGTGCCTCCTGGGCCGTCTGGGACGGCACAGGGACCCCAGGGACCGCCGACCCTGTGCTGCTGCTGCTCCGGGATGGATGCTGCCATGGGGCCGGGGCTCGTGGAACAGCCTCTGTCCCCTGGCAGCTCTCACTTTGTGTGTATTTTTGTATCCTACTCTGTGGAGCGGGATGTGTGACCTGGGTTGTGGCTGGGCAAGCCCGAGTGCAAGGAGGCAAGCTGGGGCTCCCTGTTCCCAGGTTAACTCGGCTGGGGCTGGGGCCTCCCACCCCTGCCCTTGGCAGATCTGCTCAGAGGGAAACGTCTTCAGCTTTTTTTAAGGAAAAAAGATCTATTTCTTCCCCTCTGCTCCCCCTGCCTCCTCCCAGCGTGTGTGTGAAATGGCTTTATGTAACGGGCAGTTCCAGAAGTGGAAACTCTCCAGCTGTGAGTTCCAGCCCCGCCAGATGTTTTGGCGCGCACCAGAGGCGCGGATCCCCCAGTCGCACTTGCGTGGCCGTGTGAGAACATGCTCGAGGACCTGCTGACCGCAGTAGGCAGGAGCAGGTCTTTGGAAGGTCACGTTGTTATTTGCTTAAAGGGGGGGGGGGGGAAAAGGCTCTTAACAAAACCGCTTCTTCCAGCCCCTCTGCACCCCCTGGCGCCGCCGCCCTGGCTGCTCCTCAACCCCGTGCTGGCGAGGCTCGGGGTCGCACCCGGTGCCAGCTGAAGCCTGAGTGAGATCCTGGCCCTGGCTTTCTGCCCCATCTCCCACCACGGGTTTGGCCCTGCGGCGGTGGCCCTGCTCGGTGGGTGCTGGGAGCACCGGGACCCTCTCCAGGGGCTGGCCGGGGAGTGTGGCTCCCCTTGTGCCTGGGGCAGAGCACGGTGGGGACGGGCAGCCCTCGTCCCCAGGGTCTACCCTCACCTCTGTGGGGAGGCTGGGGGACACGAGGGGCTACCGGTGGCCACAAACTGTAGTGGGGGCTGTGGCTCCTGGGGATCATCAGGGTCTGGGAGCAGAACCTTTGCTGAAACCGCCGGAGAGCCCGGCCGGCACGTACACCGCAACTCCCCACCCTTCAGAAAGCCCCTGCCTGTCCCATCCAGATGGAGCTGGTGCTGCTCCCCACCGGGCTCCAGTGAGCTGGAGGCCTTGGAAAAGGGCGGATGAGCTGAGCTGTGCTCCCACTCCCCGGGCTCACGGGGCCAGGAGAGGTTACTCCAGGATAAAGTGGGCTGCAGCCACCAGCCCTGCGCCAGCAGCCGGGGCGGCCGAGCCCCACGGGAAGGTGCTGGCCGGACCCCGGGGGCTCCACAATGGGCCTCCAGTGGGGAGGTGAAATTCCTGGCTCCAGCTGCTGGGGACACGGTGTCCCCCGCCAGGAACCCGGCGCAGGGGAGGAGAGCCAGGCTGTGGGGTCAGGGTCACGGGCGGATGGTCCCGCTGCCTCCCTCTCTTGCTGCGACAGTCCGGATGGCCAGACCCCGCCGTGCTGGTGGCAGCGAGGGTCCCGCTGGCTCCGGCGGCCCTGGGGTGCGGGTCGTGCCTCTCTGTCCCGGGGTCTCATCCCTGTGGCTTTCAGCAGAGATGCTGCTGGGGCTCAGCCTGCCACTCTCCCCTTCCCTTGGACAGGCCCCAGCTACTGGGAAACTGGCTGTCTCCCACCAGGGAATTTCCCCTGGGGAGAGCCAGGCCAAGCAGCCAGGGAATTTCCCCTTCCTCCTCCTTCCCCCCTGCTGCTGTCTCCCAAAGTGACCCGTCTCCTGCAGGGAAATCCCCCTCTGTACCTCCCAACAGCTCCCAGCACACGCCCTGTCTGCGGGAATCCCTCCTGCTTGGGGGCGAATCCCCGTCTCGGGAAGTTTCTGGGTCCTGCCCAGCTTTCCTCCCATGGGTGCTGCTGATGGAGCTGCATCCCTGCATCCAGAGGCAGCCCTGCACCCCCAACTCACAGGATCGCCTGCGTCCCGGGGAGCTCAAGGGGCAAAGGGTCCCTTTGGGATGAGAGCTGTGTGTGCGCTTTGGGGGAGTGAGGAGCTTCCAGTCACCCCAGCCAGAAGCCCCTGTCCCCGCCACGGGCTGGGCGCTGGCCCCTTTGCCTCTCCTCGCAGAGGCACCGGTGTCCGGGATGAGCCCCTGGTCGGAGCTGGCAGCCCCTCTCCATCCCCGCCAGCGTGAGCATGGCCCCGGGGCGGCGCTGGCAGGACCCTCTGAACCCGGCCCCCGTGCTGGCCGGGAGGCGACCCAGGGGACAAAGCAGCCGCCTGTCTGGGGATCTGCACTCGCTACTGCGTCCCGCTCTTGTGTTCAAGTCACGGAGGCCCGGAGCGAAACAGGGCTGGGTATTGTCTGGTGGAAGCCGAGTTCTTGATTGCCCAGACAACTTGCGAAGCCCAGTTCCTTCTGGAGGAGCTGGGGCCTTGCGGAGATAGATTTTCCATTGCACAAGAAAAAGAAATGTCTCCTTCCAAAAAATAAATACATAGAAATGAGTTAGCTGGTGCTGATGGAGGGCTGGGGCGAGTGCTGGATGATCGTGCGGAGCTCCAGCCAACGACCTGCTCCTTGGCGGAGCTGAGCAGATCCAGATGCTGCTCGGGGCAGCGCGGCGTCAGCATGCATGTTGTGACCCCGGGAGGGATTTGGGACCCTGAGGGCTGATGCTGGCCCCATCCTGGTCGGTGCCACCCGGCGTGGCCGTGGGACCGGGGTGCTGGCCAGCCCGGGCAGGATGGATCCTTCCTTTGTGGGTGGCAGCCGTTGCCGCTTCCTCACGTGCTGCTCCTCTCTCTCCCCAGAGAGCTGCGAGGGGGTGGTGTGCGGCCCTGACAAGGTCTGCAAGATGAAGCACGGGCGTCCCCAGTGCGCCTGCGCCCCCGATTGCTCCAGCCTGCCCCGCAAGCTGCAGGTCTGCGGCTCCGACGGCTACACCTACCGAGACGAGTGCGACCTGCTGACGGCCAAGTGCAGAGACCACCCCGACCTCGAAGTGATGTACCAGGGCAAATGCAAAAGTATGTCTGGTCGTGCCCCCACCCTGTTTTGTTCCATCCCCGTCCTGTCCCGTCCCTGTCCCCTGTGGCTCTTGTGCTCCCAGCTCTGCGTGGGACCGGTCTGAGCTGCGCCCGCGTGGAAAGAGATGAACGGCAACGTGGGTCCCTGGGCCCACATGCTCACCGGCTCTCCTGGTGCACTGCGAGCCGCTCTGGTGCGGAGAGGAAGGGTCACCCTGCTGTGTCATGCTAGCAGATCTGGGCACGTCCTCCCCTCTCCCACCTGGGAAGCCGGGTCTCCCCCGTTCTCCCCACCCTGGGGGCAGCGTCTCCTGGGGAGGAACCGTCCTGCCCCGAGCGCTGGCTGTTCCCGTCGCCCCCGAGGCCGGCGGCTCCACCAGCACGGCACGGAGGATTTGTAAGCGGTGCCTGGCCCTGGCTGTGCCGGGGAGGGAAGGTCTGCCCTGGCGCAGGGCTTCGCCTGCGGCACGTGGGGCTCTGTGCCTGGTGAGGGGGCATTGCTCTGCAGCCAGCCCGGTGCTGATGGGCAGCAGCGGCCCCCAGCTCGCAGGGGAGTCACATCCCTAGGCATCACCCTCGCTGCACTGCCCGCAGCCGGCTGGAGCAGCTCTGAGCTGGCACCCGCCCGGCTGGCACCCGCTGGCTGCCCAGGGCCCTGGCCCGGCCACCCCGGCGGGGACGAGGCAGCAGAGCCGCCTGCGATGCCGACGCAGACTGTCAGTGCAGTGGCGGCTTAGCCTCGTCGCTGGCTGAGGAATAGCAGTCCGTAAAATGTCACTTACAAATATCAAGCCCCTTTTTTTGTTGTTTTGTTAAGAGAGCAGCAATCCTCCTTGCCCTGCCAAGAACTGTCAGAATTATTATGATTACTTTTGCCAGCCCTCCTCTCTGAAATGCTTTGCCTGTCAAGCTCTGGACTGCACAGGGAAACGTGGGGCAAGAAATGTGAGTTGCGAGCTGGGAGTTGCAGATGCCAAATCTCCCTCCAATCCGGCAGGGAAAGAGAGGAAGGCGGAGGGACGGCGTTGCGAAGTGTTTACGGTGTCCGGGAGTGCTGCGGGTCCCGCCGTGCCCCCGCGGGGTTGTGCCGGGGCAGGGGGGCTGTGGGGCTGGCAGGCTGCGCAGACCCCCGGGGTTTTGCTGCGGGATGGGGGGGTGCACGAGCCCCCCGCTCTGCGCCAGCCCGGCAGAGCTCTGTGCAGGGCCTGATCCTGTCTGCACAGGCTCCTGCCGCCCCCGCGCGCCCTCACTCGCAGGGCTGGGCTGGTTCCAGGGTGACCCTGCCCTTTGCCTCTCACCGGGGCGTGCAGCGCGGCGGCTGCCAGCCTGGCCGGAGCGGCTGCTGCTCCTCCTGCCAAGGCACCTGCGTGGGGCCGCTTGCCCCAGCCAGGTCCCACTGGCCAAAGCCAGGCTCAGCCCCATGCGCTCAGGCTCTGCAGCCGGACATCGGCTCTCCCCATGTGGCGAGGCTCCGGCCAGGGCCGTGCCCAAGGGCTGCGGGGCCATGCGGTCCCTTGCACCTGTGACATCGGCCCCTGCCAGCTCCTGTCCTTGGGAGCAGTGGCGATGGGGGAGCTTGGGACCCTCCGGCCCCTGGCAGCTAAAGGTGGGAGGGGGCCCGAGCTGCCTGGGCTTCCTTGGGACGATGCCCGCTGCCCGCCTGGGTTGGAGGAGCTGTGGGAGGAGGACGGCCGTCCCCAGCTCACCCCAGCCGGCGAGGCTCAGCCGCAGCCACGTGTGCTTCCCCGCAGAGTCCTGCTCCAGCGTGGTGTGCCCCGGCACCCACACCTGCGTGGTGGACCAGACGGGCAGCGCCCACTGCGTGATGTGCCGGACGGCTCCCTGCCCCGAGCCCACCAGCCTGGACCACGCTCTCTGTGGCAACAACAACGTCACCTACCCCTCGGCGTGCCACCTCCGGCGGGCCACCTGCCACCGCGGCCGCTCCATCGGTGTGCGCCACTACGGGAGCTGCTCAGGTGAGCGGGGCGTCCCGGGGGCAGGCGGCGGGGGGGAGTGGGCTCGGAGCCCCAGTGTCTGGCCGCCCCTCGCACCCCTCTCACCGCTTCTCCCCCTCTGCTGCTCCGTTTCCAGCTGCGGCCAAATTCTCCCCAGAGACGGACAACGCTGAAGAGAACTACGTGTGAATCCTCCCTCGCTGCGAGGCTGGACCCAGGAGACAGGGGCATTATGTGTATATTGTACAAACCATATACCTGATATTTATTAAGATAAAAAGATCCTTATTTATACCTGTGTATGTTATGCAGTCGCAGGGGGCCTGATTCTCGGTCCTGCTGGCCGGGGAGCAGGAGAGGGGGCTCCCAGCCCACGTGGCCGGCCGGAGCGATGCCGAGCCACCCTGAGGATGCTCCGGCGCCTGCCCGGTGCTGGCCAGCGCCCGCTCCCGGCGCTCGTACAGCCCTTCCTCGTGGCCGGTGCGGCGCTGAGGGGGCGTCCGTGCTGCCGCGCCTTGGGCCCCCCCACGTGTCCTTGGCCGGCAGCCCTGGGCCTATTTATTTTTGGATTGAATTCTTGGTACTGTGCTGACGTTTCTGGCCGGGACCTCGAGGTCTAGAGGGAATCTGTGCTTTCGCCTTCCCCGGAGGGGCTCAGCCCCAGCTGCCAGTGGCAGGAAAGGCAGCACGGCACTGCATCAGATTGGAGACAGATAGATATTTTTATACATATGTATCTCTCAATATATATGTGTGTGTGTGTGTGTGTGTGTGTGTTATTTTCTCCTAAAGTTTTAGCATGTGTATGTTAAAACGGATTTTAGTTTAGGTTTTCCTGGGCCTGTTCAGACCAGGCTCCCCCCCACCTTCGGAGGTGATGCCAGCGCCCGGAGGGCTGGCGCGATGGCGGCCGGGCAGCGCTACCCACTGCGGGCCATGGCAGCCCCGACCGGGACGTGACCGTCGCCGAGGCCTGCGGTGCCCACCGCTGCTGCAGGTGCCCCCGCCCAGAGCCCATCGCCCGGGGGCCAACCCGCCCAGAGCCCCCTTCATCCCTGCCTTGTGCCAAAACCGCTTTGAAAGCAGCCCAGGCTGCTGGGGGAGAGGGGGCCCGGGGCCCCCGGAGGCGTTTCCAGGGCCGGCGCTGGGAGAAGCAGCCGTGCGGTGCCCCGGGACAGCGCTTGGCTTCTGACCCCGCTGCAGAGCTGCTGTGGGGCGCGGGGCCGGGGTGGTCGCAGGGAGCACAGCTGGGTGGAGGGGGGCAGGAGAGGGGCGCTGGCCCTGCCCGCCCCCGCGGGGACCCCCAGCCCCGCTCCCCTGGCTGCGCAGCCTGGCCCCCGCCCCGACCCCCCGCACCCCCTGCTCTGTCGACGCCATCTGTATTTATTTTACTTCTCTCGTTTTGTGTGTTGTCACCTGTGTAAATACCACTTCATCTCTGACACCGAGAAGCTACTGCCTTTATATAAATATCATATATATATATAATATATATATAAAAATACCCTATTTTCTATTTTTGTATGGTTGCGTTCTGATTCCTGAGGCAGACGCTATGGGAACATATACATTTCCTATTCCGTATTGTTAGGGGCATTTTACGGCTGTGTTACAATTTGGATTATAATTAAAAAAGAATAAACGGTGCTGCGGGTCCAGTTTTGTTCAGCAGGTTCTGGAGCCGCGGCTGCGTCCCCTGGGGCTGTGCTGCCTGCAGCGTCGCCGCTTGCCCCTCACCGGGGGTTGAGGCAGGCGTGGGCAGAGGGACGCAGGGGCACCTGGGGTGGGAGAGCCCCCGGCAGCAGGTGAGGAGCTCGGCCCCGCTCCCAGTTTGCATCTGCTTCAACTTGGTGGTGGGTTTTTTCCAGCCCGGCCGAGGCTGCTCTCTGCAGCGGGAGGAAAGGGGGGAGCAGGAAGAGCAAACGCCAGCCAGCAGCGCAGATAAATCTGTTCCCAATATTAGGCCATGCCATGAGGGTTTGGTATTTCACAAAACAATTCCTGCCGTTAATTGGGTCCTGATGTGCGATGCTTCCCCGGCGGCAGGAGCCCGGGCGGCAGCCTGCGGCTTGGCGCTCCCAGCTCAACAGGAGCCGCCGCCGGTTCCCCCTCGGCCACGTCCCCTGCACCGGGGCAGGCACGGCACAGCCCCCGGGCCCCTCCAAGCCTCGCGAGGCTCGAGCCCTCCCTGGCCTGTGCCCAGCTCAGGACCTGCTGCGGGGACAGGCTCCGGCACGGCCCTGATGGCAGCGGGGAGCTCCCAGAGCCAGGCTGAGACTCCCCCGACACCCCCGGACCTGGCGGGGGGGTTACACGGGGGAAACTGAGGCACCATAAAGCAGTGATGGGGAACAAGACCTTTGCTCCTGGCCAGCACCCAGCACCCTCAGCCCTCCCTGTGGTCTGGGAGGATGCTGAGCATCGCACAGAATCCGGCCCAGGCTGCAGCCTGGCTTGAACCCAGGCGTCTCGTGCCCCTCAGAGCTGCGCTGAGCTGGGATGGGCACCGCTGCTGGGCAGCGGCATCTCAGCCTGGGGTGGGGGCTCTCCTGCAGCCCCTCGCCACCCACCCAGCTCAGCAACATCCCCCCCCCGCTTTCGGGGATGGGTGTAAAGGAGCTGCCAAAATGCTGCCCAGGACTTTCCCTGGCGCCAACGTTTGCCACACGTGGTGGTGTGTGGCCCGGGTTTCTCTACAGCCCGCCCGCAGTGCCTTCCTCCCCAAGGCAGCTCACCTCCCGCTGCCTGCCCCGGCTGGAGGGTTTGGCCCCCGAAGCGCCTGGCGTGCGGCCCTGCGCCGAGCCCGCGGGCACAGGCTGCGGTGGCGACGTCAGCTCCCGCCGATGAGCGGGAGATTTCAGCTTCCAAAACACGGCCGTGAGTCAGGCACCTCCTTCCCGCTGGTTTTTGGGTGGTCTGGGACAAGCTGGGACAGGCGTTGGCTCTCCAGGCTTCCCGGCAGCACGCAGAAGCACCAAGGCTGGCAGCCCTGCCCCGGCATCCTGGGGGGGTCAGCCCCACGCCGCTGGCACCAGGAGCCCACGGGGATTTGGGGCTTCCTTGGAGGCTGGCAGCCTGGCAGGGGTCTGTCCTCTGCTGGGTGTCCCCCGCTGTCTCCAAGGCCACCACTGCCCATGGCTGTGTCCCCCTGACCCCGCGCAAAGCCCCGGAGGATTGTGACCGGAGGGGATGGGGCCGTGCACCACAGGGAGGGACAGCCAAAGCCCCTGGAGTCCCCAGCACAGGGACCATGGGGACCGCAGAGGTGAGGGTGCCTTCTGGGGACCTCCTGGCATGCTGACCTAGCCCTGGCCTTCATCCTCCCTGGCAGAGCCCCCGAGGGCGGTGAGGTGGCCCTGTGCCGGGTGCTGTAGTCGGCTGCAGCCTCCTGTGGGACCCCCTGGGTGGGGAGGGCGGCTGCGCCCCGCGGCCGCGGCGTGCCAGCATTTTGCAGATAAAACATGCCACCAGGAGCAGGGACTGTCTGGGTCTGTCCCCTGAGACAGCCACGACGCTGGGCAAAGTCACATGCCGTGTGCGTGTCTCAGCTGAGACCCAGCAGCAGCTCGGCACACGTCCCCCCAGCTGGTGTGGGCAGCTCCCGGCCCCTGCACCCGCAGCCGCCCAGCTCCCTCCAGGGCAAGCGCCCGTCTGCACGCCTGAGCGCGCCGGGGAGGCGGGCGAGGCTCTCGACGGGATCCCCACGGGCTCTGCCGGCGCAGCTGGGCGGCTGGGAGCCCATCTGCCCCCAGGAGCTGTCTGTGGTTCCCCCGTTTGGGGGGTCCCTTAGCGGGGTGGGAAGGGTGCGGTGTGGGACGGGACGGGATGGGATGGGGTGCCCCACCCCAGCGGGAAGGCATCGCCAGCGCTGCTGGGGATGCTCCGTGGGATGGCACAGTGCCTGCATATGGATCCTGGCTCCTCCAAGGCCCCACCAAGCTGGGGCTCTGGCTGGGGACCGGAGAGGAAACGGGAGTAGCGGGACGGCCAGAGAGGGCTTGCAGTGTGGCAGCAAAAGGACAGGAGAGGGGACAACTGGGAAAAACCAGCCCCCGTTGAGATGGGCAGCAGCCGCCTGGGCAGTGTGGGGTTAAGGATTGGCCCCAATCAGCCCTCCCGGGCTCAGCTGCCCACCAGGAGATTAGAGAGGGCTAAAAACCGCCCAGGTTGTGCCAGCTCCCAGGTGGGTCTCGGGCTTGGGCTTGGTCTCCCCATCACGTCCCTGGGGCAGGATCAGGGTGGGCAGGGGCTGGTGACTGTCCCTGGGGCTCCTGCCTGTCCCAGGGCCGGGGGCTGTGGCCCCCCGTAAGGGGGGAGCAGGGAGAGTAGAGGGGAAGGTGAATGGACAGAGGTCTGGGAACGAGGTTTTATTGAGGAAGGCAAACACTGCTGCTGCTGCAGGAGGCCGAGTGAGGTGCTGGGGCTTCTTGTGCAGCCTGGGGGGGGATGTGCCTCCCCTTTGCCAAGAGCCAGAGTCGGCCTCCTGCCCTGCCCTGGGTCGAGGAGCCCTGAGCATCAGCTCCCAAACCCCCCCGGAGCTGGGAGGACCTGGGAGTCCTGGCCCTCTTCTCCCCTCCTGGGCGCTGCCAGACAGCCAAGACGCCCCGGCCCCTCTCCCTGCAGCCCCCCTGCCCCCAGGACCCCTGCCAGCCCCGGCTAGGGCTTCGGCTGCCCCTTCTGATGGCGGTGCCCTTGCACGGTGCGATGCACCCAGTCGATGTAGTTGGAGATCTTGGTGTAGATGTCAGGGTACCGGCGGTCCCCACATCTCTCCCCAGAGAATGAGACGATGCCATAAACCTTTCCCTTGAAGGTCAGGGGTCCCCCGGAGTCGCCCTGCAAAGCAAAGGGGTGGGAGGGAGATGAGCGGGTCTCCTGGAGGGGGATGGCCGGGGCGCACGGCACTGGGAGCGCACTCACCGCGCACACGCCCTGCAGCGTGGTGTTGCGGCTGGCCCCGCACAGCATGTTGGCCGAGACCTTGCCCCTCCACAGCGTTCGGCAGATGCCCCGCTTGACGATGGTGGTGACGGTCTCCATCAGCTCGGTGGGCCGGTCGCTGTAGTTGGAGATGTCCCCCCAGCCCATCACGTAGCAGACGGTGCCGGGCTTCAGGTCAATGTACGGCGAGGGCAGGCGGATCCGCTTCACGTACTTGTTCAGCGTGGCCGATCTGTTCAGCTGGGCAGGGAGCGGGGGGCGCAGGTGGCTTCGCTGCTGGGGCAGAGCCCCCCCCCCCCCTGCCTGGGGGCCCCGACCCCCCTGCACCCCATCACATGCCTACCCCAGCTCCCCGCTTACGCTGACCCCCCCTGCCCTGCCCTTCCCTCTTCAGAGGCTGGGCCCCCCCGAAAGCCCCTCTGCACTGGTCCCAGTCTGCTCGAGAGACTGGCTGCCCCGGAGCGGAGGGACCCCCCGACCCGGCCGTGGTTGGCACATCCTCGGCCGCCTCCGTCGCACCCCACGGCGCGGTCCTGCTTCTCCGGAGAAGCACTGACATCTAGTGTCGGCTCGGGCCCGCGTGGGTGCCTCCCTCCGGCGCCCCGCGAGCCGTGGGGTGCCCCATTTCCCCCCTGCGCCCTGTGGGGCGCAGGCACCCCACCTCCCAGCCAGCGGGTGCCCACAACCTCCCAGCGAGCAGGTCTGTGGTGGCCGGTGGCGTGCGGGACTCACCCTGAGCAGGCGGATGTCATTGTCCACCAGGCTGGGGCTGTAGCGCGGGTGGGCGATGGACTCCTCGACGCTGAAGACCTGCTGGGACTCCTCAGGCTCCTCCAGCCTGTGGGCGCCCAGCACCACGCGCACCGAGGGGTTGTGCCTGCGGCAGAGGGGCCCTGAGCGGGTGCTGCCGCAGCGGGGGGCGATCGGGGAGGGGGAGAAGGGGGCTGGCGAGGTGGGCTGGAGGGGAGTGCGGGTGGGCGCGAGGGGGGTTTCTCCAGGACCGTGTAGCCCCCTGGGATGGGATCTGTTTGAAGGGGGCCGCGCCATGTCCTGGGGGGACAGGAGGTGCGTGCCCCACGCGGGAGCACGGCTCACCTGGGAATGAGGCAGTGGGCTGCTGTCATCACCCACTTGGGCCACACCAGGAAGCCCCCGCAGACGTGCTGCCCGTCCATCTGGATGGAGGCGATGAAGGGCCGGGAGTGGGGTGCCACCACCTTTCCTCCGATGATCCGGCTCCCCTGGGTCACTGGTGGGTGGGTGGGTGCAGGCGGTCACGGGCTGCTGGGGAGCCTGGGCACGACTGTCGCCTGTGCCTGTCCCGCTCCTGGCTGCATGTCCCGAGCACCCCAGCACTGCCCGTGGGTGCTGGGGAGCGGCTGAACATCGTCTCTGGCCGAGGACGGCTGAGCGTGGCATGGCAAAGCCTCCCCTGCACCGCAGTGCTCCAGCCCGGGGTCTCCATCTCCCGCCCTGGCCGCGGGGACCAGCCCTGCAGCCCTCTCAGCCCCAGCTCTCCCCTTACCTGCTGGGGCCAGTGCTGGGAGCAGGATGGAGCCTCCCAGGGTGAGGATGAACAGCCCAGCCGTGACCATGCTGGCGCAGAGCAGGCCACTGCCACCTCCTCTGGGGCCGCTCGGGGTGGGGGTGCTTAAATAACTCTGGGGGCTGAGCCTCTGCCTGGGTGCCGGCGGGTATCTCCCTCCTGCTTCTTCCTCTCTGGGTGCTGCTGCCTTGTGCAACTGCTGCGGGGTGGGGGGCACCGGCAGCGCAATGCTGCGTCGGGGGGTAGATGCAGCTTTGCAGGTTTCCCCAGAGTGGCTGCTAGCTGCGGGGAGAGCGGATTGGGGAAGGAAGAGAGAGAGAAGAGCAGCTTCCCAACCCAGTCCTGGTTCCTCTTGTGCCTTGAGCTCATCAGGATGACACCCCTCTCCTCTTGGCAGAGCAGTGGGAGCAGCAGGGCCCCACCACATCCCAGGACACCTCCCAGGACGTGGCAGTGTCCCTGGGGCTGGCCGGCAGCCGGGCTGCCGTGGGTCGCGCAAGGACTGTGCTGTGCTCAGACCTGATGCATCTCCCGGCCTGTCCAGAGATTGCCTGGCTCCGAGATGGTGCTTGGGCAGAGGGGCAGTTTGCTCCCCCTGGTCTGCATCCCCCTGGGGTGCAAGAAGGGCTGCAGGGTGTGCCAGGGTGTGGGTGCACCGGGGTGGGGGACGGGGGCCCCACTGCTGGGGCACCCCTCCCTGACGAGCCGGGCTTGCTCCCGGATCAAGCACGGAGCTCTCGCCCTGGCAGCGGGCAGATTTCCTAACGGTGTCGCGGTCGGAGGCTGGCTCGGGTCTTCCTGTGTCAGTTTGCCAGCGTTTGCCCAACGCGACCATCGCGTTGGGAAACAGAGGAGCGGGGAGGGGGGACGCGCAGCCCGGGCTCCCCCCTTCTCCATCCTGTCCCCGCTCACCCTTTGCACCGTCAGGGCTGCGGGCCGGGTCGCGGGGGCCCTGGCGCTGCGGGAGGGGTGAGCGTGGCCTTTGGCCAGGGCAGCGCCCGGGGCGGGGACCCTCCTGGGGCGGCCGGAGCGGGGGGCCCCTCCAGCCTGCCCCGCTCGGGGCCCCCCCGTACCCCAGGAGCGGCCGCAGCCCCGGGGCCGCCGGCAGCGGCGGGCGGGGAGCGCCGCGCCCCGAGGCCGGGTGAGGGGCGGCGGCAGTGGCGGGCCGCGCCCGGCAGACGGAGCTGTGCGGGCGGCGCGGGAGGCGGGAGCACCGGCGCGGCCCCGACATCCCTGCGCATCCCGCAGCCCCGCCGGGGATGCCGCCGCCCGCCGGGCCCTGAGCGCCGGGACGCCGGCGGCCGCCGGCCCCGCTCCGCTGCGCCTCGCCCCGCCGGACCCCGCCGGAGCCGCCGCCGGCCGCGCCGCCCGCCTGGAAAATGGAGTGAGTACCGGCTCCGGCCGCGCCGCCGCGGGACCCCGGCACCGGGCCGCGGCCCCCCCGTGCCGCCGGCTCAGCACCGCAGTACGGGGGGGTGGCCCCGGCTGCCGGCGCTCGGGACCCCCGCGCCGGGGCTGCAGGAACCCCGCACCGCGGGCTCACGGAGCCCATACCGGCGGCTCGTATCCCCCAATACCGGGGCTTGGGCCCCCAAAGCCGGGGGCTCGCATCCCCCTGATCCTGGGACTCAGGACCCCAACACCGGGGGCTTGCACCCCCCCGGTGCCAAGGCTTGGGCCCCCAAAGCTGGGGGCTCGCATCCCCCCGATGCCAGGGCTCGTGACCCCAAAACTGGGGGCTCGCATCCCCCCAGATGCTGGGGTTCGGGACCCCAATACCGGGGGCTCACATCCCCCCAGTGCTGGGGCTCGGGACCCCAATACTTGGCTCTCGCGCCCCCCCAATGCGGCTCAGCAGGTGCTGCCCCTCCCCGGGTCCCTGCCCTGCTGCGGGGTGCCGCGGCACCGGCTTGGGGTGCAACGCTGGAGGCCCCGGAGCGGGCGTGGGGGCTGCGGGGGGCGAGTCTCCGCTGGCAGTGGTGCGGTAAGCGGGGAGTGGGAAGGGCGTTTATTTTTGTGTTTTGAACCTGTTGTTGCTGCTGCGTGCGGCTGGGGTGAGTGGGTGGCTGTGAGCCGCGGACCCCTCCCTGCGCACGCACCCCCAGCCCTCTGCCGAGGGACCCGGCTGCGACGGGGGACCCTCGCGCGCCCGGTCACCGGACGGACGCTCTCTGGCCCTGGCCTTATCCTTTGTGTGCCGCGGTGGGGCCCTGCCCGGTCAGTCGGTGCCTGCAGGCGGGCTCGGAGCCGGGTGTGGGGCTTTGCAGGCGGATGGGGGAAGGAGGGAGCAGGTGGAGGCCATTGGGAGGCCGGGAGCTGGGGACCATCCTGCCTGCGCACTGGTTTTGCCCCTCAGGGACTCCAGCAGCTCCCGCCTGCAGCGTGCTGGTGCCGGGAGGCCACAGGGCTGGTTGGCTGCTCAACGCGCCGAGCACCAGCAACAGCAGTCGGCTGGGGTGGCCCTGTCTCACCCAGGCCTTTCCCTCCCTCCCGTGGCTCTGGTCCCCACCATGGCAAACAAGGGTCCCCCAGCATCTCCTGGGTTTGGCACTGGGGACATCCAGCCAGCCCGGGGTCAGCTACCCTCCGCTCCTCGCAGGCACCTCGCCTTGCACCGATTAACTGGCCGCCTGCTAGCGAGATGCTGGGTGCTCAACAGGTCCCGCTCGCCGCTGCCTGCCTCCCACCTGGGGAGCCCCGTGGAGCCGTGGCGCGCTGGCGAGGGACGGGATGGTGGTTTCCTGGGGTGGGGTGGGCTCTGGCCGGCTCAGGGCTGAGAGCAGTGCAGGAGGCACTGGCGGGGGCCTGGGGACGTTTCAGAGGCCGGGGCACAGCGCCTGCGGGGCTGGGGAAGCAGAGCAGCTCCCCATGTTGCTGGAGGAGCCGAAGGCTTTGTGGTGCGAGAGCTCGCCAAGGCAGGTCCGCGGCTTTGGGCAGTGCCTCGGTGCATTGGTCCCTTCAGAAAAGTGCCTCTTTGGGGAGGAAAATGTGTGCGTGATTTGCCAAAAGGCAGCGAGGGAAAGGGCAGAATGGAGGGGCGCGATGTGCCCTGGGGAGGGGGCGGAGGAGCTGCAGGGACCGGGTGCGGGGTCTCCCAGGGTGGAGGTGTTGAGGGCTGGGGTTGAAGTGGGGGACGGTGCCGGGCAGGATGGTGGCTCCTGTCCCCAGGCTCCACACACTGCCTTTCTCTCCACTTGGCTCTCCCCCAGGCTCCTCCGGCAGCCAAGGCTCCGGATGGACCCTCCTGGCGAGGGCAGAGGAGCCTGTGGAGGGGTGCAGGGGCTCCCCTCCTGCCAGCTCCGCACACTGGACCTGCCGACGGCTCTTCCTTTTCAGTGAAACCCTGTGAGTGCCCCGGGGTGGGGGCTCGCCCCACCGAGCTGTGGGAGTAGTGTCCGCCCCACAGTCCTGTCTGCAGGCACCGGGCACAGCCGGACAGCAAAACCAGGGTGCATGTGGCTGCTGCGTGGGCAGCACCGGTGCAGCCCCTCCAGCCGCTCAGCCGACTGCGGCTCTTCGGGAGGAGGCTCCTGAGCTTTCAGGACGGAATAAATGTGCAGTTAAAATGCCCAAACGTGCTCCCCCAGGTGGGTCTGGGTTTACGGGGGGACCTGCAGCTCTGGCACCCCTGCCTCAGCTCTCACCGGGTCAGTCCTGCTCCCTCAAATCCAGAGCCTGGTCATGGGGCCAGAGGTTTAGGAGAGTCCCGGGGCGGGTGGGGACAAAGCAAGGTGCCCCCCTGATGTTGGCCTGGCTCTGCGGCAGATAATGGGCGCTGGGGAGTGTGCTGCTGGCCTTGCTTTGGCTCCTGCTTTGCCTTGGCACTGGCAGCGGCTGGAGGAGGGTCCTGGCTGCCGCGAGCCGCTGGTGCCCAGGGAGGTTTGGCTGAAAGCTTCCAGTTCTTGTGAAGGCTGTGCTGGTCCCGTCGGGGCTGCTTGTCTGTCCTCTGCTCCCGCCGCCATTGACGCTCTGGAGCGGCTGGAGGTTTTGCATCTCCACGTCGGGCTGCTCCGGTAGTTTGTCTCAGCAGGTCGCTGCTCTCCCCTCCGGGTCTGGGATCTCCTCGGAGTGGGCGCTCTCCTGGTCCTGCCCTCCCCACCCCTGACCTGAAGCCAACGGTCATGCTTGGGGGAAGGAGGGAGATTTCTGCCCGAGGAATAACCTGGGAGCCCTTTGGGAAGGGACTCGGGACCCTGCTCTCTGCCTGCCTCCAGGGAGAAGCAAAACCCAGCCGCTGCTCCCCAGGCTGGACCATCGCTGCCTCCTGGCCGGCTGCAGGGAGCCAGAGGGCGTCGGGTCCGTCCCTGTCCCTGTGCGCAGCCGAGGGGATGGCACCGTCGCCCTTCCCAGCTCTCCCAGAGGAAGCCATAAAGCTCCGCCGCAGACGGCCACACAACGGCACCCCAGCCCTGCTCGGGGCTGGCGGATCTCGGGGTTCAGAGTTCAGCCACCACCGTGGGACGGGGCCTCTCGGCCGGACCCGCGCAGCTGGGCAGGAACCGGAGCAGGTTTCCTGGGAAGCTGCTGGTGTTGGCATTCCTGCTTCCTGGCGAGAAACAGCCCCTTTCCTCACACGGGGCCGGTGGTTCGTGCGGTCTGCGCTGTGCTGGGAGCCGTGCCGGGGCTCAGCCGGGCTGTGGCGTGGGCCTGTCTCCAGCGGTGGAGGTGGTGGCAGCGAGGAAGGGCCGGGAGGAAAGCTGGGAGGCGACGTGCGCTGGGGCAGGGTCGGGCGGAGGCGCAGAGCTTGGGGCTGGAGGCAGAGGCGTGCGCAGGAGCCCGGTTTCCTGAGTCTGTCTTTGCTCCATCCAGAGGCAAGCGAGCCCCAGGGCCCAGACAGAAGCCGCTCTCGGGGACGAGGATGAGCCCTGCAGCAGCCCGGGAGGAGAGAGAGGAGCCGGGGCGGATCCTGCCCCAGCCAGGTGTTTCCTGGTGGAGCATGGCTGGACGTGGGCTGAGCCCAGCCCCTTGGCTCGGTGCCGAGGACCGAGCTCCACACGGGCTCACGGGGCTGACCCTGCCAGGGGTCCGGGCAGGAGCCACGCTGCTGCCGACTCCTTGGAGCCTCGTGTGTGCTGGTGTTCGTGGCATTTGTGTGGGAAAGCTGCGCTGCCTCTTGTGAACGGGAACCCAGGGACCGAGTGATGCGGCTGGGGCCACCCTGAGGTGGCGGGGAGCCGGGCGCCATGTTCCGGGCCGGCGCTGGGGCTGCCCGTCCCAGCCGGTCTGTGCTCCCAGGTGTGGGGAGAGGCCGGCTCCACTCTCATTCATAAATCGTGGGGGAGTTTCCCAGTGGAGCCTTGCTCCTCTAACTGGAAGGGAGCTGGAAACCCAAGTGTTTGGAGGGCACTTGAACCATTGTTTGAAAGATCTGTAATTTTCCAATCAAACTCCCTCCCCAAGCCTCCGTTCATCAAATATTCATGGGATCCATTTTCTCCTGGCACTCCCAGCCCACGTCTCAGCCCGAAGAATCAATCAGGCAGCTCTGCTTGCTCTAATGCATCCTGCGTTTTCGGGAGCCTGGGGCTGCCATCTCCTCCTCCCGCCTCCCCCCATCTCCCCCGTCCCCGTCTCCTCCCAGGGCAGCAGCGTTGGACGGGGCTGCGCAGGCAGCGGGAGCGTGGGGAAGGCACGGCTCACGGAGAGGGAAGGAGCGGGACTGAGCGCTGGGGCGATGTCGCCGGCTGCGGGGTGCAGGCAGCCAGCACCGTGGGGCAGGGCAGGAGCAGCCCCCACGTCACCAGGATCGGAGCAGGCGGTCGGACCCTGTGCCCAGCCACCCCGGCACTCGGCTCCTCAGGTTTCTGGCCGTCCTCGCCCGAGTTGTTGACTGCTGATTTATTTGCCTTTGCGGTCGATGAGTGCCAGCCCCCGGCCTGCTGCGGCCCCCTCCCCTCCGCGCCTGCCGCCAACGAGGGCGTTCGATAGCGGCCCCGCTGCTAATGGCTTCGTGATGGAGGCTTTGCAGACTCTCCGCAGGCACGCTCCCCGTGGCAGCGTCACGCCAGGCCAGGCCAAGGGGCCCAGCTCTCGGCACGGGAATGGTGGTGTAAATCAGTGCCGGTCCCTCGATTGCTGCTGGTGCTGCCGTTTACACAGGCTCTGGGCCCCACACCAGGGCCCGTCGGTACGGGGGGCCGGGCAGTGGTGCCCCCGCGCAGGGCTCTCTCCCTGCCATCCCCATGGCTCGGAGCTGAGCGGGTGGAAAGGGAGCGGAGGTCAGGGGAGCAGAGGAGCAGCTTGAAGTGGCTCTTCGCACATTTGGATGAGCTAATGGGAAAAAACAGAGGAAGGCAAATAAACATTATTGTTTCATGTCAGGCGGGGAGGAGACAAAAGGTCACGGGCTTCCCTTGTGATGGTAGGAAACGGCAGCATCAGCAGGGCTGGAAAGAGCTGGAGAGCCAAGGGAGAGCGCGGGTGCGTGCACGGGGCGCGTGCGTGCTCACACGTGTGTGGATCCGTCCACGGGCCCAGGGACTGCTGCCTTTGTGGGTGGGAGCTCCCGGGGCATCATCCCCCGGTGCCTCCTGCGTCCCTGCTCCCGTCGACCTCGTCTCCTGTGCCACGGCCCGTGGCTCTCGCTGCCACGCGGTGCATGCGGAAACGGCTCGAGGAGCTACCCCGGGAGTGGCAGGGCTGGGACGCGCACGCAGCGGACAGCGGGCGGAAAAGCATGAGCCTGTTAACCACAGCTCATGAGACCGGGTGAAATGAGGGGGGAGGAAGGGCTCGCTTTGGGTTTCTTTCCTGGGCTCGAGGTCCTGAGGGGCTTGGTGGCCCTGGGCTTTGTGGCCCTGGGGTCCCCTTTCCGCCCCTCCCCGGCACCCGGGCCCAGGGAGTGGCCGCAGGGAGGGGAGCGGTGCCCCGGCCCGGGGGGGCCCTGGGCCCCTCCGCCTGCGCTGCGCATCCCCCCTCCCGCCGCTCGCCCCGTTGCCATGGCGCCGTTGCCATGGCGCCGTTGCCAGGGAACCGCCTCCCGGCTCGGCGGAGCCGTCCCTCCCCGGGGCCGGCGGCTGCGGGGCCCCATCGGCACCGGCCCGGGGCTGCGGCTCCCGCCCCCGCGGCGCACGGCGGCTCGGAGGCCGCTCCGGGGTGGGGGGCGCCTGGGGCAGCTCCGGCCCCGCGGCTCCGCTTTCCTGCCCCCGCTGCAGGGTCCCGTCGAGCGTGCGGACCCCCAGGGACCCGGGGGCTGGCGGGGGGCGCGGGACCCCTCCACCCGTCCTTCCACCTCGTCGCCCCATCCCGGTGGGCAGGGACCTGGGGGTACCAGGGTTGTCCCCACTCTGCCCCCCTCTCGCCGGGGTCTGAGGGCGATGGATGCGTCCCCCCGGCGGTGGCTCGGGCCGGGCCCCACAGCAGGGCTGGGGTGCGCAGGCTGCTGGGCCGGCGGGGCCGGGGCTGGGAGGGTGCAGCGAGGGGCATCCAGCCTGTTTTGCGTCTCTGCCTGGGCCAGGAAGATTCCTGGCGTTCAACCCGGGAATGTGGAGACTGTAGCAAATAATGGAAAATAAAGAGGATGGAGGAGGGAGGAAAAGCAGAACAGAACATTTCAGGAATGCTGTAAAAGTTTGGATCCATCGAACGGGGCAAGATCCAGGAGAGAAACAGGCCCTGGTCCAAAGCTTTCCGAGCCTGGGGTGCCAAGAGCTGGACTCGGCGGACCCCTGGCCCCAGAGCAGGAGGGTGCCCGTGGCGAAGGACAGCCCCGGCACCGTGGGGCTGGTGCCAGCCTGGCCCCGCAGCCGCTCGGGCAGCCCCGGCTGAGGGCAGGGCGCAGGGGGGCGGCCGGTTCCTCCCTTCAACTTTTGCACATAATCTGTCTCTGCAGAGAGCCCTCCCAGCTGCCCCCGGTCCCGGGGGGTTCCTCGCTGCTCTGGAGCTGCTTTGGGGGAGGAAGAGGAGATTTCACCCCTTGGACCAGAGCCCGGGGCAGGGCGTAGGGCCGTGATGCCGCGATGCGGATGCTGCTCCCAGCGCCCACTCCATGCTCCCCCCGTCAGGGCCCTGCGTCCCCACAGCCCCCACACCCGTGTGCTGGGGGTGTCTCATGGGGGCCTGCCAGCTCCATCGCCGTCCTTGTCACGGCTCCGTCTCTGAGTTGTGCAACTGCTTTCGGTCTGTCTTTCCTGAGAGAGAAAGTTCCCCTGTGGCCGGGGGAGCGAGGCGAGACCCCGGGCACGGGGCTGGGGAAGGGCAGACCCCGTTCGCGGCCCCAGCGGGTCGGCAGAGGAGGATTCCCTCAGGAAACCTGCTGTCCCTGGCCCCTCTCCCTGTAAGGGAAGGGCTCCCGCCGTGGCGGGGTTCGCGGGGTGCAGCTGGGATTCGGGACAGTCGGGAAGGGAGCAGGGCCGGCCCCTCATCCCCCTGCTTGTCCCTGTGCCGGGTGCTGCGGCTCTCGGACCCAGCGCAGCCGGGCAGGGAGCAGCAGCAGAGCGAGCAGGGATGGCAAAGGGATTCACAGACACTCCGACTCTCTTTGGGTTTGTAATTATTTAATTCCCATCTGGGGTGCAGCGTCGGGCCACGGGCTGCCAGGCGTGACACATGGGTGGCGGGTGTGCGCCTGCGTGTGCGAAACAGCCACAGCGTCGCCACAAACAGCACAAAAATAACTACTACAAAAGCGACACCTTCCCCGGTTTGGTTTTCTGGCCTGGATTTCACGCGGCGCCGGGATCGCGGGGTGTGGGGTGAGGGGAGGACGGGCGGCTCTGAGCAGCTTTCGGTTAATCGCTGGCTTCGAGGAGGTGGCAGGCAGAGGTAGGGGGTCCTTTCGCCCTGGCAGAGCCCATTCAATTGGCTGCAAAGCCCAGCTCTTGCACACGCGTGTGCTGTCCCCTCTGGTGGAGGACTTGTGTGAGGGCACATGCGTGTGTGAGGGCACACGTGCTGGCACGTGCAGCCAGAGCCCAGCCCAGGGAGGTACCGTGTGTGGTACCCGTGCCCACCCCGTGTGTAAAACCATCTTTGGAAAAAGCCCTTAATGGGAGCGCGGAGGAGATCTCCCGCCCACGCCGCCCCCAGCCCTGGGCCATCTGCAGAGCCCAGCCTGCATCCCCCGGGCAGCAGACGATGCAGCAGTGGGGAGAGGAGGGAGAAACCCAGGGAGCGAGGTCGGTGCCCCCCCGCCGGGGTGCTGGGCGGCACCTCGGAGTCCATGTCGTCTTCCAAAATGGGCACCCGGAGCTGGGCTGGGGCTGCCGGGCCTCGGCTCAGCTCCCGTTGTGGTTGGTGCCGTAGGAAGCCGGGGCTGGCTGCAGTGGGTCAGCGGGTCTGCGGCCCCCGAGCCGCCGGGTACCCCCAAGCACGCAGCTGCGGCGAGGCCGGGTGTGACCGGGCTTCTGGCACTCGCTCCTTGCTAATGGCTTTTCCTGCTGTGCTGGGGACACGGCACTGCCTGTCCCTCCCTGTCCCCCCCTTGCCCCGAGCCACCCTGCGTGGGCTGGGACTGCTGGTGGCCCTGGGGCCGGGCCTCTCCCTCCCTCCCGCCTGCTGGGAAGGGACCGTCTGCCTCTTGCTTTAATTGTGCTTCCAAAGCCCTCGGGCCCAGCCAGGCGTGCGGGGACGGACCCGGGGGGACGCAGGTGCAGGGGTGTCCCACCGGCCCCCGCTCATCAGCCATCCTGGCTCCCCATGCTCAGCCAGGGCAGGAGCTCCTGGGAGCTGCGAAAATGGATGTGCACTTCACCACCAGCATAAATTAAGTCCAAGAGCTCTCCCCTCCGCCGCCTCAGCCCCGGCATCCGCCAGCCAGACCCCATTCTGGGCTGGGGAGTGCGGACCCCCCGGGTTTCTTCCCTCCTGCTCGCCCAGGGCAGCAGCACAGGCAGCCCCGGGTGCGAGGGAGCAGAAGGAGCAAGGGCTTGGCCGCGGGGACTGGAGCCCAGACCGGTGTCTCCACGCCGGTGTCTCCTCCAGAGCGGCTGCCTGTGCAGCTGCCCCCTCGCAGGCTCTGCTGTCCCTTGCTCTGGGAAGTAAGTGGCAATGATCCATCGCCTGACGATACCTCCGTGCCTCCCACCCTAATTACTGTCACAGCTAAGCACTTCGTTAGCATCGTCTGGCAAGCAGCCAGCCAGCTCCCTGTGGCGCTGGAGCATCCCCAGTCACAGCTGGGCCCCGGGCAGACGCCCTCAGCCCCACTCTGCAGCTCCCGGCTGCTGAACCTGCACCTGATGCTTTGCGGCGTGGGGGCTCTTGGTGGGCCCCGTGGGGCTGCGCTGCTGGTCGGGCTGGTCCGGGGCACTCGTACCGCTGGGACACGGGAAGGCGGGCACGTGGCTGCGGGGGTCAAGGCACGCCCTCCTCGCAGCACCCCGGGACCCGGCTGCGCCTGGGAGAGCTGCGTCGGGGCCAGCGAGGCGGCTGCTGCCAGCAGCATCCCCCAGCACGGCCGTGGCGGTGTGTGTTGTGGAGGTGGGTGCCGGGCCCGGGAGCACAAACCCCAGCTGGAGCGGAGCCTGTTGCAATGTGTGTGTCTGCGCGTGTCCGTGTGTCTGTGCACGTGCGTCTGTGTGTCCCTGTGTGTCCGTGCACGTGTGTGCGCGTGTGCCTGTGCGCGCAGCCCGGAAAGGTCACTGTCTGGGAAAAGCGTCAGCAGCCAAGAAAAGGGCTTGGAATGGAAAGTGTGAGCCAGGTTGAACCGCAGGGGTGGCCAGAACCATCCCACTCCAGCCCCTCCGCGGTCACCATTTCCACCTGTGCCACGGCCACGGGAGGAGTGGGTCTGGCCGTGCCGGGTCATCCCCAGGTGCCTCTCCCAGGGGATTCGGGCAGGGCAGGGGGCCAAGGGGCGCCTGCAGGAGCTGTGCAGGCGAGGGGTGCCTGGCTCCAGGGGGGAAAGGGGAAGGGGAGAAAGCAGCCGGCGGAAGGGAAGAGTCCAGCCTTTGTCCGTGCGCTGTGTCCGGTTCGCTGGTGGCACAATGTCCCCATTCACCCGCCGCCTGTGCTCTTCACTGCTTCTCTCCGCTCTCTTGCAGGGTTGTGGAGGCCAGCACCCTTCAGCAGGAGAGGCTGCAGGCCATCGCGGTGAGTCCCCTGCACGCTGTGAGCGCAAGACGAGTGTGCTGGACCTTGAGCTGGTGTCCCCACGTCACCGCGCCATCGCCTGCAGCACGTGGGGCGGACACCAGTGGGGAGGAGAGCGTGGGCGCAGGGGCCGTGCTGGCGCAGGGGCTGTGCGGCCGCTGTCCCAGCCTCTGCCTCCGGCCCAGAAAGCTGCTCCGAGGCTGCAGGCAAGGGCAGGAGCCAGAGAGCCGGCGTGGGCACCCAGCCCCGGGCAGGGGGCCTCTAGCAGCCAAACAAGGACTCGTGGGAGCCCGTGCCAGGGCATCCTGCCCCACAGCGGCTCTTCCCAGGGACATGCCGGGGTGCAGGATCCAGCAGGGCTTGGCTCTGCGTTGCTGAAAGAGAGACAGAGCAAGCGATGGGCGGCTGGGAGTTTTGATTAATGAAGCAACACCTCGACGAGCCCAAGTGAGAGGGAAATGAGTGATGATCCTGGTCTAACGAAAGGTGTCTCTGCCCGTGGCAGGGGCGTTGGAACCAGATGATCTTTAAGGTCCCTTCCAACCCAAACGTTCTATGATTCCCGCCTTGTCCTTTCCCAGGGAAGGGCTGAGGATCGTGCAGGATCTGGCCCTGCCTGCTGTGAGCACTGGTAATTATGTTAGTTAGGGAGCAGTCGGAGGCTGCGCTGGGCAGCCCCTCCCCAGCCCAGAGCAGGGCACTGGGTTGGTTTTAAGCCCCGTCGCTGTCCCGTAGCAGCTCCCTGCCCGCCGCAGGCTGCCAGCTTCCCCGTCCCAGCCCGCCACCAGCCAATCCCCGCTGCACAAAGGGCAAATTGTTCTGGGCCAGAGGAGAAAGAAAGCGGGTGACGCTTCCCAGGCTGGGACTGACTCTGCTGAAATGATCTGGACCAGCCCCAGGACGTGTGGCGAGGGGGGGCCGGGGAGAGGCCGCTGGGGCTGGTTCCCCCCGCGCTGGCCAGCTCGCTCAGCGGGGCCGGGTGAGGGGAAGGCGACGTTTGAGACAGTGAACAGACTCCAGGCTCTGCCCTGATTTCTCTGCACGCTCCGTGCCTCAGTTTCCCCCAGTGAGGGCAGGGATGTGACACGGCTGGGGAGCTCCTGGCGGGCTGTCCCCAAGGCCAGTCTCGCAGCCCCAGGCACAGCTCGTGTCCCCATGTCAGACCCTCCAGGAGCCCCTGGCCCCCGCTCCCTGCTCCACCCCGCCCCGGGGATGCTGCCCTGGCCGGGCGGGAGGTGCCCCCTCCCCACGCCGACCCCGGCTCTGCCGCTCTCCTCCCTCCAGGAGAAGCGGAAACGTCAGACGGAGATCGAGAACAAAAGGCGGCAGCTCGAGGATGACAGGCGGCAGCTGCAGCATCTCAAGGTGAGGATCCCCCAGGACCCCCGGGCTGCCTCTGCAGCGGGGACACGCCGGGGACCCCCCGGCTCTGGGGGTGGCAGGACTGTGACCCCCTTCTGCTCCCCAGTCCAAGGCTCTGCGGGAGAGATGGCTGCTGGAGGGGGCCCCGGCCTCAGCCTCCGAGGAGGACGAAGCCATGAAGAAGCAGATGCAGGAGGATGAAGTGAAGACCAAGGAGCTGGAGGAAACCATCCAGAGGTAACGGGGACGGCATGGGGCCGGGGCGTCGGGGTGCACTCAGAGGGTGCCCGAGTCCCTCCAGCGACCTCCCAGCCTTCTCTCCCCCCGGGCAGATGGGAGGCTGAGATGCAGCTCGGTCCCGTGTGCGGGGCACGAGGCATGAAGCTCACCGCTGTGCCATCGTGCTCGCTCGGGTTCAGCCGCGGCCACACTCAGAGGAGAGCGTCTGCTCCGGAGCTCGGAGCTGACGGGAGCAGAGGTGCCTCTGAGGCGCTGTCAGGGCTCAGCCGCTCTTGCCGTGAACCGTCCGGCTGGGTTCTTGCGGGCATTTGTCTCGGGGCTGTGGCTGGTCCAGGAGCCCACCCGGCCCCGTGGCCCCTCTGAGCACGGACACCCCCAGCCACGCTCCTGCCCGGGGCTGTCCCCATGCCTGCCTCCACAGCTGGAGCTGTTCAGGGTGTCAGTGGGAGCCATGGGGCTGGGGGCCAGGGCTGGGCTGGGGACTGGGGTCCCTGGGGCGGCTGCTCAGTGCCCAGCACCCGTGATCATGGAGGCAGGGAAACGGGGGGCTGGTTCCCCATGGACGTCCGTCCCATTGCGGTGGCTCAGCCCCTGGGGAAGGGGCAGGGTGGGAGGTTACAGGGGAGAAGCCTCAGCCCCTGCCCATCTCCCTGGTGCTTGGGCTGCCGAAGGTGGGAGGTTGGGGGGCCCGGCACAGAGGTGTCCCGGCAGCCCAGCTGCCCTGCAAGAATGCAATCAGTCACGGCTGTGCCATTAATTACCGAGCATCGGTGCAGAGAGGGGTCAGGCACGAAGGGGCCTTTGTGTCCGTCTAATGGTGCGGTGCATTCCTCTGCCGGCGCCTTGCAGGGAGATGGGAGTTAAGGGGGGGGCTCTGGCGGGGGGTGCTGCCACCGCGCCGACAGAGGGGCCCTAATTTACACGGACACGAATCCGTCGGGACTCCCCTGACCTCCACTGCATCCCGGTGGGGCCCTGCTGCCAGCAGAGCTCTTGGCCAGGCTCGGTGGCTGGGAATGGGCTGTTGCCCTCACGGGAAGCTCAAACAGGCTTTGGGCGACACTTGTGGGAGCAGAAAGGTGATGGAGCGGCGTTGCTCTGTGCCACCGAGCGAGGGCACTGGCAAGTGTGTGGCAGGCTCGGTTCAGTGACTGCACAGGGACAGTGAGAGCTGGGGGCCACCCCATGGGGTCCATCCCGCTGCCCGCGGGGGGTTTCTTCCATCCGCTTGGGCCGAGCCCATCGGCTGAGCAGCTGCCCTGGTTGCTCAGCCGCTGTGGGGCCGTGGCTGTTGTCCTGAGCACCACTCGCCCCGCGGAGATGAGTGGAGGCACACAGCTGACGGGCACGCGGGTTAAGGGCGATGGCAGCACCCGCTGGGTGAAGCCCCTGGGTTTGTTCCAGCAAACACATGCTTTTCCTCTGCAAAGAGATGGTGATGGCTGTGCCAGAGGTTGGTCTGTCTGTCCCTGCACCTCGCGAGCCCGGGGGCTGATTTGTGCCTCCCCTCTCCCCTGCGCCATGTCGCTGGCCCACGTTGGCAGGTCTGCTGTGGCTGCCTGTGCCGTGGCTGCCTGCACCACGGCTCCCCATGGCCTCTCAGCCCCGACTCTCCCGCAGGCTGGAGAAGGAGCTGGAGACGCTGGAGAATGGCAGCTCAGCGGCTTCCACCAAGGAGAACCTGGCGGAGGCGGCGGCACCGGCCAAGGAGGAGAAGGCAGAGGCCGTCCCCAACATGCAGAAGGTGGGCATGGCCACGCTCTGCGGGCAGGGCTGCCTGCTGTGGGAGGGGTGAAGGGGGAGAGAGGGTGCCTGGCTGGTCAGAGCTTGCTCAGCCCCCACCAAACCGGAGCTGGTTTTTGCTGCTGGTGCGGAGCAGGGAGCTGCCGGGGTGACAGCTCGGTGGCGGGCAAGTTGCACTGGCAGAGGGGCCAGGCGCAGGGAGCACCGGGGCGCTGGCGTGGCTGCGGTGAGCCCCGGTCCCAGCCGAGCTGGGCGGATTGGCCACCCCATGTGTCCCTGTCACCCTTGGAGCCCCTGCCCTGCCAATCCTGTGCCAGTGGGTCCAGGGGTCCCTTGCCCTGGCGGAGATGGGTGCGTGGGCGGTGAGTGTGCGGGCAGCGGGTGCGCGGCAGCTCCCGGCAGCTCCTAACCTCTCCCTTCTGTTTTGCAGAGTCCCCTGGGCACAGTCAAGGGTAGGTGATCCCCGCCTCAGCCACGGTTCCTGCTCTCGGGGGCAGCGCCCGTCACCCCCTCGTGCTGCCCCGGCGCTGGGGCCAGATGGGTGGGGGGAGCCAGGGCAGCCCTGTCCCCACGTCCCCTGTCCCTGTCCCCACGTCCCCTGTCCCTGTCCCCTCCCGGGCAGCGGTGCCCTGTGATCGGGGAGCCCATCCCAGGTGCCAGCCATAGGGGGACACGCCACCCTCCCCGGGGCCCGTCCTGCGGGCACGTGGATGACCAGGCAATCGTTTTGGCTCAGGCGGGCACCTCTTCTCTCCGTCTCCAGCTGAGAAGAAGGTCTTCAGCAGCCCCATGAAGGCGGTGGAAGGCACTGACATGATGAAGGCAGGTAGGTGCCCGCTTCCCCAGGAGGAGCGCTCCTTCCCGGTCGCTTCCCCCTTTCCCTCCCGCGCCGCCCCTCGGCTCATTGCCCGCCCCGCAGCCCTGCCACCGCCGCTCCCCACCGCTCGATGGCTTTCCAAGCCCAAGGCAGAGGACATCAGTTATTTGCAATCAGAGGGTTTGTTTTCACTTCTACCCCACGGCTGGTTCGTGGTTCAGGGCCCCCCTCACCCCCATTCCATGTCTCTGCTCCGGTTTCATCCTTCACCTCCCGCTGTTTGCTGCTTCTCGGAGCACGGGAGAGGGAGCGGAGCATCAGCTGCCGGCATGGCTGACCCTGTGCCAGCGCTCACGGCCCCGTGGCTGGCTGCCGGCAGGGAGCTTGCAGGGGTGCGTGGGGCCGAGGTGCCCGCGCTGGGGGGGCTGCGGCCGGCTCCGCTGCTGGAGGGGTTTGCTCTGTTTTGGGGGATGGCTCAGACCAGGCTGCAGCACCGGCACTGGGCAGAGCCCATCTTGGGGTCCTCGGAGCAAAGCAGCACCGGGCCGAGGCAGCCCTGGTGCCGGCAGGGACTGGCTGGGAGCTGAAGAAGAGATGCCGAGGATTGCCCATCCCACAGGGGCAGAGGGGCTGCCCCAGCGCCAGCACCCTCAGCAGGGGATGCTGCCTCCCACAAGCATGAACCTGGCTCCCAGCCCAGGCCCCCACGGCCAGCACCGCTCACTGGCTGGACAGACGGACGCAGCACCGCCTGCCACGGTGCCTCCAGGGCCTGGCTGGGCCCCAGCCTGGGAGACGCAGAAGCCGTGGAGGTAAGGTGATGCTGGCAGTGCCAGGACGCCGACAGCCCCATGGGTCCCAGTAGGAGGGCTGTGCCCGGGATGTCGCACCTGCCTCTGCTGTTCACCCTCCTCGCTGCCCCTGCTGCCTTGCTAACGCCGCTGAGCACCGCACCGCACTGCACCGCACCGCACCGCTGCCGCCATGTGCCTGCCCGCTGCTGGCCGCTGAGCAGGGGCTGGGGAGGGCCGGGGCCGCCATAACGCGTGCTGTCCTCTTTGTGTCCCAGCCATGTACTCAGTGGAGATTACAGTGGAGAAGGACAGAGTGACTGGGGAGACCAAGGTCCTGTCCAGCACCACCCTGCTCCCCCAGAACCACTGTCTGCAGGGGGTCAAAGTGTACGAGGATGAGCTGAAAGGTACGGCCCATCCCACATCGCTCGGAGGCATCAGGAGCAAAGGGCAGGGGACGAGGGAGCGGCTGCCCGAGCATCCCAGCAGGCGCTGGGGCTTAGGAAGGGCTGGGGCCGCTCCCAGCCATCCTTGCCAGCTCTGTAGGGGAGACGGCTCAGGGCAACCCCTTGCCGGCCCCAATCCTGCGCCCTGGCCAGCCCGGCGTGGGATCCGTCCCGGCAGCATGGTGTAGACAGTCCTGACGGGCCAGCCCTGGTTTGCACATCGTGACCCTGTGCCGCTGGAGAGTGGAGAAGAGGATCTGCCATGTCCAAGGCTTGGGAGCCCATCCCGCAGGCAGGGAACATGGCACCGGCACTGCATCGGCCCGATGCGCCCAGGCTGGCAGAGGGGAGCGTGGCCACCACACGCAGAGGAGGTGCAGCAATAGGGACTGGTCCCTGCTTTTGGGAACCTCTGGGAACCTGCTTTGAAGGACCTGGTGACACCCGAGGGATGGCTGTGTCGGTGGCAAGGACCAGTCACAGAGCTGGGGTGTGTTACTGGGGACTGTGGTGGCTGAATGGACCGACTGCCTCTCAAAGGAAACCGCGCTGCACCGGCAGCTGGTCCTGTTCAACACCCTCCCTGTGGCCATGGCCGTGCAGGGCCACGCTGGCCTTCACCTCCGCCCGCCGGCTGGCTCAGCCTCTGTGCTGCTCCAGGACCCCCAGCTCCAAGGATGGGCCGAGGAGCCGCCTCGGCAGCGATCGGCCCGGGGCAGCCATGCGTTGGTCCCGGCCAAGCAGGCCCTGGCTGGGCTGGTTGTCGTCCATCACTCCATCGACTGGCTGTTAGGCTGTTGCACTGATCATCGCATGATGCCCCAGGTCAAGTGGAAAATGCAACGAACCGGAGGCCGCTCTCGCCATGACGCACGTCTGCTGCCTCCAGCGCTGCAAGCAGCCGTGCAAAGCGTGCTGGTGGCGGAAGAGCCCCGTCCCCTCCTGGGCATGGGGACACCGGCTGCCACAGGCAGCAGGGCATGGCGGGATGTGGCAGGAGGTGGTGGGACACAGCGGGGCAGCACCTGCCGCGCACTCACCGGGGTCTTACAGGTGGCAGCAGCGATCTGCTGCAGAGCATCGTGTCAGCCCCGGCCGAGCCGGGCGCCAGCCGGATGCCATCCCACCGTGGCGAGCGCTGCCAGCTTGGCAGGCTGTCCGCGACCTGGCAGACAGCCGCGGCTCCCGCAGGGCTCGCCGGGTCTGAGGCTTCGGAGGTGCCAAGGGCTTGGGACAGCTCCTCACTTTGTGCTTTTGTTTCAGCCTCCCCGTCTGCTGTCAGGCAGGGGCAAGGCGATGCTGGGGGGGTCCGGCAGCAGCTCCGGCCGAGGCGGGGGGATCGGGGTGCTGCTGGGGGGTCCCACCCTTGGTGCCAGGGCCTTTGGGGAGGGGAAGGTGCCGCTCCCCGGCCACACGGGAGCTGGGTCTGAGCAGGTCGCGCCAGCAGGAGCTTTTCCAGGTTGACTCGTGCCCCCAGCCTGAGCCCCCCGGCCCGAACCCCCCTCACCCTCCCTCCTCTTGTCCCCGCAGTGGTGCACGCAGTGAGCGCCGAGGACGGGGCCCTGCAGAATGGGGCCCACCCCCTCAGCTCCTCCGAGGTCGACGAGCTCCTGCACAAGGCAGATGAGGCCACGCTGAGCGAAGCCACTGGGCGGGAGGCCCCGGCCAAGACCGGCGAGGAGGCCGGCAGCGCTCCAGCCAGCCAGAAGCCGACGCCGCGGCGGGAGATCACGGGGCTGCAGGCCAAGCCACGGGAAAGCACCGTGGTGCTGCCGCCGGGCGAGGGGACGGAGCCGAGCCGGGAGCAGCCCGTCACCATGATCTTCATGGGCTACCAGAATGTGGAGGACGAGGACGAGACCAAGAAGGTGCTGGGGCTGGAGGGCACCATCAAGGCCGAGCTGGTGGTGATCGAGGATGCCGAGAGCAAGCCGGAGCCGGTGCGCAAGGACCACGCACCGCCCAATGGCACCGCGCTGGAGCTGGTGGCCGCCCAGCCACCAGCGGAGGAGGGCCCAGGCGGGCAGAAGCCGGGCACCAACACCACAGACGCCAAGGAGGCTGAGCAGGAGACGGACGTGAAGAAGCAGCGCTGCAAGTGCTGCACGGTGATGTGAGCCCCGCGCCGCTGCCAGAGCAGGCTGCCCCCGCCGAGCCCCCTCCGCCCCGGCCCCCGCTAGCCAGGCCCGCCGCCCCGGCACGCCGGGCTCCCTCCCCCACCGGACACGGACCCTCTTTCTGAAGAGCCGGGGAGATCCAACATGGCGCCTGCGAAGCCGCGGCAGGCAGCAGTGAACCGCGGCCGCAGTGCTGCTCGCCCCGTCTGCCCGACGCCCGCCCCGCCACGCACCCCACCAGCGCTGCCTGTGATATTTATTAGAGACCCCCTTGCCCCACAGCGCACCTGCCCCCACCCATGGCCCAGCCTCGCCCCACGACGGTGCCCTCCCGACGCCAACGCCGGAGCCTTTCCCTCCTCTCACTGGCAACTTCCCACCTGCCGTCGGAGGACGGAGCCAGCCGGGCTGGGGGATTGGAGGCTGCTGCCACGTCTGTAGATGATTCCCGGGGAGCTGGTGGCCAGCGGGACCCACACTTGGCTCAGGACATGGAGCCAGCCCCTCTCTCCGCACCTCCATCATCTGCTTCTCCCAGGGGAAGAGGCCCTGGGCTGTCCCCTCCGGCTGCCCATGGATGTCCCCGCTCCATCCCATGTCCTCATCCCCACGCCCCCGAGCTCCCCGAGCTGTGAGCCCCTCCGGGATGGAGCGTGTCTGTCCAGGCAAGGGAAGGGTGTCGAGGGCAGCATCCATCATGCCAGGAGCTCGCAGGGGGCTGTGTCACACGTGGGCAGGAGTCCTGCTCTTCCCCCCTGGGCTCGGCTCCCCATGCAGGAGCTCCTCACCCTGGTGCTCACAGTGATGGCTGCCACTGTCCAGATGCCAATGGCACAGGCTCCCGCAGGGCCGTTCCTCCGTTTCACCTGCCACGCTGGTGTCACTGGGCTCTACCAGCTGAGGGGGCTGAGCGGTGTCGTGGCCGGGTGCCCGTGTCCTCCTGGGGCGACCTGGGTGGCAATGGCAGCGAGGGAAGGGCAGCTGGGGGGGCCCAGCCCCATGGGGATGGGAATGGGGCAGGAGCTCCCGTGCCTCCTCGCAGCAGCGGGAGGATGGCCCAGCACCATGTCCCCTCCTGCCCCTGCTGCCTGGCAGCGGCACCTTTGCAGCATCAGCTCCCCCAGGCGAGCCGGGCAGCCCAGCTCACCCCAGGCACCGGGACGGGGAGCTGCCAGGGGTCCGGTGTCCCACGGAGGGCATCCCTGGGATGCTGTGTCTGCGCTGGGACTGCGAGCAGCCTTCCCTGCTCCCCCCGCCCCACGCCCCAGCCCTTCAGCGGGGATTTCACCACCAGCACCAGCGTTTCCTCCCCACTGAGACCCGCTGGGGCAGGCGGGGAGGGTGGGGGCCCCCACGGCAGCACCTGTGGGTGCTGAGCCCTGCCCAAACCCTGGGCGCTTCTGCTGCAGCAGCTGACACATCTCGCGGGCGTTGGGCACGTGGCTCCCGCTGAGCCCCTTCACCACCTCGCGGGTCCGGCAGGCTGGGGGCACGGTCCTGCCCTGCCCCGGCCCGGGGGCTGCCACCGGGGCGTCCCGTCTCCTGCCAGCACTGTCCCAAACACTCCGGGGTTTGGACCCCTGTGCACCGGCCCCAGGATGGGGTTGCTTTCGGTGCCTGGTGCCTCACGTCAGCTGCCCCTGAGCCGGCTGCAGCTCCGCGGTGGGGCTGGCGGTGCCCAGTCCCCACACCCCGGGGGCACAGGAGCTTTGGGCAGGGCGCAGGCGGCTGGGAGCACAGCCCAGCTGCCAGCCAGCGCGGCACAGGGGTCCTGGTCTGAGTGCAAGCGGGTCCCTGCTGCCGAGCGCGGCCGGGCAAGTCACCCCCAGCGAAGCACGTGCAGAGCAGCCCTCACGCTGCCCAGCCCACCGGGACGTGGGTGGCAGAGCAGCCAGGGATGGGGCTCAGCCCTCCAAGGCCCTCCCTCCCCCCCAGCCCCCTCGTGTGAGCAGTGACCCCCTCCATGACATCCCAGTTGCCCCCCCAGTTACCACCCAGGCTGCACTTTTCCCCCCAGTGGAGTCGGCAGGGATAGGGGAGGGAGCAGGGGCCTAGCTCGGGGGCTCTTGGGGGCTGCGGGGGGCTCACGATGCTGCCATGCCAGTCCTCCCACGGGGAGCCCAGCGCCGAGCCCTGGCCGGGCACCGGCTGCCTCTGGGAGAGGCAGAGCTGGGGAAGGGGGAGCCTCTGCTGCCTCTCCCGCAGACGGGCATCGCTGGAGCCCCGTTGCTGCAGTGATGCAGAGCAGGGTGCTGGAGCTGGCTGCCGTGGGGCGTCTGCCCCACCGATCCTGGGGGCTGGGTTAGGGCTGGGTCCCCAGCGGGGATGCACGTCACCTCCCGCCAGCCCCTCGCTGGGGACCAGCACCACTTGCCCCATCCCACCCCGGGTCCCGCAATCCCCCCCAACCCCAAGCCGGGGCCCCCTCCCACCCTCGGCACCCCCTGCCCCTCAGTTGGCTTCGGACCCAGCACCGGCTCCCGGCCCCATCCAGCCCCCGTGGCGGCAAGGAGCAGGATCGGGCCCCCGGGGGCCGGGGCTGGCAGGGGCTGAGCAGCAGCAGGCGGAGGAGCCCGGCCGTGCGCCCCAGCCCCGTCCCGGCCAGCCCCCACCGTCCCCCGCCTGGCTCCGCTGAAGTGCACTTCCCGCGTTCCCGTGCTTTTCACTTGTGCCGAAGCCGTTTGAAGTTCCCCCCCCAGCCCTCCCCGTTGTTTGTAAGACACCCGAACCGAGCAAATAAACTGTGTGAACAACCAGCCTGGCGCCTCCGCCCTCTGCATGGGGACTGGGGACGGCACCCCAACGCTTGGCACCTGCGCTCGGGACCCCGGCGTGGGCACTGGGCATGGGCGGGTGGGAAGGGGCTGGGCTGGGAATGGGGATGCTGGGGATGCTGGGGATGCTGGGGATGAGGATGCTGGGGATGCTGAGGATGGGGATGCTGGGGATGAGGATGATGGGGATGCTGAGGATGGGGATGCTGGGGATGAGGATGATGGGGATGGGCCCTGCTGCCCCTGCACTGCCTGGGCTGTGGCTCCTCTCGTCCCTGCCCAGAGGCTTCCCACAGCCTCACCGCTCTGGCTGTTTCATGGGTGCAAGAGCCACGTGCAGGGGCATTTCTGCTATTGCTGGGGGTGATGGAGCCCTTCCTCTGCTCGGCAGCTTTCCCGTGCTGCCCTGGCAGTGCCCCACTGCCCCTTTGTCCCGACAGGGTTGTGCTCGGTGCTCAGGCCTCAGTGCCATCACCCACCCGTCGCCTGTGAGCCCCAGCAAAGCCGATGCCAGCCCAGCGGCACGGCAGGCAGCACATGGGGGATCTCCACCGCCTCCCTGCACTGCCCACACTCGCCTGCCACTGCCGGCACGGAGCACCCCATTCCCCCCCGGCAGCACCGGAGCCAACCGGCATGGAGCCGAGGCGGGAGCTGCCCGGCTGGCTGGGATCCAGCCCGGACAGGTCTCTCCCAGCAGAATAAATCCCCTCGGTTTCTCCCTCCTGCGGGTACCAGGCCCTGGCCATGGTGACAGCCAGCGGGGCACTGCGCTTTCACACCCTGTGTGTCTCCGGCCCCTGACGCGGCCTCAGGGGTGTCTGTCCCCAGACCGGCGGTGACACCAGGCAAGGGAGATGTTCAGGTGCACTGCGCCGTGGCAGGGCCTCTGTGCCAGCCTGGAGCCCAGGGCACAGGTAAGGGCAGCGCGGTTGGGACGCCATCCCAGCACCGCCGCGTTGCCAGCCCTGGCGCTGGGGTGATGGACACGTGGCCACGCCAGAGGAGCAGGTAGGAAGAGGCAGGAGGGAACCAGGATGCTGGGCGGAAAGGGATGCGGGCGTGATGCTGGCGGGCGTGCCCAGGTGAAGGGGACGTGGCAGCCCGGTTTCCTGCTTGTCCCAGGGGCAGCACTGGGGTCAGGGCCCCCCAGGTCCCGTCACCGCGTGGCCGTGGGTCTCTGCCTCCCCGCAGCCTGGCCTGGGTCCCACTTCTGCCCAGGGCCGGGATGCCAGGACTTGTTCCCGGGGCGGTGGGACCCCGACTCTGCCCAGTGCCAGCCCAGCCAGCCGTGCACACACCCTGCCACGGGCGTGGTGCGCTCCCCGGCTCCCCGCCATCGCCTGTGGACTTTGTCTCAGCCCTGCGGTAAAACAGGCTCCGCTTTCCCACCCGGAAACGCAGAGCCGCCTGGCAGCCGCACCGAAGCTGCCATCCCCAGGCCAGCCAGTGCCAGAGCCGGCAGCCCGGAGAGCGGGGCCGGGGGCACCAAGGGGCCAGGCAGGGGTAAGTGGAACCTCCTGGGCACTCTGCAGCCCGGCAGAGGCAGCTGGGGCAAGTGGGGTCTGACCCCATCGCCCTGCTCGGGCCATCACAGGCAGCAGCGGAGCCGGGAGGGGTTTTCTGGCAGGAGCAGGCTCCAGTGGGGAGCAGAGCTGTTGTGGCGGAGCAGAGAGGACGAGGACAGGGACCTCCTGCCCCAGGCACAGGCGCAGCGAAGGGCTGAGCATCCCGGCACAGCATTGCCCGCTTGGCTGTGACACCCTGTGCCAGGAGTGAGGCTGGCTCTGGGTGCTGGGTGCCAGTGATGCCCCCTACTCTGCTGGGGTCCAGCAGCTGTGGCCGCAGGCACCGAGGGCATCATGGCTGCCATGCCGCAGTCCTGCCCTTGTCCTGGTGGGCACAGGGTGCCCGAGGTTTCCCAGCCAGGCGCAGGGTCTTGTCCCCGCTAGGAGGGGGCTGCTTTCGTCCTCGGGGAAGGAGGGAGCTGCCCTGCTGCGAGGGGCTGGAGGGGAGCAGGGGGCCGGGGAGGGCAGCGCCGGGCAGACACCCATGGCCGCCAGGGTGGCGGGGCCAGCAGAGCCAGGGCTGCCATGGCAGCGAGGGCACCCGCCCCAGCCCTGCCTGCGCAAACACGGGGTTATCAGGTGGCAGGGCCGGGAGAGGCCTCGTGGTGTAAACAGGAGAGCTCAGGCTCCCTACGCGGCTGCTCTCAGCATTTGCTCAGGCTCCTCCGCACGCTGCGCAGCAGGCACCACCGCGTCCCCGGGGCCGAGGGGCTGGGGGCCTGGCTGTGCCCTGGGCTGCACGGGTGGGCTCCTGGGGCTGAAGGATGCTGGTGGGAGACTGGCTGTGCACCCCAGGCTGCCTCCCTGCCCCGGCGCTGCCTGTCCTCCCGGAGCAGCTCAAGCTCTTCCCAGGAATGGCCGAGCCCATGTCTGTGCCCCTCCATGGGGGGGGGGGGGGGACAGGCTGCCCTGGGGCGCAGGGTTGGGGAAGAGCCAGACACCCCTGCTGTCTTTGGAGATTCAGACCTCCTCAGTGCTGTAGTCGGTCCGTGGAGGGGCAGAGCGTGCTGCAGAACGGTGTGTCAGTGACTGCTGCACTGGTGCTCCGATGCACTGGCATGTTGGTGCGCTGGTGCATCGGCACATTGGCGTGTTTGCACATTGGCCCATTGGTGCATTGGCACGTCAGCGTGTTGGTGCGTGCTGCAGGCTGGGGGCCAAGGTCAGCCCTCCCGGCGTGGGAGCCAGCTGCAGCAGGGGTGACGGTGGCGTGGGGGGGTCGGGAACGGGTCATTGAACCGTGGCCAGTGCTGAGCCCGGCTCGGTTCTTGGAATTCCCCACGGGCTCAGGCTGAGCTTATCAGGGCCCCGCAGCCCCGCCGGTCCCGCCGGCCCCTGCGCCCCACCACCGCCCGCCCCAGCCACTCCCTGGCAGACACGGCTCAGCTGGGTGCCCCGCAGGCCTCTCTGGGGCATGGGGACCCCTGCCCCGAGGCTCCCCCGCACAGTAAGTGCAGCACATTCGGGGTGGGGGCGAGGGCAGCGCTGGGGTGCTCGGAGCGGCTGTTCCCCTCCGGCCTCAGAAGGTCGGGTCCTTGTGCAGGGTCCGGCCGCAGCGAGGGGGTGCGTGCACACGCCAACTCTATCTGCGGTGGGCGGGCGGAGGGGCTGCCGGCGGCACGCCGGCACGCTCGTGCAGGTCTCTCACGTCAGCAGGTCTGGGAGCGCACGCGGCCATTTGCTCCCGGGCGGTGGGCACACTGCAGGTCCGCAGCGCTCTGCAGGACCTCCGGGGTGGGGGGACCCTAGAAAACCCATTAGGTGTCTCTTTATGGTGGGGGGCCCAGGCCAGGCTGGCAGGCGCTGCAACGCTGCCTGCTCTGCCCAGCATCTCCCCATGGCGCGTGGCTGGGCCGGGGGCAGCCCGGCACAGGGGGAATGAGCCCGGGACCCCCATGCTCCCGCGTTCCTGCAGCGCCGGGCAGCTGGGGCCAAGCCGAGACAGTTGGGTGGGTTTAGACACTGCTTTGGGAGGGGCTGTGCTGCTCGGCGTGGTGCCGGCCGGGAGTCCCGATAACAGCCCTGCTGCTTCCTTGGCCCCGCTCCCCTCCTGCACTGGCCACCAGTGCTCCCCAGTGAGGATTCCCCTCCCAGCAGGGACCTCTGACCCCTCCGAACACGATAAGAGGTGGGCAGATGGTTTTCACTGTCCGGGTCATCAGGGGCTATAAAAGAGCAATAGTGAATTACAGGTAGGAATGTGAAGAGTTTATGGGAATTCCGCTAGGCACAGTGTCGGGAAGGGCAGTTCCCGGCAGATCCCAGCCCCGTTCCCGCTGCAGGCAGCGAGGTTGAACCGCCCGGGCTGGGCACGGGGCTGGGCAGCAGCAGCACGGTGCCGGGGCATCGCCCAGCTGCCCCTGACGAGCCCCAGGTGCTCCCGCCCCAGGAAAGGCTTAAATGGCTCCTCAGCTGCAGGGCCACCCGGTTTGCTCCACGGGAGGCAGGGCGCAGGCGGGACAGGCTGGGAGGTGAGCAGGGGAGCTCTGTCACCAGGGTCGCTGCAGGGAAGGAGGCACGTCCAGGGCACAGTGCATCCGTCCTGGGGACGAACCAGGCTGCTCCGTCCAGGGGAGCCTCGCCCTGAGCTCGGCGCTCGCCGGTACCTCAGCACCCGGGCTCTGGGTTGCCCCTGTCGTTGCCGTAGCCTGGCTCCCAGCTTCCTCACGTGCTCACAGCGGGCTGCAAGCACCTGGGGAGCGGTGCCCAGCGCTGCCGCACCCTGACCCGCTCAGGCTCACGCGAGCCCAGCCAGGAGCAGTGATGGCAGGGTTGCGGCTACGCCTCGGCAAACAGAGGGAGACGATGTGCTGCTCGCCCAGGGCGCACGTGTGTCTCGCTGGCCCAGGGATGGCATTTGCAATGCGGTGAGAGCTGCTGTCTGGCAGGGACCCACCCGTGCCGCCCCTCCCTCCCCCAGCACCCGCTGTCCCATCCAGCTCAGTTAGCACAGGAGGATCGACACCAAGGTTAGGGCAGGTTACCCCCGCTTGGCGTGATACAGGGGTTAAAGTTCCCTCCTTTTTATGACCCATGAAACTACTTTTATGATCCCCACTGTTTCAATAGCTTGGCTATTTGGAGCCTCCTTCCCGCAAACGCGCAAGGAGAAATTCCAGGCAGAGGTGGATCCGGCACCGCCAACGCCTTTCCCTGCCGAGAGCTGATGCTCCCGGTGCCGCCGTGGTCCCTTCCCGCCCGGTGTGCGCAGTAAGGCACAAGGGCGGCCGTGCTGGAGCAGGCAAGAGCTGCCCGGGGCGGTGGAGGGGCTGGTGCAGCCAAGTCGGCCATGGCGTTGCGTCGCCCAAAGCCCCGTGGCCGCGGTCTCACGGCACCACTGCCCTCTTGGTGGCGCGGGCGATGCTGGCTGCCTGCGGCAGGTTTGGCTTTGCTCGCTTGCAGCTCGGCTCGGGATGCAGCCAGGCTGGGGGACAGAGGCGGGAGAGGGACATCAGCTTCAGGGCACTTCCCATCAGGAGCGGTGCTTCGTGCTCTGGCTGCTTCTGTCCGAGACCTGGCGTTTCTGGGCAAATGGAGCAAATGACTGCTGGGACATGGCTGGCTTGTGTTAGCGGTGTCTGTCCCCTGGCACAGGTCTCTCTCGGTTACCACCCGAGCAAGGACAGCAGTACCAGGCTGGAGAGGGAGCTGTGCACCCCCGGCCTCTGCTCTTAACGGCCACTCTCCCCTCCTGCTTGCAGGGCCAGCCAGGTCCTGCCCCTCATCCCCAAGCGAGCCAGGAGCCCGAGAGCCACCTCGAAGCTGAGCAGCGTCCCCGGCCCAGGGCGAGGTTGGCAGAGGGTTGAATGCTGACTCTTCCCAGGAGATGGACAGAGTCACCAGGCACCTGGTCTTCCAGCACCCGCAGACCTCGCACAAGCACGACTATAACGATGCTCACCAAGCCGGCTCATTTGCAGAGCAGAGGGCCGACAGTGACGACGATGTGTTTGGCTCCACTCAACACAGCAGCCAGAGGGTGGACAACGGCTATGGCTGGAAAATGAGGTTGAAGTCACCCTCATATGTCCTGGATGGTGGCAAAGATGTCTGGACCATGTCCCCGGACAGGGAGTCCAAGATGGAGGTGGTGAGATCGGGAAGCCTGTACGACCTCAGGGCTTACAGAGGCGAGAGGAAACCCTCGAAGCTTTACGATGATGATGAGCAGGAACAGAACCGGGTCCCTCCACCGAACATCTCACCTGAGAAAGCCAGGGAGCTTGAGGATGAGAGGAGGGAGATCATCCGGAGTCAGGTGATGAGGAAGAGCTCCACCATGGCCGAGAGGTGGAGCTCCGTGGATGAGCTGAGCTCCATAAACGCCGGCACGGGCAGCCAGGGTGAAGGCAGGCACGCGGGCAGCTTCACCACCAGCTTTGCCATTTGCTTTGACAAGCCTTCCTCGGGGAGGGCAGCAACGCCTGTTGACCCCGAAAATATCGACACGGAGCAGATCAACTTCTCCGCTGCTCGGCAGCAGTTCCTGATGCTGGAGAAGACCAACCCGGGCTCTTTTTTCAGTCCAGGCCAACAGGCCATGTCTCCAAAGCCAGAGTCAATGACAAAAGTCTCTAGGCAAGAGTGGCATAGTCCTGAGATGGCCGCGAAGGCTGCAAGAGGCTACGGGGATGCCGATGCATCCAGCCAGAGCGGGACGGACAAGACTGTTTACCAGGTTTATAGGGTGTCCTACAAGACACCTGTGAAGGAGGAGGTTTATGTTCCCAGAAGGGCTGATACTGAAAGGTCATATCCCACTGGGAAAACATCCAGCTTGACTAAGGCATCTTCCAGAGATGACCTGGACTCCGGCTTGGGCGAGATGTATAACGAAGCCAATGCAAGCTACACCAGCGACGGCAGTGCATCCAACGAGATCTTCAATGGCCTTGTGGATCTGAGGGCTGGCAGCAATGGCCTGGACAAGGAGACGAAGATCAGCAACGAGACGCCAATCGAGCGGGAGATCCGCATGGCGATGGAGAGGGAGGAGAACCTCTGGAAGGAGAGGGGGATCCAGCGGCTGACCTCCAGCAGCGAGCTGGTGGAGATCCAGACCAAGCCTATTCTCTCCATGCATGCCTCTCCCGGCCCAGGCAGGAAAGGGAAGGACAAAGGCCGCGCTTCCCTTTACGTCCAGAGGGAAATCGAGCAGGAAACCAAGCGCGAGGAAGATCTGAAGAAGCAAGGGAGGCTGCTGGGGACGTACGACAGGGGGACGCAGCAGGAGCTGGACGAGCGCAGGAGGGTGTTCGAGCAGGAGGAAGCCCCCCCACAGAAGCCCACCCCCACGAGGAAGGCAGACGAGCGGAGGAGCTGGGTTAATGAGTTTGTGGCGGAGCAGCCCACGAGCCACGGCCCCTGCCCTGCAGAAGACACCAGGGGTGGGCGAAGCCTTCCCAGCTCCACAGTGAGCATCACACGCTTCCAGGAGTCCCAGCTGCGCTTCGCTGCCTGCGAGAAGAGCCAGGACCAGCCCCTGGTGTCCCAGTGTGTTTCCACCAGCGGCAGCAAATGGGGGAGCAAGGATTCCTGTGAAGGAAGGCTTCCCGGCTCCACCCCGAGCCCTGCTGGCACGGCCGTCCTGCCCAGAGAGTACTTCTCCTTCTCCTTCTGGAAGCCCAAGCTCTCCTTTGTGGATGACATGGGGACGCAGAGCCCGCTGCGGAGGGAGGACAGCCGGGAGGAGCAGTACAAGCTGAGGACCTGGAAGCCCCAGACGTTGGCGCTGATCGAGAAGGAGATCCAGAGCGACTTGGAGAGGGAAGAAGAGCTGCAGGAGCAGCGGCGGCGGCGGCAGCTGATAGATGGCTACTCCCAGGTCGGCAGCGACAGCTTTCCCCAGGAGGGCTCCCACTCACGGCACAGCTCCGGTAAGGGGAGGGGGGGAACAGCGGGATGGGACAGGGCAAGCGTCAAACCCTGGGGCAGAGCTACCATGGGCATCACTCATCACTCCTGCCCTCCCGTTCCTTGTGCTCTGAGCCCCAGCGGGAGCCGTCAGAGCAGGCAGGAGCGGCCCCGTGGGGTGCCCGTCCCAAGGGACCTTCCTGTGCAGGCAGCAAACCCGTACGGTGCCCGCAGCCTGCACGAGACGCCTCTGGCGGGCAGCAGCCAGGGGTGACCCGGGCTCTCTGCAAGAGCAAGAGCGGCTGCGGCATGGACAGAGTTATGGGTGGAAAGCATCAAGTCCCTGCCTGGGAGGGCCTGGCTGTGGGTGAGCGGTCCGAGCTCCTCCCTGCAAGGATTTGCTGCGATGCCCGTAAGGACCCCTGTGTGTTGGCACAGGTTGTCCTGGGAGAAATAATTCTCCATGGACACAGATTCTGTGGCCAGCGAGCAGAAGTGCTTGATGCGAGGCCCCTGGAGCCAGCCGGGCTGGGCCAGCCCAGCTGCTGCTGCTGCTGAGGGACGGGCTCCACAAGAGCGGCACGGCTTTTGAGTCTAGAGCTGCTTGGATATTGATGACTTTGTGTTGTACTATCACAGCAAACAGCACGGGGAGGGCCCAGAAGTGCCCAGCTCGTGCGTTTCCCCTCCCTTGCTCCTGACAATCCCCGGCTGGCACCCAGCCACGGGGTCCCAGCCACGACCAGAGCCGCTGGGCCTGCCGAGGAGGCTGGTCTGGGGCAGGAGCCCCGCTCTCCTGCGGGTACCCCAGCCCCCGGCCGTGGTCCTGGTGTCCCTCATCCCCAGCATCTCTTTCTCTTGAAGCTGCCTCAGGTGTCAGCGGCAGCTACTCGGTGTCTGGGTCTCCCGTCTCCGCTCCTGCCTCGCACCAGGTGGGGGTCCTGGGGCTGGCGTCGTCCTTCACCCCGCTGAGAGTGGCCGGTCCCTCCCCAGGCAGCACCGAGACCCTCGCCCCCAACTCGGCTCATTCCAGCCCCTTCGAGGAGCAGAGGAGGAGGGTGAAGGAGGATGGAAAGGTGACTGCGCCGGGCAGCACGTGGCTGGGGGGCTGGAGCCCGGGAGAAGGCTGGTGGCTCCGGGACCGAAGGCGGCCGTGCCCGGCTACCACCCAGAGCTGGAGGTCCAGCTGCTCGCCTCGGTGGGGGACCCGGCGGTGGTGGCACCGGCAAGGGGCTGTGCCGAGCCCCCGGGGCAGCGCCCCACAGCCCAGGGGTGCCAGCGCTGGGGGGGACTGGGGGGGAGCAGCGGCGCTCTCTGGGGGGGTCCTGGCCTCGGCCTGGTCCCCTGGCTCCGGGGAGGGCACGAGGGCACGGCTGCAGACGCTATCTCACCTTGCCGCTCCCCTGCCCGGCAGCCTGACCCCCATGCCCCGTGCCCGGCCGCCTCTGGATATTTCCCTGCGAGGCTGCTGTTATCTGAACCCTTTTTCCCCCTTTTCACAGTACGCAGGCATCGAACCCGTCGACAAGATCAACACGGAGGTAAAATCCTTTATGTACTCACGGGCTCTGCTTGTGCCGCCCTGGCGTCTCGCTCCCCTCGCCCCCCGGCCCTGGCGGCTGACGGCATGGACGGGGGTCTCGGCTCCCGCAGGGCCACGGGCCCCGCGCGGGTGGGCATCGCGCTGGGGGGAACGCGTCGTGGCCGCTGCCAGGGGGGCTTCTGGCTGGGAGGGCAAGTCGTGCAAAAGAGTGCTTATAAAAATGTCTTCTCTATAAAAAGATAGTGTGCCTTCTGGGTTCTTTAGGTTGTGGAAAGCACCAGAGTGATTCGTCACAAGAGCGCCATGGCCCAGCGCTGGGAGGCAGGGCAGTACGTCCGGGACGACGACTGAGGGAGCCCGCGGGGCCACCGGACTTCGCCGTGCACTTGCCCTGCTTGGGATCACCCAATGCACGATTGAAATACCTGATCAGTTCAGCTCCTGGCTATCACGAGAATCAGAGACTTGTACCCTGCAAATCGCATCCGTTTTTAATATAACAGATGATCCTCCCAAAGCATTAGATGTGCTCATTCGTTCCCCCTTCCCTTTCAGGCGAGGTAATGCTTTTTTTCTTAAGAGGGGGAAAGATTGGATCACTTTCTTTTGATCACTTCTGCAAGGAGACGGCAAGATGAAATCATACGGTAATTTCACTTCTTTCTCATTGGAAGCTGTGTCTCTGGCTTACAAAAAAGCTATTTTATCTCTTGGTGGGTTTAGGTTTTGAGTACCACAACATCGGGCATCACCGAGGAGGGTGCCTGGACTGATGGTACCTTGGGCTCCATATCTGCGTCAAACCGGGAGATCGACGTTTCTGCTTCACTCACGTCATCTGCTGAGATGCGGCAATATAATATATATATATATATATATAAATGCTGTTTATTTTGCTAATTTATTAAAGAGCCATTGCTCTCCCTCATTCTTCCCGGCCCCTTCTGTCTGCCCGCCCCGGGGCTTTCGCAGCAGGCGCTCGGAAGGAGGCAGCGGGGCCGGGAGCGGGGCCGGGAGCGGGGCCGGGAGCGGGGCCGGGAGCGGGGCCGGGAGCGGGGCCGGGAGCGGGGCCGGGAGCGGGGAGCGGAGCGGGGCGCGGGGCCGGAGCGGGGCCTTCTCCTCCGCCCGCGGGAGCAAGAACCGGCCCCGCTGCCCGCACCCCCGCCGTCGCTAGGTGGCCCCCGGCGAGCGCGCAGGCAGCGCGAGCCCCGAGCGCCCACGGGCGAGCGTGGGGCCGGGCCACCCCGCGGCTGAGGGCACCCGGGCAAGGAAGGCCGAGCTCCGGGGGGCCGGGGCCGGGGGGAGCCGGGGCCGGGGGGGCCAGGGCCGCGCCGCTGGGCTCCGGCGGAGCCGGGTGCCGCCGTGGGCGCCGGGCGCGGCGAGTTCCCTGCTGCTGCTTCCCCTCCGGTCCCGAAATTGACGGGGGGGGGCGAAACTTCCCTGCAAAAAGAGGAAAAGAAATTGGTTTTGCAGAAGGCTCCGGGCGTTGCCTTCTCCTGCAGAGCACCGCAGGGCTAGTCCCGCTCTGCTGATGGTAGCCCGGGGGCGCAGACACTGCGCAGGGCCTGCTCCGTCGCGGACCGGCTCCGGCCGCGCAGCAGGAGGAGCGGGGCAAGGTCCGCATCTCCCCTCCACCGAGCCACCGCGGCAACCGAGCCACCGCGGCCACCGCAGCACGGCTCCTGCCCGGGGAGCAGGCCGGGAGGGCCGGAGACGGGCCTGGGGTCTCTGCCCTTCGTCTCATCCGCGGCCTTGATCAAATCCCTGTGCGTTGTACCTCAGTCTCCGCCCTAATTAATGATCTTTCTCCAGACGCGAAGATGAAAAGCCCGTGCGTAACCCTCACGGCGCCCAGCGCTTCTCCCTTCGCCGTGGGCCGCGGAGCGCGGGGACGGGCGAGCCGCGAGGCCTGGAGCGGGATCACGGCAGCCCCCGTCTCCCAGGGAGCCCCTCCGGCTGCCCAGGGCGCCCAGGCGTGGGAGCGCGCTGGCCCGGCCGCAGCTCGGCCGGCCCCAGGGCCCGAGGGCGTCCCGCTGGCCAGCCGAGAGCGTTCGGTCTCGCTTCCCGCAGAAAAAGATATTCCTAGAAATATCCTTTTCCACCAAATAGATACACAAATGGATTTAATTTAAAAATAAACTTTTACAAGTATTTTCATCCCAACTTCAGGCACAAACACTCAATTCTAAGATCGCCCATGGAATCTTCCGGCTGGTAAAGCGAGTCTGGTTTAGCTGGGCATCATTAACACGCAGCGGAAACGGAGACCGGGACGCCGCCTTCCTCCCGTCCTCTTTGCAGCGTAAAAGCGTGCTCAAAGTCCTCCCACCGCGATCTTTGCAAAGCCTTTTTTGCCGCAGACGCTGCTCCTGGCAGCAGCCTGCTATGGGTAATTTCCTAATCACGGGAAGCGAGGTTTGCGCTCCGGGTGCTAAGACATGCCCTGGGACAGTTACCCAGAATTTCCCATGCCGCTACGTCCTTGCTCTTACGGAGCGAAACAGCTCGCCGTGATCTCGCCGTGATCTCTCCTGAGCAGCAGTTAAAGCCTCGATGAGGTCTGACGTAGCGCGTTACAGAGGATGCTCCGCATTTGTATGAGGTGCCATTAACTGGAAATTTAGCCGAAGAGCACTGTAAGACACAAATAAGTGGGATCGGCAGATCTCCTCTGCAGAAGGAGGCAGTGACTTCCCCCGCCAGCGGCGGGAGGGCGGCTCTCCCTCCCCGGGCTGTCCTGCACGGACGGCCAGCACGCACAGCGCTCCCCAACCCCGTCCCCCTTTCCCATCCCGGCTGCCGCCGCCCCGCTCGCGGCTCAGCCCTGTAATCCCAGCCCGAGGTCTGGGGCCGGGGATCCTGGCGTCGCCGGGTGATCTGCTCCTGGGCGCTTGGCTTCCCGCCGCCGCGGCAGCCGTTTGCTGTCCCCGTGTTCGCTGTTCTCTCCTGCAGCCAGAGAACCCGGAGGTGCCCATGTGCTCGGGATGGGATTAAGCAAACGCTGCTGGCTAATTGTGCCACCTGATTTTTAAGGCAGCAGCCTTTCGTTAACGAGCTTTGGGGTGTGACTAAATAGATCAGCTCAGAGGAAAGAAAAGCCTGATCTGGCCGGTGCCTTCCCCCCACCAGTGGAGCCCAGCCCTGTGGGAAGGGGCTGCTCTGGCTGCGGCTGGGCCTGACCTGGGCGCTGACGGGTCCTGCAGCAGTCGTCGTGCCGTCTGCGTTCGGCAGCACGAGGAAAGCTGGAAGACGCCTTCCAAGCGTTCGAGTGAGTTTGTCTTTTTTTATGGCTCTTTAAACACCTATAAGTTATTTGGTGATATTAAATGTTGCTTGAACAGGACCAATTCTGGCAAAGGGTTTGGCCACAAAGACCTCGTTAAGAAACCACGAGCGTGGGCTCTGTGGGATTTCAAAGAGCCCAACTCCTCCTCGGGGTCAGCTCTGTAACGCTGCGTAACGACAGGCTCGGAGCGGGAGAAACCCCAGCAGGAGAAGTCAACGTGCTGGCCTTTGGGGAAACCGTTAGCTGCTAGTTTGGGTTTACTGGCTCCATTTCTGTGGAACAGACAAGCAGAGCAGCCAAACGGGGCCGAGTGAAACCTGCTTTTATTAGGTGATGTCAACAATTCAACCCAACAACTCAACTGACAATACGCTGACTGAGTGGTACTTGAACAGCTGGAAAAAAGTTGACTACGTGTACCGAAGTGTATTTGTGTAGCTATATTTAGCACTTTGGGGAAAACACCATAAAACCTTTCAATGCTGTCAGCCATTTTAAATAACTCTTTAAAACACAGTCGCAACTTCTTAAATCTACAAATCTTTCACTAAGAAAAACGACATAAACCTTGGTGAAAGCATTCCCAGGAGATGCGGATTAGCAGTTGGCAAACACGGCATTTCATCCTCCTCTCTCTGCCCCAGAGCTAACGCGCGTTACTTATCTTCCTACAACAGGCTCTCACTACAGGCTGCGCGCTGTTCCCGAGTGTCACCTCCCCTACGCTCCTAGCCACGCTACTTGGCTGCCGAGCCCTCTCCTTGCTAACGTTAGCATTTTATCGTGTCATTAATCATACGGTAGAGTATTAACTTGTTTTACAAATGTGAAACCTAAGATTCTCGTAGTTATTTAACTTGCTGAATTACCAATTCCATTAATAGAGAGAGCAACAGAAGTTCTTCACTTAGCCTGAAGGCTAAGGTGATGCAAAGTTGTAGATGACTCGTGTTCGAAGGTGAAACTGAAGGACGTTCTCCTCGACCTATACTAAATACTACCGCTTAAACCTTTCAAAGCCTACTTTGAAACATGCCCCTATCAAAAAGCGGCACAGCAGAAACTAAATGGATACCTCTATTTCTTGGACTTCTTTACAGTTCCTTTGACTTGCTGGATAATAGCTTTCAAGATCTTTTCCATTTTGCCTTTTGTCAGTGACTTCCTACAGTACCATGTTTGGTCCCATACGGAGCAGAGAGGCTTGGGCGCCAGGTAAAGTGGATCGTAGTCATGAAGCATGTCCGGCGGCCTCCTCTTAGCATACTCCTTGTAATCTGTGACCGGACAGTTATCTGGGTTGTCGGGCTTGGCAAAGAGACGTGGGCCCAGTTCCCTTGTATCTACCTCTGCGCTCAGATCATCGTTCCATTCCAAGTACTCCAGCTCTCCCTCGTTCCTCTTTAGCACAAGCTGGCCCCAGTACAGATTATGGCTCCGACTGTGTGTACTTGCCCCAAACCCCCTAATGATATTTGTGAACATGAGGTGCAAAAAGCCCTGAGGGTGCGTCTTACTTAAAAGCCCCTTCTTACGAAGACCGCCCACCTCTTCATCTGTCAGGTTCTCCAAAATACTCCACTCTCCCTCTCTCTCTTTTTGAGATAGGTGCTGGTGCTTTAGTTTCAAGGCTTCCTGAGATGCTCGGAATTCCAACCCTTTAACCACGCTGTACTTGTAGTTGTGATCCTTGAGGTACCTCTCTATGCTGCTCTGATAGAAGTGCAAAGAACTGGCGGAAAAATCTGTGCCGTTCTGTCTCTTTGCAGAACTGTAGAACGAGGCCAGGTAATTATCGAGGTCTTCGGGTGGCAGCTCATAGATCTCGCGCGTTTCAGAAGGGCAATGTAAAACCAGCCAGTCTTTGAAAATTTTTATATCGCTAGCGTTACGGTTTCTCTTTTTCTCCCACTTCTTCAACTCATCTGAAAGATAAGACACAGCTTTGAGGACAGCAAGAACTTACAAGGAGATCAGTGAAATATAAGGAGATGCAGAATAATGTTCACCTTCCTTCTAAAAGTAATTCAGAGATTATGGGACTTTCGCAAGCCCCCTCCTTTAACGCTTCGGTTAGATCTGTGTCCTCGACGAGCCGGCCAGCACCCCCTGACAGCACCAGCCCAGATAGGGAGAGGACCGCCGCCTGCCTTGTTCTTTCTCACCTGGCTGCTCGATCTGCGCACTACCATGTAGATACACTTAAGACATTCTTTCTTTTTGAATTATGTTTAAACGGGAGAGAATGAGTTCCTAGTGAGATTTAATCGCTGAGCGTCACTGTGGGGTGCGCGTGTGGAAGGCATTGGTGCGAGTTCTATGGGCCTTCGCGGACAGCAGTGGGGGACCGGAGCCCAGGCCTGTCACGGGTGGCTTGGCTTGACATTGAACTTCGCCCTGGCCGATTTTGGAGTTGACTCGGAGCGCGCTTGTGGGACCAGCCACGCAACCAGCGGCCGCAGTCCTGAGCCTGCAGTGCTGGCTACGAAGCCCAAGCAACCCCAAATGGACTCGATATACTTTCATCGATTTGCGGCTGCTCTGGCGTGTATTTCGTGGTGACTGCGGGGGCCAAACTCTGCTCTCTTAAAAGAGATGGGAGCTGGCCTGTACGTGGATCTTGTGAGCTGCCTCAGGACTAAGCAGCATCCATTTCATATGTTCAAAGTGTTGTACAATATAGTTTGCATTATGCAAAATATATTCAAAGCATTCTTCTTTACAACAATCTCTTTGGGCAGGAGAACTCTCATTGTGAAATAAAAGCATTAACCAAAAGTTAGGGGTAGGTAGTGAGGGAGAACAAAAAGATGAGTAAAAGTATACTTTTTTTTTTTTTTAAAAAGGAGTGCCAGGATTCCAGTTGGGTTCGCTCTCAAGTTGCTATGGCAATCCCACATCTACCTAGTTCGATGTAGCATGAGAAATTAATTCTTTGGATTGCTGAAAAGCTCCATCTGCTCGCCTGTGACTTTTCCAGGGCTGAAGAGGGGTAGGTTGAAAAGGATTCTAGAGCCAACATCTAGAGACTCCCCTTCTTGCATCGAGTTGTTTTATACACGCTCAGTTGTTACCTTAAAATGCTGTGGCTGGACTGAGGTGAATTCTACTGATCCCCATGCTGCTGGTTTGGGTTTTCTGCTTGTTTTGTTACCGACTGCTCTATGTGAAGAGATGAATGGCTCGTAAATCAATACATGCAGCGGCCTCGCTTGAGCCATAAGCCATTTATCTTGGCAGAAACGGCTACTACACAGACATTCCCAGATGAATTCCCAGTCCCTTCTGCTGATATATGTTGTCAGTTACAAAAAATAGTCAAATAATGTTCACAAAAAATAACTGGGCCGGTTTGTACGGTTAGGGCTCCATAAGGAACACGAACGTCTGTGACCCCAAGCCTATTCAGGAATACTAACGGTGCTTTGAGTGTACACCCACTGTGTTACAGATAAACCCCAAAATACTATTTCAGTAATCCCTTCTTTTGAAGGGCACTGTCCAGTCCCCTGTGCTGCAGGAACCCGCAGCAGGCTGCTGCTCGTTAATGTTACGGCCAGCTGAGATGGGTATAAATGTCTGGCGCAGTGGGACAGGCGTTCAGGGTGGGTTGGGGCAGCGTAGGTACAGCCCTGCCCTGCAGCTGGGGAGGAGTCTGGAGATGCAGTCGGTCGGGAAGCATCCTGCGTGGCCGCAGGGCAGTGCCGCAGCAGCTCCGCCAGGCTGGGCGCCCGGCGTGCCACGGACGAGGCCACGGGGCTGGATGGCGACTGCGGGAAGAGAGCAGGCTTTGGGGAATGTGAAACAGGATTCTCATACTGAGCGTGTGGAAGGCAGACACACTGTTGGGGGCTGCTTCTCAGTTAGATGGAGCCAAGGCAGTAAGCCTTGGATGGAAAACATATACTCTTACTCTGAAATATATTTTAAAAATCTGCCTCAATGTGTACACCTAGATACTAGCAGACAGAGCCATAAAACTGACTAGACAGCAGTTTACTTGGTATTAATGGGAAATAGCACCTGCAGGCACTCAAATCATTATAGATGCAAATTTTGTGGCTTTACTATAACATCTTTAAAAACCTGGACATTTGCATTTTATTTGAAGTGTTTAATCATTAGATTAAATAATATATATGTACCTGGCATTAAGGCTCCAGTATATTATAAACATCTATCCTAAAACATGATCATTTATTAAATGAATTAAAGCGATTTCATTGATGGCTTCCCCACTACCTGCAAAAGACTAGCATAATTCTGGTAACGTCCACACATTGTGTGTCAGCTGTTCCTTCTTGTGTGGACGGTGTCTGTTTTACAGCCGCAAGCTAGGCTTCTAACATCTGTGTCAAACAGCATATTCTCGTGATATTGAATCATTTAAATACGCTCTGTACGTGGCTTAACCTTGGTATCGGAAGTTCTCTAGTAAGCAGTGTATCGTGCAAGTTAATGTTTGAGCAATTATAACTCTCCCCACTCCAGCAGGATTCCAAGGACAGTGTGTATGAAAATCTTAAAATTCTTAAAAGTACTAAAGCAATTTGTTTAACTCTTATAATTCAATATGCAGAATTGAAACTTTGCTCCCATTGCAATCTCTGGGATTTTTGCCACTGACTTTGGTGCAGCCAGAGTTTCAGCCACAATTTCTCTGTTTCGCTGCTTTAAGTCACTTCCTCTTGTTTTCTTCTCGAGACCCGAGTTCCCACCTCCGGCTCCAGTTTCTCACAGGGACTCTCTCTTAAGTACAGCCAACATAGTATGTGGTGATATGGAGTAAAATCAAAGACCAGAGTATTCAAACTGGGTAGTGAAGGCTGGGCCGCAGCCAAGTACACATCTGGGTACCTCAGTGAACGGCATTCTCTATTGAAGTGCCGATTGCTCGAGGTAGGAACCTTTTTCATCCCTTTTAGTAGAAGCAGAGTGCCCCAAATCAGAGGCATTTACTTAGATGCTACAATACAGATTTTGGCGGCTATACAAACTCACCCTCCTTTAATATTTTGGGAAAGCAATGAATAGAACGCACCCACAAACCCCTCAAGGAATAAAACTCCAGACTCTTACTTTTGTGTGAAGGTGCGGGTGGACAGTCTGCGTTCTTGCTCTCTGGGCTCAACGAGGCCGAAAGATGAGGTGCGTGCCCGGATCCTGACGGTTCACCCTCCTCGAGAGGGTTTTCAGTGATGCTCCCACCTAAGCCTATTCCTGGTATGCCATGCTCGGGAGGGCTCAGCTGGAGCTGCTGCTGGACATCTACAGTGGCTTCAAACTCAAAGAATGTCACAGAGGCGGGTGACTCAAGTTGGGCCTTTGCTTCAATGTTGGAGACAGGAACAGATTTTAAATGTTCTTTTGGTCTTGCTGACCCAGAGGAATTTCTTGCTCTCGCAGTTTCAGTTACAGACCTTGCAGGATTAAGAGGACCTAACCTCAAGAAGCTGCTGTCCAGGCTCTCTTGGTTGCTGACGGGAGACTTTAGAATGCAGGCAAGAGTTAGGGGTGGCTTTCCCGTGGGGGCAAAGCCAGATGTTTGGGCGGCTGTCGTCTTGTTAAATGCCATCTTCTGATTGCGATGCATCTGCAGATCTACCTCAGCAGTTATACCTTTGATTGGCGATTCTGACGGAATATTCTGGTTGATTCTGTCTCCGTGGTCGTCTTTGTCCAATATACACTGTTCTTCATCAGAGATGATTTGTAGATCTTCATTGCTTTCTAGCTTCACCTTACGTCTGTCAGTTTTGACCTCACCACCAGATATTGACAAATGCTGCTCTGCTGCAAAGCACGATTTCATGGATTTGCTATTTTTTTGATTTTCTCTGGGTGATGGTTCATCGTGTATTATGTAGACTGTGTCGTCTTTCTGCTGAGTGACCCCTGGAGATCTGCTACATGACCCTATGCTAACAGCATCTGCTTTAGCCCTCTCAAAAGATGGGGTCATCCTGAACCTCTTTTCATCTAAATTAGCTTCCCTTGATGAAGCCTCAGAGGATACTAACCTCTTTCTCTTTTCTGTGGCTTCATTCTCTTCTCTGCCTCTGATGTATAATTTTCCACACTGCCAGTGATACGCATGTCCAACTCCGCATATCCACAGAACAGAATTGTCCTTGCTAGGGTGACCCGTGTTCTGCACAATTTCCAGGGCTGGGATTTGATTGCATATGGTCCCATGAGTGTGTGCCCAGGTCACAAGATTGGAGAGATCCATGCGAAGTGAACTGGCATCGCTGCATCTTCCATCACCGACACTCTCGTTCTGTAAAAATGTGTTGGAGATAACGTAAAGAAAAGAGGATGTACATAAAATAGCAGTCCTGGGGACTGTTTCTAGCCCCATCTCAATAGAGCAATAATTGCAGATCAGGGATTCCTCTAATGATTCTTTAAAAAAAAAAAAAATCAATTTGTTCATTCTTTACAATAAATAAATAAATTTGTCCACTTTGAAGACCTGGGGGGTAGTTTGTGGGCATGGTCCTGGAATGATGACTTTAGTATAGATATAATTTATGCGTACCTATGGGCTCTGAGTCCTGATCAGGTAGCTCAGCTTAAGAATTTATCATACCTCAGCTGAGACAGAGCGGCTGTTCACATGCGTGTTCTAAATCCACGGCATAACTGGGATTAACGCTCCCACTGAGCCACCCCAGCAGCGACCACAGCTCAGCTAACGGAAGGGTAACTTGCTGAAGTGTCGTGCTCTGTTTGCAACTCTGAGTCCTGTGATCCAAGCAAGCTTGGACCCACGGCCAATTCTGTACTCGCTATGGAAGATAACAAGGGAGAGCGTCAGGAATCAGCTTCTCAGTCTCCGCCTCCCCGTGGCCAACGGGGCTCCTACTTCTCTCGTCTGTCACGACGGTAGCGCTACTTGCACCAAAGGGAAATTGGCTATATGCAGAAGTCGTTTGTGGGATGCTTTTCAGAAACTAAAAAATGGACCTTGCATCCACATATCTAAAACGTGTTTTTTAAAAATCTACAATTTTTAATGCTATAATGGATTCTGTTAGAAACAATCGTCTGTGCTATCATTTATGCTAAAAAGAATACTTACCATGTTGCTGTTTTCGATCTGACTGAGCCTTCTCTCAGGTGGAGATCAGTAAGTGACTGTTTGAATATTCTTTCTTTCTCTCTCAGAACCTAAAATAATCATCATACGCGTGTGTGTACATACATATATATTTTTAAAAAAATCTGGCTAGCAGATGCAACTAAATTTTTCAATGCTCGGTCCAAAATAAATGCTACTGCAGAACATGTGCCTTCATTAAGGTGAGCTCCCATTGAGCTCCAATGAACTATATATAGAAAGCTTGACTTGTGTAAATATTTGCAGGATTAGCCTCTACAGCATACCAATCAAAGCTGAAACAAAATATAAATATTGAAAATAGCATTTTAAAAGCCAGACTCTGCGATATGTTCCTTTCAGCCCTGGCACTTTGAACGCAGGCCGTAGTTAGCAATCTTTACTTCTCCAAATGGAGTGAACTGCAGAGACAGAAGTACCAGAAATAGTGAAGCTAGTTCAGATTCTGACATTATCTGACTTCTTGAACAGTAAAAAGAAGAGCACGTTTCCTAACTAAAGATTATTTGCATATGTAACTCATATTTACTACAGACTAAATCTGAAATTCTCCCATCTGTTCTGAAACATTCTATGTAGTAGTCTAGGAAGTCGTCATTATTTCTGTGTAACAGGTTAGAGAAGAACAATCGGTCACATAACTTACCGTCATCATACATATTGCAAGAGAGTCAAGAAGCCTTATGATGCTATGTGACTGATACCGCATGCATTTACAGTTCATAATGGCAGTCTTTGCTCCAGGCATCTTAGTCTATTATTAATTAAAAGCTTTGCATTTAGTGGTGGCAAGAGATGCCAGACTGAAAACACTGGACGCAGGAATCTCGTCTAAACTGGTTCTTTGAGCAGCTCTGGCCTAAATGTGACGTGGCTTCCCAGTGAGAACAGGCCCTTGCTGGCTTTGAAGGTGAACACGCACGTGCGGACAGCCCAGCACACCGTGAGCGCACGTCCTCACCGGGTGCGTGAGCTCGAGCCTCCGGGTCTCCTGCTCTGCACGCTCCTATTCTCCGGGCAAGCTGCAGAAGACAGGAGAAGCCCATCCCAGCTGACAGATGTAGGGCTGCTCTGTAATCCGTGAATGCGGTGTTTGTCTGCAGGGATTTATTTCATGAGTATGCTAGTTAAACTGTGGGAAAGCCTGCCAGCGCCCAGGCAGGAAACCGCAGCTCTGCAGACGCCCCGTTGTGCAGCAGCAGCTGAGGCAGAGGCTATGCCCAGCGCCCTTTACTGCCCTACCTCCACCGGCCGTGCTCAGCGGCTCCACGCGAGGCGGCAGGGCGAGGAGGGACCCGGCTGAGGCTGAGGAGCCCTGCCTGGAGGAAGGGATGTAAGTGTGACTGGCCGGGCCGCCCAGGGGCGGCCGCCAGCCCCGTGTGCAGGGCGAGGCGTGGTGGCTGCTGCAGGGCTTGGCCAGCATCAGTGACGTGAGGTGGGGATGTGGAAACCATGCGGTGGAAGGTCCTTACCCTCTCCCTCTCCAGCCTGGCCCCAGGACGGGGTCACCCGGGGCTCCCCAAGGCCACCTGCCCTAGCCCAAACCCCCTCACTGCCAGCAGGGCCGGCCTGAGGGGGCCCGGGGTACTCGAAGGCACCTGGCTGGGGGGGGGCAGCTGCCTTCCCGCTTCCCATACCCCCATCCTCCCCAGCCAGCAGCGGGGGCCTCCAGAGCAGGGTTGAGACCAACCAAACTAAACAAAACCCAGTGATGTGCAACTGCCTCCCGGCCACGCTCCTGCACCGCGGAGGAGCCCCCCGGATGGGTGCTCGCAGGGCCCTGCTCCGGCAGTGCCACACTCGCGGGAATGATGGGCAGCAGAGCGACAGGCTGCTGAGCACCAAGGCTGCAGCTGGCCGGGTGCTTACCCACCTGCTTAATTTTAAGTGAATGCTTTGATTCGCTGATGCCAAAGCTAAACGTGCTTTGCTGGATGCGACGCCCAAGTGAGTAAGCATGCAAAACCTGCGGGCAAAAGTTTAATTGGCCCAAGCAGGAAAGGGGGGAAAAAAAGCCATGAAAGTGGCGTGAGCTTCCACGCTGCCCAGCGCGAGGGAGCCTGTCTGCTGCCTGAGCGAGGCGGGGTAACGACTACGATGACAAAACCCATCGAACAATTAACGAGTGTTCAGTAGTTAGGCAAAGCTCAGCCCTAGGAGCAAAGGAAACAAATAGAAGCAAAGCATAGGAGAGCCCTCTCTAACCTCAGGAGACAGGGCAGGGAACGAAATGTCTCTGTCAAAGAGAAAAGCGCAGGTCAAATCTCTGGCAGCGTGTTGGCTATGCTTCCCGATGGGGGATGAACCGCTCCCGTTCGGGGGTGAAACTGCTGCACGGCAGCACAGCTCTGGAAGGCCCTTCTGCACTTACGCTAGTATCAATCCATATGGTCCTTCTTATGGCTTTCTAATTATAGTACAGATAATTTTAGCCTAGAATGCTTTGCTGTTTGCATATGCTAGCTTGTGAAACATGCAGAGCTAGGATTTTCAAAGAATTTTCTAACTGAAATCCGCTGCTTGCTTTAAACAAAAAACAGACCAAAACCCCCTGGTTTAAAGCAGCAAATGCATTTTGAGCTCTTGACCTCTGTTAATCTAGGTGTTGTGTAGGATCTACTGTCACCGTGTTCTGACTCCTAATGAATCACAGAAAAGAGGGTTGGAAGTCACCTCAAATGGCCGTCTCCTCAGAGAAAAGTGAGCTCTGCCCAAACTCCTCCTGAGGGCTGTTTGTCTGACCTGTCTTCAAACCTTCTAAGGACCGGGAATTCCCAGCCTATCCCTGGGCCTCAGAAAGCTGAGCGTAAACTTGTGGGAGAACCGTTTTTCCCCCTCTGAAGCCAAAGAGTTTTATCTTCAAGTTCAACCTGTGTAATTCCTCCGTAAAGGGCGGAGCTGCTTGGACAAACCAAAAGGAACTTTCATGCCAATAAGCTGGTGCTTAGAGTTCGTGTGGGAAAAGGTAACGGGAACGGAAGCTCTGCGTGGCCATAAGGCCGTGACATTACTGACTTGGCAGATGAACATCTCGATTTCTATCACGGGCGTCTTTAAATGGAATGCTTTTATCTGTCCTTATCTCCAAGCACATGTCTTCCTTTTCCTGATCTCTTTGAAAAAAAGCCTTTTTTCTCTTGGTATTTAGTTCATTACCAGAGTCTTTATTTGGAACTAAGGATACTTCTTCAGCCCACTCCTGCTCTCATATTTACATCAGTTGACAGTACCTCCAAAGAAACTGTCGAGCAGAATGAGTCTGAATTTACAGTTACAACTGAGCGGAAAAAAAATTAAATATGTATTTACCCACAAACGCTGAACTGACATACTTCTCATCTCTTCAATTAATAAAAATTCATCCCGAACATTGCCACGCTTTCTACCTCCTTCCAACAAGACCAGGATCCCTACGGGGGAGGGTGCTGGGGTCGGGGTTTGGGGGTTGTGTTTTGTTTTGAAACCTTGTGTCTGGTTCCGTATCCGCATGGCTGTGAGCGACACGGCGTTTTAATTATCTTTCCAGGAGAGGCTCCCATCTGATAATGGACACTGTGTATGCAGGACCCACACCTTCGTGCAGAAAAACAGGACATTCCAGAGCTGTACGGTAAATGTTTTCTTCTATTTTTTTTTAACCCATAGGGAATTTAGCACACTGATATAACCTATAGTTAAGTGAATTCATGCTCACTAGAGGAAAAAAGTTTAAAAAATGGACAAGATTTTGCTTTCTCGTGCATCTGAACTACATAGTAAGCTTTCAAGGCGTCAGCAGAGTATATGCTTATTTTACCTCTGTATTCAAGAAAATGTGGCCAAGTAATTTCAAAGAAGTCTACAGCAGTTCAGTGGAGCTCTTAAAACTCAAGGCGGACTAAAAGCATTGAAATACTTATTTCCTTTTAAGACTTTTCTGTGTCTAGTTTGAGCCCTGGGGGGGAAACACCTACTCGGCACTTTCTGAAAATGATTCTCTCGTAAGGTCTGTCAAACACAGGTACCTGGAATCACCTGAGAACGTAAACATCTGAATCTTGCTCTTTTACGTGGCAGTGGACTCTGTGCGGCATTATGGTACGCTGAAGGTTCTCTGAAGCCCTCTCTGACATACACAGGCTTATGCAAGCAGGATAACTACCTAAAGAAACTAATTGTATAGGCACCGAAAGCCCTTTAACCACTTTGTTCCTGTCCCTCCACCCTGTGGAAGTCCTAGCTATGTTTTTCTTAAGTCCTCTAACGTCTATTTCACAGATTAGAAATCCGAGGCATGCACAAAACAAGTAAATATGAGAGCTTTGGCTTTTCAGCTCCAGATAAGACAGTGCAGGAAACTGCAACAATCCCGGTAGGAAAACAACAGGATACAGAGCAGCAGTTCTTGACTCCCGCCCCCTTCCCCTGGCACAGATTGTGTGCTCCCGCTCACTTGAGAAACGTTTACTGGAGGTGGAGGGACAGGGGACAGCCGTAAAATACACATATCGGAGGGGGCGTGCTGCCAGAGTGGAGCGAAGGAGGCTGCCGGGGGACCTGGTGTCTGGGGCAGGGGTGGGACAAAGCTGTACTTCAACACATCTGCTTGCAAGACGGGAGTTGAGAGCGGAGCAGAAGTAGCTCATGGCTGCCAAAAATCATTGAGCTTGTCCCACCACTTCTTAGCAAGGGCCTTTGGGGTGGATTAATCATTTCCCAGCACATCGTTTTTCCTGTTCTCTGCAATGTTTGTTTCTCTCCTCCCCCTCCCCTGAACAAGAGCCTTCTCAGCACCTCTTCAGCTCTTTTCCTGCTGCACCACGTCCTTTCACCGCTACCTCCTGCCCTACTTGCAGAAATACAATTCCCAAGATACATTCTGTACTTGCTACAGGGCAGCGTTCCTCCATTTTGAGAGATGCTCCCAGAAAATAACATCCAGTATGTCTGATGGAGGGCAGGGTCTAATTGCATGCACCAGCCCTCAGCGAGGGAAGAGAGACTGCTGTTAAATATTAGCCTACAGCACCACATTCCTTAAACAAGAGCGTTTTTGTTCAGAGAGTCGGACACAATTTTTCTCGTGAGTCCTAATTATCTCTTCTCTTGAGGGTCTGCTTACAGAGCTGCTGTCCGTGTAACGTAACTGTGAGCTCTAAATCAAGTCGTCTTAAAAGAGCTAATAAAAGCCGCAGCCAGCTGGCAAAGGATCACCTGGTCCAACAAACAGTAATCAACCACTAAAACCAGCTGTAGTAAAGGAAAAAATTAGTTTAAAACCATGAACTTCTATAAATAGGTCCTAATATTTTATTTCCCCAGGAAGAGGTGGGAAAGCTGAAATTAGTGAAGGGCAAATCTGTTACTTGGGCAGAAAAGGCTACGAGGTCAATAACGATTGCGCTGGTTACCCTGTTAACGCTGCCGTTTGTGAGCAGCTTCGCGCCTGGGGTTAGTGCCGCCGCGGAGAGCGGGCCGATCTCTTCCCTAACAATTCGACATGCAGGCTGTCGTAATTTTCCTGGGATTTTTTATTTTCAGTCCTGGGCTGTGGATGAGTAAATTGTATCAGCATAGAACTGACTGTGGGAACTTACTTTGTTCCCCAGCAGCTATTTGTATTAAAATGATCTTCTTTCACTTAATTAATGGAAGATGATGTCTGTTGGCCAGAAGGCGTTTGTAGGAGCGTTTGCTACTCTCTTAATTGCTTCTCTCAGTTTGTGGTATTTTTCATAAAGCACGAGCTTCGCCAGTCACGGGATGACATCCCATCTCCCCGTTAGCACCACCTTTAATCCTCAGTTTGCTGGAGTTTGACTGCGACAGGCGCAAAACCAAGACGGGAACGGTGCAAAACTTGGATCCTGCTCCGTTTCCTTTCCCGAGGAGGCGGCCCGGGGCTGGCGCTCGGCGCTCGGGGCCCGCCGCTCGGCCGCTGCCCGGCAGAGGGTGCTCGGCCGCCGGCCCGGCCCTGCCGCCCCGCCCGGGGCCCGCCGGCCCCGCAGAGCCCGGCCCCGGCCCCCGGCTGAAGGAGCGCCGGGTTCGCGCCGGGGCCGTTTGTGCAGGGGGCGAAGCGCCGTCCCCGCCAGCGAGCCTCTGCACCCGGGGCTCCGCGGAAAGAAAACAGCGAAAACTGAGGATTCACTGACCTCTCAGCCTGCCAACTTCATAGGAAACTTGCTGTCTTACTGCTAAAAATACAGCATAAAACCGCTGACCGGTAGCGTGGCCCGAGCCAAGCGCAGAACCTTCTCCGTTCGCAGCCCTCGGGGCAGGGATGAGGGTGTCACGGTACCTCGGCTGCTTTCGATTCCTGCTCTGTTGGTGCGATTTCTTTTATATCAAACGGCAAAAATTAACATCCCGTTTGGGACTTTGCTACGGGGAAGTTGCAAATCTTACTCATTTAATTTTATTGTCAAAGTGTTTATTGCCGTTTCAAACTTCGGAGCAGCCTTTTAAAGTTTAACTAAAATCTTAGTGTGGCACACGCCATTTTTCCTACCACCTGCCCAACTCAAATGAAATAACCAGGGCTGTAAGCTGGAGGCCACGGCATCCAAAGTTTCAAACGCTGAACCGTGAGCCGGGGCCTAACATCCGTTCCTCTTTGTTTGATCTTTCCTTCTGTCCCGCATCACGCGTCACCCATCCGCAAACCAGAGGTAATGTGTTCCTTCAGAGCGCGCTCTGGATGAAGTACAGTAGAAATTTGATATTAAATACCATTTGTGGTGAATCTGTGACTTGTAATTAGGCATAATTGTTCACAATGAGATGGAGTAACCTAGTTTTTTACAATACAGAACAATTTTAACGACTACACCGCAACTCTTTCCCAGGCTGAGGATTTCACCTTTTCAGAAGCACTTCAAACCCGTGGTGACTCACTCTGGGGGTGTACATACAAGTCAGGCTTGCTAGCAACAGGCAAAGAGCTGGCTCTCATTTTTACATCTCAAGTGTTTATGAAGGTTTGCTGAGGATGTGATGGTAAATGGCTGCTGGAGGTAGAAGAAATAACTTTGTTGGTAAACGAAGAAGAGGGAATGTCCCCTCTCTGTGGGACTGCTTTTTACAGTCTCCGCTGGGGTCTCTCGGGCAGCTGCAGATGCCCGCAGCTGGCACGGGGAGAGCACAGGGAAACCCAGGGTGCGACGCCCATGGAAAGGAAAGGTGCTTGTCCCTCACAAAACACATCTCACTAAGCAGCACCCAAGCTTTCTGGCCGCAGGCAAATTCATTAGTTCATGATATCTGGCTGTGCTGATAGGATATGTGGGGGCCTTGCAGGCTTCCCACCTTTGGAGCCTTTGCTCCTATTTAATTTTCTACTACCGTCCTTGTTTTGAAGTGCCGCTCTCTCCCTTACCTGCTCCAAGGTCAGGCCAGACGCTTTGGGAAGCCTCCCATGGAGCACTGCAGTCTGTTGAAGGACAAGAACCTCACTGGTGCCTAGGGGACGGGGAAGCCTAGGAAATAAGGGAGAGGGAAGGTATTAGTTATTTAGAAAAGTGATCTTAAAGCAACCTGAAGATCCTTTGTGTGGGATGGAAGCAATAAGCAAAAGGCTTTGCCCTGAGCGCCGAGTCTGCACTGAGTTTTTATAGGTTCTGAATGGCATGTTTGAGGCAGGAGCTGGGGTCGGCAGTATCTGGGGAGGCACCAGTAAGAGGCAGTGGCTCCCAGTTTCAGTCTCCCACTTCAAGTGCTGCATTCAGCAGGAGCTGAGCGCCTCACAGATGAAAAATACCACAGATGGATGGCATCTTGCCTCTTGGAGAGGCAGCAAAACCCAGCATTGGCACACCTAGCTGCTGCTTTGGAAAAGAAAAATACACTCTGGCATAGTATCCGTAAGGGGTTGCCAACCCTCGTCCTACAGCAGCGATAACACACGGTCCAAAGTGTGAGCAAGAGCAAACAATTAAGCCCACTCTACAGATTCAAGCAAAACTTGAGCCAACGGTGGGTTTGGATCTGGAGTTCTCTGCTGAAATTGCCCCGAGTGCACAAAATGCACTTCTGAAAACACACTTCGGAAACTTTCTCCAAGCCTGCGCCACAAACCCAGCTGTCTCATACTGGATCTGCCAGCAGACGCTCTCAGATGACCAAGGCATCACTGAATGCTTCTTAGAAAATCACCTAGGCTGCTGGTTCCCTGAAGCCTAAACGGGTACCTCGGAATAGCTACCCGTGCGTGGCCCAGCTCTGGAACGCAGGCCTGGCTGTTGGAGGACTGGGCCACAGCCCCAGCCGTGCCGCTCTGTTTACATAAAATCCTTTTTGTTCCTTTGGTGACCGCACGTGTACTGAAGTCCTCATGACAAAACTTAGGAGGGAAGAATCTTGCTAGCTGACTTCTAGCTGTTGCAGAAGCAACTGGTCAACTCGCAGTATGAAATTAGGTATTTTCCCAATAAATGAAGTATCACGTATTTTTTTAAGCCCTGACCTTAAAGCAAGAAAATGTAGCTGAAGACGCCCCTCTGAATTAAACTTAGCTCTGTAAGAAGACTGTTTCAGTTCATGAAAATCACCCTGTTGGCTTTAGGTGCGTGCAGAACATGAACAGCAGGGAGTCAGTCAGCGACAGATCTCCAGCGTTTAAGATGTGCCGCTGGTTCTTCCCTTTCTAACTAGCCCAGTCGTTAGGAGTCTCTTTTGTACAATGTTGATGCTGTGTTTTTAACAAGAACGCGTATGAATTAAATTGCATGGCGTTTAGAAAATGCACGGTGTGCTGCAGACCAGGTAGCTGTGCATAAAATCGACGGTTCTGCAAATAAGGAGCCTTTTGTGCCTCGGCGTTTCGGCCGCCCATGAAGGCCCCAAGCACCCCTCGCACGGTGCTCGCTGTCATCGCCCGCTGCAGTCACTGCCCCAGTATCGGAGCATCTCACCAAATTAAATATTAAACGTTCTAAAGGATATTGTGTTTCTTTTGTTCCTTTGGCAACTGAGATCTCGAATGCTCTCAATTCTCCCTGACTTCACATTTTGCAGGTTCATGTCTTAATGTTCTTTTAATGCTTAATTTAATACTCTGGAGTTCTTACTACACGCTCACGTCCGTTACACAGAAAATTCGGTGTCCTAGACAAGGAGATGGCTATTTAATGAGCAGACGTTTCTCATCAGCATCCAGACCCCAGCCTACAGAGATGAGCAGTGCTGTGGAGGAGGTGGACGGGCTGCATGGTGGTGGCTGGCCAGACAAGGAGCCCCGCTTATTCGTAGCACCAAGGGTCGCACCAAACCCTGCCGCCGATCCCAGTGACAGCTCCTTGCGTTAGCCAAGGGGAGCGCTCGATGGCAGAGGCCAGCTCTAACTATATAAATAATAGTTAAAAGTGGTCAGTCTCCGTATTAAAACACCAGTTCTAGGATACTGGATGTAGGCTGCCGTTTCTTCTCATATGCTTCCATCTAGTTTGATCAAATAAGGGCAACTCCATTTTCAAGTCTGAAATCAGAACGTGAGATTTCTTAACGTTTTTACCACCCGAAACGCAAGCAAGTCTTCATACCGCAAAAGCAAAAACCCCTGAGCTCCGGGAGCAAGGCTTGCCTGCGCCATTTCCATTGCATAACGTCCTTCAGGAACATATGGGCCAGCCAACAGAAGACGTCCGCTGCATAATTATGGCACTGACAAACCAATTGAACCTCAGCAGCTGCCACTGGGGAGATTTCATTCATTCCCAGTATTGCCTTTTAAACTTAAGTGGCACTGGAACAAACACATCTTTGATCCAAGTAGGAAATCATTTGGAGCTTTGTGTTTAATAGAGCTGAATCCCTGGGAAAATGATGTCTTTATTAGCCTGTCCGACAACGCGGGCCTCATGGCAGGCACACAGCGGTTTGGTGTGGCAGCCCTCTTACTTTCTCAGATGTATTTGGATCATACTTGTTCTTGAATCCATGTGGAAACAAGGGCTTTAATTCAGCTGCACTGCTGAAGCGCCTATAACCTGCATGCATGACACTGAAAAGAAGTATTTGGGAGGGGGAAGAGGGAGCACAATTTTGCCAGTTCCAGAATCGAGCTGGTATGTCTCTGCGTTTCTGTCCTTTTGCTACGTCCTGCCCTTTTTGGGGTCGCCTGTTTCTCCCTTATCTCCAGGGGGATGACTGCACTCATCAGGGCGTTGCATCCTCAAATGCAGAGGGATGTACACGGCCAATGCAGTGCTATACACGCCTAAATACTGAGGTGCGCCTCTGTGTGCGCACATCCCGTTAGTGAACAGGACACCTCTTCACGTGTTGCTGAAATTTATACCAGTACATTCGCTGATATAATTTAATGAAAAACACTAAAAAGCCATCTGAAGAATCCGGTAAGGATACATTTTGGCGTGCTCCAAGCATGCATAGTATAACCTGCAAGATGAGAATAAATCCTGCTCTGAATGGAAGCCCAGGGAGGAGGAGGAGGAGGGGGTGGTATCTTGCCAGCTGCATGGTCAATGTGAGGTTTTTCTCTCCCGCTAGGTATTAGTTGTGATGCTGCTGTACGAGGTAATCAGCGCAAGGCCTAACTGTAATCGTGCTCCTCTTCCTGAATAGAGCAATGTCCATTTAGACCCGAGGACATAGCAGGGCATGTTACGGGGATAGTCTTAAAGGACATCAGCCCTTCGTTGTGCATCACAGGAAAGAAAAAGATTGATACCTTATACTGAGGCGAAAGTAAATATATCTTTGCAAACTTAGCAACAGTAAGCTTACTAAGAAAGCAGTAAGATCTATAAAATATTCAGTAATGATTCATGGAAAGTAGTCACTAAAAATTCCTAATTCATTCACTTGCAGTAGTTCGTTGACCTTGGTTTGGCAATATAGTTAAAGCAGCTGTCTGCATTTTCTTCCTAAAAAGATACTGTTGGGGCTATATTCTAAAATACCACCTTGCTGTTCTTTTAAAAAAGCATTCCCCTGGATCCTTCAGAAACAACTTAAATGCTTCATTTCTTAGAAGGTTGCTTTAGAAAGGCAAATAAGAGCGTTCCCAACAAAACCACTTTATCTTATTCGCTGGTGGAGGTAATTGTAAACATTATAAATCTAAATATTACTCTTAACTACAAACAATTACATGAACTGAGAAATGGAGGCTGGCTCGCACACAGCAAAATCCGACGTGGGTACAGTAAGAGAGCGAGCAGCTTGCAGATACACTCATCGAATGGAGAATTTCTAGATGCTCTGCAAGTGTATCTCTATCTCTTTTAGGGCCCCTTTTTTCATTTAAATGAACTGTGCTCAGAGGATGAAATTCCCCTGTCTGGAGTCATCTAGCATCTGTGTAATATCCATTTAAATGGCAGATGCAATGGGAGACAACCTGAGGACAGAGGACATAGGTGAGGAGCTAGCATTTCAGGGAACAATACCTCAGCCTGACAGCTGAGGGATGGAGAAGCTTTAGCAATAATGCATGAGCTTCGGGCTCCCCTCCACATTAGTCTGCTCACCTGGAACCTGCCGTTTCACCTACCGTTGATCTCGCCTACCATGTCAGCTGTGCTGCTGGAAGAGTTAGTGTAAGGCAGCAGCCCGAAAACGTAGTTGGGAAAACCAGGTTACTGGTGTGCTTTTGGGAGAAAGAGGCACCAGGGCTTTCTGGTTCTGCGAGTTACGCAGAGCCCTCAAGGTGCCAGCGTGAGCGAGACCTCTTTGAAAACCTGCTTGCTGAGCCATCAAGACCCCCTAAGTGGTTCGTCAGGAAACTGGCACCATCATTAGAGGGTAATAAAATAAAATCATTGTAAGGAAATGAAAGAGCATTCCAGTCCATTTCTGAACAGATTTGAAGCACAGGGAAAGTGACTGAACTGCACTAATCTTTCAACGCAAAAAATGCCCCTGAATAAAGAAAAAAGAAATGTAGAAGTGCAGCTCCAGAAGAGAACAGAAATTATGTTTAGTTCCCTGCCCTAGGATAGCAGGGGGAGATGTGCTTGCAAGGACGGTTGTTTGTATAAATAAATGTTCATTCTTGGCAGTGGAATGCAAACTATGCTGAAGGGCTGGAAACAGACCACTTTGTAAAGCTGAGGCCAGAGTAAGGGAAAGATGAAGCGAGGTTGTGGGGAGGAAATTCACATTCATTTTTAGCAACTTGGAGAGTTTCTCAAGCATGTTTGACATTTTTAATTATGCTGATGTAGAGCCTATTCCAAGGACAAAAGAAGTGAGGATTACAGGATAAACAATTAGGAAATTTCATACCAGCCGGCTAGGGGTAGTGTTGCCTGTGGGCCTGCAGACTTTGCTGAAACACAGAATCATCCTTCATACTTTCTAGACACATGGAATTTGAATGCCTTGCAAAATCTTCACCTAGGTCAGGAGACTCAGGTCGTGGTCTTACAAGCTTTTACCAAAGGCGTATTTTTTGATAGCCCACATTAGACAGGAAAGAGATTAGTCTGAACTGCTGCTATTTGTCCAGGCTTTCCTGCAAGGTTTCCTGAGAGGGCAGGCAGCAATCCTGCTATGTTTATATCAATTGTCTCGCCTCAGAATCCGTAACTTTACAATGGAAATAAAACTGAAATGTCTTGTGGAGAAGAAGATCAGCTCTACGGTATCAAATCCCAGAGTCATGGCCTGATTGCCTGTTTTCCATGCTGAGAACATCCTGCATCGTGACCGCAGCATCTCACTTTACGTGTGTACCAGTGGAGAAGAGCTTAACGTGCTTGCTCGCCCACCTTCCTTTCCGAAGAATTTGCAAAGAAGCGCACCTACATTGTAGCTTCTGTGTCAAGGGTGATACAGATGGCATCGGAATGGCAGGAGTTTCCCATTTGCTGTTGAGCAGAAATGGTTTGGAAGCATCAGAGGGGAGTGGTTTCTAACGCACGCGGCTCTGCTTGCCTCAGACGCCCCGCTTCGCGGGCCCACACAGGGGCTGCTGCTGGCACTCCTAAGACGAGCACGGCTGAAGAGGAACTTGCATTCTCTGTGAGATAATGGAAAGTCACAGAGGAGGTATCCAGCTTTTGAGCATGAATAAATCATTATGGGTATGAATTATTCAGTGATCATCCCTACAACATGTGCTACATTCAGACTCAAGAGGCAGTATCCCTATTGTGCGGGTTTTCTTCCCAAACATTACGGATGTGTGACAGGCTAATGAATCTAAATACTCAAATGAAATGATGGGAAATAAGATTAAGAGAATAATTTTTAAAATGGCAGTAAAAAGCTGCTCGAAAGAGTTGCGATACCTCAGGGTGGCATTACAACGCCCAGACAATTTTTAACTCGGCGGCGGCGTTGAAGCAAGCTGTCCGCAACAGTTAGAGTCATGATGTGAAGTACGAATAAATAGTGGCTCAGGAAATTGGAAACACAGGTTGGAGGCAAGAGCTGGAATTATGGGCACGGAATCAATACAGAAACCGACCCAGTCTTCTAGTAACCCATGTCTAACAAAAAAACCAGTAGGGGCATTACCTGGATTTCTCAAATGCCAATATGCAATCTTGGTAGCACTTACTAGGTAATTCAGAATTTCTGGGCTTAGATAGGTGTTGTGAGCTCAGTATCTTTGCCCTATGGTGCTTTTGGTAACATTCCCTTTATTATGAAAAGAATTGGGTTGCAATGACTGGAAGGATGGCACTGTTAAATCTGTATGGCTGTAATTATTTTAATTCCACACCCCAAAAATCACAGAGCCGATGGCCCAGGAAGCGGGGCCAAGCCACGACCCCTAAGCAACACGTGCTGACAGTTTATCGTCTAGAAGGCTGCAGTGAAGAGTTGCAGTTCTGGTGGAAGTTGCAGGGGGGTATACCAAACCATAGCTTAATCCACACCACTCCAACACAGACTGGAAGAAAAAAAAAAAAAAAGTCCTGTGCTGAATGGCCAGGAAATGGCTGGTTCATCCTTCACAGGAAATGAGTCACCCAAAAGCATCCGGGAGGAGCGGCGAGGACAGGGAAGTTCTGAAATAACATGGACTGATAACAACAGAAGGACCACACAGATCAGTCTCTCCTTTTGTCACGGATTAGAAAGGAGGGAAGAAACGTAAAATGTGAGCTTTTGTGATTACACTTAAAATTTCAAGTTGATATAACTACTTGCAGCGCAAAAAATACCTGTAGATAGGATAGTTTGGCAGTCCTGTCAAAAGCTGAAATCAGACTGTGCAATGGCAACGCTAATGAAAGTTCCGCGTGCAGATATACTTGCTTGCAAAGTGTTTTTCAACTTTGTCCCTGGAAGGGAGGCCTCAAATCGCTGTGTCAAAAATCCAGTTCAGGGAACTTGTAAGCTGGTTAGAACCATTTACTTCTATTTAATACTGAAAGTATATTAAGCTCAATTCCAAACCAATTTATTTATCAATTACCGATTGGTATGCTTTTTGATAATACTTCATGCTGCCAAACTCTTAGGATCAGTGGAAAAAATACTCCCCTTGCTAATGATGTGTACTGCTTGTAAAACCACAGATCTGCAGTTCAGAAATGAACTCCTCCCCAGCACTGGAGCTAACATAGCCAGCTCTCCAGCGATCCTCCGTGTACCCACACCTCTTCCTCCAGTAGCCCCAGCTTTCTGCCTGTGTGGCTTATGACTTCTGCCCGGGATAATTCCGGTCCCTCTCCTTTCCCTTCCCTTGGGTATGAGCTGAGTGAGACGATACCTGCGCTCTCAGCAGTTTTGAGCCACGTGTGAACTGACTGGCCCATCGGAAGCCCTATGCCTCTTTTTGTTGGACCGATCAATGCAGCAGTGAGTTTGCTCCTTCTCTGCTAGCTTTAGACTAACCATTTCCAGAGCTGTGATGTGGCATCGTGAATGATGCACACAAGAATGTTCTGGCATCCTAAGATGTTGCTAAAGCTGCAAATGCTCTTTTAAACAAAACAGCTATGTTAATTGAAAGGGGGTTAAAATAAATAAAAGCAACAAAAAGAAGCAGAAGTATTTGAAACACCCCCCGCCCTCCAAGTTTCCTTGGGACTAAACTAGTAGCAAAGTTATATATGAAAGAATTTCCTGGTTTAGGACCTTGCAGGGTGCTGTGAATAATGGGGGAGGAGGGGAACTCGCAGGAAAACAATTGTCATTAAAAACAGTACCTAGGATATACCACTGTGCACAGTAGTTTGGGTTCCTGAGCAGAGACCGTATTTTAGGAGGGTTCTTATTTTCAAGTCACGGATAGAAACGTTGGGTGGAAGAGGCAGGAGAAGGGAAAAAACTTTGCTAGTTTGCAAAGGAACGTGGTTATGCAGAGAAGTGTCCTGTGAATGTAGTACAGGCTTCAGAGCTATTTTAAAAATACAAAGGAAAAAAGGCAGGAAGAGGGTCTTTTTTGTTTCAGAGGGTTTTTCTTCCCTGCATAGTAACTTAAATTCAAAGAGATAACAGAGGCAGGAAGGGCTTAAAAAGAGAAAGACCTGGGTGTGTCGCGCCAAGGCCTCTCCAGCAGTGAGTAACCGGAGCCCGGGGGAGGGTGGGACCGTTTTGCTGGATTGCACAAAAGCAGCTGATGCGTGTTTTTCCCTTCTCCCTCCTCTTTTTTCACATGGCCATTTTCATGGGGGTTTCTTTTTCAAAACAAACACAAAGATATACAGAGGCAGGTCTTTCTCCCAGCTGCTTCTATGTATAAAGTATTATTTTGTTCTTAAATGCATTTTCCTGTTTGGCCCAGAGAAAGACTGTGCGTTACGCAATAATATCGTTAGTCAGTTTGCTACCATAGTATCTGAAAAGACGCTGTCTAAAAAATTCTGTTAGTATTACAGGAAAATGTCTGATAAAATGTTGCATAATCAGCATTTCTGCTGGAACTATGGAAAATCTAAGTGAGCTTGCATGAACCTTAAAAGAGTCTCTTAAGTTGGACCACGACTGCACAGGAGAGGTCTTTGAAAAGTAATAATGCTTCAGTGGCATCCACCTGTGTTTGCTTTTCCAAAGATATCTGAAAAGCGGCTGGGTTATCTGCACGTGCAATAAACTAATGTCAACAGCCACTAGAAAATCAGATATTTTTCTTACCAGTGATCAGTATCTAGCATTAATGATTTTTTTCAAAGTCTTTGTGTCATGTTCAGGCTACCCTTCTTTAGGGTACACTTCTTTACTAGCGGACTGAAATATCCCATATTAAAAACAAAGGAGTGATTCTGTCTCCATACCGTCCTCTACTATGGAGAGATTTCTTACTTACAGTATATAAAACAGATTATTCTGAAGGGAAGATGAAGTGAAACACCTCCACAGGAAATATAGTTTAAAATAGGCATAGTTCAAGAAAGTGCATTGTGGCTTGTGAGATGGGAGTTAAATTCCTGCTCTGCTTTGATCAGATCACTTTATCTCTCTGGCTCTCAGCTCGGCATAATCCCATCATTTTCCCATTCTTTGCCTCATCTAAGTCGTAAATCTCTTATCTGTGGCAGAAGCTGAGCCTTTCATATGCAGTACCTAGTAAAGTAACTCTGGTTTCAGGTGAGGCCTTTAGGCGAGGCCTGTAGCAATGGGTAAGAACATACTTTTTCTCCGCTTTAAAACTTCACTGCTGAAACGAGGGCCGCATGGCCGGGGAGCCCAATAAACCAGAGACACGGAAATTAGCGTTACCAGCTCTTGGTAAGATCCAAGCTCGATGGAAGCTCCTGCGTTTCACAAATGGTGACAAGAGCGAGGCAGTAAGTTCATGTCTGGTCCTGGCCACCAAAATATCTGAGCATTGCCTCACTCTCTGAGAAAAGGTGGCATCTGGCCATAGGAACCAACACAGTAATACGTGTTTGGGAGAAAATAATAAGACAGTTTCACTTTTTTTTTTCTTTCCATCTTCATCTGTCTAGTGTACGCTTCAGAAAGAAATGAGAATATAAAATGCATGTCTGTACCTGTCAAAGTTACCTGACATTAAGCAGAAACACTGCCCAAGGATAAGACTCTGAATTTCATTTGCACTATATTTTTTAAATCTTTTTCTGAACCTTCACATATGTACCACTGACACGGCTGTGTTACAGCTCAGGTGCTTCCATCAGTGGCACCGATCTATATTAGTGCTTTACTGTTTACCACCGACAATAGAGGCGGATTGGCAGAATTGTACAAACGTTTTCACAAAAATGTCAAAAGTGGGTGTGCTGGTGAGGTACGAAGGATCCTTTCTACAGTAAGACCAGTATTATGTTGCCTAGAAACTCTCAAAACAGGGTTGCAGCTAATGAAGCCAAGATCAATGTGGACTGGACATTTGATATTTGATTCAATGCTACACAAGGGACTTGTAGCAAGGTCTGGGACAATTAATTCTTGCGCTGCAGTCAAGGGATAGGATTATGACAAGTGAGGCAAAGAAAATGAGTAATTGCTAGTAGAATTCCCAGTGAGCAAATATTGTCTATATTTAAACAGAGCCAGGCAGCATTTCATCTATGGAAGCAAACTGCTTTACAGAACAGCGTTAGCGGAGAGGAACCAGCGGTGTCCTGGAGGAAAGGAGGATGATCCTAAGATGGCTCGGGCTCCATCAGGATCCTGCTCCTCGTGTGCCTGTTCCTGCACGGGGACAAAGTAAAGGCGTCGGCACGTCCAGGGCAGGAACCAGATGGACACTCGCCTCTCCCTTGTTTTTTAGGGGCCTTCATCGTGTGGCACACGAACAAGCTCGACAATCATTTTTAAGGGAGCCACAGAAAGTATCTGACGCAACTAAGTCTGTTGTAGTAGGCTTAAATTTACTATAGACGGCCCAGCACCTGCAAAGGAAATCTTCTAGAGGTTTGAAATCCCCACAGACAGGAAATCCATGGATTTTACCTGAATCCCTGCAGAAGTAAGACCTACAGGCAATGGCACGCATTAAGAGTGAAACACGCTTATCTAATTAACCACTGAGGTCCACCTGACCAGAAAAGAGCTGTTTTGGTCAGCAAACGGTGTCAGGACTGTAACTTAGGAAAAATATTATCCTGATGCCTGAGCAGAGCAGGTAGGTGTTACGTCTTACCTCACAAGTTCTCTCTCTCACCCACTGGGTAATCTTTCTCCTTAAGACATTAACTGCAATTCAACAGACTTTATCCTGTATGTTAAATAAAACTCCTAAGTGCTGTCTAGCGCCATGAAAAGTCCCCAGACTGGCAGTGCTAAATAATTAACCTAATTTCGGCGAGGCGCTCGCTCTCCCTTACTCGAGATGGCAACGGACAGGAACGCGCGGCTTCCCTGCCCGTAGCCAACATGGCGGCGGCGGTTGGGCCGCTCCCGCGGGCGACAACACAATGTGCACGTTGGGGCCCTTGCCCGCACTCAAGATGGCGCCCAACGCGGCTATCCCATGCCCTGCCCCCAATCAAGATGGCGGGTCCGTGTGGCGTTTCGGCATCCTTCCCGCTCTCAAGATGGCTCCTCCCAGCCGTCTCCCTTCGCCTACCGAATCGCGCCGCGCACCGGCGCTTTGCTCCGCCCCTCGTCCCGCCTGCAGCCAATAGGCTTCGCGAGGGGCGCCAGGGCGCCAACCCTCGGAGGCGGGCGATCCCCGCCCCTGCTATCACGATGACATCTCCGGTAGCCAATGGGGCGTTGGCGCGGGTGAGGCGGGCCGGGCGGCGCCGCCATTTTGTGAGTCTATAACACGGAGCGGTTGGGTCCGTTCCTGCTATTCCGGCGCCTCCACTCCGTTCCCGACGGGTCTCCTCCCTGTGCAATGGACGGGTGAGTCCCCGCCGGCCCGGGCCTCGGCTCGGGCGGCACCGCGCCGGGGGCCGCGGAGCAGCGCTGCCGGACCTTGCCCGGGGTGCGGAGGAGGGGGAGAAGGCGGCCGAGGTTCGGGACCCGCGCCGGGGTCTGGGGCGTTACCTGCGGGGGGGCGCCGCGGGAGCGGCCGGGCCGCCCGGCGGAGGCGAGGCGGAAAGGGGAGGGGGCGGGCGCCGGCGGTGCGGGAGCGGGGGGAGGGGGGGGTGTCTCCTGCGCGGGCCGCCCTCCCGGAGCCCCTTGCCGCGGGGGGGGGGGAGCGGGGGCGGCCCCTGCTCCGCGGCCGCCGCCCCGGCGCGGCGCCTCGTGCTCCCGCTTGGTGCCGGGGGTCCCGCCCGGAAGGGGGGGGGGGGGATCGGGGTCCCGGCGACCCCCGCCAGGGGCCCGGGCGGCGGCGAGCGCCGCGTGGGCGTGCGGCTGCGGGGGCCGGGCCGAGCACGGCGCGACTCGCCCGGGCTGGGCGGCGGGGCGGCCCCGCGGGGGCGGGGGGCGGTGGGAGCGGGCGCACCTGGCGGGGGGGGGCGCGCCCGGGGCCGGCAGCTGATTCACGCCGGGGCCTCGCTCCTATTGTCTGGCGCTTTGGCAGGCGGGGCGGGGGGGGTCTGCCCGGGTGTTCTTTTGTGGGCGGTTTCTCGGTCCGCACAACTTTTGCGTCCGTTCCCGAGGAGCGGTAGCGCTGCGGGGCCCGCTGGGAGCCGGGGCCGCATCGCAGCGCGACCCGAGCCCCGCAGGTAGGGCTGCAGCGGCGGAGCGGGGCCGCTCCGATCGCCCCCCAGGTGCAGCTTCCCTCCGCGGCGCCGTGGCTCGGGGGGCTTTTCTAGAGCTGCGTGGATTTCTCCTCAGCCGCCACCTCGCCCGGCGTCTCGCTTCAGAAGCCTTCGCTGTAAACCTGACCGCTTCGCCACGGCAGCTCTGTCAGAAATGAGGTCTCCATGTTTCTCTGGTGTCGCATGGCGTAGTTTTTCAGCGATCCGATTTTTGTTTTTTCTCGAGCGCGGTAGTTAAAACGCTTCTGAGGCCTCCGCGTAAGCAGTTTGTTTTCCCAGAGCCTTAAGTACGGGAAGCCCAAATTAGTGCCTCCTTGCTTCTTGCCCGGGCACACTGGTCTGGTGAGAATTAGGCGTAGTCACATGTCTGGTTTCCTTACACGCTGGAAAGGTGGCGTCTGAGTGGTGTTTGCATCTAAAAAAAAAAAAAAAATCGCGTATCTTATGATTTGGTGCAGTTCAGGTTGCTCTGCTTCTTTTAACAAGTTGCTCATCATGTTGAATGATATTTAAGAAAAATCTTCAGCGTGTGAGATCATACATTCTAATGACAAAAATGGATTTGTCATCGGCTGTCTTCATCGTAGTTCCTAGGAAAGCTGATTTGCTGCATATGTTAAAATAGTTGTTGTTTTAGTGTAGAAATTTTAGTGTAAGATACGAGTCTTATTATCTTTCGAAGACCCTGGTGCACGTCGTTCACCCTGTGAAAGCTGTCTCCTGTTGAAACTTCAAGAGCTGCTCTGGAAATGGTTTTACGTTTTTGCCTAGCTGGCAGCGAGCGGCCCCTCTGGCTACAGGCTTCTGTCTGCTTCTCCTACCTAAACCGATACCTAGCTGTGCTTTTCAAGTGATCCCGTTTGAATAAGTTTCCTTGTCAGTACGTGAGGAGTTCATATGGGAAATGCTGCTTTGGAACATTGCCTAGAGGTTATGCTGCTGCTGCTTGATTTTTCCCCTTATTGCATAGGAATGATCCCATTCCGTGTAAAAAGTAATTTTTATGAAAGGCTTTATTGCCTGTTCTTTCAGAAATGAGAAAAGTTTTAATCCCCTACTTAAGGTTGACATAGGGCAAGAGGATGAAACTTAAGATACGATAATGTGTTGAGGGGGTGTGTGCGAGAACTGGAAGTATATTGCACATTCCTTGAATAAAAGTTCTTAAATACCGTTGGTGCTTGTTTCATGTGGTATTTGTTATCAAGCGAGTTACAACAGTATTCCAGGAATCGATAATTCTTGGCAAATAAAGCAGCTCTTCCTCTTGGATAACTTTAAATGCTATCCCCTGTGAAGGCTACTTTATGTAAAGCGTTTCCTGTGAGTGAGGCCCCGGAGAGGAACAGGAAGTCAGAGAAATTGCTCGGGGGTAAGCGCGAGAGTTTTGGAAACTTGGGAGATTCCCTGTCCTTATTACGCTTTGCTGGAAATAATTTTTTTAAGGTTATGCAAATCACTGGGTTAACGTATGTATTTTAACTGAAGAAATGTGTACTCGTAATTAGTAATTCTAATAGAGCGATTATGATTCTTTAAACTAATATGCGCAGATGGGTTTAATTAGTTCATTACTGCTGGCCCTCGAAGTTGAGCAAAACCCATCTGTCTTCGTTGGTGACCAGACACCAGGGGATTGCGAAGCCCGGCAGTCTCACACAGAGCGTTCTTTAAGTAGTTCGCTTGGAAAAAAAGAAACTATCGCGTGGCTTCCTGGCAGCAGCCGTTGGATCAGACTGTAACTCCGGCTGTAAATTGCTGGGTTATGATGACATGGCAGGTTGGTTTTGAAGAGGAAGTATGGGGAGCTGAGCTGGCCTGTGCTTGTGTTACGGCTTATTTGTGAAGCTGGTGAAACGTGAATGACTTAATAAGATCGAGCAGTATTTAATTCCCTGAAAAGCGATGAATTGTTGCAGGAGGGTAGGGAACGAAGAACTAGTAAAGGCAAGTTCTCTGGCATTAAATCACTGTAGAGTTGTTCTTGAGTACTTCAGGTTTCATATTGCTGTTTTAGGAATGACTGCCCTGCCTTCTGCTTCTCTGCCATGTTTCCTTAAAGTTGCTGCAGGTCTGGTGGCCAGCCACTTTTGGATCCTTTACTCTGAAATGGTGGTCAGCTGTTTGGGAGATAGGAGTTGAAACAGGCAGTACTGCATAGGTCTCAATCTAAAATGATCATTTCTGCTCTCAGTTTTACGTTGCTGCTTTACAGTAGTTTGGAGTTCATAAAAAAAGATATAATCTTCAGTGCAAGGGTGTAACTGAAATCCTTAGACTGCCTTGAGCACTCCCGCAAGAGTATCGTGTAGGTACTGTAATTCTCTGGAAGGGACCCAGGCAGAATAAGCCAAGTCATAGACAAGTCGTTCTGATTCCATCAATGAAAGAAGTTGCTGCAAGTAGATGTATGCTGTGATATATAAGGTTTGCTGCTGCTGAGAGCTAGCACGAGTTGCTTGAGGTACAGCTAACGCTATTTTTCATGCTAGTTAATCAGGAAGTCTCATTTTAGGAGGTTTAAGCACATATGGTAGAGTTTAATAACTTTTTTCCTTCAGATCTGTGTTAGGAAAAGAAATAGTATTTTTCCCTAAGTAGAAAAGAATTGCCAGAGGAGTCTTGTGTACAGGCATACCCCAGCCCGGGAGCCGCCTGGACCTCTCCACCGCTGTTTCTGCTGGCGCTGGCCTGGCCGCAGGGGCGTTCGCGTGGCCGGAGGGCTGCCGCAAGCCTGGCGCGGGCTCTTGGCCTGGCTGAGGGCGCAGCCCCAGCTCGGCCTGGTGCGTGCCTGTCTGTGGTGCCGCTGGAGCTCTAGTGTTAGTTGTCTTCACCAGTGCCTCGATTTCACTAGAGATAGCCTCTTTACACCCTGCGGGGGTTACTCCTGTGGACAGAAGGTTGCGAAGAATTGCAGAGGTGAATATTGGTGGTGGAGTTGACTCCTGACCCCTTTGCCCTTGGTTTAGGCGGAGGTGGTGTCCTACTCGCATCGCTTTCCGGTGAAGACCGCTAGGCCGTGTTAACTGTGGGTTGTGGTCTTAGTCCCCTGCGGTACCCTGGCAGAAGGAGCAAGCTCCGCTGTAGGAAGTGGGAGAGCTGCAGTTCTCTGGCGCTGCTGGGTCTTGGGTCTCCACCATCACCATCTAATAATTTTCCTTTGTGTAAACTGTCCTTGGCTCACTTGCAGAGACAACTGTGCACTTTGACTTGCTTTTTTCTTACTACTGTAAACTATGCTGGATATTTGTGGCAAACCTATCTAACTTTTTTAATCCTTTTCTTTCTTTTTTCTACAGCATTGTCCAAGATATAACAGTTGGTACAAAGGTAGGCACTTCTCACTTTTTCTCTCTTTTTACACTGCTCAGCATCTGACCTAGTTTTAGCCTCACCAAATGTAGATCTTCAGCTTTAAAGGGTTATTTCTGGTACCACGTAAATTGGTTTTAACCAGAAGGTAATACAGTTTCATGTGCATTTAAAACTTTTATTATGGCTCAGCGTTTAGCTCTTGGCATTTGGACATTGATTATCAACTGTCAGAAAAGAACTTTATTGCATTTAGAAACAGCCCTTTCCCCTGCTAAAATGTCAAGCCATGCTTGTTATTTGTGTGCTAGACAGTGCTTCTCAATGGAGAAATTGGTCCTTTTTCTTTTTAGAACTTTATTTCCTTTGTTTATGTGAATTCCTGTTCAGTTATATGTCAAAGATCCTTCTGCCACAAAAAAATTGAGTGTTTAGCTGTTGATTTTTCTCTAGTGAGTACAGTAAATATGACCTTTACCCTTCTAGTCTCAGGTTTTGAAAGTGCAGACTTAGCCCTGAAACTCAAAGTGCTGACAGGAGCCTCCTTATCTGCCGCGCGTGGTAATAGGCTGTTGTGTTCACAGGATAAAAGCTCGTTCCTGTGAAATGTTAAACTGGAATGTGTAGGGTAGACTGGCACTCCTTCGTGTATTAAAGGTTTTTTATTTTACTCTGTGAACGTTGTAGCTAATGCTTTGGGATCAGGATTACAGTAAGTTCAGCTCTGCGAGTTCTTTTTATTCGATTGTGTGTGTGTGAATGTTGGCCCTCGGTAGTAATCTGACAGCTTTTTTCATGGCCTGAATTGTGTGTTGTTAGCGTCTTCATTATTAACGAAGAAATAGGGTTGCGTGTGGCAACTTGAATAGGCTGGTGAAGTGATGCAGCGTGCGATAGGACTAATTTGAGGTAGAGCTGAGCTTGTGGAGCCTGACCTCTGTTAGGCCTACATAAGTGAAGTAGGAGCATTAGAGAGAATGTGCTCCTAGACAGCAAACAGCTTTTTGTATTGGAAGTACAAAATTAGACGTGGATGCTGTTGACCACAGGCATGTTCGTTAGTGCTTTAGGGTTTCTGATAAGCATTAAACATGTGAAGAGGCTCTGTTTAATGGCTGTAGGGCAAAGGTCACTCTAACTTTTCCGTGTATGAGAATCTGAAATTTTAATTAATCGTAGTGCCATGATAGTGTCTGGTTCTGGTTGAGAACACTACCTACTTCCAAGGATTTCAGTTTGCCATCAGAGGAGGACGAAGAGGAAAGGCTTGAGCTGGGACAATAAGGTTGGTTAATGGTTCATAGCCATTATAAAAGGTGGACTAAGTCATCCCTTGACCTCTGTAGAGCAGTTTGATACAGCATCTTCTAGTAAACTGATTAATCTAGGTAAAAGTCCCCTCAGTTGGTTTTAACAATGTGTAATTTGTAGCTTTAGCTTCCTGCAGCTTTAAGAAGTGGTTTTAGATAACTAAACTTGACCAGGAAGCTTCTGAAACTGTAATTGTAGTCCTCCGTGAATCTCAAAGCTTCAGGATGTGGTATTGCGTGCCTCATCGCTCCCGTCTGCGGGGGCGATTCCAGCCCCTAGTGCAGTGCAGTCAGAGGTCTGAAACGAGGGCTGGGAGAAAACCCATCCAAGCGCTTTCCCTCCTCGCGCAGGACAGAGCTGTAACCGCGATCGTGCCAGTCGTACAGTGGGGTGGGAGTGGTGAGGCAAAAGCGTGCATCGAAAATGAGGTTTCTCGTCAAGTCAGATGAGGCAGGTTTTGAGAAAGTTGAATCAAAATTTAGAGAGTGGCAGAAGCAAAAAGGAAAGTCGAATCATCTTTATAAAGGTAAGTTTTAAAATTATTTTTGACATAGCTATGTTATCTGATTATGTTTAAATAAGACGTTGAATATGCCAGCGTAGATCACGTAATAGAAGTACATTCTTTAATGTTGTTGTGTAACATGTTATACATGTCATGGATTTGCTTAGGTAAGTTAGAATCCTGTTTGCGCAGGGTTAGGAGCAAAGCGAAGGCTTCTTACGGCCGCATCCTCTACGTGGCTGTGTGCAGGTCAGCTACGTCCAGACAGTGTCACCATACTCTGCTTCTGTACTGCTTAAGAGCCTCTGACTGCAGGACTCCTGCACGGAGAGAGGTGCAGGCATCTCTGTTTCAAAACGCTGTGTAATCAAATCATGTACCAGTTGCTGCTTAAAAGTACTTACCTCCGTGGTGAGTGTAAAACCTCGTTGGCTGCGGCTCTTTGGAGATTTTGCTGTTGCTTTTGTGTGTTGCTTCCACTTCAGTCTACCCTCCTTTGGTTTGCCAGTAGCAGTTTGAAGGGACTGCAGAAGGTTTCTGTAATACCACAGAAGCATTTCAGTGTTGTCTTTGCTGAAATAACTACGATGATAGAGCTCTGTTCATCCATCAGCATTTGTTTGATCCCTGGGGCATCACTGAAATCACTTCAAGGATTAATTGATTCCCCCCCTTCAGAAGCAGATGTTCTTTATGATTGCTTCATAACTTAAAATAATGCTGTGGAACTGTATTTTTGTGATGTACTGACTTTCATAGAAATGAGATTCAGGTGGAGATAGAACTGCTTTGTTAGTGTCTGTTCTTAGAGCTGCGCTCACAAGACAGCTTGCTGGCTGCACTTCTAAATTAGACATGAAAATTTGAGCTGGAAAACTGTTTTTAGTCTGAGGTGTAAACTTATTAATTCTTGCCATGTATGTACAAAGAAGGTAGGAACAGTACTCCATCCAGTTTGTTAAGGTATTGGAAGATTACAGTCCCCAAAAGCTGGCAGCTCTTGTCGTACTTTAGGCAGTGTGTTACTGAGACACCAGTAGACCTTTTCAATGTTCTGTTGTTGACTGGAATGTCCCAAAGTTGGAGAATTCTCAGACAAGTAGGAAGAGTGCCTCTAACTTAAAACTCTGAGCAAATCATCAAAGATAACTTACAGCGGCCTCCTGGTTGTCTTCCCGCTGTATAAGTGTTCCTGGTCGCTAAGTCTGACTTTGAAATTGAGGACTTTGTGAAAGTACGTATCAGTTTGCTCTCATTATTTTTATATATATATAAATTTATATATATATTATATCTAAAGGCAGGGTGCTGGCACCTTTTTTTAGGATTTTCTCACATCCTTAATTTACATATTAAGGGTACTCACACCTGCTTCTATTAATTGTTCTGAGGTCTTTGTTATATTTGGGTTCTGTAACTTAAGACTCAGAATCATTGAATCGTAGAGTGGTTTGGGTTGGAAGGGACCTTTAAGATCATCTGGGTCCAACATCCCTGCCATGGGCAGGGAAAAATAAAAAATAAAAAAGTAGTCCCCGGGTGTTCTCATGGCTTGCTGCTTGAGCACCGTGCTGCCTGATGGTCCTGGTTTTGATCAGGACGGTAACTGTAGTAGCCATTCGGGGCTACGCGTTTACCCGGTGCGCAGGCTCTTCGGTTTAAAGTGTGTGGATTTGTTCAGGAAGCTCATTACAGTTCTGGTGTGGGGCTCTTGATGCACAGCCTTCTGGAATGTCCTGCAGATTAGAAACACATGATTTAAGACTTATTTCTTCCCATAATTTCATTGCTGTCTGAAAAGGAAGTATGGCCTTAAGATGGAGGCACTGTGTTTGAACTCTGAGGTACGGGGCCTGACCCCTGCAGTTGCCTCTTCTAAGTAAATTGATCAAGATCACTCTCTGTATCTCCTTTCCCTTTCTTTAATTTGCCTGGATACCACTGTCTCTTTGGGCTGTAATGGTCTCTGAGCAGGACCGACTTACTAGAAAGAGTATGAACTACAATATGTCGTTATGCTTTACGTGAAGTTGCATTTCGGTGATTGAAAAAGTCTCAATAGTTTAGGTGTTGAATAATCTCGTAGTTTCTTGGTTAAGTTGGGCTCTTTTTGAAATATGATGCTTCCAGAAAAAAGTACATTTCTGTGGCATTTGAGAAGTTAATTTTTAAAACAGGGTTTGCTAGAGTGTGATACAGGCTGACTGCATAGAAGTGATTTGCGATCAAGCCAGGATCTTTGCCATGGGAACAGTAATTATGGCTTCAGGCAGCAGGCCAAGAATGTTGTGAGGAAATTCCAGTCCCCTCCTATGGCTTTAGTTAGAGGCTGCAACAAGCTGGCTCTTGTGGCCTCTCTAACAGGCATGATCACACATGTGAGCCACATGTCGGCAGCAAGGTACATGGATGTCTTCTGGCAAGCATCGTGTCAGCTGGATTCGGTAAATAGCTTGATCTAATCTGTGTTAGTGTTGCACGCAGGTTTTACGCACCTGTGTCTTCAAGTTATAGATAACCGTCCTTCGCAGGGCAATTGGTAAGCCCTCTGGTTGGGTTATGAAAACTGTTTAAGTCTGTATTAAGTTTAACAGGAATTTAAGCTATTGGTTGAAGCACAGATGCTAATCAAGATAGCTACTGCAGGCTTATCAGCTATTAGATCTGTTTAAAGCAGTTTCTCCGTCACATCTAAACCAATTTTTTATGTGGAAGCTAGCTCAGATTACTTGCACTTGGAAAGGAAAGAAGCTGTGACTCGCGTTCTGGATGAAAATGAAATTGTGTGAGACTTCCTAGAAAATGACCAGTTAATAAAATGGTTGTAGAAAATATTCTATTTTAACCTCAGGCCTACTTTGCCCTCAATCTGTGATGATTTTAAAAAAGAGCGAAATATTGAACACACATGAATTTATTCAATGTTATCTTTTTAATCCCACAAGTGTAGGGGTGGGCTCTGGTCTCTGAGTCACTGCCATCTGTCTCAGGTATTGTCAAACTAGAAAAGGTACATGTGCTGGTGCCACCTTTGTTCTCTCTCACACTAGCAGGAAAAGTAAGCATTATTTAATTTCAAATTCTGTGTGCTTCTGGTATAGCTGTCTTTCAGGCTTCATATGAAAACTTGTTGAACACTGTGCTTAGTTCAGCAAGTGCGTTTTGGTAATCCCAGTGTAATGATTGCTCGGCGCTTGCCAAAGCAGATTGTAGTTATTACACAACTGCAATTTAGGTGAGATTGAATTAGCGTAGAGTTCCTTCTAAACCTGCCTGTTCAATGTGCCATTTTACAGATTGGGTCACAAAACGTTCTTCCGTAGGTTCCATTTTCCCCGAGTGACTCATCCAGCAGTATTTCTTTCTGATCGTGTTTGTATTAAGCTTTACCGAGGACCTGTCTGCTCCACTGCAATGATTTGAAAAGCTCAAGGTTGACTACTAGTTAAGTTTCAACTTGGGAACAGTATATCATAAAGCTTGGGTGTGTGCTACCCTACAAAGCCAGAATGACTGCATTATGGCAGTACTTGGAGTTTAGGAATTTTGGGCTATTTAAAATGGCCCCACCTTGTATTTGCTCAAAGGGCAGGTTTGTTTCGCAGGGTGTCTCCATAGTAGCAAAGACTGAGAAAGTCAGGGAGGGGCTGATGAGATGAGTGGGTTGAGGATCCGGCTTCGCTCTAAAGCCAGCGTGAGCTCGTAATGCATCTTATTGCAAAATGTCACGTCGAGCTGTGTGAGCAATTGCTTTAAGGCAGTGCTTAAGTTTCTAGTGTCTCTTAGGAACTCAAACATCTATCTGTATACTACAGAAATGGCACCAGCTATTGTGGCAGTGTGTGTGGTAGGAAAATAATTTTCCAATGCCCGAAATTCTTTGCAATGCTCTGACCAACTAACCTAGTTCCAAAGATGCTGAAAATGTGTGTGTGTGCCCAGTATGCTATTGTGAATCTTAGTGGGAAGTTTACTATGCTGGCTCTTCTGTAAAGGTATTGGACTAAACCTTGTCCAGACAAGAGTGAGGTTATAACAACTTAAAAAGCCGTAAGGGGTAGGTGACAAGTGGTTGCTGGCCCCAAGTGAACAAAGCGTAGTTTAAAAAAGAAAAGTGTGTACTCTAAGCCTGCCAGATAGGCTGATGCCTCCACCACAGGTTCGTTATGTCGGTGCAATATGCCGACTGCTGGGTTGGATTTAATCTGATAAATGATAGAGGGGTGCAGTGAGCAATTGGGCGAACTAAAAGGATTTCTCCCCCACCTCCTGCTCCTGGTTCTGACGGGATTGCGAATTGCCTGTCTCAAACAGGGCGCAGCGGAGGGGCGAGCGACGCGACACAGCTTTAGCTGCGGCGTACAGGCCGGTGGGACGGCAGCGTCACGCCGCGCTTAGCAGCCGCCTCGGAGGCTGCAGTCTTCAGCATCTTGAAGTTATTTTGTGTTGCTCTTAACTTTCCGACTTTACCAGGACTGAAGGAGGATGCAGTTGTAATGTGTTCTTCAGAGATGTTTTCACAAAAAAGTCGGCTCACACTTTCTGTTTGTGACCCAAGTTGGAATGTTTTTCACACTGCTCTACCTTTAAATGACTAAAGAGTGTTGGAGGCAGGAGGGGGGACAAGAGGGGCGTGTGGGGGTGACATAAGGGAGCCTTGCTGGAAGTGAGTCTCCTTTGGAAGACAAGGAAAATTGGCATCCTTCTTCCTGGTAGTTTAAATTTAGTTCCATTCCTAGCTCTTGAATCTCTCAGCAAAAAATGCTGGAATGTAATACGAGTGTGAATGATGATGTCATCAGGCTGGATTTCTCTTATTCGTTTTTTCACAAAGTGATCCGAGCTGCAGACCGAAGTATCAAAGCACATTCTTCCATTCCCCTGGGGCTGAACTCCTACAGAGCCCCTGAAGCATGCTGCAGAGACTCTCGGTTCTTCCTGTGCTCCAGGAATTTTTTTTGCTTCTTTCATCAGAGCAAAGGGTTTGTGTGAGCTTCCCAATGATTTTTGTGTCATTTTGTGTGTAAAATATTATGGTCGTCTTTTACGGGGTCCCAAATCTTTTTACAAACGTAGGGAAAGTGAAATAGAAGAGCGACGCTTGCATGCTCTGGCCAGGCAGAGTTACAGGACTTGTGACAGAGTGTTTTTTTATCTGAACTTAAGAAAAGCAGACCAAGGACTTCTAACAGTACAGCTTTTTCTTGGTTTATTTCAGAGAGGGGTTTTCCAGGTGCAGTTGTTACCTGCTTGGCTTTTTGTAAGTGCGTGTTAGGTGATGGCCTGTATGCCTCCTAAATCTCTTTTCCCTCACAAGGAGGGATACTGCTAGCCTTCATCTGTTTAAATCGTCGGAGCGGCGTGAGGGGCTCCCTGTCCAAAGGCAGAGTGCTGCTGCTGCGTGGGATCTCCTCAGGGAGCCAGGGAAAGAAAGTTTTTCATAGATCTTCAGTTTGGCTTGCTGGCCTGCAGCTTGCTGGCCTTTCTAGCCGTTGTCCTCTTCCTTCCCATGTGCCCTGTCTTTTTGCCATCGCTTTAAGTTTGCTTTCTGCCTGTAACTTGTTGCTTTCTGAAAGCTGATTAGTATCACCTGTTTGTCTTGAAATGAATATTTTCATGGTGGTTTAGTTTGTATTTGTTTCTAGCCTTTTGCACAGGCAGAATGCGGTTGATTTATTGTAATCCATTTGAAATAAGTGACTGGATCTTAAGTAGATAAAGGATTATATGGGGTAGCTGAGAATTTCTGTAGTACTTCTGGGTGTGCTGGTAGAAGCTGAGACAATCTCTGGCTTCGTTCCAAACTATGGTAAAGTTCAGGTACAATCCTAGTGAAAATGAGACCATTTATGGTTTTCATATGAATTAGAAGTTGCTTTTTAAGCTGTGAAAGCCCAGACTAATTCAAAATTCTTAGAACTTTTTTGTTAAAACTTTAAGGCAAAAAAAGGGTTAGAGTTTGGGGGGTGGACAAAAAGATAACTTGGAAAAAAAATTAGAATTCTACCTTGCAGCAGACTTCCTTTCTCTAATGCAGAAGAGGGAACTAACGAAGTCTTTATAGCAAGACTACACGGAATATGGGTGTTTTATTAAATTAATGCAGCTTGAGCAAAAGACCTTCTGTAGCCACGAGTGCCTCAGACAAAAGGAGGCTGCGGTCATAAAATGATCCCAGGCAGTGTTTTACCTGGTACTGGTGATTTGGTGGTAGGAACAGCCTTACCCCGGTCTAGGTAAGATCTGGTGGTGTAACTTCAAAAGTGGTATTTGTTTTCTATAAACAGAAAGAGGAGATTTGTTAGTTCAAATGAAGAATTGTATGTAGAGCAGCGTAACTGCTAGCACACTGTTGCTTCTGTTAATCTTGTCATAAAAATACCAGCTGCAAAAGAGTTAGCTAAAGAGAAATGTCAACAGAAATTAATGCCTCTTGTGAGCAGGGATGTGAACTTCAGAGCCTGAAGAACTGCCTCTCGAGCGAAGCACTGCGCAGCTGGGCCCCGCCATGGTAGCCGGGGAATAAAAAGAAGGTAGAGAAGTAGTGTTGTGGGTTGATGCTGGCGAGCAGCCGAGCACCCGTGCAGCTGTTTGCTCACCTCCTCCATTTAAATAAAACAATACAGTACTTCAGAATCAATACCTTTTGTACTGGCTTTTCCAATATAATTCAAAATACCCAATGGATACGTTGTTTGTGAGAAACTCTTCTAAACCTTATAAAACAACCAGGCTCACTTCAGTACCTCTGGCTCTACTGAATTAGGATGCTTGGTGTGGAGCATTTGAATTTATAACATGGTTTTAAAGCTGATTCATGGCTTCTAACATGAACAGAAACAAAAGACGTTAGAGTCTGGAAAGAGATGATGGCGGTCACTGCAGGTGTAAAGATGGGCGATTGGTACGGGCTCCTGCTGGAGTTCCCAACTCCGAGTGCGGATTCATAGAGCGCTTGTTTCCAGTTTGCCTCAGGTTAGGTCATTCCCAAAAGCGACCGTCAGTGGAGATTTCTTGTGGCTATCCGAGATCAGCTCCAGCAGTACCGGAGGAAGAACAAGCGCTGATGAAAAGCCGTAGTCGATGTGACTGCCGTCTGTTGCGGGAAGGCTGGCCGCGCCGTCCGTACCCGTGTGCGATGGCAGCGCCGTGTAACCAGCGTAGCTCCTCGGAGCCTTGGGCACGCTCCTCTTGGGTTTGTGCTTTGAAAGCCATTCTTTTGAAGGGAGTCTGCGTGGAATGATTTTGGTATAACTGTACGGTCCTGTGTACGTACTGCCTGTACGCTTCCTTGTGTAAGAAAGGACCTTGCAATAATTACAGTTTTCCAACTGCTGCAGTGTTCCCTTTTCGTTTGCATGCACTTCCAGCTGGGAAGCTTACAAATTGACTGCTGCTTCTTTTGATGTCGAACAATCATCCCCCTCTGCCTCCTGGCTCTGGTCACAGTGGGCAGTGTAGACCGTCTCCAAGATAACAGGGGAGTGGATTTGAAATTGCGCTTTCATTAAAGAAACATCGACATGTGGAAACCAGCAGCAACGAGCATTCCTTGTCAGAGTGCCCTGCAAGTAAATTTTCAAATGTGTGAGAAAATGTTTATTTTAAACAAGCCATTAGGAAAGTTAAATTCAGGAAATTTAAATTCTTTCCATAATAGTATAAATGTTTGGTTTTCCAGTTTATAGTTTCCTAGTGTTGCCTCCATGAGAGCCAAATATGCGGCTTGTTCTCCTGGCGTTTCCATGATGGATTGCAAGGCTGCCCGAGCGTGCTTGCACAGACCCATTGATTCATCCTGGGAGTGCTGGAGTTCCGTATGGTCAGAAATGTACAAGTTGTCATTTAGGGACATTTCTTTACAAGTTCAAGGCCAATTAGGGCCTGATGCGGGGGGTTGCATGAGGCCAATAAACGCTTGCCTGCATTGGTAGGGCTTTTGTTTGCTGGTGGCTGGTTCTTGTAAGTAGCTGCCAGCGGTAGCCCGGGCCACCGAAGGTAAAGCCGTACCTGTCGTGGTTGCAGTGGTTCAGGCACAAGAGCCTTTTTACAGTAAACTGGTGGATTTTTTTAGCCTTGGAATTATGCATTAATTTGTCATCAAAAGGATGGGATCACAGTCTAATAGCCTCCCTGACTAGCTTGCCTCTTGCTGTACTTGGGAATCCAAGTGCTGATTAGAACAGCTGTTAAAAGGCCAATTCCTAATTACTACGCCCTGTTCGAAGGAGGCGACCTCGCTGGGTGCCCGTAGCCTTTGTGGAACCTGGTCAGCGCTTGCAGGTGACCAGCAGCAGCACAGGGACCGCGGTTTTGGAACCTGGCCTAATTTCTTGTATTCAGGACATCAAAGTCCTCGCGCCTGTCTTTGAAGAGCTAGCAGTGAGCAGTCGGACGAGAAATTCAAGATTTGAGGGGGAAGGAAAAAAACCCAAGCCCTGTGTCTGTAATTCGGCGTTCTGGGGCTTCTGGTGTGACCTACTTTCCAACCTGTTTGCTGGGAGGTTGAGCAGAGCGCTTTTGTTGTCCTGCAGATACTGTTACTGCAGGTGCCACCGGAGACAGGGCATGGTGGGAGGTAGCCTTTCTGGTGGCCACCGTGTGAAGCGGGGTATGTTTCCATCGAGAGGGGTGGGAGCTGGCCAAGGCAGGGATGAGCTCTGTTCTCTTTTCCTGGTGATGAAAGCCTTTGAGCGTGGCCTTGCTGTGTGAGAGTAATGTAGAAAATGATGAGAAAATGCTTTTATAAGTTGGATTTATATTGCTGTGCTTGCTCACAGTTTACAATGGGATTTGAAGTCTTCTATGCAACTTGTTTGAAATGAAGCCATACTGATTTTAAGCTGTATTATGTATATAAGTATAGATTGTGCTAAGAAGTAATTTGTAGTCTTGTTTGCTTTTGTCTTGGTGTAGTGTTTTTCATACCTCCTACTTGGGTTAGAGTAGTCTTGGTCAGTTGAGGCAATTTGGGTGACTTTACAGGGAATGCTGTAATGAATTGAACCACATGCATTGCGTACGGTAATCTGTTCCATAAATCTGTTTAGCTTTATTTGCAGAGAACGGAGAAGTGCCCAGGCTCCTGCAATTCAATAACTTAGTGCGAACGGATGGAATTACACCTACAGCTAGTAAAAACCCTAGAATACATACATTTCTGCCATTCTGCAATACCACTTTGCTTAGGTAGTCTAATTCTAGCAGGAATAGCTTGTTATAGAATTTTTTGTCAAATATTTTCTTCCTCCATAGAGTTAAAATGCACAGTGCTGCAGTAAGAAAAAGCAAAGAATCAAGATGTTGGGATATGCTGTGCTACTCACAGCTTTTTGTTTTGCTGGCTTTAACGCAGAACAGCCCCTAGTGGGAAAGGCGATAGAGGGTGGGATTACAGAGGTTTTGTACCTGTGGTACTTGGGTTTCTCCCCTTCAGGATGCTAGTCTGTATTTTGACTTAAATGCACTTACTGAGACTTTATGGTACTGTTGTCCTAGAAGTTGTTGCTGCTCTTCTGGGGATTGTGGCTAGAAATCAACAAACCAGTGATCAGACTATTTTGTGCTAGAATCCAAATTATTATGCGTGGACCTATTTCTGCTGTAAAATTTGACAAGTAGCTTTTTGCTAGTAGCTTCACTTTCCTGATCGGCCCTTTTTTGGGGTAGGGAGGGGAAGAGCTCCCTTTCTTTCAGGTCTCAGTTTCTCCAAGTTGCATCTTCTGCTTGTAACTGGAAAATACACATCTTTGGTCCATAATTGCCAGGTCATACGCTGACAGTTTTGGCCAGCTTCTGATAACTTGGCTTTTGCTTAAGACTTCCTTACTCCTGGTAACCCACAGTAAAATAATCTCTGTCCTCTGAGTGCCAGGAGGCCTATCTGTGTTGCTGTTCCTGACCAACTACAGTGTTATAGCTTAACCTAAAAGAATGGAAATCTTGTCCGATACGAATAGTCAGAAATCTGCTTTGTTAGGTACAACAGGAGAATGTGAGTATCAATGCACAATGCTGCATTTAGTGGCTTCAATTCAGCAGCGCTTCAGCTCCTAAGATTCCTAATGCATAGCTGAAAAGAGATATTGGATAGTGCTACTCAGTTACTAAACTGGATTGTACTTATATTTTATTTATCATGGAGGTGAGGTTCACTGCCCACTGTCAGTGTATTTTCACTTCTGTTCAGCTTCTCTACACCTTAATCTCAGTTGTTCTGCTTTAGGAGTACCTGAATAGAATTTAGTAAAAATGCTGTCAGTTTACCTTTCGTCTTTTTTTTTTCCAGCGGGGATCTGACGAGCTTTTCTCTGCTTGTGTTACTAACGGACCCTTTATCATGAGCAGCAACTCTTCTTCTGCAGGTAATATTGCCTATAAAAAAAGAACAGCAACCGATAAGTATTGCAAATACTATGATGAGGTCTGTTTTTTCCCCACTTAATTTTAAAACCTCTTCAGTTTTGCTGTAAACTGTTATACTTGAAGCACAATTGAATTTCATGTAGCGTTATTTTGGCTGCATGTAGTAGTTTGCTGCTATTTGGGAGTCTTACACCATCTAGAGGTTAGCAGTCCCACCCGAGACAGTATCCTTGGGTGCACAGTCCAGAATTTTGCCCTCTGTGCTTGTCAGTGCCTTGAATTGTCTTACTTTGAGCTACCGTTGTCTTTTGAGTCCCTTCGTGCTCTGCCTGTGGCCTCCCTGCCAGACTGTTATCAGCTCGTGTCTGGTGGTGTGCTGCTGATGGTCTTTACCATATGTATAATCCAGCTGATCTAAACCTACGGTTTGGTTCATATCTGTTTTAATATCACTTGCTTTAAGACGTCCTCTTCAAACGGCTTCATTGCCAAGAATACCAGTCAAAGCGAAAAGGAATAAAGTGGCAATCTAGAATTAGTGGCCTAGACCTACACAAAGCAGCAGTGTGGGTGGGTGTGTACTGTAAACCAGCTGCAAAACGGCCACTGGAGAGTTGATTCCATTGCAGTGGCATTCAGCTATGTCACTCACATCGTGTAACTTGGGGAAAAAAAAAGGCCATGCGTCTTCAGACTCTCGTTAAATTAGACTATGGAATTTCTCTGTAAGAGAGTAATAGCTGGATGGGGAGCACAAACTGTATGTCAAAAGTGGTCAAGTGTGTGCATATTCTTTCAAGCCCACTCTAATAAGCAGTAACTCTTGCTTTTTACAGCTAATGGAAACGACAGCAAAAAATTCAAAGGTGATAGTAGAAGTGCTGGGGTCCCATCCCGAGTAATCCACGTCCGTAAACTCCCCAGTGATGTCACGGAGGCAGAGGTCATTTCTTTGGGCTTACCTTTCGGCAAGGTCACCAATCTTCTAATGTTGAAAGGAAAAAATCAGGTATTGTCTGTATAATTGAAAGCAGGGATTGTGTCAAAGACTTCATGAGTTTGTCATCAGTAGACCAGATCCAAGTTGTTTAAACAACTGTCATGTATTAGGAGTCAATAACTTCTGCATAGTATTATTTTACTTCTCCATGATTATCCCATGAGCTGTAGAAAATACTATTTTCAGACTGTACAAGGAGCTAAGTCCATAATTATAGGTTGTCACTTATAATTAGCATTACGCCTGGTTTTTAAATTACAGGCCAGGTAAATTATTTGGACAGCAGTGACATGAGCTGGCCTTTTTCACTCAAGCCAGCTTGACAGTTGAGTAACCACCAGTGTAACTTTGCATATTAAGGACACCTTTACAGATACAATAAATTAGCTGGGTAAAGCTAAAACACTCTTGGGTAATGCAGAAGGTGTGCGCTAATTTGGTAACTAAAATTGTCTTACAAATTAAGGAGTAAAAAAGCAAGCCAACTTTAATCATTGCTTAAAATACTATGTTTTTAATCTTAATTATGAAAATGTGCCTCTGGTGCATTGCATGGTGTGATTATGTGTAAGTGCTTAATGTAATGACTTGCTCCAATCCCTTACGTTTTTGTTTTGAAGTAGAGAAGACCATAAAGGTACGGAACAGTGAGTGGGCTTACTGCTCTGTAGAGAAGTATGGAAAGTTGCTTAATATAAGTGTTCAGAGTCTGGATTATTGCTGTGTTCTTGCAGACGCTTCTGTCGCTGCCGGTTTCCTAAATACGTGTTGCATGGAGATCTTAGGAGGAGACTGAAACATTACCTACGTTAAGTCAGTCTGGACAGGGAAGATCCTCATTTGTTCTACGTACAGTTGGTTCTTAAACAATTCTGTGTACAAAAACTTGCATGTAAATGCAGTTGTGAAAATCAGATACAGTTCAACTGGAAGTTCCTCCTCAGGTTATCATCGTGCAGTGCTGTTGTCAAGTGTTAATGCCGTCTCCTAGCGTGAGCCACTTTGATAATATTTCACTGTTGGATTTGACTTCTGTGCAGGCTTTCATAGAAATGAATACCGAGGAGGCAGCCAACACCATGGTAAACTACTACACCACAGTCACTCCAGTCCTTCGAAGCCAGCCCATCTATATTCAGTTCTCCAACCACAAGGAGCTTAAGACAGACAACTCTCCAAACCAAGCAGTTAGTTTTTGTTCTTTACGTTGTCGTACTGGTGGGAGGGACAGACAGTTCTCTGCTGCTGTTTTGATTTGTGCTGCTGGGGTAGGCCTGGGAGGGTTTTGAGATTTGGTTTAACCTTCAAAGTGCTAAACAGAGCATACGAGCTTCTAGTGTATGGAATAAGGACTCCTGCGATAGCTTCTATCCAAAGTCTTGGCAGACAGTTAAATGAGCTGCTAAAACTGCCTTGGTGTCAGGGGAAGAAAACGCATGGTGAACATGAGGGCATGAGAAGCGGTGGTTTAGCATTCTTTAGTTGAACTGAATACCTGTCTTAAAGGCTTGATTAATGTCTAGTCCTTTAGGGCATTTGTTTCTAATATTTGAAAGATTTATATAAAATGAAGCTCTGATGGGGCAAAACTTGTGTCTGCAGTAGAGCACAATGTGTTGCTGGTAAGTGCTAGCTTTGAGGCAGGCAGCACCTGAACACAGCAGTTCTTAAGGCTGTGGGCTGTCTAGAGTTTCTGTGCAGGATATGCTCTGCACAGGGTAAAAAGTTCCCTTTTTCAGCTCAGCTCCTCTTGGCAATCTTTCAGGACAGGAACACTGGAAAGAAGTTCAAGTTACTTGTGCCTCCTTATCAAGGATGGCTGCTGAGTACATCCAGTTTGCCTCCTCTCACTTTTCAGGCTGACTTTCATCAGGATCAGAGCATCTACTGCTGTGCAGATGAAATGCTACTGTTCGGTGCATTTAACAAAGCCAGAATCCAATGCACAGCAGTGAGCACATCAGTTTTATATGTGTGAGGGGGACTCCACAGGAAAACTCCAAGTCAGTTTTCACTCCTGGATCCCTATAGCTGATGTGCATTAATCTTTCGGTCTTGTCAGCTTCTGTAGTATTCTGGAGATGTGTTCCACCCCAGGAGAGCCTAGTTTTTCCTTTTTTCTAAACAATGGAATAATTTTGCTGCATCAGTAGATGCTGAGCAAGGTTCCAGCAGTAGCATAAGTACTTCATATTTTATTTAGTTTGTATTTTTGCATTGCCCTTACTGATTGGGGTGGTCTGTATTGTATTGTCCATGTTTAAAATGTGCTAAAGTCATTGCATCCCCAGCCTTAGGAACAGTAAATTGCTTTCTCTTGTTCTTCTAACTGTTGAGTTCTGCTAGTAGTTTGCAGATAGGAAGCTCGAGAAAAGCTGAATGTGTATTTTTGCAAGCAGAAGTGTTGGTCTAACAGAATGTTTGGTTCTGCAGCGTGCCCAAGCAGCTCTGCAAGCAGTGAATTCTGTTCAGTCTGGAAACCTAGCGCTGTCAGCCTCTGCTGCAGCAGTAGATGCAGGAATGGCAATGGCTGGCCAGAGCCCTGTCCTGAGGATCATTGTTGAGAATCTCTTCTATCCTGTCACTCTAGATGTTCTGCATCAGGTAAAACATGTCACTGCAATGTCTTGGAGGTTGCCCTGGAGGAAGGGGTAGCAACAAATAGTGAACTGTTGTATTTGCAATGTCTGTGTTCCAACAGCGTGTGTGTTTTATCTGTATAATTCAAGTTCTGAACATAGCTGTCAAACTTCTACTTTCTGGAGACCCTGACACCTACACAAGATTCTTCTATTTTTGGTCCCAATCTGGCCAGGCTTTCAGAGATTTGATTGCTGGTCCATTTTAATTGGATTACAGTCTGGTACAGTGCAAGGGACAAATATTTGTCTTCAAGACAACTCTTCAAGTTCTGTTTAGGGTCTAGCAGAAGTAGCTGCTGCATGTCCTTGTGCAAGGGTAGGGGGAAGCAAATACAGTGTCTGGGAGTTATTTAGGCAGTAGCTGACTCGGAAAGTTCCTGCTGTCTGCTGTGGTTGCTTAACTTAATCTTCGTGTTTAAAATGCAAGCTTGACTGCATTTAAGAATCCCTGAAATTCTTGGAAAAGTTCCATTTTGTGAAGGTGTATGTGAATCTTCCTGGGTAAGAATTCGTAATGAGAACTTTATTAAGGGGCAGTTCAGTCACCCTGATGTTTTTCTAGGCTGATGCCATGATGCAAGTTAAACAACGCCCATGGTGTAGTTCAGAACCCTAAATTTTTCAGTTGGGAAGCTAACAAGGTGAAAGGATAACTTTTGTTTCTGCTTCTAGTAATGGAGATCAATATGAAATTAACTTACTAGACATGAGATAACGATATGTAAATATTATCTTGCAGATTTTTTCCAAATTTGGTACAGTCTTGAAGATAATTACATTCACGAAGAACAACCAATTTCAGGCCCTGTTACAATATGCTGACCCAGTGAGCGCTCAGCATGCCAAACTGGTGAGTAGTATGCTTGCAGCGCTAAACACCTGAATTACTTGAACTTCTTAGGCTTGCTTTTATTAATCTAGGATCAATGTTAGAAACTAGCACTTGGGAGTATTTGGTGGTCGTATCGGGTTTACGCAAGCGTTGCCCTCATGCCAGATCACGTGTGTGAGTGGGAGGGAGTTTCCCCGCCAAGAGCAGCACGGCTAACTTGGGTGAATAAAGGGAAGGGATAAATGAAGCGGTGCTTTCTCTCCACATAAAGCAAGATACCTGCTCCGCCTGAAGATGCACACAGGTACCTGGGATGATGTAAAACCTTCTCTCTCCAGAAATTTGTTGCTGTGATCTTAGTATAAATGCATCTTGGATGAAGAATGGTTTGTTTCCTTGCAGTCTTTAGATGGACAGAATATCTACAATGCCTGTTGCACGCTGCGCATAGATTTCTCAAAGCTCACGAGTCTCAATGTAAAATACAATAACGATAAGAGCAGAGATTATACGCGACCAGACCTACCTTCTGGGGATAACCAGCCCTCTCTTGATCAGACCATGGCAGCTGCTTTTGGTGAGAACTCTTGAAGTGGGAGCAGGACAAATGTAGCTGATATGTATGTCATTGGGGAAGGGGGGGGGGGTGCAGTCCTAGTGTATCTGGTCATACAAAATTTTGGAATACAGTGTGACTAACGAGGAAAATTGGGGAACCACTGAATCAGACTGGTGCAAAATACTGGTAGGAGCATAGGGCTGTGGGTGCGTGCAGTGCTTTGAAAGCCCTTCTCCATTTGGGTGCGGGCTGTTGAAGGCTTTCCAGCCGCCTGGGCTTCTGGTGCCATCTGCTGTTTGACCTGCAGCATGGGCCCGGCGATAACGGGGGCGTTTAACCTAGGCCTGAAACCGTTGGGGTTGAACAGGTACAGGAGCTGCTAGCTCGCGCTCTGGCCAGCACCGATGGTCTGATAGCTGTTTCAGAACAGCAGAGTTGGAGGAGTAGTTCTTGTAATTTCTTGAAGTTCAGTGTTACGTTGGAGGCATTTTTGAGTTACTGTTCATGTTTTGGGGTTTAGCTTTTAACTAGGTGGTTATGTTGAAGGACGCATCAAGACATTCCAGCAAAGTGTAGAGTTTTCTTGCTGTTGGGTGTCTCTGTATAAAGTGTATATCTTTCCCAGGTGCCCCAGGAATAATTTCCGCTCCGTATGCGGGAGCTGGCTTTCCTCCTGCCTTTGCAATTCCTCAGGCTGCAGGTACTGTATTTCGTAAGTTGAAATTTTATATAGGTTTTCTATTGCTGAAGCATCTTGATGATTTAAAGCTAAGTAGCGATTATTTTTGTTGGGGTTAGTCATGTAAATTCTAAATGCTGGCATTCAGGCACAGAAGGGAAGGGTATTTCAGTACAGAATTTCAACTAGGAATGCGAGTGTGCAGCTGCAGCACCTCTGGCTAGGCAATATCCCAGTGACAGGAGGAAAACAGGAGTAGCAAGATGGGAGAGACAGTAAAGGCAGTATTTGAAATAATTGGGGGAGATGGGGAGGCGATCAAATTTTCTTGTATTTCAAATTTCCTCATGTGGTTGCAGAGGTTGGGAACTCACCTTGACAGCTGTAAATGTGGACAAAAGCAAGGAAGCTTTGTCCATTTTTCCTAAATATTTTGAGTAAAGCTAGTATGGAAACATGACCCTAATTAGATACACTGTTACAGTTGCACTGTGAAGTTTACAACTCAAGTTGCAGGTAACAAATTATTGCTACTTACAGAACTAGCGACTGTCTGAGATTAAAGGCTTAGGTTTTAGGTGTTAAATACATGCTTTAGAGTGCTAGACTAAACAATTTTTGCTTTGTTTTTCATAGCGTACCAAGCTATGTTGACTTTCTCGTAACTTGATGGAATTTCCTTGCTTATGAGAAACAAGTGCAGATGGAACTGGTCAACCCCTAATGTTTTGTTAATATTCTGTCCTGTTGGGGAAATAGACAATGCCAGTTTGAGGAGTAATTTCATTTACTTGATTACTAGCAATTCTTTCTTGAACTCTAAAGGTCTTCCCTTTGGGGGGCTAATACAGTGAAGTGCCAGATGTTACTGTGAGCAACCTAGAAATGCTTATAAATAAAACTTAACTGTTTCTCCATTCAAGGAGAGATTAGCTGATGGTAGCATACGACATCCGAGTGTTATACGCATGGTTATAGAACAAAGCATTTTTGGCATGCACTGGTTGGAAAGACCCTTACAAATGCACTGTTTGTGATACCTTTCCTGCACCGACAGAGCTGAGGCTTTGTGCTGATTCTGCTTCTTGTGAAACACGCAAAATATTGTAGTCAACAAGATAGTGCTGAGAGGCACCTGTTAAGCACCAGGCACTGCAAGAGCAAATACTATTAGAAATTAAAACATTTCCTGCAGCACCAGAATTGGAGGCTCCTGTTGCTCTTAAAATATGTGGTCGCTGTGTTTTGAATGGTTACCTGCATGTTACAGAAGGCATGCTGTTCTCCCTTCTGGTGCAGCAATACACTAGAGTACGTGCTGTTAATCTCTTTACTGGTTAATATTCTTTAATTTCCAGGCCTGACAGTTCCAAATGTTCCTGGAGCACTAGCTCCTTTGGCTATCCCATCAGCAGCAGCTGCAGCGGCTGCAGCAGGACGGATTGCCATTCCCGGCCTCGCTGGGGCCGGGAACTCTGTTCTGCTGGTTAGCAATCTGAATCCTGAGGTTAGTGGAGTCCTAACTTTACTTTTTTCTCCTTTCTGTTACCTCTGCTTTCACTTTCTGAACACAGATTGTGCTGAAACTCATTGAAAGTGAAATCCTACTGTATCCTAAAGGAAACGGCAAAGCTAGAAAAGCAGCTGCCGTGCTCTGCCAGCTCTAAAACTCAAAGCAGATCAGTACTCTAGTTGCTGAAGGGAAATGAGAGAGTTCACCTCAAATTAAAATCTTGCTCTTCTTTGGTTCAAAGCCAAGGATGCTGCCTGCCTGCTCTTGTCCCATAAAGACTACAATGCCTGTCCCTTGCTCCCTCTTTTATTTGGAGTCTCCCTGCCATTTCCATGGAATAGTGTCATTTGGGTCACAGAATAGTCATGTCCATTCTTCCTTTTCCTTAGCATGTTCTAGTTTTTAATACGTTAATTCAGAACTACAGAGAGAGTTCATTCGGACCTTTGCTCTTTCTGTGTAGTGTCTGGACCCCTGCCAGCTTGACTTTGTACCTGTGCAGTGTTTCCTCTGCCATGTGCTTGCACATTTTCCCTTTCCAAAATTCCTGGAAGTTTTTCCTTAGCTAAACCCCTTAACAGCTCACAGTTTACATTTTCAATTCCACTTAACTTAGTGTTGAACTATTTGGGTTTCTTTAAAAATAAAGCAAGTAGTATTTGAACAAAAACCTTCTTTCATGAAAGAGCATCATGGGAGGATTTGATATGGGTATCTTGGGGTTTTTTTCAGTCAGCTTTTGGCTCTTTGTTGGATTGAAAGTGTAGAATCTTCTAGCGTGTGCAGTAGAGTATGATGAGTCTCTGCTGAAAAGCACTTTAACTGGTGGGACTGTGCACACAAGTTTAATACTACTTGGCAAAGCTATAAAACTTACTGGTGATGTCAGAGTAACCACAAAACCTCTTTTGCATCAAAGGGGAAGCCTGGATGTGATGAATGATCAAAATGGTTAACTCTCGATGAGATGAACCAATTGAATCAGTATTTCGGACTACTCTTTTTATCTGTCATTACTGTTTTCTCCAGGGCATGAAATAATGGCAGCAACTGTGACACAGCTTTGGTTTGGATGAGTTGCTCTTCCTGCCTAGGAACTCCTCCGCCATTCCGGGAACTGCCGTCTCTGGCTGGGTCCCCATGGCTTGCTGTTCGAACAAAAGTCTTAAGCATTAAGAGCTGCCGTCGTTGTTCTCGACCAGTGTGATACCGTCAAGCGTGTGTTTCTTGGGACGATTTTGCGTTGCCTGGGTGGCAGCGGCAGGACAGAGGGCTGTGCTGTACCTCTCTAACTTGCACGTGCTCACAGCTCTGAGCGGTGTCTGAACGGTGTGCACAGTTCTTGTTTAAGTAGGAGCGAGCAGTTATTTCATGCCTTGTGTTTTTTGATGAGCTCTTCACTATCCATCCAGCTTATCTTTGGGCTAGAGAGACTTTGATACTTGTACTGAAGCTGTGAACTAACAGACCTGAAACTTTTTCCATTGCCTGTATAATCAGTGTTGTAGAAACTTACCTGTGCCACAACCAGTTAGCTAAGAGACAGTATTTCTCTGGAGTGACTGCGCTGCGATAGATAACGCATAAGGCTTTTTCTGAATCGGAATCATGGGACCTGAAATTACTCCGTTTTTCCTTTCCATGATGAGTGGAAGAAGTCTGTGTGTCTCAGCTTGCATTGACTCTTACTTTCAATGCGGACTCTTGCCTGCATGCAAAGTTGTCACTGGGAGCAGAGATGCTATTCCTGCCTTCCCGGCCGAGTGACAGCAGTTCTGGGTTTCTGCACGGTGAGGTCAAGCCACGGAGATGGAAGGGAATAGACTTCTGTTGCAAATGAGGTACCCGGTTCCTTTATAGCAAGCACTTCTAGCAGACCTTTGAGGGGTTTTTGTAGTGATACAGCTGCTCATCTGGATAACCTTTTGCTTTAAAGGCAGCGGCTGGTATCTAAATGGGACTTTCCCTGTTCTGTTACAGCTAAGTATTGCAATATGGACTGGTCCTAAAGCAGCACGTACAGCTGTGGTTTTGGCTTGATCCATGAAGTCATTTCTTAGAAATTCTTGTAATCAGAGAAAATGTTTTTAGTCAAATTTTAGGGAATACCATTGCAATTTAATTCGGTATTAAAGCCCGTAGAAGTCACTCTGTTGTGATACTGTCTCTTACTTCTTTGTATATCTTAAGTAAAAATGCCTTTTCTTTATCATTGTGTTCCACTAGGTAAAACCTATTAACTGTTTCTGTAAACAAGTTATTGTATGTAGAATTCTATAAATCTGACTGATGGAACACTACATATTTCCTTATGTATTTACTGACCTGTGTTTTTTGCTACTTTTTTCTTTTCTCCCCATCCCTGAATTTTTTTTCTTCCCCTGATCCGGAATTTCTTTGCCAACTGACTGCACGGTACTTCTGCTTCCTGTTGTTGCTTGAAACAAAAAATAAAAACATTCCCCTTCCAAAAAAAAAAAAAACCCTGCTCTTCGGAAACCAACCTGCCCTTCAATATTAACCATCTTGAAAACTTCATCATCCATCAACCAATTTCGCCATTTCCTGCGGGGACTCTGCCCTTCCTCGTTGTGGACGATTTGTGCAACCTCGCTCTCCCCTTCGATTCCTTACCTCTTCCCTGTCCCTCCGCTGCCTTGCTCTGCTGTTCTCTAAAGAGAGTTACACCCCAATGCCTCTTTATTCTTTTCGGTATGTTATTATTCACACTTTTTATTACCTTGTTTTTCATTTATTTGAGATTACTTTTTTGATACTTCAAAAATGTACAGTTTGCAGTTTGCCATTTTTTGAATGCATAATTTCATTTTTACATTGTTTACTTAGTTTGCTATTTAATTTAGTTTGCCTTTATTTTATGTTCAGTTATGCATGGTTTATTGCTTTGCATGTCTTTTATAAGAGTTTTAAATTGTGATAGCATGCTAAATTGTCCAGTCTTCTGGCAGTAAGATTTTTGCTTTTTGCTGAAACCCAGTATCTTTTCTTTAATGTATTGTTCCATTATTATTCTGCTATATAAGAGTTTTCCTTAATTAGAGCAGAATAAGTAACCGTGGTTGGAATGAGATCAGTTCTGGTTGTGAATGAATGTTTTTGCTGTTGGATTGATTAGCTAATATTAAGTTGAATGAGACTTCATTTTTTTTTCCCCCCTACCTAAGACTGTTCTTGTTTTCCTCACTTTTTGAAGGAGTCTATGGTGATGTGCAGAGGGTGAAGATTTTATTTAATAAGAAAGAGAATGCCCTAGTTCAGATGGCTGATGGAAACCAGGCCCAGCTTGGTAAGCGAGCTTCAAAGTATCAGACCGTTAGCATTAAGAGACCTAATGGGTAATTAAAGCTTTCCTATCGGTACTTTCTTCTCTTGCAAAAAAACACCCAAAACCTGAATGTGTCCTAATTGCTTGCCTGCGTATGTAGTATGGATTTGGGGCAGCTCTGGAAAAGGTATGGTTTGTTTGTGCAAGATAATCTAGAGGGAGAATAGAGCAAACAGTACCATGAGGTGGAGTAACAATACCTCTCGTGCAGTTCCTGGAGGATGTTGTATCTGCGTAGGGAAGAACTAGAATGAAATTCCAGCTTGGATTTAAATGCCTAACAAAACTGTGAACTACCGTTGTAGTCAGTGCTGTCTCTGTTGCAGCCATGAGCCATTTAAATGGTCAGAAGCTCCATGGGAAGCCAATCCGTATAACATTGTCCAAGCATCAGACAGTACAGCTTCCCCGCGAGGGACAGGAAGACCAAGGTCTGACTAAGGATTATGGAAATTCTCCCCTACATCGTTTCAAGAAACCAGGCTCCAAAAATTTCCAAAACATCTTTCCCCCTTCTGCCACTCTTCATCTGTCCAATATTCCGTAAGTACCTGTGTGGAGAGTTCCTATATGACTGAGTACACAAATGTTTGCAAATTTAGTGTGAGAGTAAATACGGTCAGCTTTTTGCTGCTAGCAGGAGGAAAGCTTGCCTGTCTTCCTGTTGCTCCTCGTAGCCTTTCCAGTCCAAGAAGCTACTGGTAGAGAATTTAGAAAAGGCTCTGAGAATTGTTTTTTAGAGATTAATTTGGTCTGTCAATGTACATTTGACTGGAACAACTGTTTGTTTCAGACCTTCAATAACCGAAGACGACCTTAAGATGTTATTTTCAAACAATGGTGGGATGGTCAAAGGATTCAAATTCTTCCAGTAAGTGTTTTCTCTTATGTCCTGTCCTTACACCGAGCTTTTCAGTACGAGAAGGGTAGAAGCGCTTAGTTCTGATCGAATTCCAACTCCGGCTAAGTGAGAGGTGAGCAGAATCATCGCTAACGTAGTATTTCACTCTGAATAAAGAATTCCAGAGTAACCCTGGATTGAGTATGTGGCAAGTATGGGTTAATGAAGAAAGGGTGAGAAGGTTGGGTATGCATATTTATCACCTAGATGTACTCTTCCATATAAAAAGAAAGTATATCGCAATTACCCGGGTAATTGCGATAGTTAATTTTCTGCTGGCCTTATTGAGTGCTAGGTAAGAAAACTTGCATCGAGTTAGGCAAACTCTGCATACGGTCGTACTGAATGTGACTTAAACTTCTGTCTTGTCAGGAAGGACCGTAAAATGGCTCTGATCCAGATGGGCTCGGTGGAAGAAGCCATTCAATCACTCATTGACCTCCATAATCATGACCTGGGTGAGAATCATCACCTGCGTGTGTCCTTCTCGAAGTCCACCATTTAAAGCTTTGGAAGGCGTGGGACAAAATGGACTTGACTTAAAACCTCTTGGGTTCAGCCTTGACCTTAAAAGGCTGAACACTAGGGTTTCAACTTCCATCATTCCAGAAAAAAAGCCACTTTAAAAATGCAGCTGAAGTGACCTTAAAAGACCAGAGATTTTATTTTTTTAAAGAGAAATCAGTTTACCGGTTTTTAAAAAAAAAAAAAAATTAAGTCTAATTCATATTGCTAACCTTGCGGTGATGGGTAACAATCTTGACTGTTCAAATAAAAATCACAAGTTAAAGTTTACACTTTGGAACCTGCTCTGGGAAATTCCCCTCCCCTCCTGCTCTTTCTCCCCTGAAAAGCAGATCCTAACAAGTTTATCAGGTTTCACATTGATGCCTTTTTTATTTTCTTTACCCATCCATGCCTTGAAAGACCTAAAACCACTGTGTAAATTCACTTTAGCGCCTTTGAGTCAGGATTTTGCAAAACGCGTGGTGTATAGGAGCTCCCAACTCGCCCAGCACAAAATAAGTTGCATTGATCCTACCTTAACTGTGCATCTGCTATCCTGTGCCTTAAACCTCTTACTTCTTTGGGGAAAACATCTGAACCGTAGGGAGTGGATTGGGAGAGCTGAGGGGAATGAGTGAGCTCTGGCTTGTTGTAGCGAAGGACAAGTGAAGCTGGCAAAGTGGATAAAGAAAATATTGGGCTTCGACTTTTGAGGCAGTTGTATCCCACTGTCTGTGAAATGTCTCAATCTGCATAGTATCATGTGTCTTCATGCCACTTTCCAATCTGCTTGTGGTTTATCGCCATTGCAAACCTTCAAGTGGGAGTTACTTGAGATCCCTTGTCCGTAACATTCAGACTGAGCGGAACGGTCTGGGTGGGGAAGCGTTCCCGAGACCAAATTACATTCCATTGTCCATAGCGAGTCAGCAGGCTCTGCTTCACAAGAGCGTTGATCAAGAGACAAAATGAACCACTGTTGGACACTTGTGAAGACGAATCATTACGAGTTTGTTGAAATTGTGTGTGTATATATATCTAAATACTTGGCTAGGATTTGAAGAATTATCGGATATCCCACGTTTAGAAAGGTGTTCATGTGAGTCACCTTCGTGCCCCTGATTTGAGATTAACGAGACCAATGTAGCTCTGCCATCATTCTTATAGCATGTCTTCAGCATTTGAGCTTTTTGTTTTAATTCTTGTATTATACTTTTTGATGCCGTTGCTGTCATCTGTGCCTAGCAATATTTCCAGTTGACCAAATATTCTAATCTCTTTATATGCAAAAGAAATAGTTTAAGTACCTTTTTATAGAATGATAAGATGGTATAAACGTAATCTAAATTTACTCCTTTGTGGTATTACCCTTGTATACTGTACTTTTTTTTTGTAATTGAAACTGTAGGGCAGGAATTTAGTTATCAGGCTGAGGTCATGACTGAGGATGAGTAATATAATGAAATCGATACAACATGTTAAGCAAAGCAGATTTTTAAAGCAAAGTGTTTGAGATAACAAGCACAAATAGCTTGTGAATTTAAGTAAAAAGACCCAGGCTAAAGTTTTTACCCTTTTAACCTATAAGCCCAGATCTTTTAAGTTATAGGAAGGGAATTTATTAAAAGTAGAATGCAGCAGATCGTTTTTTCCCAGTGATAAAACCATTTATTTTTTTTTCTGGCTTACAACTCTTTCCCGGGCCATTCTGCCTTCTATTTCGTGTAATCCGATGTTGCCTTACATTTCCCTCTAACCTGCAACCTGTTCGGATGCAAAAATAACAAGAATCTTGTACTTTTTTTCAGGGTTTTTCTGCAAATTGTGGACCAAAGTTTGTTTTTTAATTGTCTTAGTGTTGCAAGTTATGATTTCCTCGCTTAGTGTGGGAGCTCTTGACTTGCCTAGCACTGAGTGTTCGGAAAAGTCTTAACTTTTCTTAGTTCCTCCCTGAACTCTTGAGGATGTGAATTACGCTGGAGAAGCGTGTGAAGTCCAAGTGAGGGTTCAGCTTGGGTTGCTGGCACGAGATCGCTAATCCTCGTCTGCCTTATCTTTGGCTTGCGGCTGAGGAGCGTGAAACCATCTTCAATGAAAGCATTGCCCCAGTGGAGCTGAGGAAAGGCTCAGCTGATGAGTAGATGCTGGTTTCAGTTACCTCTAAATCTGAGTAAGCCTGTTAACGAAGCCTTGTGATCTGCCGCTCCGGAAAGCTCCGTGTTTCCTTGCCAGCATCTTGTGTTCAGGAGGGCGAATTCAGGTGTCTTGGTAGTTGCTGTCAGAGTTAATTTGCTCATCTCCCTTCCTCCCCAAGTGGAAAATCCCTTCCTCCTGCAGCCGGGGAGCACCGGCGGCTGGGCCGGCGCTCCCGAGCACGCCCCAGGCAGCGCTCTGCCTTGCGAGGATCCGTGCGCAACCCAAGCGGAACAGCTGTGGTTTAGCCTTGAGATGCATTCGATCGACCTCACCCAGGACGCTGGGAAGAGGCTTATTGGAGCGAAACCTGTCTGGTGGCCTTTAACGTGGATTCGGTCGGCCCACAGGCTCCGTGTATTTTGCAGAATGCAAGCAAATGAGTTGAGGTAACCCCGGAACCCAGGCGATTGTGGGTTTTTCCTTCGGATCCCTGTGTTTGCATGTAAAGAATGTGAGTAACAAAAGGGTGTACATATTTATAATTTTTTATACCTGTTGTAAGACATGAGGGGGCAGCAAAACCCAGTTTTTTATGGTGAACAGATGTATTGTATATTTTGATAACAGCTATTACAGGTTCAGTATTGTGGAAGGTGGGGTGGGGAGGGTAAGCATACACAACATCAGAATTCCATTGCCTCTTTCAAAGAATGTTTGTAATGCAAAAAGAAATGAAATTAAAACTATTTTATAACAACCTTTGTACCTTTCTGTAGCTCCATTATTTACTGTTCAGATTGTAGAAAGCAGTTATTGGCCAGTCTGTACTTGTGCTTTCAATAAATTTCTTCTGTATTCTTTGCTTCTGATTTTCCTATCTTTTTATTGTGCCTATTTTGCTTCTGATTTTTCCTTCTAATGTAATTCCAGCTGCCTCATTTTATATAACTTTGACTCTTCCCGTGCTCCGGGCTGGCAGAGTGTGTGTCCCTGTCAGCGTCTCTGCGGAGCGAGGGGGGACGAGCCCAGGCTGGGCCTGGTGGGGACGGGTCCCCTCCGCCTGCCCCAGCCCCTGGCTGCTGGCGCGGAGCTCGGGGGTTGTAGGGCCCTAACTGATGCTCTGCCTTTGTCACGCTCCAACACTTTTTTACTTCATGTTCCTAAACTTTCCATATGTTCTAGCTAATATCCATGAAATAACCCCCTTTCAAGTCAAATTACGTAATCCTCTCTGTAGTTTTGTGCTAATTTAGATGTGTCGGAGCTTTCTGGCTAGCTGGATGTAGTGCAGCTTCGCAGCCCGGGTCAGCAGCCGAGGCTCTGGGCACACGGAGCTGAAGAGCTCCCCGAGGAGCGGGGCTTTCCCTTGCGGAGGTTTGGTTTCTCGCCTGTCTGTCCAACGTGGTTACAACTCCTTTCCAAAAGTAAATGTTGCCGGATGCAGACCCTGGAGCGCGCTCGGATACCGCGGAGGTAACCTGAGGGTTTGGTGCTCCCAAAGCTTTGTTTTGGAGGGGAGCAGGGGCAGCGGGAGCTTACAGGGAAGTGAGGGGGAGATGGGGCGCACCCCCAAGCCTGTCCTGGCTCGCCGGGGTGCAGCCGAGCCCCTCGGAGGGGGGCAGCTGGTGCCCTGGGCCCCTCGCTGCCTGCAGGCTCGCTGCCGGCCTCACCGAAACAGCACCGAGGGGCGCAGGGCCGCAGTGCCATACCGTGTCCGCGAGCTGGTAACGCTGGTGCGCGTGGGTGGGCGCCCAGTGTTTTCAGGGATAGACAGAATGAATGTACTGAGCTGTTGCTTCTGTGGCTCTGCTGTTTTCTGTCCTTTGGCCACGCTCCCCTTGTGTTGAGCACGTTAAGGTTAAACACGAGCTTATTGGGTACGGGCTTCGGCCGCCAGGGCTACTGAGCCTGGGGCTGCTGAAAGGCATCGCTGTTCCTCGAGAGCGTAACGGGGTTTCTAACGCGGCCTCTTCCCTCGCCTCCGTGCCCCTGTGAAAGCATCGCTGCCTGCGGGGACGGGCGGTGAGCGGCTCCTGGTCTGGTTCAGCAGGGCTCCGGTTACGAGGTGCAGAGCCCGCTCCTGGCCCCCAAGGGTTGTTATTTAAACCCGCACCCCCGGGCCTCTGACTTTCTAGATGAGGTTGGTGGTCGTTCATGCCAGGAAGGTTTGCTGCAAGCTGATCTTCCAGAGAGGCGTCCTGGCGTCCGTGGTGCCTGCAGCCCTGCCCCGGGCTTGCTCGCAGGTAGCAGCACCTCCTGGTGCTCGGCAGATTCATGGAAACGGGGTAAAGCTACGGGCAGCGGCTTCGGCATTTATTTCTCCTTCCAGTGAAAACCAGGCAGCGTAGCAGGAAAAGCAGGCGGCGGTGCCCTGCGCAGGTAGCCCCCTCCTCTGCGCCGCCAGGCGGAATCCCTGCACCCCTCCCGATGAGGAGTGCATTGCTGATTAGCGCCCGGTGCAGTAATTGGGGCCTCCGGCTCTTGCTGCAGGCAAAGCGAAGATCGATTGCGAGGGGCTGGGTCGCCATGGCAACGGCGGCAGCTGCCTGCCGGGGGCCCGATCCTGCCGGGGGCTCGATCCCGAAAGCCCTGCAGGGCCCAGCATCCCAGGGACGGGGATGTTCTCCAGCCCCGCTGCCGCCTCCTGCAGCCGCCCCGCCAAGGCGAGGGCAGGGATGGGGCAGAGCCCGTGTTGGGTGCGGGAGGGAAAGCACCTGTGGGCGGTCCTGCACTGCAGAGCCAGCTCTTACCTGTGCGGCTGGGTAGGCCATCTCGTCTGACAGCGGAGGGAACTTCTCTAAGCACATCTTTAACGGGAAAACGCTGACCTGCAGAAACCTGGGCTGTTTTCAGGGGGAGCACGCTGCTGTCGCCAGCTCTCTGGGTCAAACGGCTCCTCCCCGCGAGCCCCTGCCAGCGCAAGGGGGAGAAGGTTGCTGCAGAACGAACACCCTACGAAAGGCCGGTCTCTCCAGCGCCCTCAGCATCTCCAGGTACGGAAGGTGAGTTTGGTGACCGCGGCTGAGCCCCCAGCCCCACCAATGCTGCCCCCGGCTGCAAGGGGGCTTCCCAGCCGGCTCACGCGGCCAGGCCTCAGCCAATATTTGCTAAAGCCAGACTTCCCGGACTGCCAAGTGCCCGTCGGGTACTCAGCGTCTCGCAAAGGGCTTCAGCCAGGGGAGCAGCGCTCTGCAAACTGCCCCAGCAGCGCGGCAGGGAGCGGGAGCAGATGGGACCCCCTCGCCCAGGGCTGTGGCACCCCGGACATCGAAGCTCTCCCAGGGGAGCGAAGGTGCGGATTCTCGGATGAAGGTGCTGTGGGACAGTTGTCAAGCGGCCGCCTCGCTCTAAAGCGCAGGGTTTAGGAAAGCGAATCCCTCCTTCGGTCCCTGGCCCTGACCAGCGCTGGTGCCTTCCCTTCAGGCCGATGTCGATATTCCACGAGGTGGGGGGAATCCGTGTTCACGCCCGGTGCCCCGGGAGCAGTCAGCAGCTGGGGTTTGGTTAATGCGGCACCTTCTCCCTGCGGAGGGGGTTGCAAAGCCCTTGTGCAGGTGCCCCTGGCAGGGGGCGGGAGGGGGCAATGGGTGCCCATCGGCAGGAACAGGGCTGGACGCAGCACGGGGCCCTTGATGGTCACAGAGCCGGGTGCTGCTCCCGCCTTACACCCCCAGGTCCGGGGGTGTGCAGGGGGCTCCTGGCAGAGGACGGCCCAGGTGGGAAAGGTCGGCTCACGGTTCAAGGGACCCTCCCTGGCCCAAGGCTGGGTCCTGGCTGAGGCCTGTGCCAGGGGAGCTGGGCTCAGGCAGGGCCTCCCTCGCCTGCCCATCCCTGCCCGCTCCCTGGGGGCTCAGCAGGAGCCGTGGCCCCTCTCAAAGCCGCGGGGCCGGGGTGCTCACCCAGAGCCCCTGCTGCAGCTTCCAGCCGTGCCCCTGCCCGTGGGGCGATGGGGTCTGGCAGCCCCCTTGGCACCCTGCCCCTCTCCTCCTGCCTGCGGCCGAGGGCAGGGGTGCTCTGTGTCCCAGGCGGGGGCCAGGAGGAGGAGGAGGAGGAGGAGGAGGAAGCTCCCGCTCCCTCCCGGGCCCCGTGGGTCCCCAAGCGAGGCGGCAGCGGCTGCTGGGGGGCTGCGGGAGCGGTGTGGGGCTGGCAGTCGCTATGGAAACTGCTGGGTCAGAGGCAGCGTGAAGCGGCGTGTGATGCCATCGCTCACCGCAATGAGCCGTGAGAGCGGCGGTGGCGGTGTGGGGCTGGGGGATGTGAGCTCCCCCATCTCCCCTTCCCCCCGCCAAGGCTGCCGGAGCAAGGCCTCCGTCCCAGCCAGCCTCGGCCGTCACCGATGGCTCCGTTTCACCTTCCTGGGTCGCCCGCAGCAAGGCTGGACGCGGCAGCCTGCAGCACCATGGCCCTCGTGCTGCTGCCAGATGGCGTTGGACCCCTGGCTCACCAACCCGTTCACCGGGCAGGCGCGACCCACCGGTGCCCCTGCCGCAGCCCCCCGCGCCGTGAGCTGCTGCCAGCAATCCTCCTGCTAATCCCTGCGTGGCTTTTCCAGCGCCGAGTCAGGGTTATGCTGGATAATCCATATGTTTGCAAGGCGGAGGCTTTGGGATATCCTCTGTTAATCCAATTGGCAGCAGCAGTTTGGTGCCATCATCACATCGCCCTGTTTCTGAGGGGCACGGGCTGCCCCTGCCACCACACCCCGGGCTGGGGCGGCTCCACCGGCGGCACTGTGGGGCTCAGCCCCTGCTCCGTGGCAGCTCCCACGGGCTGTGGAGCAAAACCAGCCTCGACCATGGTGCTCTGGAGCCGCTGTGAACCCCTCCGAGCAGCCATGCCTCGGCCCGTCCGGCTCTGCCTGCCGGACAAGAGCGCCGTGGTGGCTCTGCTGCTGTGCTCCCTTGTGCTCCCTTGTGCTTTGGCTGCTTTTCCTCTTCTGCCCAACCCTGCCCACTCTCCCGGCTGTCCCCATCCCTGCCTGCGGGTCTCCGCCGCTCCCCGCGGTGATTTACAAGCCGTGACAAAAGGGAGCGGATGCTCCTCCGCGCGGGGCCAGGTCGCACGGGGTTTCGCCGCCACTGTACGGCGATGGGTCTGGGGGAGGCGGTGGCGTGGGAGGATGCCAAATGAGATCTCTGAGTCTGCACCGCTGCTGCCGCCTTCGCTGCTGGTCCCTGCCCTTGGGTTGGCATCCTCCCTGCCGGGGCTCCACCGGCCGCTCCCGCGGGAGGACGGGACACGGCTGGGGGTCACCCGGCCTCGTGGCTGTGCCGCTGCTGGTGGTGACACGGTGACACGCGGGAGCCCGGTGCGGTGCTGGATCCCATGTTGCCACAGCAACGCGGCAGGAAACTGCAGCAGCAGCGCTTTCCTGCTGCGGCGGGAGGATGGCGAGGGGGTCTCGGTGCGCTGGGCCCCTCCAGCCCCGGGGCTTTGCAGGACACTTCATGTGGCAGTGATGCCCTGGGTCACACAGCCCCCCCCGCTCCCTGGGGTGCGATGGAGCACCCAGCACAGCTCGCAGCCCCCTCCTCACCCCGGGCAGCCGATGGGTGGTCACGCGTTGAGTGCAGTAACGGGATTGCTTGTGCTTGCCTGATGGTTAATGGGCTGGGGAGTCTGGAAGGGCTTTAGCCTGGCCTGTGGGAGGGGGAGAAGGACCTTGAGCCCATTTCGGAGGCGTGGGGGCCCCGGTCGGCCACCTCTCTCCTGGGAAGGGGGAGCACACACACCAGCAGCACCGCACCCTCCCTCGGCGCCGGGCTGCTTGGCCACGGCGCAGGCTCAGGTGCTCAGGCAGGGCCCCCCCGAGTCCAGCGCGCCGAGCCCTGCCCTTGGCAGCGCTGGGGCTCTCCTGGCCCTCGGACCACGGCACTCACCTGCTCGGAGCAGCCCCCGCGGCCGCTGGTGAGCCCCGGTCCTGCCCCCCACCAGCCATGGGACCAGCAGCCCCCCATCCTGGCAAAGGAGCCCAGCCGGGGAACATCCACGTGTTTATTTGCTTTTCAACCCACAGCAGTTCCAGCCATTGCCCGACAGACGCGTTCACAGCCTGGAGACCCCCTCCCGTCCCCCCAGAACCTCAGTCCCCAGCCCAGGGCTGCTGCTCCTGGGGACAGAGCTCAGCTCCGGCTCCCCCCGTGCCAGCCCCGGGCCCCACGCCCCCACCCCAACGCCCACCCTCCACTTCGGCCCGTACAGTATTTACAGTCTCTGCGTGCCCAGAGCCCCTGGGCAAACCGCCCCCTCCCAGCACCGTCCCCCCCCAACACAGCCCAGTGGCGCAGGATGGGGTCTGTGATGACCCCTCCTGCGCAGCTCTCGCAGGACCCCTAGCACCCACAAACCCCCCTGGCAGCCCCCCCTCCCCAGGACCCCTTGATCCAGCCCCCCCAAAGCCCTTCAGCACCATTTACTCCCCAACTGCCCCCCCGTACACTTCCAGAGCCAGAATAAATTACCCCTCAGAAATGTCAGCACCTGTGTTAGAGAGAAAAAGAAAGTCAAAAGTGCTTGGAGCCACGCAGCCCCGCAGGCCGGGGGCAGAGCCCCGAGCCCTCCCAGCTGCCCGGGCGGGAGCGGGGTCCCACATCGGAGGGTCCCGCACACGTCTCGGCTGGCTCAGCATCCGGCGTGACTGTGCTCTGCCATGTCCTCGCGCCGCTTGGTCACCCCGATGCCAAAAACAGCCCTGTCTTGATGCCCCCCAGCAAAGAGGGACCCCAGCGTTATGGAGCCCGCCTGAGCCGGGGCAGGGGAGCGGGGGTCCAGGCGCGGGGAAGGCAACAGGGCCTCAGTCCTTAAACCTCCGGCTGGCTTGCATTTTCTTGTAGTAGTGGTCCACCTCGCTGTCCACCTGCCCATCCCTCTCAGCCGGCTTCCTCCGCAGCGTGGACTCCCGGCTGGCCGTGCCCAGCAGCCCCTCGGTGGTGGCGTCGTCCCCCCGCTCCCCGCTGCCCCCCGCCGCCCCCGGGATGGCGGCCAGGCTGCCGTAGCGTGGCTCGTCCTGCTCCATGTCGCTGACGGAGGAGCCAGGGGAGATGCCGGCGCTCTTGGCCGGGCGGAAGCCGCGGAAATCCTTCCCCATCTCGCTCAGCTCGTAGGCGTCTGGCACCTCCGGCCCCTTCGGCCCCGACTTCCACTCCCAGGGCCCGTTGCCGGCAGAGAGGTGGACGACGGGGTGGTGGGGGGCGTGGGCGTCGATGGTGATGATGCTGGAGCTGTCCCGCTCGGAGGGTGAGCGGTACTGGGAGGAGTCGGAGCTGGTGGAGGAGGAGGAGGTCTCCGAGTGCTTGGGGGTGACGGAGACGATGCTCTGCTGCTTGGACATGGCGATGACCTGCATCAGGCGCGGCGGGTTGGCCACCCTCTGCGCCCCCCCCTTCTCCGCCACCATCACCCACTTGGCCCGCACGGCCGCCCCGCTGCCAGCCGGGACGCCGGCGCCCGCCTGGCTCTCCTCGGGGATGTGCACCAGCTGCGAGGCGCCCGGCCGGGGCTGGATGAGGACGCGGGGCCCCATGGCCGCCCGCTCAGCTGAGCGTGCTTGCACCGTGGGGTAGAGGGAGGGGGGGACGTCCTCGCCAGCATCCCCTGCGCCCCGGCCTTGCGCCGCCTCCTCCGCCAGCGTCATGCTCCGGCCCTCCAGCGACTTCTGCTTCCACTCGGTGATGAGCTGCTTGGAGCGGGAGGCGTCCACGGGGACGTGGATGGTCATGTGGCGCCGCGCGGGGTCGTCCATGGAGGGCGTGTTGACACGGGGCAGGGTGTTGCTGAAGGTCACCATGTTCTCCTTGCCCATGGGGCTGCGGGGGGCCAGCAGGTCCACGTCCACGCTGGCCCGCTTCAGGCTGCCCAGGGAGTTCTTCTCCCGTGGCACCGGCCGCGCCACCTCCTCCAGCCGTGTCTGCGGGTTCAGCTCATCGGTGCTCACCGACTTGTTCTGGTGGTAGACGGAGTCGTGGCCCCGCTGCGTCAGCGCCCGCAGCGCGTCCTTGGCCGGCACTGGCACCGGGACCCTCTCCGTTGGGGCGCGGAAGTTGCCGACGGCGTGGTAAGCCTACGGGAGGGGGAGCGCGGGGTCAGCCCAGCCCCGGGGACCGCGGCCCATGCTGAGCATCCTTCCCTCCTGAGCCACCACGGCCGCCCGAGAGCAGGGACCAGCACCCACCAGGTAGGCAGCAATGCCGGAGCCGATCAGGAAGCCCACGTAGACGTCGGCAGGGTGGCTGCGGTACTGGGTGATCTGGGTCAGGCCACAGATGCCGGCGGCGATGGCGAAGGCGAAGACCAGGATGGGCTTGAGGAGTTTGGTGCTGTCCGAGATGATGGAATTGAAGTACATCTGGCGGTGGCGACAATGGAGCAGGAATAGGCTGTTAGTCACGGCTCATGGCACCGGCACCCGCTGCCACCACGGCACCGCAGCCTCCCCCCTCCCCAGCCACCGGCCATGCAGAGAGCTTTGGGTGCAAGTGTCTGAGCGTGCATGGGTGAGACGCTGCGCACAGGGGTGTGTACACACCCACGCCCCAACACGGGCACACGGGCATCGAGCAGAGCTTGTCTGTGCACAGGAGGCTGTGTGCCGACAGGAGAGGGATGCTGCTGCCCGGCGGCACAGCGCTCGTGCTGCCCCCGAGCCGGCACATGCGTGGCCGAGAGCTGGGCAGCACCGGGAACTCACCGACACGTAGACAGCAGCAAAAGCCGAGAGCGTCGCGTGCTGGGACGGGAAAGTCTTCCTGCGGGGGAGACGGGAGCACAGTTGGGATGGGGCTGGAGGGTTGGCATTGCGGCACGGGTCTCCCCCCGGCACGTACCTGGCGGAGAGGATGGCGTGCTTGTCCGTGCCCGAGCAGATGTCCTGGGTGATGTAGGGGTTGGTGTCGCAGGGGGTGCCCAGCAGCGTGTAGTTGGGCTTGCAGACGGTCAGGAAGAAGGGCGCGTGGTAGCCGGTGGCCAGCTGGATAACGTCCGTCACCAGGGCCGTGGCACAGAGCCCGAACACATGGACGCCTGGGGATGGCAGGAGTCACCCCCTGTCCCATACAGGGCACCCAAGGCCCACCCAGCCCCGGGGCACCCACAGGCGCTGGGAAGGGTCCAGCGCGGTCGCTGCGGCCTGGGTGGGGCTGTGCATTCCTGCTATCGCATCCAGGGTGCCCCTGCGTCCCCTCCAGCCCCTGCGGCAGGCAGGGCTCCTGCCCGGGCTGCGGCACAACGTACCCACAAACCTTACGGTCCGGCGCAGGAAGGAGTTGAAGTTGCAGCCGCCGGCGTTAATGCTGCCCTCGGCACTGGCGCGTCCCTTCAGCCTGGACTGCAGGCAGTACACGATGCCCTCCCCGACCATGATCTGGGGAGGAACCGGCAGCTCAGGGGGTGCTGCCCCGCGGGGATCGGGGGGTCCGGGCTGTCAGCAGTGCTGCCCTGCGGATGCAGGGCACCGCCGGGCTCCCCGCACCGGTCCCCTGGTGCTGCTGGCACCAAGACCCCACGCCCTGGCTCTGCCCTGGGCAGGCTCCATCCTCCCCCCCCAGCGGGACGAGCCCTGGGACGCACCGAGGCGGCGGGCGCGGCGAAGGCCAGGCTGAGCAGCATCAGGAGCGGGATGAGCTCCTCGTTGGTCTCCACGTAGGGCATGGAGAGCGCCCGGTCGTGGCACTGGAAGCCCACCTTGGCCGGCTTGAAGAGGTCCGTCAGCTCCAGGAAGTAGAGCGTCACGATGGAGGAGGCCACGATGGGCAGCTGGGGACAGGAGCGTCGGGACCACCGCGCCGCCCGGTACGACGGGCACTGGCATCGCGCCGCCCCGCCGGGAAGGGGCGAAGCCCCCGTCCCCTCCACGCCCGGGCAGGGCCAGGGGAAGGAGCCCCCCACCCCACGTACCCCACACCCACCTCCACGAAGTAGAAGCAGGGCAGGAGCGTCATGCTGTCCTTGGGAGCCCTGGCCTTCTCCTTGGGGGGGATCATGGTCCTGGGGCAGGCGCCGGGGTCCCGCCGCGCTGCGCCTCCGCCCTGCCGTGGGGCAGCAGCGTCACCCCCGGCTCCCGACCCCACGGGGGAACCGGGCAGCCCCGCGCTCGCCCTGCTGCCGCTCACCGGGGAGAAGCTGCCGGTACCGGGGGGCTGCCCCCGCCGGGACCCCCCGGGCATCGCTGCCCCAGGGGACCCCCAGCAACCCGGGGGGGCCCGGCCGAGCCGGGGGCTGCGACAACAGGTGGGGCGGAGGCTCGGCTGTCGCGACAGAAGGCCACTACCGCGACAGGCGGCGAGGCTGCTGCGGAGGGCGTGGAGAGGGGGTGTGCCGCCCGCAGAGCCCAGCCGGGGTGAGGGTCCCCGGGCACCCCCCGGCCCCAGCCCCCGAAACTGCCACCGAGCCCCGGCTGCAAAGGGGGGGGGACGGACAACGGGGATGGAGCAACGGGGGGCAACAGCGGGGGGGCAACGGCGGGGGGGCAACGGCGGGGGGGCTCGGGGGCAATGGCGGGGGGATTCCCGGGCAGCCGGGCTCCCCGGGCGGGCCCCAGGGCGGCCGCTCCCGGCGGGGCCGCAGCCGCGGGCGGGGGGCGGGCGGGGGGCGCGGCCCTTTGTGCTCCCGCGCCCCCCCACTCACCTCTGCTGCGCCGCCCCGGGGCCAAGCGGGGCCGGGGGCGGCGGGGGCGGCCGCGGGGCTCCCCCGGAGCCGGGATGCTCCTGCCTCGGCCGAGCGCGGGGAGCGGCGCCTTCCTCCGCCCCCGCCGCCTCCTCCTCCTCCTCCGCCGCCGCCGCCGCCGCCCCCCGCCCCGCCCCGCCCCGCCGCTCCCGGCCCCTCCCGGGGCGCTGAGCCCCCGCGGGCCCGGGGGTGGGGGGCGAGACAAAGGGGCGGGCGGGGCCGGGGGCAGCGCGCGGGACCGACCCCCGCGCCGCTCTGCCCCCCGAACCTGCGCTGCACCCGGCCGCGCTGCAGGCACCGGGGGCCCAGGGCCCCCCGCCCCTTCCCCCCAGGTGCTGCGGGGCGGTGGGGTCGCACCCCGCCCCGGGGACCCTCCTGCTCTGCAGAGCCCCGGGGCTGGGGTGAGCCCAGGGCTGCCAAGCCGGGGCTCCCGCAGCGTGGGTGCGTGGCCCCCGAGCCCCCCGCAGAGCTCTGCCCCGCTGGACGGGGGCCATGGGGCACCCGCCCTCCCCACGGGCACCGCTGCGTCCCGGGGGCCTCGGGGGTGACGTGGGGACAAACCCTTGTGCCGTGCCAGCACCGGAGCAGCGGGGATGGAGCCCGAGGCCAGCCTCAGCTGGAGCCTCGCGTCTCCCCATTTTCAGGGCTGGGGAAGCGGGTGCAGCTCCCTGTGCTCCCCCAGGGACTTCCAGCACCTCTCGGCGGAGGAGGAGGCACCCCAGGCCCTGTCCTCCCCCACCTTTGCTGCGCCACACTCGCAGCGGATCCCAGCCCCGACCAAGCCCGACCCTGTCCCCCACGTCCTATGCCCATGTCCTGCACCCCACGCTCGGCCCCTCGCCTCCCCCCCGCCCACCCACTCACGGTCCCGCCCGGGCTCTGCGCGGCCCCACGCCGCGGCGCCGGCTGCCACGCGTTGCCCTTGTTCCATTTTCGGCCCTAAGTGGGCAGAAATCTCCCGGCGTATTTAACGTCTAAATCCCGAATCCCTGGAAGCCACGGTTAAGCCGCTCTCCCTGCGGAAAATCCCCGGTTTGAGCCAGACCGGGCCACCGCCAGCGCTGGCCACGCCACGCCGCTCTCCTGCCGCCCGTGTGGTCCGACGCCTTCCCGCCATGTGCTGCCCAGCAGGCGGGAGAGAGCGGGAAGCCGAAGCCGCCCCCGCAGAGGGACCCCTCGCCGCCCTCGCACCCCGGCCCCCGTGGCCCGGCACCCTCCTCACCGGTGTCCCTGTCCGGCCGGGGCCGGGGGTTCCTTGGTGCTGGGGGTCGGGGGCTGGCGGGCGCGGGGGCTCGGGCGGCCGATGGCTCGGGGTGGTGGGGTGTCTGCGCGGCCGGACAAAGGCAACCCGGCAGTTCTGAGCTGTGAAGGCTCGTGGTGCGTGAGGAGGAGGAGGAGGAGGAGGAGAAGGGTGGGCTCCAGCCCCTTGCCCGGTGCCCCGGGAGCCCGGCCGAGCTGCGGGGCAGACCCGCGGTGGGTGAGGGGCGCTGGGGACGGGGGCGAGCGCGGCTCTGGGGTGCGGGGACACACAGGGCCCGGGCGGGAGCCGAGGCAGTGACTCCGCTCAGCGGCACCAGGGAGAAAGGCAGAGGGGACCGGGGCTGCCACCGCTGCCGCCACCGCCGCCGCCGCCGCCACCGCCCCCCAGCCCTCGCAGGAGCTCCTCGCGGGGCAGGGGTCTCCCATGGGGACCCCCTCCAGGTGCTGCTGGTCCTGGCCCTGCTGTCCCGTCCTCGCCAGCCCCAAGGGCAAACCCACGGCGATGCTCAGCTCCGCACCACGGCCCCGGGCACCCAGCGAGCTGGCACCCGGCACCCACCGTGCTGGCACCCAGCACCCACCGCCACGCTCCCTCCGACCCTCCCCAGGCAGCCAGCCGGAGGTTCCTGGTCCGGGGGTGCTGGGGTCAGGCCTGGGCGCTGCCGCATGTGCCGGAGCCTTCACGTGCCAAGAGCCGGATTCGGTTTTGGCTTTGAAAACAACAGCGCAGAAATCCCCCGCAGCGGGTGCCAGGTCCAGCAGCTGGGACAGGCTGTTGTTTCCTCCTTCCCTGCGCTGTTCGTGCCGGGAACTCTTGATCCCTTTTATAAGCTGAATATTTAAAAACACTCGGCCCACGCTACGGAAACCCCCCCGGCTCCTCCTGCGCTGCCCTTTCCTGCCCCGCTGCTGCCCCGAAGCTGGACATAAAAGCGAGCCCCAGCCCCGGCCCCGGCTGAGCCGCGTCCGTCCCACAGAGCCCACGGACCCCACGGCCAGGGCAGAGGCAGCGCCGGGCTCCACCGCAGCCATGGGGTTGAGTTCTGCTCCTGTCCTCGTCCTCGCTCTGCTGCTGCTGCTGGGGGCCCTGGTGAATGGTGAGCGCGTCCCCCCGCACCCCGGGACGGGGACAGGCTGGGGCAGCGACATCCCCAGCACAGGGTGGGGGTCCTTCCCAGCCCCCCGATTCCTGCCTCTGTCCGCAGCCGGGCGCTGCCGTGGCGCACAGGGAAGGGCACAGGGACGCCGGGAGGGGGCTGCCGGGGTGACCCTGCCCCGTGCTCCGTCCGGGCTGGCTGGGGCGATGCCCGGCTAACCCGGCCTCTCTCCCGCCTGCAACAGGGCAGCCCCGGGGACGGATCCTGGGGGGCTATGAGGCCAAGCCCCACCTGAGGCCGTACATGGCCTCGCTGCAGCTGGACGGGCAGCACGTCTGCGGGGGCTTCCTCATCGCTGAGCAGTGGGTGCTGAGCGCTGCCCACTGCACCGAGGAGATGTGAGTGCTGGGGGTCAGCGTGGGGGCTGCTCTGTGCTGGGGGTGGCTGCTGGCTCAGGCCAAATCCTGCTCCCTAGCCCCGACCCCAGTGTTGGAGCGCCAGGGCTCTGCTCCCGCCCGCAGTGACCCCCCGGGAGCTCCCGGCAGCCAGTGGGGGCTCTCTGGCACCCCACAGCACCCTGTTTCTGTGGCTGGGTGCAGCGACAGCCCCAGCTCCGCGTGCCCCACGCGCTGCCTCTCTTCCAGGGACGGCAAAGTCTTCCAGGTCCTCCTGGGCGCCCACTCGCTGACGGAGCCGGAGCCCCACAAACGCCTGTACCGGGTGCGCGCCCAGATCCCCCACCCCGGCAGCAACATCCACAATAACAAGGACGACCTCCTCCTCCTCCAGGTGGGCTTGGGGCTGCCGGGACCCTCCTCCCTGCTCCTGCAAATCCCTCTGCCCCCTGGGACCCCGTGGGGTCCCTGATGACATGGGGGAAGCCCCCAAGGCCAGGCTGGGACTGCTCCGTCCCCTCTGTGCCCCCTTCCCTGTCCTGTGGGACCGAACTCGCGTCTCCCATTTGGGCTGCATCCAGATGCCTCCGTCTTCCCCGTGGTCCTTGTGGCTGCGGCGCCGGGGGCTGTGGGTGGAACGGTGAAGCCTGGAGCACGGCCGAGGCTGGGGCTGTCACGGCGTCAGGGCTGGGCTCGCTGTGCCCCGCTGGGTCCCGGGCCGTAGACAGCCCCTGCTGACCCTGGTCCCCTCTTGCTTCGTGGCAGCTGGAGGAGAAAGCGGAGCTCAACGCGCACGTGCAGGTGCTGCCGTTCCAGCGGGAGGACAGAGACGTGGCGGCCGACACGATGTGCCTGGTGGCAGGCTGGGGCACCACCAGCCACAGCGGCCGCCGGCCAGGCAAGCTCTACGAGGTGGAGCGGCCAGTGATCAGCCGTGACATCTGCAACCAGCGCACCTACCACGACCACACCGTCACCGAGAAGATGATGTGCACTGACTCCCGCAGGAAGGACACCTGCAAGGTACCGCTCCCCCGGCCTCCCGCTCCCTCCTTTCCCGGACATGGAACCGTGGCCGGACCCACGGGCTGGGGCTGCCGACCCACTCGGGGTTTGGGGCGGGGGGATGCCCGCAGCCAGAAGAGGCGAGGGCGTGGGGCTGCGGGGCAGGACGGGGCTGCGTCCCCAGGGTGAGGGGGGCTCCTTGCCCTGTGCTGGCCACAGCAAAGCAGCTCCTGTGAGCCTGGAGCCAGGGACGAGGCCATGGGCACAACCCAGCGTGCCCCCAGGGTACCCACCGGTGGGTCTGCCAGGATGCCAGGGGCCACGCTGGAGGTCCCCCCGCCTGCCCCACCACATCCCAGCAGAGCCGGGATCTGGGCTGCCGGAGCAGGGGAGGAGCGAGGGCTGGCGAGGGAGGACAGGACTGACCCCAACCCACGGCTCCTGTGGGTGAAACCTGTGGCTGAGAGCACCCAGGGGCTGAAGCTCTGCCCCCCGCGGAGCCCTGGGTCAGGCAGGGACCCCCAGCTCCAGGGTCGGGGTGGGAGACGGGCTGGGGCAGCCAGCAAACCCTCGGCGGTGCTGATAAGCCTTGGTCCTGCAGGGAGACTCCGGCGGCCCCCTGGTCTGCAGCGGGGTGGCCGAAGGGGTGGTCACGGCCGGCTCCCGCGTCTGCGGCAACTACAAGAAACCCGCCATCTACACCCGCATCGCCCCGTACGCAGCCTGGATCGACAGCGTCATGGCCTCGGCGGCCAGGGAGGGAGACGCTCGCTGAGCCGTCCCCAGGGACCCGGCTCCACGCCACGGCTTGCTGCTGCCAGCACGGCCAGAGCACCCGCGCTGCTGCTGGGGGCTGCCGCTGCTGCCCCGACCTGCTCCCGGGGCAGAGCATCCCCCGTGCCGGGAGGAGGGCTGGCCAGCAAGAAACCAGGGGATGGGGGTCCCCGGCCCCCGGCTCGCAAAGCACAGGGCCCAGCTGGGGGAGGGCGGGGGGTCACAGCCCCCACGCTGGCACAAGCCACAGGCTTTGCTGAATGCGCCCGCAACGCTGACCGCAACCCGCTGCAATAAAGCGATGATGATTCCTGCAGAGCTGCCGGGGCCGTGGGGGGGTCTGCAGGGGAGCCCCTGCCCCGGGGGTGTGGGCAGCAGCGGGAGGAGCTGGGCACGAGGTGGGGAGATGCTGAGCCCGTGGGGACGGCGTGGCCAGGGCCCCCTCCGCTCCCCACCACCACTCCCCACCGCCCACGCATTTGGAGGGAGCCCCATCCCCTCCTTCGCCTTGGCCATGTGCTGAGACCCCCCAAACTCGCCGCTGTGAGCGCTCGACCCCAGCTCTGCCCCAGCGTGGGCTCTCCTCAAGGGGTGCGTGGACTCCGCCGACACCCCAGCACCCCTCCGGGCCCCGCTCCCACCCCCGTGCCCCGCAGCCGAGCAGCCCCAGCCCATTGCCCCCGGCCGGGCGCCCACGCCTCGGGGCAGCAGGGGATGCATCCTGCTGCACGGCCATGGGCGATAAGGTCCGAAGCTGGGGCCTCCCGCAGGGTCATTGTGCTGAAACAGAATCTGCAAATGGCTGATAAAGTGGCGGGCAACGAGGCTGGGCAGGGTCCGTGCCAGGACCCTCGCTCCCTGTCCCAGGGAGAGGCAAAGGGGGCTGGACCGGGAGACGCTGGCGCTGGGCTCTTGGCCTGAGCTCGTTTTCAAGAGGGGCGGGGGTTAAGCAGAGCCCCTGTCCTCCCTCCAGCCCCAGGAGCGGCCGGCACCGCTGCGGCCCTGGCCAGGCCCTGGCCCCTGTCTGTGCCCCCCCCGCGGCAGGGCCAGCGCCGGACCTCGGCGCAGAGGAGCCCCTCGCCCTCCCGCAGCCGTGGCTCCCCCAGTCCTTAGGGGCAGCAGGGCCAGGGCGAAGGCACGAAGGACGAGAGCGGGGCAGCAGCATCGCGGCAGGGAATTGCGAGACCCTTCCAGCATCCCCAGCTGGGAGCAGGGCAGAGCGGGACAAGGAGCGACGGACGCGGCTGGCGTGCGGCCCAGCGGAGGGCGAGGGACGGGGAGGAGGCCCTGGCAGGGGGGACGGAGGAGGAGAAAGCGGTTCTGGACTTTACAGCCCACCTTCTGTGTGCACAGCCGCAGCGGAGCTGAGTACAGTTTTACTTACAGGGGAAAAGAGCCTGAACAAGAAGGTGCAGTTTCCTAATTAGCCATTTGACTTTCCTTAGTTACCAGCAGAAGAGCGAGGCAGAGACCAGCTCCCTACAGCAACACGTTAAGCAGAGCCGAGACAAGCTCTTTGCCATCAGCTCCCTTTTTCGCTGACCCATGAACACGCAGCTCCCGAGGGAAAGGAACAGGGAAAGCGGGGCCTGCTCTCCCGTCAGGGCTCTCTGGGGGTGCCCAGCAGCCGTCCGGCCGGGCAGGAATCGGCTCCGGGCCCCTCGGCTGCGCGGCATCAAAGCGCGGAGGTTTAGGCCCGGTTCTCCAGCGCCCTCAGCCCGGTTTGATCTCGGCAGGAGCCCAGGGCAGCTCCCCCATCCAGCTCCTGCTCCGGCCCCGCTCCCGCAAACCCGCAGCAGCAGCTGAAAGGAGCTCCTGCCGCCTGGGAGTCCCAAAGCTGCGCTGCGCAGTGAGGCAGCTACGCCCCGACGCGCGGGAGGCTTTTAAAATTAAATCAATATCCAGGCAGCCAGAAGCCCACCCTAAGAACTGAGGGCCTTAGAGAGCAGAGCAAGCACACAGCGACAGCCCTCATCACCCAGCTAAAGACGGAGCAGGCAGGGCCGCTACGTTCCGCAGACGCACCGTCAGCACCCTTAAATTGCAGTTTCTAGCAATTTCTAGGGGTCGCTGAGCGCTGTCACGAGGGCAAGGGGTTGATGTGATTTTCGCCTGACCTTGGGAGCGGCGCAGCACTGTACAGCAGCAACACTCTTCCTCAAACACGCTCAAGGGTCCGGCTTTGTCTGACCCCCGGGACTTACAACAATCCTAACGACTTGATGTTTTCTCCTCTTGTGTCCATAATAACCTGACAGGAGCTTGAAAACATTAATTTCCCCTTCCAATTTTGCAAATGACGGCAGCTCCTTTCCTCACAGACGTGCAATTACCAGGGCTTTCCTGCTTCGCCTCTGTTCGTGCGCCAATCATCCTGGCCAAGCGCTGAACGACCGAAGTCACACAAAAGAGCACTGGAGTTTTGAAAACAAAGCAAACATTCTGTACAAAATTAAGGGAACTTTTATTTACAAAGGAGCTGCTGGTTCAGTGAGAGCCAAACAGAGGGGTTTGCTCCAGGCAGCAGCACTCCTGTGCTCCTGCTCCTCCGGAGGGGGAAGAAATCGCTCCATTAAAAGAGACAGGTACGACGGCGGAGTCTCCCATCAGAGGAGCAAGGCTGGAGAAGCGCAGGGCGACAGGGAGTAGCCAGCCCACGCTCACCTCCAAGCAGCTGGGAGCAAAGGACGAACACAAGGTGCCAGGTATCTGCTCCCTTCACAGGGACTTTGCTCACCCCCAGCCACCACCCGTCACCTCTCTGCCCACGCACGGGCGTGCGCCGGGGCCCGGCCGAGACTCGCGCAGCCGGGCTCGCTCCTCCCAGGCCCCTGGCCCCAGCTGACACCAACAGGGAAACCTCCGGCATGCCCTCCCAGCTCTTCCCTGTAAAAGAGGGAGAGCTCCCTCCCCTCTTTTTTAAGGCAGAAAGATCAAGGCAAGACAAGCAGCAGCACTGCTGCTCAGCCGCTCGGCGCCGCCTCGCAGGCGGCATCAGGACGATGCTTCGGGAGAGCGCAGGAGAAGGGCTGCCCTTCCTCGGTCCCAAAGGCCTCCAAGGAAGGAGGCTCGGAGCAGCTCCCCTGCGGCGCCCGCTGTTCCCCCGTGCCCCTGGACGGGGGGCTCAGGGGTAGCTGAGGGGCATCCTCCTCCACAGCCCCCCGCACAAGCAGTTTTTGATCCAGCGCTGCTCCCACTGCTTCACCGCGGTGACTTTGTTTGGCGATTTCAGCATCGTGACACAGCCACACCTGGAAGGGAACAGAGCTGCAGCCAGGCCCAGGAGACACAGAAGCCCAGGAAAAAAGCCAGCACTGCTGGGGCACCTGTACGGGTCTCCGAGGAGGAGGAAACCAGCTTTTGTCATTTGCAGGTGACACTGTGAGCACTGAAAACCAGCTGAAACCATGCGAGCAATTACCCTAAATGAAGGGAGGTTATCTTGGAACAGGAGGCCGTCTTCAAGACAACAGCCCCCAGCTGCTATTTATACATAAAACAGCAGACAGGCATCTTGTAAAAATGATCTGCTACAGAGACTTTCTATTAAAACCAATAATTAAAGCTAATTCAATCACATGATTAGATGGAAGTTCACTCCCTGCACCATTATTTTGAAATCCAGGCTCTTTTGTGAGGGTGGATGAAGAGGACAGCACAAAAGGACTTAAAATGCAAACCTAGTTTGAAAGATGACCCAAAAATGGCACCATGGATACTGTGGTTATTTCCTCTCAGCAGCTCCTCCCCAAGAACAGAGGTAGTTTTATTTAAAGACCAGACCTGCAAAACAAGCTGGGGATCTCTCATCACTAATAAAGACTCCTCCAGGCCAGATTCTGGTCTCCATTTACCTGCGCAGCCTGACTGCCCTCAGATTTTCCTGCAAAAGCAGGATCGTATTTATTCCGCGATGCACAAGTCAGCCCTTACAGGAAATGTAGTTCAGTCCCTGGCAATGACGAATGCAGTTAATTCGCATGGAGCTGGGGGGTTACTTTGCACCAGGCAAAGTAATAGGGTTTTTAATCTAACAGCCATGCTGCAACGATACAGCAGCAGCCATCTCGAGTCAGCGAGCTGCTCTTCAGCAAGCACTGTAAGGATCTCGGTCTCCCAGGTTAGGGATGCCCTAAACACCACCACAACGGCTTTCTTCCAGTGCAAGGGGCAGTGCCATACACCAAAAGCCTTATGAGAGAAGCAGCATTTCCTCCTGCAGACGCAATTAACATACAACGTTACCGGGATGCCGGCTAGGATGGTAAACAGAGAGTAGGAGAGCTTCAGAATGACAAAAAGAACAGTTCGAGCTTCTGCCGAGCCCGCCTCTGCACCGAAGGGGTTGCGCCTGCACTGCTTACCTGGTGCATGACTTGCATTCCTCCGTTGGGTATGCTCCCAAATGAAGCCGCCTCAGGTGATCAATTTTGGGCTGTCCAGGCGCCCTGGGTAGGAAGGACGGGTACTTTTCTAGAATATCACTTTCTAAAAGCTGTTTCCAGGCCAGTGAGCTGCATTTCAGTGGCCAACATGACACAGGCTTTGACTACCTAGTCCACCGAGCGCCATGGGATCCGAGGCCATGCTGACAGGAACCTAATCGCAAACTAGCATTTCCCCCCCTTCCATTTGCCATCTCTTTTCACTACTTTAAATTCCCAGCCCGTTGCAAGTAAGACACAAATTTAGGCAGAGAGGATACCGCTCCTGGGTCACACCAGCAAGCGGACGAGCCAAAAACCACAGGCATCCCAAAGCCACTGACCTCTCAGAGCTGGGAAGAGATCCCAGCCCTCCCGACACCCTCTCTCACTGCGCCACCATTCGTTTCAGGTCTCTGTACCTGACAAAGGCATCGAACTGGGACGAGACAGTGTGACCAACGAGCCCAGGAGCTTTCCCAAACTGCAGCCGGACGAGCTGTTTGTTCTGCAGCTTGCTGATAATGCCATCGTTGATGGGCAACCAGTCAATATTGGGAATGAGCAACTGGCTGGGCAGAAGGCAACATTCGTCTATCAGGGTATCATCTGGCTCCGTTATGTGATTTTCCTCACGACCTGCATGGAAAATGAAGCAGAGAGAGAGAACCAGCGTGATCTTTAAATTTCTCACTTAGAGTTCAAGAGAGCTGCGTGCAGTTTCCTCCTCCATCCGCCAACACAGCACAGAAAACAATAAACTTGGCAGCTGTACTTGCCCTTTCTAAACACTACAGACTCGCTCAGAAGTTACGCCCCGCAATTATTCCTTTCACGCACAATCCACATTAAGGAAGGATTCTTTTGTTCAGGGAAAGTGGCAAACACTTACAGCACAGCCAGAGTTTAGTCAGGAGCCTGAAGAGGAGGGACATGCTGTCCTGGGTGTCGGAGGTCGCTGTGTAGACGGGGAGGCAGCTCGGCTTCAACAGTCCCCAGATACGGATCACCACCATCAGCTCCCTGAACATGCCCAAGGACGCTCCGTCTCGCAGAAAGCTGTGTCCCGGCCGCACAGGGGAGCCCTGCAGAGGAGAAACCAGCTGAGATTGGGACGCACACACAGCCTGCTGGAACCACCGCTCTGTTTTCAGACAACGCCTTTTTCCGAGCTGCACGCAGCCTGTGGAACTCGCTGCCAGAGGATGCCGGGGAGGTCAGAGGCACACAGAGGTTCATAAAAGGTTTAAACAAGTCAGGCAGCTACTGAGCCCGCTTCTCTGAATGTGGCTGCCAGTCACTACACCACCGATGCCCAGCTGGGCACAGAAAGGGCCATTTTGTATTTCTGCTGTTTCTCACACCCTTCTCCCAAGTGCCTGTTCCCATAGGAACACCGGGGTCGTGTGTGACTTGGCTAAAGCTACCCCAACACTGCCCGCAGACTTTTTTGCTCTTCGCGGTCTGTTCTCAGGACCCCAGGCTCTCACCTGGTTAGGAAGGCTGGCCAGCAGATAGAGCACGAAATCTCCCACCCACTGGATGAGCTGCTGCAGGGACTGCAACGTGGTCATCTCCAGGACAAACTCTTCCGTCTTCAAGTTAATCATCACCTTGTCAATGTCTGAAACAGAAGCAAGACATCTCCTGGCTCAGGAAGAAGATGGATCCAAACTTCACCCCCTGTCCCTGCGGTGCCAAGAGAGGCCACCCTCTTCTTCCTCAGACCCAGGGAGTTACTATGAGCCCGTGACACTTTATATCGAACCTAAAAGGGGAACGATCTGCTACAAGGCACTCAGAACGCAGTGCCTGATGTTATGAGCAATCGCTACCTATATCCGTGATCTTGGAGCAGATCTCGGTGAGTCGGTCCCCGGGACTCTTGTCCGGGGTGTTCAGGAAGTGTGGGCGTAGCAGCGATTTCAAGGTGCAGCTAATGGCAATCAGGAACAGCTTCGCGTGGTAGTCACACACACGGGCTATCGTGCTGGAGGAGAGCTTGCAGAGAGAGGCCTTCATGGCAACAATGCGCGTGGAGAGGACCTGATTGACAGAGAGGCACCAGGAACAATACAGAAGTAAAGGCAGAATTAGAATAAGCTCATTAAAGCAAGCTGCTTTATTCTCTGCTCTCCATTTCTGCTACAAGAATGACATGAATAGCGAATACCCTCCTGTGCATGTACAAACAGTGCTACTGTTCCCAGAATCGCTGCCAAAAATAGACTTCACCACCTCACCAGAAGTTTCCAACAGGTAGAGACCCATTAACGTTAGTGAAAACGAACACTGCTTAAACGGAGGTTCTTCACGCCTCAAATACTGCTCGAGCGGAGTCTGCAGAGACAGCACGGCCAGGTAGGCAGAGCCGTCTGTCTTCTGAGCACTGGCAGTTACTACTCCCCCCTCCCGGTCACCGAGACCCCTCCACGTGCCCACCCTCTGCAGAAAGCCGGGGAGCTCCCGCTCCTGCTGACCTGCTGCAGGGCCGCATTCTGGCGCATATACTCTTCGTGCAGCTTCTCCACCAGGTTCTGGACCATGTTGGGTTGGACGTGGAGCAGGATGTCCCACCAGTCGTAGCCAGTCACCATGCAATACTCCAACAGGAACAGCAAGTGACGGAGGGACATGTTCATGTCCAGCACATGGCCCATGGAGGGGGAGATACGAAGCATGCTCAGCTGCAGGGAGGAGGCAAAGGGAAATCCGTATCAAGAACTGGATTGAAAACGCTCCACAAAGCTACCACGCAACACATGGGCAACTGCCGCTCATCCCTGCCCCGAAGATACAATTCCTGCTGTAACGGGACACATCCCTTCTTGTTGAACATGGATGATACAGCTGGAAGTAACATTCCCAGAACTTTTCTGAATGATCTGTTGCCACTTAGAGAGATAAAGAGAGAGCCTGGACGAGAAGAACTAACGCCCCCCCGTAACAGAGCACAATACCTTCCCGTGACTGTCAATGCCAGCCAAGGCCAGAGACGTCCAGGAGAGCTGCATGGCTTTGAAGTGAACCAGGGGACCAGCAGTTCGCTGCCTTTTGATGGTCTGCTCGTCCACCGGGCGCTGGGAGGAAGAGCCGTAGAAGACAGCCATCATTTGCAAGGACAGGCGATGAACAATGTGGACGCTGCCATCGTGAAAAGCCAAAGCCAGACCTGGGGAGAGAAGACAACGGAGGCTGAGCAAGCAGCTCCTCTGGGTATAACCCAGACCTCGCCCAGAGGAGCAGCTGCCACCGAAAGCCCACGCGGCAACAACAGAGCACCCAAAAGGCTGCGGGCTCATGGGCACATTTGTATCTGGAGGCCACGTCAGCATTTGACAGAGATACGCCTCTTTCCGTGGACATTAAATGGGGCGGCTAGGGAGATACCCTGCCTTTGAAAGTTCTCCTATCAGCATTTCATACGGTTTGTTCCACATTCTCACTTCAGCCTCAGTTCAGAAGACAAAGAAGGTGAAGTTTCGGGCAGAAGCTACGTATTTAGGAGAAAGACAAGAGAGACTCCTTACCCAATCCAGGGAAGAATTTGGTGTCATTTGCCACCTTGAGATCAGTATTGGTCAGGGAGATTGGCAACTTCGGCAGAGCCACAGCCGAAACCCGATCCAAGTCATTGGTGGCAGAAAGAATTCGCCATTTCAGTATCATGGGTTGCTTGTCTCCAACTTTGAAAAATAAGTAAATAAGTGAGACACCTCTCCCCAAAGGGATCAGAAAATGTCGTGCCCCCCCCGCTGATTTCCGCCCACGCTCCCCAGCTACATGGGATTACAGATCCCGCCCTGACTATTTGTTCGTTCTACCAGACCAGTATATTTCCCTCATATTTCCCTATTTGTACAATTACTGAGATCAGAAAAAAACCCCACCAAACCAATAACTTGTTTTGCTAAATCTCTTTTGATGGAAGGCTCTGCTGGTGGTGATTAAAAAAAATCCTTATGTACAATAATCCTTTATACTTCGCTGGAACAAACGGCGTAGATTTGATTTTGTTATATCTGAAATCAGGTGGAAAAAACATGCAGACTGGATAGCTTGATTAAACTAGCTTTGCTGCATGGTCTTTCTCCTTTAGAAGGCTTGGCTCACTTGCTTCTCAGCAGGAAGAGTGGTTGCACAGCATAACACAGAAAATGTCTTTTATTGAGTGAAAGTAACAATTAAACCACTTCCTGAAACCAGCAATTTGTGGCCTAGGATGCAAACAGATGGAATAGAGCATGTGACTGAGAATACCTGAAAAATAAAGACGGGATTCTGGATAATCCCATATAAGCGATAATGGGTTTGAGAACCTGCCTTGCATTTTCACTTAGACCGTGCTCTTATTTTTAAGGGTACCCGGTGCAGAAACTCACCCACAGGGGAGATTTGCTGAAAGATATTATTGACTGGCAAGCCCTCTTTCCGCAGAGACCAGCACTCCACGATGCTGCTGTTTTGGTTGGAAGCACAAAGCAGCACCTGCAAAACAGAAACCTGTACTGCAACCACACGCACAAACTTTACAATAGGGAAAGACGCTATCCCGTTGCATTTTCTGCCCCTCCCTCTCCCCTCTATTTTGAGGCTCCTTCCCCTAATTAGCTTATATTCCACCAGCGAAAAGCAGGGGATTGCATCAGCAATATGTAACGGTGAAGTCCCTAGTTCCAGCCAGAAGGAAAGAGAAGCAGAACTCTGCCACGTGCTATCACAGCCCGGGCGTCTCCACATCACAAACGATCTCATCTCTCTCGAGCTGTGACCTGCTGATGTCACTCACGTACATCGTAAACCAAACGTAAAGGAAAGGGCAGGAACTGAACCGACTCTGAAGCCAGAGCAGACACCGCGCTCTCCAACAAGGCACTCCGTCCTAACCAGCGGAGAGAGAAGAGAGGTTGGGCTTCGTTGAATCACGTACCTTTCCAGAATCATATTGTCAATCCCCTGGCAAATAGAGCTAAGCTACTAAATTAAGTGACACAGCTCAAGAGCTTTAAGTGTTCTGGAGAGGGGCTGCTTTGAAGCTGAGACCTAAAGATGAAAGACTTCACATCCCAGAGCCTCCCGGACAGCCCGGCAGAGCTCCCCCAACGGCCAGTGCCAGATCCAGGAAACAAACAAAGCAAAGCAAAATCAGGCTAACGAAGGAGGGGGCTTTTCAGGCTGCTTTTCCACGAACTGGCGGGCTCAGCCGTTACACCCCCAGAGCTTTTAAGTGCAGCCTGCTCGACAGCAAAGCTGAACCAGCAGCACTTCCAGAAACAGCAACGCAAAGGGCACTGCAGCACACAATTGTTCACCTCCAGAGCCATGTGGGGAAGCCAAAGGTGGAGAAAACAGCTATTTCCTTGCTATTCATTTACCTCCTGCTTGCTTTAGCAGCAGATGCTCACCTGCTCTGACATGTCCCGAGCAAGGAATTTCAGGTGAGTGATTGCTGGGTATTTGTCTTTGCGGGCAGGGTCCGTGGTGCAGCGCATGAAGAGGGAAGGCAGGATTTCGGTGTCTATTTTGCACTTCTCATTCACCACGCTGACGCAGACTTTGTAGAACTGGACGGGGGAGGTGCTGCTGCCATCCGACGTGGCCACCACGATGTTCCCCCCACCAGTGAAGGCAACATCTGCCAAGGCGACGCGGCAGCGGAGGCGGCACAGGCTCTCTGTGGACGTCAGCACCTGCCCGTTGGGCTTGAGGAGAGAGACCGTCACCAGCCCACTGATGGTGACAGCAATCCAGCCCTCCATGGGCTTCCCGCCAAACAGCGTCAGCGAGGGAGAGAACTTGACCCTGGAAAACTTCTCACCAAAGTTCGATGCTCCAGACTGCGAACAAAGATCAACAACACAAAGACATTTGCACCCGATACTTGCAGCGCGCTCACGACTGCGGAGCTCTCCTCATTAAGTTGCTGCAGCGCGGGCCGCGGAGGTGAGCACAGCCAGGTGAGGGCACTGAGCTCACGCGCCCCACTCTGCTACATGGCCCTGGAGAGGCCCCTTCGCCCGAGCGGCTCCAGCTGCGCGGGCGGCAGCAGGAATGCCCCGGCCCATCAGCAAAGCCCTCGGAGCACCCTGGACGCAGAGCTCCAACCTCACCGACGTGGACTGAGCCTGGAAGGCCGACGGCCCCTCTGCCCTTCTGCGGCCAAATCCAGCTCCGACACCAAACCTGTGCAACCCTCTGCGTCCCTGGGCCTCGGGCCCCCCAGCACTCAGAGGGGGAAAGGCTTCTCTCTGTGGGACGCCCTAAGAGTTAATGTTTAAAAAAACGTAAGCAGGTAACTTCTACTCGGCAGACTTGCTCGTTTCGAGTCTGACAGAATTAGACACGTTTTTAAATGAGCAGCTTATCTCCATACGCATATGGCTCCCATTCCCAAATCCCTGGATCAAACCTCAGGACCTCGAATGCATTTCTTATGAATCACTACTGGTAGGCAAAGAAATGCTCTTATCTCCGTTTTACAGCCAAGGAAATCGACGCGCCAGACCAAGGAAGACACGTTTGAAGTGCCAGGAGAAACAAGGCATCCAGCCCCCGCTGAAATTTAGCAGGAACCAGGAATCTGACTTTTCTTTTTGACTGGAAAACTTCCCCTCTCCGCCTGGCCCAAGGCCACGGAGGAAGCCCAGAGCAGAGGAACACAGGCAGAGGCTTCCCAAGCCCTTTGCTAGCGACCCGAGCCAGCCTTCCTGACCGGGTCCCCTGCAGAGCTGGGACAAACCTTTTCCACGTGCAGGGCCAGCTTCACGCCGTTGTGCAGCCAGGACAGGGCCACAACCGGGTCCCCTTCCACCATACTGCCCACCGTGTTCTCCCAGCTGTTGGCCAAGTGATCAGTCATGCTCCAGCACTTGATGTGGCCGTCCGCGTCTGCCGAGAGCAGCCTGGAGCCTACGACAACGGCGCCTCATAAGAACCAGGGGGTACAGCCAAGAAATCAACTGAGAAATCCAACCGCCCCGGCGCAGTTCAAACGGAGACAGCCATTTCGTGGCTGCAAAGCGGCGGGCAACCTCCCCCTCCACAACAAATCGCATACCGTCGTTTCAGGGGACACACACACGTGAATGGCGGGACGCAGGGATAACGGAAGGGATCCAAGCTCACCTGACTGATCCCACTCCAAACAAGTGATGACTTCAGCGTGGCCAGAGTTAACGGAATAGACGTCCCACGGGTGCTCGGTGTCGATGATATGGACCATGTGAGTGAGATCTACAGGGAAAGAGAAGTGAATCGCCGTCCCCCGTTACCTACACAGCTGGGCATTTCTAAACCCGCGGAGCCTCCGCTGATGCAGTGCAAGACATAAAATATTTTGCATCAAGCAATTTTGGGAAGGACAACAACTGTGCTTGGCAACTCAGGGGAGGTACCAGATGCCAGCGCAGAGCTTGCCCTGGTTTAGCAGGGCGGGAACCACTCCCCGGCGAAGAAAATACCCCTCAAATCTCGGGAATGGAAGGGAAAGAAAGAGCACAGGTTTCCTGTGCAGCTGAGGGGTGCCAGGGTCGAAGCGGAGCACGGCCACCCGGCCCAGCAGCTCCCGAAGGCAGGACTCGCCGGAACGCGCCGCGAGTTCCCAGCAGACGGTACCCGGCCCTCCACAAGAGCGCCCTACCTTTTTCCTCCTCGTTTTTGAGGTCTGTGGTGAAAGCGATGAGGTTGCGGCAGGACCAGGCGCACACCAAGGGAATGGACGGGCAGTGGTTGCTTTTCGGCTTCTTCTCCCACTCGCAGACGTACGCCAGGTCCATCGCGCCGCCGGCAAAGCCCCGCAGAGCGGGGAAAGGCGCCCGCTCCTCCCTGGAAGCGAGGAAGAGCCGGTTCCGCGGGTCACCGGCCCGGCTGCACCGGCTCCCGCAGCGAGACCCGCCCAGGCCCTGCCACACCGCGACCCCGGCGCCCGGGCGGGGAAAGGGGGGTCAGGCCCCGCTCCCGAGGGGCGGGCGGGGACCCCAGGCCCCGGGGGAGGGTGTGTGGGGGGCACAGCCCCCCAGGCCGCGGGCGGGCACAAGCCCCGCACCGGGAGAAGCCCCGGCGCCCCTCACGGCGGGGGGAGCCGGGCCTGCGGCGGGGGCGCGGCGGGGGAGCCGGGACGCTGGCGGGGGGCGCCCACGGGCGCCAGGCCCTGAGGGGGGGGCGAGGGGTCCGGTACCGGGCGGGAGCGACCGCACTCACCGGCCCGCGCCGCCTCCGGCGAGGACCCCGCCGCGCCCCGCCCCCGCGGGCTGCCCGCCGCGCGCCTGCGCCCCCGCCCCGCTCAGGCACCGCCGTGGCCACCCCAGACCGGAGGCCCCCAGCGCTGGGCGCGCCAGTCAGTGGCTCTAATTTGCATGGACGCCTACCCAGAATCCACCGTGGGCAGGGACAGCAAACACAACCTGCGGATTTGGGAGATTTTGGTGAAGCCGAAGCAAAGCGAGGGGTTCGAGGGTCGGGGATTTTCGGGGGAGGGCTCACAAAAGATTTACCCCGCACGAGAAACCGATCGCCCTGTCTAGATCGTGGTATAGTTCTGGAACCTTAAATACCGCAGCGGCGTCCTTGCCATCCGTGCTCGCTTCGGCAGCACATATACTAAAATTGGAACGATACAGAGAAGATTAGCATGGCCCCTGCGCAAGGATGACACGCAAATTCGTGAAGCGTTCCATATTTTTGGGACCCGCCCGCCCCCTCCTTTTGCGGGCTCTGCCCGAGGGCCCCCGCCCCACGCCCCCGACCCCCGCAGAGACACAGCCGCAGCCCGGGAGCGCCGCGATTTATTGCTCCCGCGCCCCAGGGGACATCGCTGCTGAACACCAGGGGACATTGCTCCCCAGCACCGCGCTTTATTGTTGCTGAACACCCGAGTCACAGGCAAACAGCGCACGGGGTGGGGGGGGGGGCTGGGGGGTGCCCCTGCCCCCCGGGCACAGCCCCAGGGTCCCCTCGCTCAATGGCGGTCGGTGTCCTCATGGCCCGAGGGGGGCCCAGGGCCACAGCAGCCAGCGAAGACCCCCAGCAGGCGACCGGGGCAGGGGGTGCTGCCGCCAGAGGCAGAGCGGGGCAGGGGTCCGACGCCCCCGGGGCAGAGCAGGGCCCCCATCCGCAGGGCTCCTCAGCCGCGATGAACCCCTGCGAGCAGGGGGACGCGGGGAGACCCACAAACGGCCCCGTCTGCCCCCAGCGCGCACACGCGTACCCACACGCACACACATTAAAAAACACAGGCTATATTACATTTAAAAACAGCCCGGCGCCCCGTGGCGCAGGCAGGTCCAGAGGCACCGGGCCACCACCAGGCTGGCGCGCGAGGGAGGGAACAGCCAAAACACCGGCGGGGCAAGAGCGGCCGGGGGCTCAGAGCGGGGCCCCGGGGCGCTCCCCAGGCTGCGCCCTGCCCGAGCCCCCCACGCGACGCCCCATCCTGGGCGCAGAGCTGCGGGTGCTGGACAAAGCGCCGCGCCACGCGGGGAACGCAGCGGCCCCCGGGCCCTTCCGCTGGCTCAGCGTTTGCTCAGCAGCTGCGAGGAGCTGTTTCACCACAGAAAAATCTGGACCAAAACCACCCCACGAGTGTCAGTGCCAGAGGTGGTTTTGGCCCAGCCCGATTATTTTTAAAAGCACCTGGGCTATAAATAGACACACAAACAGTTCCAGGGAGAGCAGCTCCGGCCGGGAAGCAGCGCCGCAACCTGGGGAGCAGGGCAAGCACGACAGATAGGCACCCGCTCCAACCACACCTCGCGCCTGGAGCGTGGCGATAGCTGGCAGGGCCGCGCTGGCTGCCGCCCCGCGGGCGAGAGCCCCGGCATCCCGAGGGGAGCGCAGCGCTGCTCGGCGAGCCGGCCGGGCGCAGTGTGAGCCCCCGGCTCCGCACCAAGCATCTGCTCTTGGAGGAGGGGAAGGACGAGCCCCTCAAGGAGGGTGCGAGGAGGGGGCTGGTCTGCCCCGCGCCCCGCTCGGGCGAGGGGAGAGGCAGGCAGCGGGCCGGATCCGAGGGGAGAGCTGTGCTGGGAGAGGCCAGGAGCAGATGAAGGAAGCCTTCAGCGCACCAAGCGAGGGGCAGGGCGTCCCGCGGGGCATCAGCTCATCTGCCCCAGGTAGTCTGAGAGCAGGAGCTCGGGGCGCAGGAAGACACGGTGTTTGTTGCTCACTTTCATTTGACGTTTCCCTTCGATGTCCGAACCTGGGGGCGAGAGGGAGCAGTTAGCACGCCACCGTCCCCACCATGGGTCCCGAACACGGCCTTCCCAGCCCAGCTACCTCCCCTCCTGCTCCCCCGTGCTCTGCAGAGAAGGCAACTGTCCCCCCCTCCAGCCCTCTCCACGCCTCCCTGCCGGCACCATGGGCTCCGCTTCACATCATTAGCGCTCTCGTGCTGTTTTCCACAAGCAGCTGCTAATGAAACGCTCAGCAGTGAAGACTCCTCCGCAGGGACAGAGCCCAGCGCCTCTCCTCCTCTGCCTTGGCAACGAGACCTTCTAGGGAAACCCACAGGCAGGGCGCGGGCACGGCTGCTCTCTGCGGGAGGAGGCAGCGGCCGCAGAAGGCAGCCCCCTGAGCAGCCATGAGACATCCAGACCCAGAAACAAGAGGAGAAATGGCAGCACTGCTGTGACTGGGACACCCCCAGGCAGAGCTGGGCCTGGCCATCACCCTGGCTGCTGGGCTTCAACCCCCAGCAGCGGCTGACGTTGCCCACCCGCCACTAGTGCTGGTGAAGCGGCGTGACCACCGCCGAGGCTCCCGAGGGAGCTTCGGGCAGTGGAGGCTGGAGAGCGGGGTTATCTGTGAGCTGCAGCGCAAGGTGGGGCCAGGAGGAGGAAGGGAGGAAGAGGCTGAGCTGGAGAGGAGAGATAGTGATGAAGAGAAGGGAAAAACAACAACAAAACCAAAACCAAACAAACATGAGGCTCTTACTGGCAGAGACAAGGTCCATGTACTGGCAGAGCGCGTGGAGCAGGAGTCGCTCGAAGCTGGGGGAGATGGGGGACAGGGCTAGAGTCGCCGCATCTCAGACCAGCATCTCCCAAGTGTTGCCCTGCCCCGGTCCCTCCCACAGACCCACGGATCAGAGACCAGGAGCCGGGATCCCCCAGCACATCCCTCCCTCGGGGGCTCCGCAGGGGCCAGGCCAGGCGAGCGTCCCCAGCTGGTGACCGAGCCTGGCCGAGGGGAGGCCGAGGGGTCTCCTCCGCTCCCAGGGGCAGCTCTGGGGTGCAGGCTGGGGCACAGGGAGCCCGGGCAGAGCAGCCTGCGTGTGCGGCAGCTGGCTCAGGCCGTGGCGAGCCGGGAACCCCCGCGCGCGGGGTGCGCGTGACTCAGGACCCCAGCCCTCGCTCCGTGGGGAGCACCGACACCTGCAGAGCCCGAGGGGCAGAAATACCTGTTGTCCATCAGCGCTGTGTAGACAGAGTGAGGGGTGACGGAGAAGAAGGCCAGCAGCTCCTCCTCCAGGCCCTCCAGCGTCCCCTGCAAGGAGAAGCAGGGGCTGTCAGCGAGGAGAGGGCAGCGGTGGCCGGACCCTGCTCAGACCCTGCGGCAACAGGCGAGAGCAAGGAGCCGGGCGAGGGGAGCCGGCGCTCGCTGGGTGCACCCCAACACGGGCAAAGCCACCCGCCCCCACGCAGCTCTGCGCCCCTCGCAGCGCCCGCGTTCCGCCATTGAGGAGCTGCTGCCCCAGCCAGGGCCGGGCAGAGCCACCAGCACTTTGTGACCACAACCGCCTTCCCCTGCCACGTCCGCACAGCCCCAGCACGACAGGGCCTCCGACTCCTGAGGAGTTACCGCCAGCAGCTCCCAGGCAAATCATCTGGATGCGAGACAGCAGGAAGGCACAAGGCAAGGAGACAACTCCCCTTTCCAGCCCCCGCGGCAGGGAAGAATCTGTCCCCTGCCAACTCCACACTTTGTGTGCCAAGGGCTGGCATCGTCCCCCGTGTTCATAGCAGCGGCAGCCAGGAAAGCCTCGTGCCTCGCGTCTCCTTTTCTCCCACCAGGCAAAGATCAGCTCGATGCAGCTCTCCGGAGCACCGTGACCCCAGAGACAAGCAGCAGAAGCAAGTCTCATTTGAGAACAAATTGAGCAGAAGCCAGCGGGCAGGAGGAGCCGAGGCCGCTTTTAGAGACTCTAATTAGAGCAAGGAAAACAAACAGAGCAGGAAAACAGCACCATTGAGAAGAGGGAGCAGGGAGCCAGGCACCCCCGGGGCCCAGGAGAGCAAGCGTCTGGGCAGGCAGCTCGGCGCAGGGGCAGCGCGTGGCAGCTCGGCTCCCCGAGCCAGGCGGCACAAGGCCACGCTTGCCTCTCCGTTCAGGCTTAATAGTCTGCTCAGCGGTTTACGCACTTTGACCCCTTTCAAAATGCATTTGAGTTTTTCCAAATAGCCTTGTGTGGGCCATTCTGAAGACCCCAAAGGCTCCCCTGCTGCCCCTGTGGGCAAACACGCTGGATTCCCCCATCACCTGCTGCTCGTCAAGCAGAGACTGGGAAACAACCACGTAAAAGTGACCTGTAACTACCAGAAAAATCTGAACTGAGCCAGGAAAACCCATCTGCACAGGGAGCTGAATGTCTGTTTGCAATCAGCCGCCACTGCAGGGGTCATACAAGAACTGGAACACATTCCCCAGGAGCTCATCTGAAACTAGGCACTTGTCTGGCTTGGTGACCGCGCGCGAGGCCAGGGGACAGCCCTCGGGACGTGGCTCCGGACACAGCCACTCGCGCAGCATGCGGCAGCACGCAGCCGGAGCCCTGCCTGCCCCAGCCCTGCCTGCCCCAGCCCCGCCGCCCCCCAGTCGCCCCCAGCTCACCATGGGGATCCTGCCCCGCTTCAGGGTGGAGCGCAGGCGGCGGCTGATGCGCTGGAAGCACTCCTTGGGCGTGTAGGCAGGGTGCTCTGGAGCCGGCGGAGAGAAGATAGAAGGGACTCAGACACGGCTCACATCCCCACCGCCCACGGGACAGCTCTGGCTGCAGCCACACGGCACCACCTTGCAGAAGGAGCCCGACGTCCCCCAGCCGCCCCAGAGGACCCCAGCTGGCCACCTCCTTCGTTTGTGGATCTGCACAAAGCCACCCCCAGACCAGCAACGCCCTCCCCAGCAAAGGAGCGTTTGGAGGGTGCTGAGATTTGGGGGTTTGCAATCAGGGGACGGCTGCTGTGCCCATCGCCCCGGCTACTCCCAACTCCCACAAACCCTCCCGGGTGCATGGGGGTCCGCCGGGCACAAACCCCCCCGCTGCAGCACCCGAGGGGTCTGCTCAGTCATCCCCTGGCCCCGCCATGAGCGGATGGTGCAGGGAGCAGGACACGGCCCTCAGGGAAGAGCGCCCTTCCCAAAACGCATGCAAGGGAGGAAAGGGAGAGGCTCTCCCCACCCAGTGTCCCCTCCCCTCCCAGCACCTTTCCACTTGTCTTCATTCTTGATGGGCAGCTTCCTCTTGTGCTTCTTCCTGGCCTCCTCCTCCAGGTAGAGCAGGACTCGCTCTTGCTCTTCTCCCGACCGGTTCATGAAGTCGTTCCAGATCTGACAACACAAGCTGCTGGGCCCCACTGCAGAGGTCTCCAGGGAGCACCCGGCGGTGCACGGCCACCCTCAGAGCCCCACCTGGCAGCCCGCGAGCCCCCTCCTCACCCACCCGTCCCCAGGGACGGCCCAGGCAGAGCAGGAACAGCAGCTCGGAGGGGGGAACGAACGGGGCTGGGCAGAGCTCCGCAGCTGCGACGCTGCCCCAGCCAGCGCGGAGGCAGACCACGGCGGACACGAGCCGCAGCAATGACAACCTTTCTCCCCACCTCTCCAGCTCCCGATCATCCATTACAGCTTATAACAACTGCTTTGGGAGGAGATGCAGATTTAACACTCGGAGCCAACATACAAAGTGTTTTTTTAACAGTTACTGGGAGTCCAAGTGCTGACACAGCAGCCCATCCGTGCAAGCCAGCCTCAAACCCCCGTCTACATCAGGCTTCCTAAGCCTGGCTTGACTGAGGGAGAGAGGAGCTCTGCAGAGCCAAGAGTGCACACAGACCACGCAGGTCGCTCTGCAGCCAAAGCCCTGAGCATCAAACCGGAGAGGAGCCAAGTTTCAAAACGCTCGGTTACAGAGCCGGTATCGCAACACGGTGAAGCAAGAGGGGTTTGGCAAGGGGCCGGTTTCGGAGGAAGTGCTGCAGCTCACCCAGCGTCAGTGGCCCCGCAGGTACAACGCCGTACGCTGGGGCACTCGGCAGCAGCCTCCACTAAGCCGGCCTGGCCAGGCTCTGAGTGGGACTCAGCCCTTGCACAGCACATTCGTGCGGATCCTCCACAAGACGACCTGCCCAGAGACCCCGCACCCCCCAGGAGGCAGGACCAGGGGCCCCAGGACCTGATCTTCCCCCTGGCACACACAGCGGCAACCAGGCACTGAATGCACAGATGCCAGCCCCGACTCTGACACTGGGCAGGAGCTAGGGCACAGCAGCTCAGGCTGGGGAGGCAGAGGGCTCCTCGGGTCGGAGGAAGGAGGTACGGACACTGCGTACTGCCAGAACTGCACGTGCCGTGCCAGGGCTGCCCCAGCGAGCCCCGAGCAGGCGGGTGCCTGCACCTACCTCCACGTAGGTCTCGTTGTTACAGGCCTCGGTGAAGATGCTCGGGGTGGCGGAGTGAGCAAGCTCTCCCTCGTCACTCCCGCATTCATCTCGCTCCAGAAGCGTCATCAGGTAGCGAGCTGGGGGGAAAGAGCAAAGCCCCTGAGAGGGGAGGCAGCGCCCTCGGAGAGGCCCTGCGCCCCCAGCACCCCCTGCTTGCCACACAGCGGAAGGCTTGGGGCAGCAGCCGCCTGCCCTGGGGAAGGGACCCAGCCCGGGAAGAGCCAGCACTCAGACCCTGCCCCAGATCCTTACTGTTCTCCAGCCTCTGCAGGCTCTTGCGCCCCTTGGCCCTGGGGATGAGGTCCGAGTTGCGGATGGCCTTGTTGATATAATACTGCTTTCGCTTGGAGGGGGAGAACCTCTTGGACGGAGAGTCCTCCAGCGGGGGCAGGCAGTCCTCGATCCTCCTGCAGGGACAGGCGGCAGAAGGGACTGAGCCCACCCGAGACCCCAGGGTGGCTACAGCAGCGCGAGGACAGGGGGGTGCACGGGAGAGCCCCCGGCGGGGACGATGCAGGAGGCAGAGCACCAGCCACCAGCGTTCGTGCAATAGGCACCGCATCCTCCTCCACGGGGCTCTGTACCCCTCCGGTCACAGCTAACAGCCTCACGGCATGCTACGCTGCTGAACCACAGCTTGCTCCAAGGACTTGGTCTGTGTAAAGCAGCTGCGCGTTATCAGCTAGACGTTCAGGGTAATTAACTCCACCAACATGCAAGGCAAGCGAAGAGATTCATTTCTGTGGAGGCAGAGGCTGGGGAGGGACCCCGAGGTGCCCCACGCAGCCAGACACCCGCTGCACCTTGCATTTCCCAGCGCCCAGCCGGAGCGTGCCGCTGGAGCCATGCTGCCCCGCGGCCTCCGCAACGATCGGCAATGGGGCCTATCATCTGATTATCGAAGGCAGCAGTAGCACCCGCCCTGGCCATACAATTACTGCCTGGGGTGGCTCTTCCCTCCAGACCGTTACGCTGCTGCGGCTGCTCCCCACCACCACCCCAGAGCCGGGCGCTCCCCTGCCCCAGCAAGGGCTGGTTTCCCTGTTTCTCCATCCTCGGGGATGCGGCCGGCGCACGGCACCACCAGCTGCTGTGCGGCACGAGCCGGCGGGGCCTGGAGCAGACACCAGCCACCCCAGCACCGCCCAGAGCGGGAACAGGCAGCGGGCGCCCTCGCTGCCATAAAGCTCCAGCCCCTGGGAGGAAGGCTGCGCCGCTCCCGGGTACACCCGAAGGTGTTCGGCTTCTGTTAATAACAATTCTATGGTCAGGGCGTTACTCAGACATAGGTACAATTTAGGAACGACCATAAAACTTAGATGATGTCCTGTGAAAATTAAACCAAGTGATGAGCAAGAAGCTCACTGGGCATTTAACACAACCGCTTTGGTTTCAAAGTTCGCTAAAACCCCGCCGAAGACAGGAAGTTTCATTATCTTTTCGCTTGTTCTTTGCCCACTCGCTGAGGTCTCTGCATCGCAGCTTCCCCTCCGGTTTGTGTGGATTTCCTTTAGCGCAGCAGAAGGTGGGCGAGAAAACCAACGCCACCAAAACAAACCGCCCCCACAGGACCGTAGGGCAGGGCTGGAGGGGAGCTGCGCCGCTGCAGCAAGGCTGACCGCTGTCCTCCCCGGCCACGGCAGCGCCACGGTCTCGTGGGGCCATTCCCCCGCCAGGCACGGCTGTCCCCACCGCGTCCCCTCCTTTCCAGCGCCCTGGGAGAGCCGGCACCGCAATCGGGCGCTGGCGCAGCCGCCCGCAGCAGCCGGGGCAGAGCGGGCTGTGCCGCCCGATTGCAGCCTGCCAGCCCGGGAAGGCAGCCAGCTGCTTACCCACTCCGAAGCCTTGATTTTTGTATTTCCCCTTCCCCTGGACCAGGGCAGCGATGGGGCCTCTGCTGCTGGGGGGGAACAGCCCCACCTCTCCCCCTTACAGCTGGAGAGAAAACAGCAGCAGAGGTGGCTTTGGAAGAAATAAAAGGGATGCACGTATCCCTGCGATGACTAACAGACGGGGCGGGGAGCTGTAACCCCAGCTGCAAACAGAGAGCGACCAGCACTCGCAGATCAAGTTTTGATACAAAGGTGGTTAAAGAAAAAGAATAATAATAGAGGGAGTCACCTTACTGCCGGCCCCAGTTGGGAGGTTTGAGTACACAGAGCTCGGCAGCTGCGAGCCTGGCACGACCAGGAGCCAGCACGGCTCACTGGCACGGCTCTGGGATGGCTGCGCCACAGAAAAAGCCCTTCAAAGAGAAGGGGTCCGAGGCAACGTGCAGTAAATATTTACCCTGTTTTCATAGATGGGGGAGCCCCAACTCAGGGCAGCGAGACAAGGAGGAGGGCTCGTCCTCCAGCCTCTGCTGGGCGGGGGGAAAAAGGATGTTAAAAAACAGCTGCACAAGCGTCACCAGGGTGGGAGCACCCCCGGCACTGCCGGGACCCCCCGGCCCAGCCCTCCCCTGCCCGCACCGAGGCTTGGGCCTCGGGACAGGCGCAGCCCCAGCTCCTCGCCAGCAGAACGGGCTGCTGAGCCGCACGCGCCTCTTGCTCCCCAAAGCCTCCAGGGCCGTTAGCGGCGGTGCCGAGGCTGCCCGGGTGCGTGCTCGCGGGCCTGGCACCCCGCCTCGGCGCCCTGCGCTGCCACGTCCACCGTTCGGCATTGCCGCCTCCGCCCGCCAGCGCTGCGGGATCCGTTTCCAAGCCGGGAGGCTCACAGGTGACAGTGACCTTAGGCCTGCGCCAGCAGAGCCGGGGTTCACAGCAGCTGGCGCCCAGCCAGGAGCCGGCAGCCGGTCTCGGACGAGCTCCGCTTTTGGCGTCGGGATCCCGTCCCGCGCAAGCCGCGGCCGCCCCGCGGGAGCGGGGTCCCAGCAGAGCTCGCTCCCCAGGGACCGGAGCAAACACGGGGACGAGCTCCACAGCTCCAGGGCCCCGCACAGAAAGTTCAGCAGCTTCTCCTCCACTTCGCGCTTCCAAGAAAGAAGCAGCGCCTTCTTCCCCGACAGGAGAGCTGTTTTTAACCGGTTCCTGTTATTTATCGCTTAGCGAGCGGGACGCGGCACCGGCGCCCCAAGCAAAGCCCCCGCTGCCAGACCGTGGCACCGGTGAAGAGAAGCCCCGCCGTGCCGAGCCGAGCCGCCCCGCGGGCTGCCGGGCTCCCGTGGCGCGGCTCCCGGCAGCCCCGTCCCGGGCCCCCGCTAGCCCGGGCTGGGAGCGGCGGGCTCGCCCCGGCTCGCAGGGCCAGCGGCCCCCGGCCGTGGGCTGAGCCCACCGGGACCGGGCCCCCCGAGGGACCGAGGCCCGGCTCCCCAGGGAGCACCCGCGACCTTCGGCGGGGTAAACACTAATTAACCCCCGATCCTAATTACGGCCTCCCGCCGCTGACACGGCCGCCTCCGGGCCCGGGCGCCTTCCCGCTCCAGGGCGATGGGGCGGCGGCCGCCCCCTCCCGCCGCCCTCGGGGGTCCCCCCCCGGAGAAGCGGAGCCCGCCCAGCCCGCGGGGCGAAGCGGCGCGGGCTGGGGGCGAAGCGGGGACGGAGCCGAGGCCGCAACCGGGCCCACGGGCGGCCCCTCGCAGGCCCCAGCCGCCCCCACGGCCCGGCCCAGCCCGGCCCCGGGGCCCCGCACTCACGGGTAGGGCTCCTCAGGGCCCGCGCCGCCCCGCAGCACCACCATAGTCCCCGCTCGGACCGGACCGGCACAGCACAGGCGGCACCGGGGCCTCCGCGTCCCCGCAGGAAGTGGCGTCATGGAGGGGGGCGGAGCCGCAGGGAGCCCCGCCCCGGGGCGGTGCGGGCGGGGTCACGGGGGGGGCGCTAAAACGGGGGCTAGGTGATGGCGGAGCTCCCGGGGCGCGGCCCCTTTAAGAGCCCCTTTAAGACCTCCGGTGCCGCGGGGCTCTTAAAGGAGCCGCGCCCCGCACGGTGGTGCTCCCCCGCCCGGCCGCTGGGCGGCGCTGCGGCTGCACTCCCGGCCGGCCCCGCGGCCCCGCCGCGCTCGGTATTTGCATGCGGCGGCGGCGACGGGCCAATAGAAACGCGGGGCGGGGCTTGACGGGAGCGGCGGGCCAATGAGAACGCGGGGCGGGGCGGAGAGGGGAGGGGCCGGCGCGGCGAGCCAATGGGGAGAAGGGGCGGGGCGGCGCCGGGCCCTGCCGCCCGCCCGCCGGGAGAGCAGCCGCCGTGCGGGCACCGAGCGCACCCCGGCCCCGCCGCAGCCCGAGCCCCGGGCGGCCGCGGCTGCTATGTGGCTTCGCGGCGCACGGCCTCTACCGGGTAAGCGGGGACGCGCCGCCGCACCGGCATCGGGACCCTACCCACGCACCCCGCGGCCGGTACCGGGGGTCGGGGTCTCCCCCCGCGCTCGGGGGTTGGGTGGGACCGGGACCGGGGCCGGGCATCGGCCGCGTCCCCTGGGCGGGCTGGGACCCCCGCGCCCGGTTACTGGGCGGGACCGGGGCGCTCCCTCCCCCCGCGCCCGGTTACTGGCCGCTTCCCCCCTCTCCCGCGGCCGCTCCCGGCCCGCCCGGAGCCTCCGTCCCCTGCGGGCGTTACCGGCCCGGCCGGTTAGAGCCCCCCGCGCCCCGCCCCGCCCGGCGGCCCCTAGCGCGGGGACGGACGCTGCCGCCGCCGCCCTCTGCCCCCGGCCGGGGCAGCCCAGGGCCCGCGGCCTCCCGGGGCTCCGGCCGGAGGCGGGAGCCGAGGCCGGGCTCCTCCGCGCTGGGCTGGGTGGGAGCCGCTGGTCCAGTCCGGGCCCGTCCCTCCGTGCCGGGGGCGGCCGTTCCCTCCCGGTTCGCGGGGCCGGCCCCCCCCCGTTCCCGGGTCCAGCCGGGGGCCACCGGCCCCGAGTGAGGCGTAGCCGGTGCCACGTGCCACCGGGAGCGGGACCGGGCTCTGCCCCGGGGACGAGCCCCCTGCCCGCCCCGGGGTCCCTCCCGCCGCCCCCCAGCCCCGTCCATCCCCGGGGACGGGCACCAGCTGGGCCCGGGCTCCCCGTCCTCCTCCTCCTCCTCACTTGGGTCTCAGCGCTGCCCTCGGAGCCCCCTCCCAGGCCGCGGGGTCCAGGGGCAGCGGGCGAGGGCATCCAGCCACGGCCGGGCCCGGCGTCGGTGGCACAAAGGCCCCGTCCGTCACACCCCCGCCCGCTGCCGCGTATTTTTAGCGCGGCGTAGCCACTGTTGCTCTCGAGCACCTGCCCCGCGGGATGCGGGTGCCGCCACCGCCGCCCCAAATCCCCCGCGCGCCCCACGGCACCGCCCGCACGGCGGGGAGGCACTGAGCCCCCGCGGCCCCACGTAGCCGGGAGGGACAAAGGAGCACGGCTCAAGGTCACCGCGGCCACCGGGCCAGGGCCTCTCTGCGAAGGGACAGTCCCCTGGCTCCGGCTTCGCCACGCCGGCAGGCTTCAGCTGCGCTTGGGCTTTACTTCCCCGCAGGGCTGCGGCAGCGTGGCCCCGGCACGGCCATGGCCCAGGGAGCTCGAGGAGGCAGCTCTGCTCCCAGCTCTCGGCACCGCCGGTGCTGGCACTGAGTAATTTGGCAACTTGTGGCAAGGCAGAGCCACGGCGGAGCGCGGCCAGAGGAGCGCGTGCCTGGGACGAGTCTCGCTCTGGTTTTGCTCGTGGCTCTTGCAGGCGCAGGGGATGGAGTTCAGATGCGGCACAGGACAGCTGCGCAGCGGGGAGCACAGCCACAGCCGGCGAGTGGCCGCTGCGCCGGGGCAGCCCCGTGCAGGCAGCCCTGCCTGTGCAGAGAGGGGAGGGTCCCTGCCCCAATGCCTCCCCTCCGCATGGGCAAGATGGAGGTGGCTGGGGTAGAGGAGGGGGAACTGAGGCACAGGCAGAGGCTGGGCAGCGGCCGAGCGGCCGACCAGCTCCTGCTGCCCCGGGGCCGGCTCCCCTCGGAGGCGGCAGCAGCGGCTGAGGCGCAGCCGGCACCCTGGCCCGGCCGCAGCGGCAGCACGTTCGCGAGCGAGAACGCGGCAGGGCTGCGAGCGGATGCGGCCGCCGCCGCAGCGAGGCGCGGGGGAAGCGGCTCCGACCTGGCCACCCAATCGGCAGCGGCACCGGCCCGCGCTGGAAACAGGTTCCCCTTTCCAGAATTTGCGGGATCGCGCTGTAGCTACCAGCTCCCGCGTGCCGCCAGCTGTCCTGCCCCCGCCGCGGGGGCTGCCTGTGCCCCCGGGGAGCGTCCCCAGCTGGCCCCGGGTCCCGCCCCGCGTCAGTCCCTGCGAGGGTCCCGGGCTGCGTGCGCTCCACCGGCCCCGGGGCAGCAGAAACGGGGTGATTGCCTGGCTGAGTCAATGCCCGTACGTGGCACTACCGCGGCGGCAGCGCAGCAAGCTCCCTCCCTGCCTTTGGCACAGCAAGGTTGTGCCAAAGTTGTTGCCGGTGGAGCTCTGTCCATCCGGGGGCTGGGGCCAGCTGCTGGTTGCACTGGGGCTCGGTGCTGCGGGGGTCTCCAGGCCGGGGTGCCGCGGGTGTCGCGGGGCCTGGCCATAACGTGCCGGCGGGGTGAAGCAGGGATGAGCCGCACGCAGCCCCACGTCGCCCCGGAGGACCCACAGCCCCCGGGGAAGGGGAGGTGCGCGGGGGCGGCCAGCAGCAGCCTGTTTGCCGAGGTTTCAAGGAGCGAGGCTCTGCCTGCCCGTCCCACGGGAAGCTGCCCTGGAGCCCCGGGGACAGGCGGATCCCCCCACGCTTTGGGACCCTGCTGGGCGAGGGGCCCCTCTGCCACGCCGTGCGGACCCCGGTGCCGCTCGTGCCCTGGCAGCTGCCTGCTTCTGCCTGCTCCTGCCATCACAGCAGCCAAGCTCCCTTGCTCCCCTCGCTCTCGTGCAGCGCGTCCCTGGTGTCCCCGGGTGGGACGTGCCCTGTCCCCCGTGGGGGACGCGGCAGGCGGCTCTCCCAGTGCCCTCCCTGCGGGTCTGTTATCTGCGGGCCCTGCTATCCTGGTATCCGCTGCCTGCAGGGCCAGGCAGGGCTATCGGGTCCGGCAGGCCCCTTCCCCCTCCAGCAGCAGGGCCCGGCCTCCCTATCTCATTAGCTCGAGATTAATGAGGCTCCTGCGCTGTCTTTAACTCCTTCCTGCTCGCCAGCTCCTGCCGGCAGCGCCACTGACCCTCTCCTCCGCTTCTCCCAGCAGGTTTGCGCCGACGCCTGCCGGAAGCCGAGCCGGCCGAGGACTAGAGACGCCTGGCCCCGAGCGGAGGGACGCCGTGTTGACCCCGAGGCTGCCGTCCCCCGGAAAGTGCCCGGTCGGCGAGGGAGGGGACGATGTGCCGGGCTGCCGCCGCTGCCTGTTGAGCCTGCGGAGGTTTCGGTGCCTGCCTGGGGCGCACTCAGCCGACGGCGGCAGCACCCTGATCCCAACGAGTGGCCCCGTGCCTGCGGATCCCGTCGGAGCCCTTGAGCAAAGGAGACATTGGAGCAAGGCTGAGGGGGTCAGGGGACACGTCCTTCTGCCCTGACCTGGCAGCGATTCCTGCCCTGACAGCCTGACGGTGCTGCGGACGCTCCGCTGCCCTCGCCCCCGGCAGCCCCCTGGCAGGGCTGCCCGCTCCGGCGCTGCCCAGCCTTGGCCTCCAGCCCCGCTGGAGCACGGCAGCCTGCCGGGCGCTGCCCCCCGCGCCTCCCGGGCATTGCCCCCCGGGTGCATCGCCCCCCGCTCCCCCGGGGACCCGCCGCCCGCTGGCAGAGCCATGAAGCTGCAGGCGGTGATGGAGAACTTGCAGCGGCAGCAGCGTGCGCGGCTGCAGCAGGCGCTGGAAGCGCGGCAGCAGGAGCAGCAGCAGCAGCAATGCTCCACGCCACCCCCCGCGCAGCCCCCGCCGGCCCCGGGGCAGGCCCCCGCCAGCACCCCGGCCCGGGGCCGCGGCCAGGATCCGGCTGTGGCACCCTCGGAGGAAGGAGCAGAGCCCGAGAGCGCCCACATCCAACGGGCGCAGATGGCCGCCCTGGCTGCCATGCGGGCAGCGGCCGCTGGCCTCAGCCACTCGTCCAGCCCGGGGCTGTCGGATGAGAGCCAGGCCTCCGAGGAAGAGGAGGAGGAGCGTGGCGAGGAGGAGGAGGAGGAGGATGGCGGGTACCACCAGGAGATGGGCTCCGAGGAGGATGAGGAGGATCTGTGAGTATACGCTAGCACAGGCTAGCAGCTCTTAGGGGTTTGGGGAAGGGGCAGGGACGCGGTCTGGCCCCAGTGGGCGTTGGCATGGCCGGCTGGGGACACAGGCTTCCCTTTGGGGCAGGGGAGCGGTGGTGGAGGCTGCCGGGGGCCGCCTGTGCTGTGCCGGGCGGCCGGGTTTGTGCAGCTCGGGGCAGGGAGGGGGGTTAGCGCCATCGGGATGTCCCAGAGCAGGAGGTGCTGAGAGCGGCAGCTCGGCTCGGCAGCCGTGATTCCTCATGCCGGGCTGGTGTGGGGCAACCTTTCATCTCTGCCCAGGGAGCCACGTGGGGCCGCGACAGAGGATCCTGCTCTGGCTTTAAATTATGCAGGGCCCTCGCAGCTGCCTCCTCCCAGCCCGCGTCCTCGCCGGGGCAGGGAACAGGCTGGGAGCCATCTGGCAGAGCTCCGCTCGCTGCCGGAGCTGCTGTCTTGGGATGCCAGTGGCTGACAGTCCCCCACGGGGCTGCCACCCGCCGACGGGGTCTGCCGGGGCTTTGCTGGGTTCCCCGTGTGCCGGGTGGGTGGTCCCAGCCCCACGGCTGTGGGGCGCCCGTGGGGCAGGCGGGCGGGGGAGAGGGATTGGCTTTGGGGACCCAGCCCCCTGCCTAGCGTGGGACCAAATCTCTCCTCTGCTCCCTGCTCTAGGAAGGGCAAGTGGGATGAAGATGACTTTGAAGAGGACCTGGGCGAAGAGGAGGAGGAAGAGGAGGAGGAGGAGGAGGAGGAGGAAGAGGAAGACTATGAGGAGGAGGAAGACATGGGAGAGGAAGGGCTCAGCTCGGCAGAGGCGGTGCGGGCGGGTGCAGGATCGCTGCTGCTCCGCAAGCCCCCGGCGCCCCAGCACTACCGGGGCGAGCCACAGCGGCTGCCGGGCGGGCAGGAGCGGCTCCCCTCCGGACTGGGCCACGCGCAGCCCCCGCCGCCGGCGCCCGACCACGGCGACTGGACCTACGAGGAGCAGTTCAAGCAAGTAGGTGCCTGCAGAGACGCGCGTGTCCCCCCGCGCCCGTACCCCCCCGCTCCTCAGCTCTGCCCTGCGTCCCTGCGAGCTGCGGCGAGACGCCTCTGGCAGTGCTGCCTCCGGCAGCATTCTTCTCCGATTGAGCTGCGTTGTTGCCGCTATGAAAGTGTGGGATTTCTCCAGGGTTTTAGTGCTTGGGCTCAGCCTCGCCCCCTCCCCGTCACATTGGTCGGTGGCTCCGGTGGGATCCTGCGTCTCAGTTGGCACCGTGGCCTGGCCCCAGTGCAGGCAGACAGTGTGATGGGGTTTGCCGCGGGGTCCTGGGAGGATTCTTGCTGAAAATGATGGAAAAAACCACCCCAAACTTGCAGATCTGAAGGGACTCTTGGTTTTCCTCTTCTCCACCCTCCCTAAGCCATTTTTGGTGGGGACCTGGCTTCTTCCCCATCACCATCACCGCAGAGGTGATGCCGGGTGGGACGGCTCCGGCCCTGCGGATGCTCTGCCCCCCTGCCACTGCCAAAATGCCATTGAAAAGTGAAACCGGGGAGAAAGCACCCCGGCTGCCCCCTCCGCCGCCTTCCCTGCACCGGCTGAGCCGGGCTGGCAGGAGGCAGGCATGCTCCCGCTCTCTCCCGGTGCTGGACCTCGCTGTGCCCCGCTTTCGGCTAATAGAAGGAAATGTGCTGTGAGCTGGGGCTCCCCGGGGGCTGCCCAGTGCCTTTGATGTGTATGTTTAAATACATCTGAGTTTCGGGCTGGGGGAAGGGACGGGAGCCAACAGCAGCAGATGGGACCCAGATGGAGCAGCCAGGGCGCGGTGGCCTTTCGGGAGGGATGCGACGGCCCCTGCCCCTTCCCCAAAAGGGGGAAGGGGCTGCCGGGATCTGCCGGCACATCTGGATGTGGGCAGCCTCATGATGGGGCTGGTGGAGGAAGCACAAGTGAACGTGGAGCGTGCGGCCGCCGTCCCTGGCGCGATCCTGCCCGGCTGCGGGGAAGGAGGGATGCTTCTGTCCCGCGGGTCCCTCGTGCCGCTGCACCCACGCTGCCTCTTCTTGTGGTTTCTCTCTTTTGCGCTTCCTGCCATCGGGGAGCGAGGGGCTGGGGACGTGATCTCGTATCTGTGAAAAGGCTTTTTTGATACCGCAGCTGTGATCTTCCTGTTTGTCACTGGTTTGATGCTGTACTGGACCTGTGCGCCAGCTCTGGGGGCCTGGCAATCACTCCCAGCCCTCGGGATCCAACAGGAAAACCTGGGGCTGGGTGGCTGGCAGTGCCTGCAGGACCTGTGCCACGCTGCCACAGTGGTCCATAGATGTGCCACAGATCGTGCCGTAGTCTCCGTTAAGTCCCCCGCTGCAGGGCTTGGGGCCACCAGCCCGAGTCCCAGCGCATCCTCTGCCCCCTCCCCACCTCTTCCCTCTAAGCTGTGCTGGTGAACGGGGCTGAGCCACCGCGCTCCCCTGCTTTCGCTTCCCAGCAGAAAGCTTCCCGGGGTTGGCAGGGAGAGCCCTGCATGGCAGTTAATCGTGGAAGCAGCCGGAGGGGGGAGGAAAGCGGCTGCCACCGCTGTGCCGTGGGCAGAGGAGAGGAGGCGAAGCGTCCGACCAGGAGAGGCTTTCCCCGGCACGTCAGCCCGCCAGCGTGCCGGTGCTTGGATCGCGGCCGCTGGACCCGGGCCAGGGGTTTGCTCGGCGCGGCGCTGGCTGGGAGCTCCTCCTGGCCGCCCTCCAGCGCGTGCCGCCGAGCGCTCCAGCTCCAGCCCAGCTGGCGCAGCCGGGCCGGCGCGGCCTGGGAAGGAGCAGCAGGAATGTAAACAGCAAGCGTCGGCGTGGGGTGGCCGCCGTGGCCCCGGCGCTGCTTGGCAGGGGATGCTTTACCCCTTCCCTGCCCCTGCTCCCACTGCTACCGCCCCTTCGCCGGGGAAGAGGCACGTTAGGGGAAACCCTGGCAGCACCAGGGTGCTGGTGCACCGCGGCCGCATCCCCCCGCGCGGGAGAGCCCATGGGGGCATGGTGCCGCAAACGTGGCCATGCCGGCGCTGGGCCTTCCCGCTGCAGTGGGGGAACGCTGCTCGAGGAAGGGGCTATTTTGGGGTTCCTCTTTTTTTGCAAAGGAGCTCTTCAGGCTGGGAGCACCACTGCTCTCCCACAAGCTTGCGGGGAGCGTGCGGCCTCCTGCGCGCGTCGGCTGAGCTGGGCCCCCCTGGCACCTCCTGGGGCCAAGCTGCAGCTGCATGGGCTCAGTCTGGGGAGGCGGGTGACTCCGATTTCTTTCTCCCTGCCTGCAGGCAGGCTCGGGTTCCCCCCAGGCAGCTCAGGGCTGGTGGTCCGGCCCCCACCACCGCCGGGGCTCTCCAGGTCTCCCTGCGGCTGCGGTTTGGCTTCAGCGCTGGATGTGCCGGTGAACAGCCCAGCCAGGCCTCGGCCCCCCGGCCTCCCTGGCCCTGTGCTCAGGGACGCAGTCCTTGCCCGGCACTGCCATCATCCGAGTCCCCGTGCCCATCTCCACACCAAAACCCCAAGTGCCCGTGCCTGCCAGGCAGCTGTCCCTGTCCTCCACTGCGAGGTTTTGTTGACCCATGTGGGACAGATTCCTGCAAACCGAGGCTTGGCTGCGTTGAGCCGTGAGGAGTCGGGGAGGAGGAGGAGGAGGAGGAGGGGGTCTGGCTCAAGGGGGAGGAAGGGGAGGGCGTGAGGAAGAGTTATGGAGGTTAGGGAGCTGGCGCGTGGCACCTCCCCGTCCCCGGGGACGGCTACTGCGCAGGCAGAGGTCAGCTCGGCGGCTGACCTGGGGCGCTGCCCGCGCAGGCAGCAGAACAAAGGAGCCCCCAGCGCGGCAGGGGTTCAGGGGGCAGCGGCTGCCGAGGGCATGATGGCTCCTTGGGGGGGAAGGGGGCGTTTTTGGAGCAGGAGGCTCCCTGTGGGGAATGGCCATCATGTCATCCTCCCACGCTGGCCGGCAGCGAGGGCAGGCTCGCTTTCGTTTTGATCTTGTGCCTGTTGTAGCCTCGCCGGCGGCGTCATGGGAGCCGAGGGGTCCGGTGGGATGTCGGCACGTTGCCCCATGGTGCTGCCATGCCAGGCTGCGCGGCCAGGCCAGGGCCTGTTTGCTGCTGTTTGGGATTGTCTCTAGCCTCACCCCAAAAGGCACGACAGGTCCCCGGGGGGCCAGGGCGATGCTGGCGTGTCTGGCCTGCCAGCCTGGAGCTGGGCTCGGCCGTGGGGGTCTCAGCTGGCCGTGGGCGGCCACGGAGGGCTGTGCCATGGGGGACAGGGGGTGAGCCCCAGCACCCGCCCCTCAGGGCACTGTGGTCAGGTGCTGGGGCTCACTGGGGCTCGCACCATGGACGTTTGCTGTCATGCCGCCGCTCCGGAGGGCAATGCTTGCAGTGAGAACCGGGCTTTGACAAGCCGCCGGAGCATGAGCGGCTCAGCCAACCCCTGCCAAAAATCCGGTGCTGCTGCATGCCGCCACAAACTGCTGCGTAATGCCTGGCCAGCCAGCTGCTGCCATCGGCGTGGGGCTGCCGGGGAAAAACCTGCTTTGATGTCCATGCCCCAGTGGGTGAGCGGGGGGGGCTGTGCTGCTGCCCCACGGAGAACCCCCCTCCTGACCTTTCTGTTTCGTTACTGCTATTACTGCGCCCTACTAATACCGGGAGCGTGAGCCCTGGGCGCATCGGCAGCCCACGAGGCCGGAGTTTCCTGCCTCTGCCCCTTTTGGAGTTTCCTGTGCTGCCTGCAACAGGCAGCAGCTGCCTGCGCTCCCCCCGGGTGCCTGTACCCAGTCACCCTGTCACCGCGTCCCACAGGAGGGCGGCCGGCGGCATGGGGGGGGCCGGACCCCCGGTGCTCCCTCCGCTCCCCCTGGCTGCAGCAGCCACTGGGCCCCGTTTGGGGTGCCCCGTTTGGGGTGCCCCAGGCCGATGTTTAACCCCCCGTCTTGGCTTCCATTCGCAGGAAGCGTTGGAGGCTTTAAGAAGCTGGCGTGGTGCTGGGGGGCGGCTGTGCCGGCGGTGGGGTGCCGGTACTTTGGGGGGGTGGGAGGTTTCTTAAGCTGTCCCAGATGGGGACGTCTGAACCATGCCAGTGGCACGTGGGGGGCGAAAACCTCAGCCTTTATCTTGAGATACGGCATTTCAAAGTGCAACGGTTAGGGGAAAAAAAAAATAAACCGAAAGCAACTCTGCAACCTCGGCGGGCGGCACACTGGGCGCGGCAGGGGCAAAACCGGACCCCGTGCCCTGCCCGCTCCCCGGCCTGGGGACCATCCGGGGCTGCGCGCGTGGCGGGGCCGCAGCAGCTCCTGGGAAGGCGAAGCTGGGATTTTCCTAGGGGAACTGCGGGAGGGGCTGAGGAAAAGCCCATTTCTCCTCCAGAGCCCCGGGGCTCAGAGCCCCACGCAGAAGCTCTGGGCTCTGGTTAAGGCATGGGGGATCCCCTCTGCCCCCATGGGTGGCAGAGCCCCTGGTGCGCAGCCCTGAACCCCTTTCTCCTGTGGATTATTTTTATTTAAAAAGCCCAAAGCTGGCTGGGGGAGCAGGGTCGGGAGCGAGGGCCCCGCAGCCTCTTAACAAGGGTGGGAGGGTCCATTTACTTTCTTTAAAATATTGATTAGAGCTTTATTGCATTAGCCAGCAGAGCGGATGAGCCGCCCCCGGGGAGGGCGAGGGGGCCCCTGTGCAGGGAAAGGGGCACCCGAGCGTCGTCGCCCGGCTGGGGGTTGCCGTCCCCCCACCCCAAAGGCAGTTTTGCTCCGGCTGGTGCCGCGGCGTGGCGGGGGCACAGATAAAGGGGAGCGCCCTGGGGCCCCCAGCCGGGCCCTTCTGCGCCGGGAGGAGGCGATTGCGGCGCCTGGCTGGGCTGGTGGCAGATAACGGGGGCGAGGAGGGGACTGGAGCGGGACGGGGTGCCGGGGGCCGCGGTTCAGTCGCAGGTGGACCCGTGCCGGGAGAAGGGCTGTGCCCTCCCGGCACAGCCATTGCCTGTCTCGCCCCGTGCCGTTGTCCGGCTCGCCGAAGGGTGTTCCTGGCCAGGGATCCAGCCCGGTAATCGGCTCACAGCGCTCAGGGAGCATTCCCAGAGCCGTAATCCTGCCGGACCCCTGGCCAGGGGTCAGGGACTTCTCCTCGGCGAGAGCAGCTTAGCTGCCGAGCGCCTCCCCCAGCCCAACGCCTGGGTGCCCGCACAGCCTGCGGGTGCCAGTCCCAGCGTCCAGGGACTGCGTCAGGCTGTTTGTCCCAGTGAGACCCGGGATAATTAACAAGGTGGGGACGGGAGATGTGTCCCTCCTGCCCCAGGTGCCCAGCTAGCAGCTTTGCCCAGCTGACTTGGCTTGCTCCTGGGTGGACTGTCCCCCCGGCACCCCTCGGCTCAGGAGCCGGGCTGGCTCCCCCCAGCCTGGGCATCGCCACTGGTGTCCCCCTGAGCGCCCCGTGCCCCCCAGGGCCCCAGTCCCCAGGCTGATTCAAGGGCTGCAGAGGAGGCGGCCGCCTCCCAGCTCCGGCACAGCTGAACTAACAGGAATGAAGGTTTATTTAAAAGAAAAAAAAAAAAAAGAGCAGAGACAAGAGCAGGTCCTTTGTCAGCAAAGCAAACAGCCGCCCGGCAGCGGAGTGGTTGGGCAAGGGCATGGCGTTGCTCCATCACCCTATTTCTGGCCCAAACCACAGGAGCAATGGCAGCCGGTCCTGGGGCCCGGCCGGATGTGCCGCAATCGGGGGCCGGGGCAAGGGGCGGTTCGGGGATGGGGGGAGCTCCCCGCTCTCCCCTGGGCACGTCCCTGACGGTGCACCTGCCTGCGCTGCCTGCTCTGCCCGCGCGGCCGCTCCCCGGGTTCTGAGCCTGCCGGGGCACCGGATTGGGGGTCGGGGTGCAGCTCCCGGCTCGGCTCCTGACCCGCTCCCTGACCCTTCCAGTCGGTCACTTGATCTGCCTGTGCCTGGGTCCCCGCTCCGGACGGAGCTGGTGGTAATCCACCCCGCGCCGGGGCTGCTCAGGGCCGGGGCTCTGCTCCCCGGGCAGGGGCAGGCGTGCCGGTTCCCGCTCCCCACGCGTATGGCGGGGAGGGGGTGACCCTGTCACCGGTGATGGTGGCCCTTCAGGAAAGGGCTTCCTTGTCCCTCCTGAGCACTCCTCTGCCCACGGCCACCGTGGAGACCCCGGCTCAGGCAGCAGCGCCTGCTTTTGGTCTCGAACACCTGCAGTGTGCCGCCTCGTGCTGCCGCCTGCTCCGGTGCTGCGGTGGGACAGCAGCTTTGCCGGAGCCAGCATCACTCTGGTGCTGCGCCAGTGCCATGGCAAAGGAGCTGCGGCAGTGTCCCCTGCTGTCCCCCTCCCCACTGTGGGTCACCAGCAGTGCAAGGAAGCAGCGAGGTTTCGGTGCTGGCAGAGCAGCTCAGCGGTGATGGTTCCCAGGGCTGATGGCCCGCAGCTGGCTGCCTGTCAAAACCATCTGCGGCTGCCGGACCCCTTCCAGCTCCCACGGGCAGGGCCGGGGCACGCGGGGCTGGCGGGACCCCCGCCGCGGCAGGGACCGCTGGCAGGGTTGGCGGAGTGGCCGTCCCATGGGCAGACGGAGGTGCGGGACCTCGCATTTCAGGAACAGATTTGCAATTAGACAAATCCCCGGCCGGGCGGTGGAAGCCCCGGGTGACTCATCTGCTCTGGCTTACAGCGATCCCCTTTCTAAGGCGATCATTTACATATGGTGGAATTTAAACCCCAGCTCGCCTGCAAGGGCCAACGGAGCTGCCGCTTCTGCCCGCGCAGCTGCCCCCGCACCCGGGCCGGGTCCTCACCCGGGGGTCTCGACCTGCCAGCCCCGTTGGGTGTCACCACGGGGAGGTCTGGGGGCACACAGGGAGGGACAGCCCGAGGCGGGGGCTCGCCAGGTGCCCCAAGGGTTTGCACCACTTTTTCATTGGGAAAAGCTTTGCTGCTCTGGCCGTGGTTTCCCCGGGTCCGTGCTGTGTGGCTCCAGCTCGGCCGCCCACCTGGGGTCCACCCGGCTGGTGGCGGGGAGCTGCACCAGCAGCATGAGCGCCGGGCCCTGGGTGTTGCTCCCTGGGACGAGCTTTCTCAACACTGCCTGACTCCACTGAATTAATATTTGCACAAGGTCCGGTGCGATAGCGAGCATGTGTCAAGGGCATGCACCGGCACGCACACAGTGAGGGCCGGGAGAGCCGCCGCTGCCCGGCTGACTCCCATCCACCTCCCCCGGCCCCTCGGCGGTGACCTCTCGGCAGCCTGTGCCACGCGTCAGCGTTCAGACACTGAACCGGTTTTTGTTTTAGCCAGAGCCGGGCAAGCTGCCGCCCAGCAGGTCCCTCTGAAAACGTCGTTTGAAATGCAGTTGCAGCAGGATTCACTTCCTCCTCTGCAGGAAGGGGAAAAACAGCAACGGCGCAGCCGTCCTGGGAGCCAGCGTTGCTCTGGGCCCAGCAGCATGCTGCGCCGGGACGGCTCCAGTGTCTGGATGTGGATCCACACGGAGAATCCCAGTGGCTGCCGGCTGGCCGGGCAGGAGCGGCCCCGCGGCGTGCTGGGGAGGGCGGCCGACGGCGCGCGGACAATGGGGGGTCAGGAAGGTTAAACGGTGACTAATTCGCCCATTCAACGTCCCCCTCCGTGGCACGGTGACACCCGCCATGTCAGCGCTGACACCGTCCCACGTCCCCCTGGGTCGCCCGTATGGCTGCTCCCGCCAGCCTGGCCGGGGAGGCGGTGGGGCCGGGCATGGAGGCTGCATGGGACCCCGTCCCATTGGGGGGCTCGGTTTGGGATGGGATGCTGCCCGCGGTGCTGTGGGCTCCTGCTCGTCCCTGTCCCCTGCCCTGCGTCTGGTGGGGTGGCTCCCACAGGACCACAGCCAGGATGCGGCTGCAGCATCACTCGGGGGCTTTGCAGGTGCTGGCAGAAGCCCGGGTGGTCTCGGGACCCTCAGCCCTTCGGGGCGATGGCTGAGGATTGGGACTGGGTTTGTCCCTGTGCCGCAGGAGCGCCGATGGATCTGGCGCCCACCGGGTCCCGCAGCCCGAGGAGGGGGCACCGGTGTGGAGAGGCACCTGCGGTGGGGCCATGTCCCAGTCTGGGCGGTGCCAGCCCGCAGAGGGGACAATGCTGGGAACCAGCGGGAACAATAGTGCCGACGGGAAGCGCGGCAGTGAGGGCCCAGCGCTCCTCAGCCCACTCCCCGGCTCCCCCCACAGAAGTGGCCCCCCGCCCCAGGCGGCCCCGGCAGCACTCTGGTGGCAGGAATCCCGCCGGGCCGGTCAGCGGACTCGGCCCTTGGCGGCAGGAGCCGGCCTCGTCCTGAGGCTCCCGGCAGCACCATCCACTCTCAGCCGGCCTTGGAGCTGGCGAGTGAGGTGGTGGGGGGCCGCCCCTGGGGCTTGGGGGAGGGGGCGCACGCCCCAGCCCCCTGGCAGCCCCTTCCCGAGGGGAGGGTGTGCGCTGGGGGGGCTTGCAGGGGATTAGGGATGGGGACGGCGAGAGGTGACCTGTCCCTAAGCTGAGTGCTTTATCTGCGGCGGGATCTGTGCCAGGGCCGGAATCTCCCTTTGCCAGGAGGAATCAGCCCCAGCAAACCCAACGCCCCCGCGCCCGGTGGGCCACGCTGGCACTGCCCCCGCTCACCGCGACGGCGCTGCCCAGGGAAGGGGCTGCGCAGACCCCGGCCCGGGGAAGGGGCTGCGTGGCCTCGGGCACCCCCAGCCCTGACTCAGCCACCATCTTATGGGAAACCACCTCACCACCGTCACCCGAAACACTTCATTTTGGGGCTCGTCGCCAACCATTCCCTCCAGTTTTTACAAATAACTTTCTTTTTCTGAATAAGTGCCCCCCCTGCCCCCGACCACAGGTCCTGACTTCGGTGTGCCAGGGGGCTGCGTGCGCCGGCCGGGAGCAGGACGGGAAACACCACCCGCGTGTTTATTCTTCATTAAATAACTCGTTAGCGTGCACGGTCTCTCTCCCCCTCCCGGCATTGCCCCTCGGCTGTCAGCGGGACAAAGGGACGCGTCCCCGGGGGCGGCTCGGAGGAAGGAAGGAAGAAAAGAAAGAGAGGGAGAAGGAGCCCCCTCCCCGCACGCCGCCGGCTGGAATCAATCAGGGAGGACGCTCGCCCTGCTACCTGCCGCGGGCGCCTCACCGGGGTGGGCTCTCCCCTGCGCCTGCCTTTGTTGTATTTTTTTTCCCTAAATACAGAAATTCAGGCCTTTTCAGCCCCTGCGAGGCGGTCGGCCCTGCTGGAGGAGTCACCAGCCCCCCGGCCCTGCCGCTGTGGCCCTGGGGGGTCTGTCCCCCCCGAGCTCACGGTGTGCACGTCCCAAACCGGTTTCGAAGAGAAGGGAGGAAAGCTGAGAGTGTCGAGACTTCCTGGCGATGGAAAAGAAACTTGAAAATTATTCCCTGAGGCTTGAAAACCCGGAACCGAGCCATGGGGGGGGTTGTTTTTGACTCGGACGTGGGACGCTGGCCCAGGAGGCTGGGACACGGACTCCTCTGCAGACCCAGCCCCGCACACCCCTGCTCTCTGGTTGGGGGGTCCCTGTGGCTCCTGGTGGGGGCTCCTGCCGACGGGGAGACTCGCCTGGCTCCGGCATAAGCCCCGGCATTACCGGGGCTGCGCTCTTGGAGCCTTGTTAAATGGCGCTTCCCCTCCCTGCTTTAATTGCGCTCCTTGCCCGCAGCTCGGGGGGGCCGTCAGCAGGGCGGTGGGCTGTTCCGGAGGGGTTGCTATCGCGGTGCCTCCCGGCAGACCCCCGGCACGCACTGCTCCCGTGCCGAGGGCTCTCTCCTGCATTCCTGGCATTGCCGAGGGGCCGCCTCCCCGCCAGCCCTTTGAAAGCCAACGGGTTGGGATTTTCCTGTAATCTGGTTTGAAACGTTAATCCGGTCATCCACACCAAACGCCGGGCCGGCATCCTGCCGAGGCGCTGGGGTGCGGGGTCAGCGCCGCCCACCCACCCGCCGCCTTCCTAATTCCTCCTCCACTTAATTATATATCTGCTGGCAATGGCCATCTGGCACCTCGTCCTCAGCCAGCCGCAAGGATGGAGGGCTGGAGCTGATGGGGGCTGCACCGGCGGCGAGGCGGGTTTGGCACTGCGGCACAGAGCCAGCCATGCCGGTGGCACCAGGCGTTTGCCCTGTGCTGGGTGAGCCCTGGGAGCACCGGCTGCACAGGGCCGGATCCCCCAGGCTGGGGGGCTCTTGGGGAGGTGGGGGGCATCTCCTGTCCCCCCGGCCGGGCTGGGGTCGGCTGTGCCACGGCATCCCCTGGCACCGCGCTCTCGCCGTGGGGACCCGTCAGTGGGGTGGCGCAGCCAGGCGGCCTCCCCACGGTAAGAGGATATTCTCGGGGCAGCTGCGTTACAGATTAAGTTGTTTCCACCTCCCTGCGGCCTCCCTAATTATGAAATGTAAATCTATTGAGTCAGCGGCGGCAGGGCAGCCTCTCCCTGCAGCTCGCTGCCCAGCGGCCGGCGTTACCTTTGCACTGAGCCTCACCGCCTCCGCCCACGCTTCCCCGGCGAGGAACCGTGCTTTGTGCCGAGCAGAAGCCGTGCTTGAGCGTGCTGGGCAGGCCGTCGGCACCAGCTGGGGATCGGCACCAGCCGGGGATCAGCACCTGCTGATTTCAGTCCGGTGGTGCCAGCGGCAGCCAGTCCGTGCCGAGCCCGGCTGTGTGTTCAGTTTCGCACGCTGCTGAAACAAGAACATGTTTCTGTTCCTCAATTTTTATTTTGAGACCCAATATCTAAGCTTTCCTACGATGCCCACGCTGCCTTTTTGGTGTTTGCAGGGTGCACGGCTCCTCGGCTGCGTCCTCGCCAGCACGGGAGCGCCGCAGGCTGCCAGCGAGGTGTCCCCGCGAACGCGGGATGCTGTCAATGCAAGGAAATCCTGCGAGGGGCTGCTGGAAGTCACTCGTCTCTGCCCCCTTCCACGTCTCTGCCTGTGCCCGGGGGGCGAGGGGGGACGGGGGCAGCTCAGCGGATGCTGCTTGGTCACGCGGCGCCCGCCACCGTGCAGGCGGGGCACGTCCTGACCACAGCGGAGCACGTCCTTGCCTCACGGCGCTGCTGGCCGAGCTCCCTGGGAAGCTGCCCTCGCGCCAGGTGGTTCTGCTGGTGTCGGCAGAGCCAGATGCGGGTCCAGGGGGGCTCCTGGGGGTGCAGCCGGGGGAGCCCTGGCCCGGCTGAGCCCCTCTCCCCGCTCCGGGGCGGCGGTGGCCGGCGAGCAGCAGCTGAGCGCGGCGGAGCTGTCGAAATCTCGCCAGTAACCACAAGCGGCAGCTTGCGAAATGTCCTTTGCCCGTCAGCCGCGGCTGGGTGTGCCGGCAGGGCCTCGAGGGCGCCGGGCGGGAACGGGGCTCCCTCCACTCGCTGGCCCTGGTAGCCCCCCGTGGCTTTGTCCTGGCTGCAGGGGGAGAGTGGCCACAGCCAGTGCAGTTCGGCATGGGACCACCGGGGCCAGCGGGTGGTGGGGGGCACATGGAAGGACGCTAATCCCCGCGGCCTGGCCGGCACACGCTTTCCTCAGCTGACGATTAATTTTCTTTCATCCTCTTAAACGCGTCCATTCCCCTTGGGACTGAGCCCGGGGGGGCTCACAGCCGGGGGGGTCACAGCAGTAAATGAACCGGCGCGTTCATCCCTTCCCAAATGCGGCCGCAGCTCCCACCTGCAGCTGGGGGAGAGTGGCTTTATTTAAGAGCTGGCTTTATAAAAATTGAATGAACCGATGTTTTCATAAACGGCTAATCGATTTTTAGAGCTCTGCAGGTTAATAGGTTGCTCGTGATCCCCTCGTGCTGTGCTGGGCGCTGCGCCGGGACGGCTCCATGTTTGGTGCTGGCCGGTCGTGCCCGTGCCCCGCTGCGATTCGGGACCCCAGGCCCTGGGGATGGCACGGGGACCGAGGCCAATGCCGCTGCCAGCTCTCCCTGGGGATGGGCAAAACCCTGCCAGCGCCGGGGGCATGGCCCCATGCTGCCAGCACTTCTGGTTTTTCAC